>NC_080069.1:42988069-43633197 GCF_949987535.1 Balaenoptera acutorostrata | reverse complement strand
ACCCCCAACAGTGCTGCCCTGGAGATATGGAGAAACAAAGGACTTTTCCTTTCTTGACTGTCATCTACTTATGGTCTCTATAAGAAGCTTAAAAACTTTTTATAAAGATCGGGGGGAGCTAATGTTTTGGATAACAGCAAAAAGTGAAAGAACCAGAAATAATGAATAAATAACCGATCATACCATCTATTTAATAACAATATACTCATCCTTCACTATTACAATTCAAGATAAAAATGATTGCTTTTCATAAAAAACAAAACAAAACAAAAACATTGCATTTACTTACCATTCAAAGACAATTGCTGGATTTACCAACATAACTCTTAAGCAATGGTTTTCAACTGGGGTGGCTGTGCACCTCCCTCCCAGGGAACATGTGGCGATGTCTGGAGACATTTTTGATTGTCACAACTTGAGAAGGGGTGCTACTGGCATCTAGTAGGGAGAGGCCAGGGATGTTGCTAAACATCCTACAATGTAAAGGGAACCCCACCACCTCAACAAACTATTATCCAATCCAAAATGTCGATAAAGCCAAGGCTAGAGAACTGCTCTAAGGCCTACTGCAATACAATTTTATTTGTGTTATTTCGCTTTTTCAGTATTGCCTCTTTAAAACTAGAGAAGGTAATAACTTCAAAAATAGGATGGCTAAGACTTACCCCATGCCTTGGGTTGAGAATCTTCCTGCCCCTCTCCCTCTGCCACGTCCAAATCCTTTAAAAAAAATATAGTGTAAAAATAATACTTAAGTCCTACACAACTATAATTCTACCAACTTCATCCCTTACATACCTACCCAAACATTACTGTCATTGTTCCTAACAGCACCAACATTCCCAACCAGTGCACCCAATCTGCTGGTCCCTAACGACACAAATATCTACAGTTATTGATCTCAAAGGATAGAAAAGAATTTAATTCTGCTTGTACAACATTTGTCATATTTAGCAGCTTAACACGGGCAGGTTTTATATATATATAAATTTTTTTTTTTTAATTTATTTTTGGCTGCACTGGGTCTGCATTGCTGGCCGCGGGCTTTCTCTAGTCGTGGTGAGCAGGGGCTACTCTTCGTTGCGGTGCAAGGGCTTCTCATTGCAGTGGCTTCTCTTGTTGCGGAGCATGGGCTCTAGGTGTGGGCTTCAGTAGTTGCAGCACGTGGGCTCAGTAGTTGTGGCTCGCGGGCTCTAGAGCACAGGCTCAGTAGTTGTGGCACACGGGCTTAGCTGCCCCGTGACATGTGGGATCTTCCCGGACCAGGGATCGAACCCATGTCCCCTGCATTGGCAGGCGGATTCTTAACCACTGCACCACTAGGGAAGCCCCTGAAGGTGTTATTACATACCATTTTTAATACTAGATTCTGACCGATGACCAAAAGGGCAGCAAACAAGAGAGCAAGGAAGCAAGAAGAAATAGTTTTATTCAGTGACTCTCCAGTTTTTCTTAATTGAATTCTAAATTGTGGATTAAAGACCTAAAGACAAGAGCTAAAACTATACAACCCTTAGAAGAAAATATAGAGCAAAAGCTTCATGACACTGAATTTGGTAATGATTTCTTGGATATGACACCAAAGACTCAGGCAAGAAAAGGAAAAAATTAGACTTTAAACTGGTGTATCAAAAGACATGAACAGAGTAAAAAGGCAACCCAAAGAATATTTACACATTCTACATTTGATAAGGGAGTAACACTGAGAATACATAACGGAATTCTACAACTCTCTAACAAAACAAACAACCAGATTAAAAAATGGGCAAGGGACCTGAATAGACATTTCTCCAAATATGATATAAAAATGGTCAATAAGCAGATGAAAATATTCTCAACATCACTAATCATGAGGGCAATGTGGCACCCATTACAATGGGTACGAGTGAGAGACAGAGAAAGAGAGAGAGAGAGAGAGAAGAGAAAATAAGTGTTGGCAAAGATGTAGAGAAACTAAAGCCTTTGTACACTGTTTCATGGGAATGTACAATAGTGTAGCCACTGTGGAAAACAGTATGGCAATTTCCCCAAAAATTAAAAATAGAACTATATGATCCTTACAGCACAGGGAACTCTGCTCAATATTCTGTAATAACCTAAATGGGAAAGAATTTGAAAAGAATAGATACATGTATAGGTATAACTGAAGCACTTTGCTGTACACCTGAAACTAACACAACATTATAAGTCAACTGTAGCCCAATATAAAATTAAAAAAAAAATTTTTTAAGGAAAAAAAAATTATATGATCCTGCAATTCCACTTGTGGGTATATGTATCCAAGAGAATTTGAAAGTAGGGTCTTGAAGAGATACTTGTACACCCATGTTCACGTTCATAGCAGCTTTACTCACAATAGCCAAAGGGTAGAATCAACCTAAGTGTCCACTGATGAATGAATGTGGCATATACATACAATGTAATATTATTCAGTCTTAAAAAGGAAGGAAGGGGTTTCCCTGGTGGCACAGTGGTTAAGAATCCGCCTGCCAATGCAGGGGACACGGGTTCAAGCCCTGGTCCGGGAAGATCCCACGTGCTGCAGAGCAACTAAGCCCATGCGCCACAACTACTGAGCCTGCAAGCCACAGCTACTGAGCCCACATGCCACAACTACTGAAGCCCGTGCGCCTAGAGCCCGTGCTTTGCAACAAGAGAAGCCACCACAATGAGAAGCCCACGCACCACAACGATGAGTAGACCCTGCTCGCCAAAACCAGGGAAAAGCCTGCACGCAGCAACAAAGACCCAATGCAGCCAAAAATAAAATAAATAAAATAAATAAATTTTAAAAAAAGAAAAAAAAAAACAGAAGGAAATTCTGACAAATGCTACAATGTGGATGAACCTTGAGGACATTTTGCTAAGTGAAACAAGCCAGTCACAAAAGGACAAATATTTCATGATTCCACTTAGATGAGGTATGTAAGAGTACTCAAATTCAGAAAAAGGTGGTTGCCAAGGGATATGTTAGCCATGCCAATATAACTAAATGTATATTTAATCATGTACAGTTAACTTATCCAGTAGTTCAAGTTAAACTATTAAAAGATACAGTCTTGACAAAAATCTACCCTCTCCCCGGAGACAGGGGAATAGAGGGAAATGTCCTAAAAAGTGGAAGAATTCTAATAATGCATATTAGTGGCTACTATCTATTTTAACACCGTCGAAAGGCAAAGGTAAGACTTCGGGTACATCTAAAAGAAGGTTGGGAACTTGGGTTTAAAAAAAAAACAAAACCTAACTCTAAGAAGAAAGCTTTCAATGAACAGGTTTTGGCAAGACTACAACCCCAAATTCCTTACAGTTAAGAGAGGTGGTAGGGTGGGGGAAGGAGAGTCATCATATAAGAAAACCAATTCTCAGGACATAAAACACTTAACTGTAAAAAAAAAAAAAAAAAAAGCAAACTAACTTCAGTATGTCCATACAATGGAATATTACTTAGCTATAAGAAGAAATGAAGTACTTATACATGCTACAACATTGTGCTGGTATGTGGGAGAACATCAATGAATCTTTAAAACATTAAGCTAGGTCAAAGAAGCCAGTCACAAAAGAGCACATATTACTAGATTCCATTTACATCATATGTCCAGAACAGGAAAATCTATAAACACAGGAAGCAGATTACCAGTTGTTTACTGCTGGGATGGTGGGGGGGTGATGAAGGAATTGGGAATTGATACTTAAAGGGTATGGGATATTCTTTTCGAGGTGATGAAAATGTTATGAAATTGATTATGGTGATGGCTGCATAATTCTAAAAATATACTAAAAACCACTGAATTATGCAATGTAAATGGGTGAATTGTACAGTATGTAAATTACATCTCAAGAAATTTTAGAGGGCTATAATAAACACTGTTACCAGTGAAGAAAGCAAAAGAAACAACACAACTGCTCTTGATTAAGTGCATTCATGTGCACACATTCAGTGGCAAACTGTGTGACAAAAGGTACCAATATTTAATATTTAACAGTGGTTAAATATTAAGAAAATAGTGGCAATTTTTTAAAAAGGATTCTGCTAAGAAATCATTAAACAATTATCTAATACTTGAGCCAGAAAGCAAGATGTACATGAAAGAGAAGAAAGGAATTTATAAAAGAAAAACATATCCTAAGGCCAAAAATTCAAGAAATCCTGCAAGTCCCCTGGAAAAAGTCAGTATCAACTAAATATCTCCATGTCTCCAGAGAGCAGTAGCTGCACCCAAGTATGAAACACAAACAAGCCAACTATCTTAAGTACATTTAAAAAAATCAAATCCATCTTCATGTACATTTTAGCAAGCTAACAAAATTGTTCCTTCCTATTCACCTGGCTAGTAATGCTACCAGTAACATTGTTTTCTGTGTATATACATTTTCCTATATTGTTATCTGGTACAAATAGCTGTTTTCACTAACAGCTCAGAAGAAAGACCTGGGTTCTTATAATTGAGAAAAACACCATTAAAGTAAATTATCATAAAGAATAAACCAATGTTATGATAAATGCTAAACCTTTACTCATAGAGGTCTCTCTAGTGACTCTGCACTACATCTATGTTGAATAATTGCTCAAGTTTTTAATTGTTTAATATTTATGTCTTACACTGAGAGCCAGAGTAGAAAAGTTGCCCATTTCCCTTGAAAAAAGCCAAAACACAGAGAACAGCTAACCACCTCTAGTGGAGAAGGCAAATCTAAATAGCAGATATCCCCCCTGGGGCCGAACATGTGCAACCTAAAGAAAAATAAGAAGATAGAAAGCAATCCCTTTCTTTCACCCCCAGGAGACTGTAAGCAGGGCTTTGATAACAGCCAAATGCACCAGAAACTGTGTGCTCTTGAATTTATCACTGCACACTCTGGGTCATGATCTTTAAGATTCTGAGTAGTTCTAAAGTTTTTTGTACAGACAAAAGTTTCCAGATTTTCAGGGCTGGTTCAATGATAAAGATGGTTGCTGTGCTGACCACAAGCTGCCCACCTGCCCAGAGACCTGTTCAGCCCACAAAGAGAACAGGGCACCTCTGGGGCTTGTGTGGTTCAGAGACTAAGGACTCAGGCAAGTTGTGCCTCTTTGTCCCTGGGTCAGGGTTTATCCACAGAGATAGGAATTTGTCTTCCCCAACCGCAAAGTAGCATAAATGAGTCAAATGACAACAGCAAATGCCCCAGGGACTCAGTGAGGAAGAGAGCTTAGAGTCTTATCCTCATATCTCATATATTAGCTTTTCCTTAGCAAAGAAGTCTGATTATAAATGTGCCACAATAATTATTTCAGGAAAGAATTAATGGATTCTAATACCAGTGAATAAAAGTCTGATGGGAAAACGGTTATTTACACAGTCTCAGAGCACTCCCCCCCAAAAATATGTATTAATTACAAAGAAGGAGGGAGTAACTTTACAAAGGAGAAACTTGGCAAAAAACACTTTCCTTAAGTAATCAAAGCTAACATCACTAGCAATGGGATAAATCTGTATCATGTACCCTCTAATATGAGGTACAGCTATATCATTCTGTGGCATTCCAGCCAAAAACTGGTAACATGAATCTAATCATGAGGAAACTTCTCAGTTCGTTAATGAAGGACATTCTACAAAAGAGATACTTCCAAAGTGTCAAGGGCATGAAAGACAAAGAAAGACTATTCCAGATTGATGAACTGTTCTACATTGAAGGACACTACACAGACATGGGAACTAAATACTGTGTGTGATCCCAGACTGGATCGTGGACCAGAATATTTGCTTTTTGTTATAAAGAACATTAGCAGGATAACTGGAAATTTTTGAATAAGGCCTATACATTGTATCAATGGTAATTTCCTGATTTTATCATTTTAAGGTAGCTCTTTAAGACAATATATTTTTTCTTAGGAGTTACACACTAAAATATTAAGGGGTAAAATGGCATTATGTTTGAAATGAACACACAAGGGTTTCCGAAAAAAACAGTAATATGTACATACAGAGAGAATATGTAGCAAATGTAGCAAAATATTAAAGTTTGGGGACTCTGGGTAAACACTATGCAAAATTCTGCTGTGCTTTTTTATTTCAAAGTAAAATGTTAAAACCGTACCCTGAGAACTTATATGTATATTTTATATTCCAGTGAATACATTTTATTCTGTGAAAAATCTAAGTTGTTCTTCATGTTTGCACTAGCTAAGCTGATCCTTCTACACAGAATGTTCCTACCCAGATTTTCACGTGGCTTTCTTCCTCCTCACTTTAAATCCCATCTCCTCAGAGACCTCCCTAGGTCCATCTAAAGGAAACCCTATTGACAGTTGATCACATCACCAATCATTTTCTTAAGTAAGTCGAACAGTGCTTTTACTTGATTGTCCCTCCTCCTTCCCCACTGAGGATGTGAGGAACCATGTCTTATGCACAGCAGTATGTTCAACAATATAATAGGTACCTAAGTATCAGTTGTTGCGTTAAAGACTGATATGTAACCCCAATGTCATAAACATGGATTTTTTTTCACGGACTCATATTTAGAGGCATAATAATAATATTACTATTCAATTACAGGAAATAACCTAGTTGTTCAGCACCTAATTTTAGAGCACTGCATTTTGTAAAATACTTTTTGTACCAGGACCCGAGAAGGCATTATAGAAAATTCAAGAATTAAAACTAGAATGTCAGCACCTAGTAGGTGCTCAACAATTAACCTTTCAATTATATTATACAGGCCATATTCATAAATTAGTTTTAAAAGTAGAAGAACAGGGCTTCCCTGGTGGCGCAGTGGTTAAGAATCCGCCTGCCAATGCAAAGGACACGGGTTTGAGCCCTGGTCCAGGAAGATCCCACATGCCATAGAGCAACTACGCCCATGTGCCACAACTACTGAGCCTGTGCTCTAGAGCCTGTGAGCCACAACTACTGAGCCCACGTGCCACAACTATTGAAGCCTTTGCGCCTAGAGCCCGTGCTCCGCAACAAGAGAGGCCACTGCAATGAAAAGCCCACACACCGCAAAGGAGAGTAGCCCCTGTTCGCTGCAACTAGAGAAAGCCCGCGTGCAGCAATGAAGACCCAATGCAGCCAAAAATTAAAATTAAAAAAAAAAAAGTTAGCGGAGTGGCTTGATTATATTGTAACTTCTTACACAAGAGCAAGTAGTTCCATCCTGGAACACAGAATTATATTATTTTTTACTAACTAACATGGCACATGATGAAGAACTTTATCAAGAATACTCCCAATCTGAGTTTGAGATTGACATGTACACACTACTATATTTAAAATAGATAACCAACAAGGACCTACTATATAGCACAGGGAACTTTGCTCAATATTCAGTAATAACCTAAACGGGAAAACAATTTGAAAAAGAATAGATACATATATATGTATAACTGAATCACTTTGCTATACACCTGAAACTAATACAACATTGTTAATAGACTATGCTCCAATATAAAAAAAAAAAAAAAAAAGAAAAGAATACTCCCAATCTCACAGATTATTAACATGGTCTTCAATCTAAACTCAGGATTAAGTCAGGATAAGGTACTTTATAAGTATCAGTTAAATTCCACATTTTGTACACAAAACACAGTATTATTTGATGGCCAAGTACCTATGAATGGTCAACATTTATAAAGTTCCAAAGGTTTTCACACCAACTACCAGGCTTACTTTCCAAAAAGCAAAGCCCAGAACACTAACGACAGCCTACCACAGCTGCTACTCTCCTCTTCTGAAGAGGCTGTTTTCTCACAAAAACACACAACTCACAAGCTACCTTTCCACAAACTTTAAATGAATCATAGAAAAATGATCTGTTACAAGTGTCACGCTGATTCTTGCTCCTCCGCAGAGAAAACATTCAGGGAAAGGTACAGAAAAACTAGGTGTATAAATGGAACTTAATTTTATTTCATTTGCTACAGTTTATACTTTCCATGAAATGGGAGTAAAATATACTCCCATTTTATATACATGATTTTTTATTTAATACAGAGATTACCAAATTCTCAACATAAATTACCAAAAAAGTGTGCATTAGCATATTAAATCCATGCTGTTTCATAATACTCTTTATGCTAACACTGTGCAGATAAGGCAAAAATTGAGGAGGAAAGGGGTGATTTATTAAAATTTTAGCAGCTTAACATTTAGCTAATTTAATCATGAACACAGATTACTGTTCTGAGGGAGAGCCAATGTGAAGTCAGCAACAGCTGCCCACAAGTATGGTCAAAATTAAAGAATAAAGGCAATGGAGACCTTAAAGAATCATTTTTGAAGTACACACTTTAAACCATGTACTTGTTTTTTAAGGATGCATTTTAAAATCTGCATACTACCCAACAGATCACAAATAACTGGAAAGGGATAGTACAATCAACTGTTTTAAGGTTAATTCAACACACCATGAGAGAGTAGATTAAGACATTAAATAACTTACAACCAAACTTCTGGAAAGGGACATATTAAACACATAAAACAAAGGACACTTATCCTTTAATTATGAAAGGGACAAATTATTTGTCTTGCACCACTATTCACTTATTATCAAACTGTACTTTACTAATATTCACCAAGCAAAATAATTGTTTTTGTGCATACTGGGTACTGAATGTTTTCTCTCTTCTTGCCCTGTGTTGAACTTGGGATAATGATTCTAAGAAATCCCTAGACACAGACCACTACTCATCAACAGCTTGTTTAAACATGTTTAAATATCAGCTAATAATATAAAAATTACACCTCACTAGAGTTTATATATATGTGGAAGAGGGTGGACTGATTTTTTTAACATCTAACTGGGTTTATAAACAGTCAATCTAGGAATTCCCCGGCAGTCCACTGGTTAGGACTTGGCACTTTCACTGTGAGGGCTTGGGGTTCAATCCCTAGTCCAGGAACTAAGATCCCACAAACCACGCAGCACAGCCAAAAAAAAAAAAAGTCAATCTGAGTCCCTTACCCACTACTTTACAACCTTCCTTAAAAGTAAACATAAGGAGGCTTCCCTGGTGGCGCAGTGGTTAAGAATCCGCCTGCCAGGGCTTCCCTGGTGGCGCAGTGGTTGAGAATCCGCCTGCCAATGCAGGGGACACGGGTTCGAGCCCTGGTCTGGGAGGATCCCACATGCCGCGGAGCAACTAGGCCCGTGAGCCACAATTACTGAGCCTGCGCATCTGGAGCCTGTGCTCCGCAACAAGAGAGGCCACGATAGTGAGAGGCCCGCGCACCGCGATGAAGAGTGGCCCCCGCTTGCCACAACTAGAGAAAGCCCTCGCACAGAAACGAAGACCCAACACAGCCATAAATAAATAAATAAATAAATAAATAAATAAATAAATAAATAAATATTTAAAAAAAAAAAAAAAAAAAAAGAATCCGCCGGCCAATGCAGGGGACATGGGTTCATGCCCCGGTCCAGGAAGATCCCACATGCCGCAGAGCAACTAAGCCCATGCGCCGCAACTACTAAGCCTGCGCTCTAGAGCCCGCGAGCCACAACTACTAAGCCTGCATGCCACAACTACTGAAGCCCGCATGCCTAGAGCCCATGCTCCGCAACAAGAGAAGCCACCGCAATGAGAAGCCGTGCACCGCAACAAAGAGTAGCCCCCACTGGCCACAACTAGAGAAATGCCGCACACAGCAACAAAGACCCAATGCAGCCAAAAATAAATTAACTAAAAAAAAAAAAAAAAAAAGTAAACATAAGGGGACTTCCACTGGAGGTCCAGTGGTTAAGACTTCGCCTTCCAATGCAGGGGGTGAGGGTTCGATCCCTGGTCGGGGAGCTAAGATCCCACATGCCTCACGGCCAAAAAACCAAAACATAAAACAGAAACAATACTGTAACAAATTCAATAAAGACTTTAAAACTGGTCCACATCAAAAAATTCTTAAAAAAAAAAAAAGTAAACATAAGGAGGTGGAGGCGTAGGATTAACATATATACACTACTATATATAAAGTGGATTTTAAAAAAACAAGGACCAAGACTGGTTCAAGATGGTAGAGTGGAAGGACGTGTGCTCACTCCCTCTTGCGAGAGCACTAGAATCACAACTAACTGCTGAACAATCATCGACAGGAAAACACTGCAACTCACCAAAAAAGATACCCCATATCCAAAGACAAAGGAGAAGCCGCAATGAGACGGTAGGAGGGGCGCAATCACAATAAAATCAAATCCCATAACCACTGGGTGGGTGACTCACAAACTGGAGAACACTTATACCACAGAAGTCCACCCACTGGAGTAAAGGTTCTGAGCCCTACGTCAGGCTTCCAAACCTGGGGGTCGGGCGATGGGAGGAGGAATTCCTAGAGAATCAGACTTTGAAGGCTGGCGGGATTTGATTGCAGGACTTCGACAGGACTGGGGTAAAAAGAGACTCCACTCTTGGAGGGCACACACGAAGTAGTGTGCACATCAGGACCCAGGGGAAGGAGCAGTGACCCCATAGGAGACTGAAGCAGACCTACCTGCTAGTGTTAGAGGGTCTCCTGCAGTGGCAGGGGGTGGCTGTGGTTCACTCTGAGGACAAGGACACTGTCACAGAAGTTCTGGGAAGTACTCCTTGGCATGAGCCCTCCCAGAGTCTCCAGTGCTGGGTCACCTCAGGCCAAACAACCAACAGGGAGGGAACTCATCCCCACACATCAGCAGACAAGTGGATTAAAATTTTACTGAGCCCTGCCCACCAGAGCAACACCCAGCTCTACCCAACACCAGTCCCTCCCATCAGGAAACTTGCACAACCCTCTTAGATAGCCTCATCCACCAGAGGCAAGAAGAACTACAATACTGCAACCTGTGGAACGAAAACCACATTCACAGAAAGATAGACAAAATGAAAAGGCAGAGGACTTTGTACCAGAGAAAGGAACAAGATAAAACCCCAGAAACACAACTAAATGAAGTGGAGATAGGCAACCTTCCAGAAAAAGAATTCAGAACAATGATAGTGAATATGATCCAGGACCTTGGAAAAAGAATGGAGGCAAAGATCGAGAAGATGCAAAGACCTAGAAGGATTAAAGAACAAACAAACAGAGATGAACAATAAAATAACTGAAATGAAAAATACACTAGAAGGAATCAACAGCAGAATAACTGAGGCAGAAGAACAGATACATGACCTCAGAGATAGAATGGTGGAATTCACTGCTGTGGAACAGAACAAAGAAAAAAGAATGAAAAAAATGAATACAGCCTAAAAGACCTCTGGGACAACATTAAACGCACCAACATTTGCATTATAGGGGTCCCAGAAGAAGAGAGAGAGAAAGGACCCAAGAAAATATCTGAAGAGATTACAGTTGAAAACTTCCTTAACATGGTAAGGGAAATAGCCACCCAAGTCTAGGAAGCGTAGAGAGTCCCAGGCAGGATAAACCCAAGGAGAAACACGCCAAGATACAGAGTAATTAAATTGATAAAAATTAAAGACAAAGAAAAATTATTGAAACCAACAAGGGAAAAACGACAAATAACATACAAGGGAACTCCCATAAGGTTAACAGCTGATTTCTCAGCAAAAACTCTACAGGCCAGAAGGGAGTGTCACAATATATTTAAAGTGATGCAAGTGAAGAACCTACAACCAAGATTACTCTACCCGTCAAGCATCTCATTCAGATTCGATGGAGAAAACAAAAGTTTTACAGACAAGCAAAAGCTAAGAGAATTCAGCACCACCAAACCAGCTCTACAACAAATGCTAAAAGAATTTCTCTAAGTGGAAAACACAAGAGAGGAAAAAGACCTAAACAAACAAACCCAAAATTAAGAAAATGGTAATAGGAACATACAAATCGATAATTACCGTAAATGTTAATGGATTAAATGCTCCAACCAAAAGACACAGGCTCGCTGAATGGACACAAAAAGAAGACCCATATATATGCTCTCTACAAGAGACCCACTTCAGGCCTAGGGACACACACAGACTGAAAGGGAGGTGATAGAAAAAGATATTCCATGCAAATGGAAAAAGAAAGCTAGAGTAGCAATACTTATATCAGATAAAATAGACTTTAAAATAAAGAATGTTACAAGAGACAAGGAAGGACACTACATAATGATCAAGGGATCAATCCAAGAAGAAGATATAACAATTATAAATATATATGAACCCAACATAGGAGCACCTCAATACATAAGGCAAATGTCAACAGCTAAAAAAGATGAAATCGACAGTAACACAATAATATTGGGGGACTTTAACACCCCACTTACACCAATGGGCAGATCATCCAGACAGAAAATTAATAAGGAAACACAAGCTTTAAATGACACAATAGACCAGATAGATTTAATTGATATTTATAGGACATTCCATCTGAAAACAGCAGATTACACTTTCTTCTCAAGTGACCACGGCACATTCTCCAGGATAGATCACATCTTGGGTCACAAATCAAGCCTCGGTAAATTTAAGAAAATTGAAATCATATCAAGCATCTTTTCTGACCACAACACTATGAGATTAGAAATAAATTACAGAGAAAAAAACACAAACACATGGAGGCTAAACAATATGTTACTAAATAACCAAGAGATCACTGAAGAAATCAAAGAGGAAATTAAAAAATACCTAGAGACAAATGACAATGAAAACACGACAATCCAAAACCTATGGGATGCAGCAAAAGCAGTTCTAAGAGGGAAATTTATAGCAATACAATCCTACCTTAAGAAACAAGAAAAATCTCAAACAAACAATCTAACCTTACACTTAAAGGAACTAGAGAAAGAGGAACAAACAAAACCCAAAGTTAGTAGAAGGAAAGAAACCATAAAGATCAGAGCAGAAATAAATGAAATAGAAACAAAGAAAACAATAGCAAAGATCAATAAAACTAAAAGCTGGTTCTTTGACAAGATAAACAAAACTGATAAACCTTTAGCCAGACTCATCAAGAAAAAGAGGGAGAGGACTCAAATCAATAAAATTAAGAAATGAAAAAGGAGAAGTTACAACAGACACTGCAGAAATACAAAGCATCATAAGAGACTACTACAAGCAACTCTATGCCAATAAAATGGACAACCTGGAAGAAATGGACAAATTCTTAGAAAGGTATAACCTTCCAAGACTGAACCAGGAAGAAAGAGAAAATATGAACAGACCAATCACAAGCAATGAAATTGAAACTGTGAATAAAAATCTTCCAACAAACAAAAGTCCAGGACTGGATGGCTTCACAGGTGAATTCTATCAAACATTTAGAGAAGAGCTAACACCCATCCTTCTCAAACTCTTCCAAAAAATTGCAAAGGGAGGAACATTCCCAAACTCATTCTATGAGGCCACCATCATCCTGATACCAAAACCAGACAAAGATACTACAAAAAAAGAAAATTACAGACCAATATCACTGATGAATATAGATGCAAAAATCCTCAACAAAATACTAGCAAACAGAATCCAACAACACAGTAAAAAGATCATACACCATGATCAAGTGGGATTTTATCCCAGGGATGCAAGGATTCTTCAATATATGCAAATCAATCAATGTGATACACCATATTAACAAATTGAAGAAGAAAATCCATATGATCATGTCAATGGATGCAGAAAAAGCTTTTGACAAAATTCAACACCCATATTTATGATAAAAACTCTCAAGCAAGTGGTCATAGAGAGTACCTACCTCAACATAATAAAGGCCATATACGACAAACCCACAGCAAACATCATTCTCAATTGTAAAAAACTGAAAGCATTTCCTCTAAGATCAGGAACAAGACAAGGATGTCCACTCTCTACTATTATTCAACATAGCTTTGGAAGTCCTAGTCATGGCAATCAGAGAAGAAAAAGAAATAAAAGAATACAAACTGAAAAAGAAAAAGTAAAACTGTCACTGTTTGCAGATGACATACTACACATAGATAATCCTAAAGATGCCACCAGAAAACTACTAGAGATAATCAATGAATTTGGTGAAGTTGCAGGATACAAAATTAATACACAGAAATCTCTTGCGTTCCTATACACTAATGCCAAAAAATCTGAAAGAGAAATTAAGGAGACAATCCCATTTACCACTGCAACAAAAAGAATAAAATACCTAGGAATAAACCTTCCTAAGGAGACAAAAGACCTGTATGCAGAAAACTATAAGACAATGATGAAAGAAATTAAAGATGATACAAACAGAGAGATATACCATGTTCTTGGATTGGAAGAATCAACATTGTGAAAATGACTATACTACCCAAAGCAATCTACAGATTCAGTACAATCGCTATCAAGCTACCAATGGCATTTTTCACAGAACTAGAACAAAAAATTTCACAATGTGTATGGAAACACAAAAGACCCCGAATAGTCAAAGCAATCTTGAGAACGAAAAATGGAGATGGAGAATTCAGGCTCCCTGACTTCAGACTGTACTACAAAGCTAGAGTAACCAAGACAGTATGGTACTGGCACAAAAAACAGAAATACAGATCAATGGAACAGGATAGAAAGCCCAGAAATAAACCCACACACATATGGTCACCTTATCTTTGACAAAGGAGGCAAGAATATACAATGGGGAAAAGACAGCCTCTTCAATAAGTGGTGCTGGGAAAACTGGACAGCTACATGTAAAAGAATGAAATTAGAACACTCCCTTACACCATACACAAAAATAAACTCAAAATGGATTAAAGACCTAAATGTAAGGCCAGACACTATCAAACTCTTAGAGGAAAACATAGGCAGAACACTCTATGACATAAATCACAGCAAGATCCTTTTTGACCCACCTCCTAGAGAAATGGAAATAAAAACAGAAATAAACAAATGGGATCTAATGAAACTTAAGAGCTTTTGCATAGCAAAGGAAACCATAAACAAGAAGAAAAGACAACCCTCAGAATGGGAGAAAATATTTGCAAACGAAGCAGCTGACAAAGGATTAATCTCCAAAATATACAAGCAGTTCATGCAGCTCAATATCCAAAAAACAAACAACCAAAAATGGGTGGAAGACCTAAATAGACATTTCTCCAAAGAAGATATACAGATTGCCAACAAACACATGAAAGGATGCTCAACATCACTAATTATTAGAGAAATGCAAATCAAAACCACAATGAGGTATCACTTCACACCAGTCAGAACGGCCATCATCAAAAAATCTACGAACAATAAATGCTGGAGAGGGTGTGGAGAAAAGGGAACCCTCTTGCACTGTTGGTGGGAATGTAAGTTGATACAGCCACTATGGAGAACACTATGGAGGTTCCTTAAAAAACTAAAAATAGAACTACCATATGACCCAGCAATCCCACTACTGGGCATATACCCTGAGAAAACCATAATTCAAAAAGAGTCATGTACCACAATGTTCACTGTAGCACTATTTACAATAGCCAGGACATGGAAGCAACCTAAGTGTCCATCAACAGATGAATGGATAAAGAAGATGTGGCACATATATACAGTGGGATACTACTCAGCCATAAAAAGAAACCAAATTGCATTATTTGTAGTGAGGTGGATGGACCTAGAGTCTGTCATACAGAGTGGTGTAATTCAGAAAGAACCACAACTACTGAGCCCACGTGCCACAGCTACTGAACCTCGCACTCCTAGAGCCTGTGCTCCGCAACAAGAGAAGCCACCTCAATGAGAAGCCCACGCACCACAACGACGAGTAGACCCCACTCGCTGCAACTAGGGAAAGCCCGCATTCAGCAATGAAGACCCACAGCAGCCAAATAAATAAAATAGAATAAAATAAATTTATTTTTAAAAGGTTTAATTTTATTTATTTTTGGCTACGTTGGGTCTTCATTGCTGCACACAGGCTTTCTCTAGTTGCAGCGAGGAGGGGCTACTCTTCGTTGCGGTGCATGGGCTTCTCATTGCGGTGGCTTCTCTTATTGCGAAGCACGGGCTCTAGGCGTGCGGGCTTCAGTAGCTGTGGCACATGGGCTCAGCAGTTGTAGCTCACAGGCTCTGGAGCGCAGGCTCAGTAGTCGGGGCGCATGGGCTTAGTTGCTCTGTGGCATGTGGGACCTTCCCAGACCAGGGCTTGAACCCATGTCCCCTGCATTGGCAGGCGGATTCTTAACCACTGCACCACCAGGGAAGTCCCAAAATTAAATCTTAAAAAAAAAAAAAAAAAAAAAAAGCAGTTGTTGGTTACCAAGGATTTCCTTTAAAAAAAAAAAAAGAAGTATAACTAGAGAGAAGCCCGCACGCCACAACGAAAGATCCTGCATGCCTGAACGAAGATCCTGTGTGCTGCAACTAAGACCCAATGCAGCCAAATAAATAAATACATAAATAAACATTAAAAAAAAAACAGTATCATATGGGTAAAACACATCTGTTAAAGTCCAACATAGGAGAATTAATAACTTTTTGGTCAGAGCTTCAAGTTTTAAATTATTCATAGAAAGGGCCTTTCTCAGCTCATCTGAAAACAACCAATAGGTTTCCTCAAAATTACATAATCCAAACACTTCATTCATAGGCATCAGTAAATGAATCAAAAGATTTCAGATCAACCATTCTTTCAGAGTACACTGCCATGGCTTAATGTACTGAGTATATGAACAAGCTGCCTCCTTCTCCCGATCACAAGCATCTCCTTCCGCCTTATTCTCTTACCTCTACCACGAGCTCTCTTGCCACGGTCTGAAGGCTTGTCCCCTTGATTGCAATCAATTCCATTCTCTTCACCTCTAACTAAGGAAGAAAAGAGCACCCCTTATACATAAGCAAACCACCAGCTATTAAAGACAAGGACAAAAAGACTCCCTCCACCCCTCAACAAAAAAAGGCTTTTTTTTAAAAAGGTTAAAATTTAACCAAAGGGTTTAGAAAGCAAGAAAAACCAAACCAGCGTGGCTCAAAAAACTGAATGACAGCACAACTTGCTTAATTCATTGGTGAAAATTCAAAAAGAAATTAAAATGACATACCACTTTTATTTTCTGTTTTGACATGCCCTCCTATAAAGTAAGTTTACTTCCAAAAAAAATACCTTTGTTATGTAACCATACACAATAAAATTTGCTCATTGGTTAAGTTCAAAGCCTGGAAAGGCATAGACGAGCAAACTACAATACCAAGGAAACACTGAATTCTTGGGGAAATCGCTGTTAGAGAGAGGTTTTTCCAGGTTACTGTCCAGAAGATGCCAACACAGTCTTTTCTTCTCCTTATTCCTATATTGGCATTAATGACTCTGTATAATACAGAAATTTTATGAACAATATTGGCACAGCTTGCTCCCCTCATCTCTTTCATGGCTTAAGTATGTGAGTTGTCAGTGAGGCCTTCCTTGGTCACTCTCTTTAAATTTGTCAAACCCATACCTATAATTCCCATCTCTCTGCCTTTGTTTTTCTCCAGAGCATAATCTTCTACATAATGCCATTAAAATATTATAATATTAATATGAAATGTTACTTCTCTTTTTTATTGTTACATCTCACTCTACCTCCCTTAAAAGATGTTTTAGAAGGGCAAAGATTTCTGTTTTCTTCATTGCTGTATGCCTTGAAGACTATCCACTACACTGTAGATACTCAATAAACATCTGTGGTATAAATAAACTAGCAAAAGTCTATAAAGGAACGTGTTAAATATTTATCATAATTTAGCCACTTTGGTACATCTGCATAGGAGGTAGTGTTGTTTTGGGTGAATGATGCCAAAACCTGAGTCAAATGGAGAGAACTGAGAAAAACCTTTCCTATTCAACAACTTTCCTCTTAATCTAAACCTTGCATATATCATGAATATCCATAAGCGGGGAAGAATAAACAGCTTTAGCTATCAGCCAACAAAAAAACCTTCTTTAAAATTAGACAATGCACTTGATTCATAACAGAAGGCGGTCTTAAGACACAACACAAATACCTACAGCCCAGGTCAGTGCTAAATATGAAATTGTATCAGTTAGGGTTCTAATAAACTACTCAGTTGTAGCTCATTACTAACTGTTAACTATACTAACAAATATTGCATTGAGGAAGTGGATTTATAGGAATTCATTGGATCATTCTGTCAGCTTTTTAACATGCATGAAAATTTTCATAAAACAAAGGTGAGGAGAAAGGTCTGTACTTACACTCTCTCCCACGATTGCCACCTCTTACTTTCCGGTTGTTGTTTCCGCGTCCACGGCTCACTTCTCTCTCACTTCTCTTCTCTCTATTCTCTTTGTTTTCTGAACTTTCTTTTCCAAAATTCTTCTTCTTCCCTCCTACAGTCTCCCATGAAGTCTATCGAAAATAAGAGCATTTATTCAGAGTTATCACTCAAAGTGTGGACAATCATCAAGAGTGTGTGCATTTATCTTTCAGACCTAATAACATGCATGCCTTACAGCTTGCATGCCTACCATTTTAATTCTTCTCCATAAACGTACTGTACTCTCTGATGATTAAAGACAGCAAATCTATTAGGTTCCTGTTGCTATAGACAGCACAAAAGATTACAGCAACTTAGTTGAATTGGCAACATACTATATGTTGTCCCACCACAGAGCCTTTTCCTATGCTGATAAGCATAAACTAAATGTTATTTCCCCAAGCTCCCACTCTATGCCATCCCCACCTATCTCAGTAGTAGCCATGGCTACGGCAGACAACAACAAGGTAAGAAACAAGGCAAACAGGATGAAAGAAAAGATGGACCACGGAATAATCCTAAACAAACGAGGGTTTCAAAGGACATCCCCTCTGCCTCTCCATTTTCCCTATAGCCTTCTCACCTCCAAACAGGCAAATGCCTTTTGTGTCTGTATTCAGGCCCTAATTTGCTAGTTTCTGACCTTTCAAGAAAACAACATGCCACATCTAGCCCCAACTGTATGATTTCTAGGTTCAAGAGGTAACCAAAGGGCTTCCCTGGTGGCGCAGTGCTTAAGAATCTGCCTGCCAATGCAGGAGACACGGGTTCGAGCCCTTGTCCTGGAAGATCCCACATGCCGTGGAGCAACTAAGCCCGTGTGCCACAACTACTGAGACTGCACTCTAGAGTCAGTAAGCCACAACTACTGAGCCTGTGTGCCACAACTACTGAAGCCCATGCACCTAGAGCCCATGCTCCGCAACAAGAAGCCACCGCAATGAGAAGCCCATGCACCAAAACAAAGAGTAGACCCTGCTCGCTGCTAGTAGAGAAAAGTCCACGCACAGCAACAAAGACCCAATGCAGCCAAAAATAAATAAATAAATAAATAAAATTTATTTAAAAAAAAAAAAAAAGAGGTAACCAAAGAGATCTTTATGTAACTTTCAGTCTAGAACCACCTCCCTTGGGTTCAGTCCCAAATGAGGAGAGGAAGTTGAAAGTCTTTATTGAGATAGAACTGGCTGTTCATTTAAAACTTAAAAGATTCACCCAGCCACCACAGAAAAGGAATGATGAATCTGTGAGAGCTAAAGGAAAGGCAACAGGAAACAGTATTCAAGACTATCTCTACCATATAAAAGAAAACACGCCCTCCAATTAATGATTTGGAAATATTTCATTTATTCACAGTGATTTTTTTTTTTAAATAAAGAAGGCAGTTAAGCCCTTCAGTTCATTTTAAAAATAAGGGAGAACCATTCTACACTGCATCCATTAGCAATGAGCTGAACACCCCCCATAGTTTATAAAACCCAGCAAATACGTGCCTAAGTGTCAGCAAACAAAAACTCTTCAAAATTTTATTTCCTCACTTAACATGATATATTTTCCCAACAAACTCACATATTTGGTAGTTTATCATGTTGGACCAGTGTTATCTTGCATAGAATTTTACCCACAAATACTGCTATGCTCAAATAACGAAATATTTTCCCAATTATCATTAATTTTTATAATTACAAATTTTATTCTGCTTGTTTCCTATTAAATAAAAATATACTCATTTCAGTTTTGAGCTTGTCACAGTAGTTCATTTTAATACAGCCTGTGCCTAATAAAGCCTACCCCTAAAAATGAGAACTTGATTAAACCTAAACAATGATAAGGAAGGCACTGTTTGATGTGTTCACCTTTATACCCCATTTAGGTGAATCATTATTTGTTTTAATCTGCTCTGAATTGGTTTCCTCAATGAAAAAATACAAATGAAATACTGTGTAATTTCCATGTAGAAATCAAAAGATTAGGGCTGACACCTGCCTCTGGTGTGGCTTTAGCTGCATACTTCCTAAAATAAAAGGGAGGAGCTTTAGTGTGCATGCGCATTCCTCAAATTTTACTAAGTTTAAAAAATATTTTTTTCTTATGTTAGTCTAGAGATATAAGGAGTAGTAAGAGGTGACAACTGAGATGAAGAAACATGAGCTGTGGAGCCAAGAGAAGTTTTTCAGGTGGTGAAAATGTCCACAGCCCCAGAGAATTTTGGCAACTGTGTAACGCTGGAGTAGTTGACCAAGTTCTCTTTCAACTCTTCAGATTCTACAAGTTCATGAAGAAAACATACATAACAAAAACAGTCATTTCAGGTTAGTGTTCTTTCTGGTCTTAAAACATATATGGAGGGCTTCCCTGGTGGCACAGTGGTTGAGAATCTGCCTGCCAATGCAGAGGACACAGGTTCGAGCCCTGATCTGGGAAGATCCCACATGCCGCAGAGCAACTAGGCCCGTGAGCCACAATTACTGAGCCTGCGCATCTGGAACCTGTGCTCCGCAACAAGAGAGGCCTCAATAATGAGAAGCCCGCGCACCACGATGAAGAGTGGCCCCCACTTGCCGCAACTAGAGAAAGCCCTTGCACAGAAACGAAGACCCAACACAGCCATAAATAAATAAATAAATAAATAAATAAATAAATAAATAAATAAAATAAAATAAAAAGAGCAGCTCTCTCTTTAAAAAAAAAAAAAAAATTATGGTACGCCACCCATAATCCCCCTCCACCACCACCCCCAAATAAGGTGAAGTTGAAAATGCAATATGGAACTGGAGAGAAATCTTAGCATTGCAAATCAATTAATAATACTTACCGTATCTGAATTCCCTTCCAGCAATATATTGATAGCTTTGTTGACATCTCCATTACAGTCGTGCAGAGCCACTATGCATTCATCCTGATTTTTTCCTGTCACTTCCATAAGCTGTTGGAATTATAAGACTGATTAGGGAAACACAAGAATGGCACTTGATATTAATTCTAAGATTCTACTATATAAAGACAGAGATTATGCAATCCTTCCACATGAAGATGGCCTTTTAAAGACTCTGAGATTAAAATCCAAGATCAGGTTTACCTGTTTTGGGGGGCTACTCCATGTCTTTCCACCAATACTAGTAAAGTCAAACTACAAATCAACCCTCCTCCAAGCTGACCAAGTATCAATTCTTAATCGGCAGCACATACATACATACCAACATTCTCAGAATATTCAGGATGAGCTATGTGACTGCTCAAACTAGTTCAATGGCCTGGGACTCCCAAATTTCTGAGCTACTCAAATATTAAGTGGAACTATATGCTTCCCAAAGACCAAGCATGAGCATGTGGCCACAATTAGCCAAACATCCAGTCCAACTGTTTGCACTGTCCAACAGTCCAGTTGTCTCTGTCAATGTTCCATACATGGGCTATCACTGCTTGGATCAGAACACTGCACATACAAAATAATTTATAACACCCTAAAGTCTCACAATTAGAATTTGGCAAAGCAATCTACAGATTCAATGAAATCCCTATCAAATTACCAAGGGCATTTTTTACAGAAGTAGTACAAAAAAACCTTAAAATTTGTATGGAAACACAAAAGACCCTGAACAGCCGAAGTAATCTTGAGAAAGAAAAACAGAGATAGAGGAATCAGACTCCCTGACTTCTGACTATACTACAAAGCTACAGTAATCAAGACAGTATGGTACTGGCACAAAAACAGAAATAGAGATCAATGGAACAGGATAGAAAGCCCAGAGATAAACCCACACACATATGGTCACCTTATCTTTGACAAAGGAGGCAAGAATATACAATGGAGAAAAGGCAGCCTCCTCAATAAGTGGTGCTGGGAAAACTGGACAGCTACATGTAAAGGAATGAAATTAGAACACTTCCTAACACCATACACAAAAATAAACTGAAAATGGATTAAAGACCTAAATGTAAGACCGGACACTATAAAACTCTTAGAGGAAAACATAGGCAGAACACTCTTTGACATAAATCACAGCACGATCTCTTCTGACCCACCTCCTACAGTAATGGAAATGAAAACAAAAATAAACAATGGGACCTAATGAAACTTAAAAGCTTTTGCACAACAAAGGAAACCATAAACTAGACGAAAAGACAATCCTCAGAATGGGAGAAAATATTTGCAAATGTATCAATGGACAAAGGATTAATCTCCAAAATATATAAACAGCTCATGCAGCTCAATATTAAAAAATCAAACAACCCAATCCAAAAACAGGCAGAACCCAATCCAAAAATGGGCAGAAGACCTAAACAGACATTTCCACAAAGAAGACATACAGATGGCCAAGAGGCACGTGAAAAGCTTCTCAAGATCACTAATTATTAGAGAAATGCAAGTCAAAACTACAATGAGGTATCACCTCACACCAGTTAGAATGGGCATCATCAGAAAATCTACAAACAACAAATGCTGGAGAGGGTGTGGAGAAAAGGGAACCCTCTTGCACTGTTGGTGGGAATGTAAATTGATACAACCACTATGGAGAACAGTATGGAGGTTTCTTAAATAACTAAAAATAGAATTACCATATGACCCAGCAATCCCACTACTGGGCATATACTCAGAGAAAACCATAATTCAAAATGACACATGCACACCAATGTTCACTGCAGCACTATTTACAAGAGCCAGCTCATGGAAGCAACCTAAATGCTCATCGACAGACAAATGGATAAAGAAGATGTGGTACATATATACAATGGAATATATGGGAACGAAATTGGGTCATTTGCAGAGACGTGGATGGACCTAGAGACTGTCATACAGAGTGAAGTAAGTCAGAAAGAGAAAAACAAATATCGTATATTAACGCATATATGTGGAATCTAGAAAAATGGTACAGATGAACTGGTTTGCAAGGCAGAAATAGCGACACAGATGTAGAGAACAAACGTATGGAAACCAAAGGGGGAAAGCGGGGCTAATAGTGGTGGGATGAACTGGGAGATTGGGATTGACATATATACACTAATATGTATAAAATAGGTAACTAGTAAGAACCTGCTGTATAAATAAATAAATAAATAAATAAGAAAAAAATAGAATTTGGCAGCTATCACAAAACTCACTCCTGGACATACTATTTTCTCAAGTAGCCTCAACAGGGTGCTATGTTTGAAATCAAAGAAATCTCCTTGGTGCATTCCCTTTAACAAGGGATAATTAAGCTATTTAATATTTTCAACACAAGGAACAATCACAGATTAGGCACAATATAGGTTTCTCAATTATCAGTGAACAAATGTATGATTTAAATATCTGCTGTGGGGCTTCCCTGGTGGCGCAGTGGTTGCGAATCCGCCTGCCAACACAGGGGACACGGGTTCGAGCCCTGGTCGGGGAAGATCCCACATGCTGCGGAGCAACTAAGCCCGTGCGCCACAACTACTGAGCCTGCACTCTAGAGCCTGCGAGCCACAACTACTGAGCCCGTGTGCCACAACTACTGAAGTCCACGCGCCTAGAGCCCGTGCTCCGCAACAAGAGAAGCCACTGCAGTGAGAAGCCCGCGCACCACAACGAAGAGTAGCCCCCACTCGCCGCAACTAGAGAAAAGCCCATGCGCAGCAGCGAACACCCAACACAGCCAAAAATAAATAATAAATAAAATAAATAAATTTTAAAAAATAAATAAATAAAAAATAAATAAATAAATATCTGCTGTGTTTTAAGTACCTTTAACTATTTTAGTATGTATCAGCTGCAGTTCAAAACAGTTTGACCCCCAACATCTGAAGCGATTTCTCTGTGGTCACAAAACAATTAGCCTATCAGGAAGCCAGGTCTCCCGGTCTCATAAATACAGCTCTTTACACCACATCATTCCATCTGATTTCCTCCCTGTGTTACCCAGCAAGGTTCTATACATTCTACAGCTTTCCCATGCTTCAGTCTTTGGATGTCTACTAATAAGGTCAGATTTTTATCAATGATCTGTAGTAGCCCAATACCCGTCACATGCAGTTGTTAAGATGCACAGTAGGGACTTCCCTGGTGGCGCAGTGGTTAAAAATCCACCTGCCAACGCAGGGGACACAGGTTCGAGCCCTGTTCCGGGAAGATCCCACATGCCGTGGAGCAACTAAGCCCACGAGCCACAACTACTGAGCCTGCACGCCACAACTACTGAAGCCCGCGCACCTAGAGCCTGTGTTCCACAACAAGAGAAGCCACTGCAATGAGAAGCCCAGGCACCACAACAAAGGGTAGCCCCCACTCACCGCAACTAGAGAAAGCCCGCACACAGCAACCAAGACCCAATGCAGCCAAATAAGTAAATAAATAATAAATTTATTAAAAAAAAAAAATTTATAGTAACCATCAAAACTCCCCCAGTGATTGGATTAGTAAGAGAGAGAACCATTGTTAAAACTTAAAGCTCTGAACTCCTGTACCAGTGCTCTTTTTTGTGTATCCGCTATGCTACCCAGATAAAAGGCAATATAATATGTAGAAGTATGTCTCAAACAATTCATAAATCTCATTCCAGCTAATAAGTTCTATGATTTTTAATAAATAATTTTTGCGGCTTTCCAAAAATATC
Source organism: Balaenoptera acutorostrata (assembly GCF_949987535.1). Taxonomy (NCBI): domain Eukaryota; kingdom Metazoa; phylum Chordata; class Mammalia; order Artiodactyla; family Balaenopteridae; genus Balaenoptera; species Balaenoptera acutorostrata. Next base: position 43,608,480 of record NC_080069.1, on the reverse strand, counting down.
ACCATTAAGTCTAATGACAGCAACTATAAGTAAGAACAAAGAGTTTACATACTAAAGGGCTAAAGAGTTCACCAAGGGACTTTCACTCCAAGGAATTATTGGTAGACCTCTACCAAGGTAAAGGTTATTGCTTGGTTTCTAGAATCTTGAAGGGAAAAGAAGTCTTATCAGGAAAGAAGAATGTGAAATTAAAATAATGTTATATCAGTGAAGTTCTAACTGAAGACATCATCCTAAAATTTAATTTTATAACTTTTCCAATCTATGTTTGGGATCACCACGATATGTGAAAAGGCAAATCAGCTCTTCTGTAACATTGAACAAAATTTTCTGAGAACCTGCCATATACTAAATATACTTTCTATGCACAGGTATATACAATGCCATTGTACTTTCACAAATGCTCATTGTTCACATGTAACACTAATAACTCAGAAAGGTTCTACTGCCAAAACTCCTTCACTCTAGCCACCAATACAGGTATTTTGATTTTGAATCACAAGTTCAAAATCCAATTATTTACAACTAAGCAATAAGCATAGTTTAAAATAAGAATCTCTAGTGAAATTATCTTTTTAAGCACAGTAAGAATAGATTACAAAAATGACAGTATCCTTTGCCAGAAACATACCTGTTTAACTTTAGCTTCAAACTCTGAATCATTTTTATCAAAGATCACTTGAGCGAGACGCATCTGTTCAGCTGTTGCCTGGAAAAGCACATACGACTGTTCAAGATTGGAGCAGCAAAAATACAAGTTAGATGCCAAAATCTGGTATAAACAGATAGAAACTCTCAATCACTGTGGTAACAGAAATACTGATTAACTAAAAAAAAGGACTCTGAATTTAGACCTCTTAAATGTACACAATGTATTCCCATAAGGTAAATAAGCATCAAATTAAATAGCGTAAACTTCCCATTCCTTTGACCAAAGGACCTAAAGTCCTATTCATCTTCATTAGCCTTGTGACTCATTTGAATTTTCTTTCTTGAATTTTCTTTCCCCTGGGCAGATGAAGTTACAGCATAACAGAAAGTGGAAGAACAGGAAGCAATGGAAACAACCGCCAGGATACAGGCTTAGACACAACCTTGCTGTCAAAAAGCAAAAAAGCTCTGCTATCAACTCAAAAAAGGTCAGTTCGGAAGGGAAAAGGCTGTATTTATCTAAATAAAAATTATTTTTAAAGTTACATTTTCATTTTTAACCACAATTTTAAAATAGTTTTAATTTAACAGAATTTTAAAGGAAGCAACTTTCAAACGCTTATATTAGTCAACTATGTAGAAAACTTTTCCAGGTGCTTTTTTCACTCAAAATCCTTCTTAAAAAAAAATCAAATTACCGAATTTCTGAGGTTTCCTTTTGTAGTATTTCTGGCAATTAAAAATTAGAAAGGTTTTTTTTTATTAATTAATTAATTTATTTATTTATGGCTGCGTTGGGTCTTTGCTGCTGTGCGCGGGCTTTTCTCTAGTTGCGGCGAGCGGGGACTACTCTTCGTTGCGGTGTGCGGGCTTCTCATTGCAGTGGCTTCTCTTGTTGCGGAGCACGGGCTCTAGGCGTGCGGGCTTCAGTAGTTGTGGCTCGCGGGCTCTAGAGCACAGGCTCAGTAGTTGTGGCGCACAGGCTTAGTTGCTCCGTGGCATGTGGGATCTTCCCGGACCAGGGCTCGAACCTGTGTCCCCTGCATTGGCATGCAGATTCTTAACTACTGCACCACCAGGGAAGCCCAGAAAGATATTTTTTAAATAAGGAAACTTTGGGGAATTCCCTGGCGGTCCAGTGGTTAGGACTCCGTGTTTTCACTGCCGAGGGTGTGGGTTCAGTCCCTGGTCAGGGAACTAAGATCCCACAAGCCGTGTGGCACAGCCAAAAAAAAAATAAAAAGAAAAAGAAAAAAGAAATTTGAAAAAGGTAACTCTTGTACAGTCAGTTAATAGCAACATACCAACCATTGCTAGCTAAAATCTTTACTAACTCCCAACATAAATATTTTTAAAGTTAAATCATTTAAATTACTGAATGAGCTTGGGGGGGAGGGGAGACCCACTAAGTGCTAATAATAAACAACTTTTTAAAAATATATTTATTTATGTATGTATGTATGTATGTACGGCTGCATTGGGTCTTCATTGCTGTGTGCGGGCTTTCTCTAGTTGCGCAGAGCAGGGGCTATTCTTCTTTGCAGTGCGCATGCTTCTCATTGCGGTGGCTTCTTTTGTGGCAGAGCACGGGCTCTAGGCGCTTGGACTTCAATAGTTGTGGCACGCAGGCTCAGTAGTTGTGGCTTACAGGCTCTAGAGCGCAGGCTCAGTAGTTGTGGCGCATGGGCTTAGTTGCTCCGCACCATGTGGGATCTTCCCGGACCAGGGCTCAAACCCGTGTCCCCTGCATTAGCAGGCGGACTCTTAACCACCAAGCCACCAGGGAAGTCCCAATAAACAACTTTTCATCTTTGCTTTTAATATAGATTCATAATAATCTCGATGGGGGTGGAGGGGGAGAGGTTGTTAGTGTTTTTTACAATGTAAAAACGCTTCTCACAAGAGCTTTCCAGTCCATGTTGGTGGTTGATTATACAAGCCCCAGGTATCTTTGGTCTGTTCCCTCCAATCTAATGGCCAATCCTTTCATCCCAACCTATGCCTGCTGTGACCTCAGTTGTAGTGTTACATTACACCCAGAAAGATGTTTGTACAGTGTCTACACACACGGCAAATTTTACCTCAATTCTAACCAGTATATATAAGGGCCTTCTTTACACACACCCTCAAGTGAGAAGTCCCAATGAGGCAGCCAAAAGGACCAAGGTATGAAATAAATGAATGAGGTAAAAAGGAAAACCAAAAGGGAAGGTGAGTTCTGGAAAACGGCACTTCCACATTATACATTTGAGCTTTGGGTAGTGGCAACCTTTTATGAATGAAAGTAAGCCACCGGGATAAAAAAAAGAATATATATAAAAAACTGAATCACTCTGCTGTAATTAACACAACATTGTATAACAACTATACATCAATAAAAATAAAAGTAAGGGCTTCCCTGGTGGCGCAGTGGTTGGGAGTCTGCCTGCTAATGCAGGGGACACGGGTTTGAGCCCTGGTCTGGGAGGATCCCGCATGCCGTGGAGCGGCTGGGCCCGTGGGCCGCAGTTGCTGGGCCTGCGCGTCTGGAGCCTGTGCTCCACAACAGGAGAGGCCGCGATAGTGAGAGGCCCGCACACCGCGATGAGGGGTGGCCCCCGCTTGCCACAACTAGAGAGGGCCCTTGCACAGAAATGAAGACCTAACACAGCCATAAATAAATAAATTAATTAATTTAAAAAAATAAAAATAAAAATAAAAGTAAAAAATAAAAAAATAATTTAAAAATAAAAAAATAATAAATTTAAAAAAAAAGAAAGTAAACCAACGCGGCCCTTGGTGCTAAAACACTACATGATTAATTTTTGCCCGTTCTTCCTGATAGCAATCACTTCTACTCTGAATTTCAAATCTAGAAATTGTACCTCACGCATATTCATTGAGCCTTGCTGCAACCCAAGCAATATGAATGTTCATCGTTTCTTACCATTAAATTTCCTTAAATGACAAAATTTTCACAAAGCCCAAAAGAAAATAACAGTGACCCATAAGGTATCTATCTAATACCAAAAACTATTTATTTGGTACTTACATATTTTTCTCTTATATCAAAAACAAAATACTAATCACACTACTTTGTAGGAACACATAATCAATTGTAAATACCTATATCATAATGTTTATTGGCTGCATAAAAATCTACTGGATAGGTCTTGCATACAAAGATGTGAAACTACTAGGTCAAAGAAGTATATAGAAAAATGTTAAAAGGAGTTAGTTTCATACCATCTGCTCAAAAATGCTCTTCACAAAGGCTGCAAAACTTTATACTCAATTAACAGTGTAAAAGAGCCTGCTTCCTCAAAATCCAGTCTATAAAAATGCAAATTAAACCAATTAAAAATAAAAATGATCTCTATTTGGTTTGATTTTTACTTCTTAGATCATTAGAGTAATCTTTTAAAAATACACTTACTGGGACTTCCCTGGTGGCACAGTGGTTAAGAATCCGCCTGCCAATGCAGGGGACACGGGTTCAAGCCCTGGTCCGGGAAGATCCCACATGCCGCGGAGCAACTAAGCCCGTGTGCCACAACTACTAAGCCTGCACTCTAGAGCCCGCAAGCCACAACTACTGAGCCCGCGTGCCACAGCTACTGAAGCCGGCATGCCTAGAGCCCGTGCTCCGCAACAAGAGAAGCCACCGCGATGAGAAGCCCACGCACCGCAACAAAGAGTAGCCCCCACTCGCCCCAACTAGAGAAAGCCCACACGCAGCAATGAAGACCCAACGCAGCCAAAAAAGTTAAATTAAAAAAATATGTATATATATAATTATACCATCCCCTGGTTCTGAAGAAACTAGTATTCACAGTGTAGAAGTGATCAAAATGTAATATAAAAGAAGTGAAAATCCTGTAGTCCTGAATTTGAACTATCAGCATTACTAACTCATGAGGCATTTTACTTTTAACTCTGTCCACTGGAGAGACCTATAAACAACGACAAACCCAGTAACAATAAACATTAGTTACCAGATTGAGGTCTCTAAGTGCCATTTCCTACTAAAAGATGCCAGGATTCCTTAGAGCAATGTCTGATCTAGGTACACAGCAGGAATTATACAAGATAAGTCTGGAATAACTCATCATACCAGTTTATGAAGAAACCATCAAAGATTACTAGAAAGTCAAAAAGCCCTCAGGAGCCAATTTGAAGAGACCTGGCCAAAAAAAGGATAATTTCAACTTCAAAAAGGGTAATAACTAGAAATAACTGAAACCCTTCAAATGTTTAAATTCATAGGTTCATAAATATTTTTAATACTAATTATTCACCTTTGGGAGATGATAGGTAAACAAGTAATTACTTTAAAAACCTATAAATATACTCTTCAAATGTGCAATGGTCATGAAAAACAAGGAAAGACTGAAAAACTGTTGTAGATCAGAAGAGACTAAGGAGACATGAAAACAAATCCTGGAACAGAAAAGAGAACTTGGGACTTCCCTGGTGGTCCCGTGGTTAAGAATCTGCCTTCCGGGCTTCCCTGGTGGCGCAGTGGTTGAGAATCTGCCTGCCAATGCAGGGGACACGGGTTCGAGCCCTGGTCTGGGAAGATCCCACATGCCGCGGAGCGGCTGGGCCCGTGAGCCACAATTACTCAGCCTGCGCGTCTGGAGCCTGTGCTCCGCAACAAGAGAGGCCGCGACAGTGAGAGGCCCACGCACCGCGATGAAGAGTGGCCCCCGCTTGCCACAACTAGAGAAAGCCCTCACACAGAAACGAAGACCCGACACAGCCAAAAATAAAAAATAAATAAATAAATAAATTTAAAAAAAAAAAAAAAAAAAGTAGCTTTAAAAAAAAAAAAAAAAAAGAATCTGCCTTCCAATGCAGAGGACGCAGGTTCGATCTCTGGTCAGGGAACTAAGATCCCACATGCCGTAGGGCAACTAAGCCCGTACGCTGCAACAAAAAGATCCCACGTGCCACAAGGAAGATCTCGCATGCCACAACTAAGACCTGACTCAGCCAAATAAATAAATAAATATTTAAAACAAGAAAGAAAAGAGATCTTAGTGGAAAAACTAGGGAAACCCAAATAAAGACCGTATTAATTTAATAATATTGTGCCAATGTTATTATCTTACTCTTGACAAATAATTGTATAAGACAGAAGTTAACAAACTATAGCCTAAGATCTGATTTTTGTATGGTGTGCCAGCCAAGAAAGGTTTTAACATTTTTAAAATGTTGTAGGGACTTCCCTGGTGGTCCAGTGGTAAAGAATCTGCCTTCCAATGCAGGGACATGGGTTCGATCCCTGGTTGGGGAACTAAGATCACACATGCCATAGGGCAACTAAGCCCAAGCACCACAACTACTGAGCTCAGGAGCCTCAACTAGAGAGCCTGCGTGCCGCAAACTACAGAGCCCATGCACTCTGGAGCCTACGCACCTCAACTAGAGAAAACCCGCAAGCCACAACTAGACAGAAGCCCGCACACCACACTGAAGAACCCGCGTGCTGCAACAAAAGATCCCTCATGCCCCGTGTGCCACAACTAAGACCGAACACAGCCAAACATAATTTAAAAAAAAAAAATGTTGTAATACAACAAAAACAAAGAAGGAACATGCAACAGAGATTGTGTGTGGCCTGCAGAGCATAAAATACTTGCTATCTGACCCTTTTTGGGAAAAGTTTGCCAACATTTGATATAAAATGTTAGCATTAAGGGAAGATGGGTAAATGTTGTAGAGACCTCTGTATAATTTTCCAACTTTTTGGCAAATCTTCCAAAACACTGATTCCAAAACAGTTTTTTAAAGAAAGACATAATAGAAACTACAGTAGAAATAAACGAAATAAAGAAGAGAAAAATAAACAAAATTGACAAACCTTTTAGCTAGAACAACCAAGAAAAGAGAGAGAAGCCTCAAGTTATTAAAATTAGGAATGAAATAGGGGACACCACTACAAACTTTAGAGGAATAAAAAGGATTATAAGAAAATAACCATGAACAAGTGTATGCCATCAAGCTGGATAACTTAGACAAAAACCAACAATTTTGTCTAAAAAGGCAAATTCCTAAAAAGACACAAACTACTGAAATTGACTCAAGAAGAACTGAAAATCTGTAACAAGTGATTGAATTCGTCATCAAAGAAGTTCCCAGAGGGCTTCCCTGGTGGCGCAGTGGTTGAGAGTCTGCCTGCCAATGCAGGGGACACGGGTTCGAGCCCTGGTCTGGGAGGATCCCACATGCCGCGGAGCAACTAGGCCCGTGAGCCACAACTGCTGAGCCTGCGCGTCTGGAGCCTGTGCGCCGCAATAAGAGAGGCCGCGATAGTGAGAGGCCCACACACAATGAAGAGTGGCCCCCACTTGCTGCAACTGGAGAAGGCCCTCGCGCAGAAACAAAGACCCAGCACAGCCATAAATAAATAAATAAATAATAATAATAAAAAAAAGAAGTTCTCAGAAAGAAAAACCCAGGACCAGATGGCTTCACTGGTAAATTCTATCAAACAATGAAAGAACATCCATCACCAATTTTTCACAAACTTTTCCAAAAAAATAGAGAAGGGAACATTTTCTAACTCATTCTATGTGGTCAGTATTACCCTGATACCAAAAGCAAAGACATCACAAGAAAAGACAACTATAGAAAAATATCCCCCCACAAAATCCTAGCAAACCTTACCATATCAGCAACTTACCAATATGTACCATGACCAAGTTAAGTTTATCCTAAGAACGCAAGGTTGTTTAACATCTTAATGTAATACACCATATTAATAGAATAACAGACAAAACCCACATGATTATTTCAGTAGACACAGAAAAAGAATTTGATAAGATCCAATACCCTTTTAGGATAAACAAACAAAAAAACCCCCAACAAATTAGAAATAGAAGGGAATTTCCTCAACCTAATAAAGTCAACTTAAAAAACCTACAATTTAACATTCTACTTAATGGTGAAAGACAACTGAAAGCTTTCCTCCTAAGATCAAGAACAAAATAAGGATGTCTGTTCCAGCCATTTGTACTGAAGAGTCTAATCAATGCAATTAGACAGGGAAAGTCCTTAGGCAATTAAGCAAGGAAAGTAGAATATATGCATGAACTAAATTCTTACAGATCTAAAATATTAGTACACACAGACACACACTCTGTCTCTCAGAAGAATGCTGAAACTTGAGAAAAACATATTAAAAGTATTATACAGGATAGGGCCAACAGCAATTCGGTAAATAACCATCATGAAACTATTCATCCATGAAGCATTATCTTTCTATAAAATCAAAAAGTTCCTATTATAAAAATTATTAAATCATAAAGTAGAGCTTCTGTTTTATCGCTAGAAAGATCTTAAGAGGTAGTAATACAGTTCAACTCCATACTGTGCCCCTAAGTAATTTACTCACGCTTTATGCTGGGTGTTACTGGCACAAACCTTCTAACTACCAGAGGTGTGTAGTATCCAGTATATCAATCATGCTGCCTCGCAACAAGGGAAGAGGCTATCTGAACAGTCTAAGAATGCAGTCATGACAGCCTAGGCTAGTGTGGCCACAAGAAGGAAGGGATGTAAAAGGAGATGTTTCTTCTGTCACTTTACATTTGAAGACTGAGAAAAGTGACTACAACATGTACAAGAACTGGGAGAACCCAGTCTGCATTAATCATAGGAAACCTTCAAGAATCAAATGAAAAGAGGCACAGAGAAAGATGGAAATGAGAGTTCAGGGCAAGGTGGAAAGCAGTCAACGGTACATTAAGAAAATCACCAGAACTCTAAAGCAGGTGTCTGTACCAAGAAAATAAAATAAGGGACTTCACCAGTGGTCCAGTGGGTAAGACTGCGCTCCCCATGTAGGGGGCCTGAGTTCGATCCCTGGTCGGGGAACTAGATCCCACATGCTGCAACTAAGAGTTCGCATGCCGCAACTAAAGAGCCAGCATGCCATAACTAAAGATCACACATGCTACAACTCAGACCCAGCACAGTCAAAATTTATAAACAAATAATTAATAAATAAATGAATATAAAATAAAAATTGGGCTTCCCTGGTGGCGCAGTGGTTGAGAATCTGCCTGCTAATGCAGGGGACACGGGTTCGAGCCCTGGTCTGGGAAGATCCCACATGCCACGGAGCAGCTGGGCCCGTGAGCCACAACTACTGAGCCTGCGCGTCTGGAGCCTGTGCCCCGCAACAGGAGGGGCTGCGATAGTGAAAGGCCCGCGCACCGCGATGAAGAGCGGTCCCCACACCGCGATGAAGAGTGGCCCCCACTTGCCGCAACTAGAGAAAGCCCTCGCACGAACCGAAGACCCAACACAGCCAAAAATAAATAAATAAATAAATAAATAAAGTAGCTATAAAATTAAAAAAAAAAAAATTATGTTTTTGAAAAATAAAATGAGCAGAACTTTCTGGGATGAGGGTGATGTTCTGTATATTGATAGGAGACTGGGTTACGTAAGTATACGCATCCTACAAAAAATGATCTGATAGACTTAAAATGTCTGTATGTAAATTTCACGTAAAAAAAAAAGAGAAACCTAGATAAATATTAAACTCTAGTTAATGATATATAAGCTAAAGTGTTCAAGGGTAAAGTATATTGATGTCTTTACTTTGAAAGGCATCAAAAAAAAATAAGATAGCATGATGGATAGCTAGTCAGATGTGATAAAACAAATAAAGCAAAAAAGGTAATTGTGAGTGTATGGGTGTTTGCTGTACAACTCTTTCAGCTTCTCGTTATATTTGAACATTTTCATAATAAAATGTTAGGTGGGAAAAATTTCAGCAGATCAGAAAAAGAGGTCTAGAAGAAGGTCAAAAAGAAAGGGCAAGGGACTTCCCTGGTGGCGCAGTGCTTAACAATCCGCCTGCCAATGCAGAGGACACAGGTTCAATCCCTGGTCCGGGAAGATCCCACATGCTGCGGAGCAGCTAAGCCCATGCACCACAACTACGGAGCCTGCGCTCTAGAGCCCGTGAGCCACAACTACTGAGCCCATGTGCCACAACTACTGAAGCCCACGCACGTAGAGCCCATGCTCCGCAACAAGAGAAGCCACCGCAATGAGAAGCCCGCGCACCGCAACGAAGAGTAGCCCCCGCTCGCTGCAACTAGAGAAAGACCGCATGCAGCAAGGAAGACCCAACGAAGAAGGAAGGAAGGAAGAGAGGGAGGGAGCGAGGGAGAAGCAAAGGAAAAGAAGGGGAAAACACAGATGTTAAACAGGAGCTAAAATAAAAAATATAAACGATGACAGAGAAAGACAAGTATTATATGATATCACTTATATATGGAATCTAAAAAATAATACCGACTTCCCTGGTGGTCCAGTTGTTAAGACTCCACACTTCCACTGCAGGAGGTGTGGGTTCAATCCCTGATCGGGGAAGTTCCGCATGCCACGCAGTGCAGCAATCAATCAATAAATCAGTCAATCAACCAGTAAAATAAAAAATAATAGCAATGAATCGATATACAAAACAGAAACAGACTCACAGACATAGAAAACAAACTTATAGTTACCAAAGGGGAAAGAAAGCAGAGGAGGGATAAATTAGAGGAGTACGGGATTAACAGATACAAACTACTCTACAGAAAATAGTTAAGCAACAAGGATTTACTGCATAGCACAGGGAACTGTATTTGATATAATAACCTATAATGGACAATAATCTGAAAAAAAAAAAAATATATATATATAAAACTGAATCACTCTGCTGTACACCTGAAACTAACAATGTGTAAATCAACTATACTTCAATTAAAAATACACACACACACACACACACACACACATATATATATAATAAATGGGAAAAAATCCAAGAAATTGAACTGCAAACCAGTTGTAGAAACTCAGTCACTCACTGTATGATGTTTATTAGCAGAATGTGCCTGGTTCAAGACATTTCACACAGAAAATATGGCATATAGAAATTTCACAGAGTATAAGATACACCAAAGGGGCTTCCCTGGTGGCGCAGTGGTTGAGAATCTGCCTGCCAATGCAGGGGACACGGGTTCGAGCCCTGGTCTGGGAATATCCCACATGCCACGGAGCAACTGGGCCCGTGAGCCACAATTACTGAGCCTGCGCGTCTGGAGCCTGTGCTCCGCAACAAGAGAGGCCGCGATGGTGAGAGGCCCGCGCACCGCGATGAAGAGTGGTCCCCACTTGCCGCAACTAGAGAAAGCCCTCGCACAGAAACGAAGACTCAACACAGTCATAAATAAATAAATAAATAAATAAATAAATAAATAAGAAAGTGAATTTCTTTAAAAAAAAAAAAAAAAAAAAAGATACACCAAAGCCAGGGACTCTGGCTGTAATATCTTTCTGAAAAGGGATGTAGGATCAATTAAAAGTAATAGGGCAAAGGGGAAGATAACTACAATAAGAGCTCTAAAGGCAGAAGTATTTAAACTTAAAAACTGCCAGAGAATTGCCTGTGCTTCCTAAATGTATACAAGTTACAGAAACAAAGAAAGCTCCCAATTCTATTAAAATATCTTATAAAATATTAATAAGAAAAACACTCAAGTTGACAGACTTCCAGTAAAGATTATAAGCAGAATAGTTATTACCAACAGCATTTTGCTGTAGACAACAGTCTAGGGCTTCTACATATTTATTTTCATTTTATTTTATTTTTTTAACATCTTTATTGGAGTATAATTGCTTTACAATGGTGTGTTAGTTTCTGCTATATAACAAAGTGAATTGGCTATACATATACATATATCCCCATATCTCCTCCCTCTTGCGTCTCCCTCCCACCCTCCCTACCCGACCCCTCTAAGCGGTCACAAAGCACCGAGCTGATCTCCCTGTGCTAGCTGCTTCTGTTGCGCCCACACAGTTCTGTGAAGTCACTATTCATTACCATGTGTAAGGTAAATACCAATTATTAATTTATTCAGACTTAGCTTTTTCAGCTTAAATACTACGATTCTTTGCATTTGTCTTCAGTGATATCTGTTTTATTCCTGAGATTACAGACCATCTAGACATAACTTCTGAAAGCACGGTTGATGCACCGGACAGTGGTTTAACAAGTACAGTATTGCAATACTAGCATAGCATAGTGATATAAAACGTTTTAAATCAGAACTTTAAATATTTTTTTTCCTTTGCTGACTGACCTAGTCCAGAGAAAATTACTTTAAATATTCGATAACCAAAGCACGAAACAAATTAGAGTATGATAGGCAAGTTGTCAGGCTGAGCTCTAGAATGTGTCAAGAGATCTGTACAGCTTGTGAAATCAGAGGAAAAAGCAGAATCAAGGGGTAAGTTAACAAGGTTATACACCCTCCCCTACAACAAACATTAGTGACATCCACCATACAACTGTCAAGTGGAAAAAAACTCTTGCCAAAAAAAACAGCATTACTAACTCTCTTTCTCTGGATCTCTCTTTCATTCACTTGGCTCATAAGGAGCTAAAGCTACTTTCACAATGAAGAATGTGTTCATAGCTTTTCTAGTGGAGCCAAATGTTTTGTGCTGGAGCTGTCACCCAGTAAATTTGGAAAATATAATGAAGTAGGATTTTTTGTTTTTAATCATCCTTATGCCCACCATCCAAAGATAAGCATTATTAATATAGCCTACTAGTCTTTTTTCTTAAATGTTTTAACAGTTGTGCTATAATATTGGGTCCTTTCAATAACCAGGCCTTTTCCATCAAAATTTCAAATATTATAATCACTTCATAACTTATGTGCAATATACAATAAAAGCTACCATTTCCTGAACACAACTTATGCAATTTCTAACTCCTTCCAACCATCCTGCAAAGTAAATATTGTGAGAATAATAACAGGAAACCTCGCTAAAATGGAATCAGGAGGCCAGAAGGGGAAGCTCTCATGCAGTACCACTAGAGGTCAATTACAGGAAAAACTATCATTGCAGGCCCCAATGGGAAAAGATGTACACTGCATCCCTACAAGAAATCAACTACTCTAGCAACTCAGCTAATGAGAAACCCTTATTACCCTGAACCTCACTTTTCTCTAATGGACTTGCTCCAAACAACCCCTCCCAACTTCCTCTTCCTCTATAAAATAAGGTTCCTCTGTTTCTGGGACCCGCCTATGGTTGTTTTTGTTTTGTTTTTCTTTTCTTTATTTTTTTGGCTGTGTCGGGTCTCACTTCTGGCACGCAGGATCTTTGTTGAGGCATGCGGGATCTTTCACTGCGGCGCATGGGCTCTTCATTGCGGTGAGCGAGCTTCTCTCTAGTTATGGCATGCGGATTTTCTCTTCTCTGGTTGTGGCACGGGCTCCAGAGTACGTGGGCTCTGTAGTTTGCGGCACACGGGCTCAGTAGTTGTGGCGCACGGGCTTAGTTGCCCCGCAGCATGTGGGATCTTAGTTCCCCGACCAGGGATCGAACCCGTATCCCCTGCATAGGAAGGCAGATTTTCTACCACTGGACCACCAGGGAAGTCCCTTGCCTATGGTTTTTGCCATGGCTTGCTTGTTCTGAATTGCAATTCTCTGCTATTCCCAAATAAGCCCATTTTTGCTCATAAAATAACTTTTATTTTTAAGTTCAATATTATCATACTTCATATTACGTTTTTAAAAACCGGAGTTTTTTATCTCCCCACATGATACTAGATAATCAAATGACAAAACTGGTTACGAGTTTACAAGGCAAACCTATGTCCTATACGTCATAATATGATGCATTAAGAACAGATCATAAGGACTTCCCTGGTGGCACAGTGGTTAAGAATCTGCCTGCCAATGCAGGGGACATGGGTTCGAGCCTTGGTCTGGGAAGATCCCACGTGCCGCGGAGCAACTAAGCCCGTGCACCAAAACTACTGAGCCCGCATGCCCTACAGCCCGTGCTCCACAACAAAAGAAGCCACCACAGTGAGAAGCCCGCGCACCACAACGAAGAGTAGCCCCCGCTCACTGCAACTAGAGAAAAGCTCGCGCACAGCAACGAAGACCAACGCAGCCAAAATTAAATTAATTTATTTTAAAAAAAGATCATCATTTCTGTGGTATTTCTACCAAAAATGCATAACCCCCCCTCTCATCATGAGGAAATAGCACACAAACTGAAATTGGGAGACATTCTACAAAATAAATGGCCTATATTCTTCAAATACATCAATGTCATGAAACAGAGACCACATTAAAAGAGACTAAAAAAGGGACTTACCTGGTGGCGCAGTGCCTAAGAATCCACCTGCCAATGCAGGGGACACAGCTTCGAGCCCTGGTCCAAGAAGATCCCACATGCAGCGGAGCAACTAAGCCCATGAGCCACAACTACTGAGCCTGCGATCTAGAGCCCGTGAGCCACAACTACTGAGCCCACGTGCCACAACTACTGAAGCCCGTGCGCCTAGAGCCTGTGCTCCACAACAAGAGAAGCCACCGCAATGAGAAGCCCGCACACCGTAACAAAGCATAGCCCCCACTTGCTGCAACTAAAGAAAGCCCACGAAGTGTAGCCCCTGCTCCCTGCAACTAGAGTAAGCTCACGCACAGCAACGAAGACCCAACACAGCCAAATAAATAAAATATATATAAATAAATTTATTTTTAAAAAAGAGACTAAAAAGAATTGATACCTGAATACAATGTATGATCAAGGACTTAATTAGCTAAAAAGGACACTATTGGGACAATCGGGAAAACATGAATACAATGTACAGGTTACACTAGATGAGCTGATTTCCTGATTTTTGATAACTGTACTGTGATTACGTAAAATAAGATCCTCGTTTTTTAAAATATACACACTAAAGTATTTAGGGGTAAAGATGCACCATATCTGCAACTTATTCTCCAAAGGTTCAGGGGAAAAGCTGTGTGTAGTTCCTCCTTTGTAGAAGGAGAGAGAAAAGGATAAATTAGTAAACATGGTAAAAATGTAAAATCTGGGGGGATCTGGAAGAAGGATATTCGGAAATTATGTATACTACTCTTGAAACTTTTCTCTAACTCTCCAAGTATTTTTTTTTTTTAAACTGAGGTTCAAAGAGACTTAAGTAATACATCTAATTGGTAAAGTGGTAAACTTAGGTCCCAAACCCAGGTTTACTCAGATTCAAAAGAGCTCATCAGTTTTTCTCTTACATCCTGCTACCTCCATAGGGTATCTCAGTACACCTCCACCATTACACATTTAGAATTGGGCAATAAGCATCTTGTGGAATGAAGCACACACACCCCACCCCCAATTTCAGGTTGCTTCCTTGGGAAGTACTTCCCGGAATGGGGTTAATGGATAAATGAACATGGACAATTTTACTAATACTCCTTTGAGAAATTCTCACAAAACTTTTTTTTTTTTACAAGGAAAATAAGAAATCTAAGGGTCTAGGAATCCTTCTCAAAGCTCAGTGGGCAGCTTTTTTCTTCTAATTATATAAAATGAGCCATCCCCAAAGGGCCAATGGAAAAACTATTAGGGACAACACTTGGCAGGAAGGGAGTCCTCCTTCCTCCATTCCGGAGACTTTGATTCTCTGGAAATCATTCTAAGGATTTTATTTGGGTGGAAGATAGAGACAGTTTACATTCTCAACAATTCACTTTTAATATTTAATCTTTACTGATTTGATAAATAACAAAATAAAATGTTTTAATTTATATTTGATTGTAGCAGGATTGTACCTATGATTACTCATAACTTGTATTTAGGCTATTCATGAAACAAACATTTTTCTTAAGCATTCATCTATACAGGGAAGGCCTACTACATACAAAAAGTCCAAATTTTTCCCACAATAGCCAGTCTTTCTTGGTCAGTTGTGAATAAATACCTATCAGGGTAAGTGTATTTAGGAGCAAACACTAAATAAAAGATGTGTGTTTGTTGATAGCAGCAAAATACAAGGCTAACCTTATACTGGAAGATATGATGCAACCACTGAGTTGAGTCCATCTCCTATGTCCCTTAACATCAACAGGGAACTTGTTAAAAAAAGTATCTGTAATTAGCTATCAAAGTACAGTCAAATCATCAATCTGAAATTATGATGGACTGCATAAGGTTTATTTACTTACTTCCATACTGTCTCTGAAAAAATGTTTGCCAATCTAGTCAACAACATGTATAAAATGCTCAATTTTGTACCATGTACTGTGCTTAGCTAGCATTTTACTTGGATTATCTCACTTCATTTAAAATAATAACACAAACAAATTGAAAAGGAGGGACTATTTAACACTGAATATTTTATACAAATGGATCTTGTTCATTAAAAGCCTTTCTAAGGGACTTCCCTGGTGGCGCAGTGGTTAAGAACCCGCCTGCCAATGCAGGGGACACGGGTTCAAGCCCTGGTCCGGGAAGATCCCACATGCTGCAGAGCAACTAAGCCCGTGCACCACAACTACTGAAGCCCGTGTGCCTAGAGCCTGTGCTCCGCAACAAGAGAAGCCCCCACAATGAGAAGCCCGCGCACCAAAGAAGAGTAGCCCCCGCTCGCCACAACTAGAGAAAGCCTGCGCGCAGCAACAAAGACCCAACACAGCCAAAAATTAATTAATTAATTAAAAAAAAAAAAAAAAAAGAAGCCTTTCTAAGATTAAAGCACTCTTCCTAGGTAACGATGCATGAAAGAAAAGGAAGGTTTTGTTTGTTTGTTTGTTTTTTTGGCCGAACCATGCAACATGTGGGATCTTAGTTCCCAGAACAGGTATCGAACCCGCACCCCCTGCAGTGGAAGTGCAGAGTCTTAACCACTGGACCACCAAGGAAGTCCCAGAAAAGGCAGCTTTTTAAAATTGTATAATTCAGGGACTTCCCAGGTGGCGCAGTGGTTAAGAATGAGCCTGCCGGGCTTCCCTGGTGGCGCAGTGGTTGAGAATCTGCCTGCTAATGCAGGGGACACGGGTTCGAGCCCTGGTCTGGGAAGATCCCACATGCCACGGAGCAGCTGGGCCCGTGAGCCACAATTGCTGAGCCTGCGCGTCTGGAGCCTGTGCCCCGCAACGGGAGGGGCCGCGATGGAGAAAGGCCCGCGCACCGCGATGAAGAGCGGTCCCCGCACCGCGATGAAGAGTGGCCCCCGCTTGCCGCAACTGGAGAAAGCCCTCGCACGAACCGAAGACCCAATACAGACAAAAATAAATAAATTAATTAATTAAAAAGAAAATCCTTAAAAAAAAAAAAAAAAAAAGAATGAGCCTGCCAATGCAAGGGACACAGGTTCGAGCCCTGGTCAGGAAAGATCCCACATGCCGTGGAGCAACTAAGCCCGTGTGCCACAACTACTAAGCCTGCGCTCTAGAGCCTGCTAGCCACAATTACTGAGCCCGCAAGCTGCAACTACTAAAGCTCGCGTGCCTAGAGCCCTTGCTCTGCAACAGGAGAAGCCACTGCAATGAGAAGCCCAAGCACCGCAACAAAGAGTAGCCCCCGCTCGCCACAACTAGAGAAAGCCCGTGCGCAGCAACGAAGACCAAACGCAGCCAAAAATAAATAAATAAAATTGTTTTAAACTTGTATAATTCAGATATTTCTCCACTTTAGAGTATTACTTCTCCATATACTTGGGATTTTCACATTACATTCCAGGGACACACATAGATTAATAATAAAGAAAAGAAGGGACTTCCCTGGTGGTCCAGTGGTTAAGACTCCATGCTCCCAATGCAGGGGGGCCTGGGTTCGACCTCTGGTCGGGAACTAGATCCCGCATGCCGCAACTAAGAGCCAGCTAGCCACAACTAAGACCAGGCGCAGCCAAATAAATAATTTTTTTTTAATAATAATAATAAAGAAAAGGAGATGGCCTAGGTGCTAACAGGTAGGAGGAAAAAGTTCAGGATTAAATAGTTAAGAAACAACGTCCCACGTTACCTGAATCAGTATCTACTCTTTCCTATTATATACTACCTATTTTTTAAAAACAAGTTTCAAAATCCCGGGTTTCCTAAAAAAGAAAACATTAAAGCACATGTGCCCCCTTAATTTCTGTAATTTTAAACAAAGCGAACAAGAGTTCCACAAAAACTTACCTGTACCACTTGTTTCTGTAGTTGTGTTGCCTGTGTCACTGAAATCTGTGGCTTTTCCCGAGCACCTCTGGACCGGTCACTGCTCACCGAAGTCATCATATACAGTATATACAAAATAATGTATGCACAAAATAGAAAATCTGAAAGAAAGGAGACACAGTAAACAAAACTTCCAGATTATAGAAAACGACAAGGATAAAATTCAGGGATAAGGAAGAAATGTGAGATAAAACATAAAGGTTCTCTAGAATGCAAATTCTAAAGAAACAAACCATTAGGATTTTAGATTTTCCTGGTAGCTCTTAAGCCAATTTTACTAAAGCAGTCTAAACGTCTATGGTTTATGATTATAGCAATTTTAAATAAAAATATCAAATATCACCAATTTTAACCAGCAATTATTTTACCACTATATAATCAGCCCTCTGCATCCACAGATTCAACCAACCACGCAAAATATTAGAAAAAATTTTTTTCAGAAAGTTTCAAAAACCAAAACTTTGAGTCTGTCACACTATCGCAACTATTTACATAGCATTTGCCTTATATTAGGTATTGTAAGTAATCTAGAGATGATTTCCCTTTTTTAAAATTAATTAATTTATTTATTTTTGGCTGCATTGGGTCTTCGTTGCTTTCCCTAGTTGTGGTGCACGGGCTTCTCATTGCGGTGGCTTCTCTTGTTGTGGAGCACGGGCTCTAGATGCGCAGGCTTCAGTACTTGTGGCACGCAGGCTCAGTAGTTGTGGCTCGTGGGCTCTAGAGTGCAGGCTCAGTAGTTGCGGCGCACAGGCTTAGCTGCTCCGCAGCATGTGGGATCTTCCCGGATGAGGGACCGAACCTGTGTCCCCTGCATTGGCAGGAGGATTCTTAACTACTGCCACCAGGGAAGTCCTAGAGATGATTTAAAGCATACAGGAGGATGTGTATAGGTTATATTCAAGAAATATCATGCCATTTCTTTTTTTTTTTTTTAAGGCCACGCCATGTGGCATGCGGAATCTTAGTTCCCCAACCAGGGATAGAACCTGTGCCCCATGCAATGGAAGCACAGAGTCTTAACCACTGGACCACCAGGGATGTCCCTATTATGCCATTTCTATAAGGGACATGAGCATCCACAAATTTTGGTAACCGAGGGAGGTCCTAGTACCAATCCTGTGCAGATACTAAGGGACAAGTGTATGCAGTTACTACTACATCAGCGGTCCCCAACCTTTTTGGCACCAGGGACCGTTTTCCTGGAAGACAGTTTTTCCACGGACGGTGGATGGTGGGTGGGGTTGATGGGATGGTTTCGGGATGATTCAAGCTCATTACATTTACTGTGCACTTTATTTTTACTATTATTACACTGTAATATATAATGAAATAACTACACAACTCACCATAATGCAGAATCAGTGGGAGTCCTGAGCTTGTTTTCACTTGCCACTCACTGATAGGGTTTTGACATGAGTCTGCAAGCAACTGATTTATTATGGTCTCTGTGCAGTCAAAGCTCTCTGCTAATGATAATCTGTATTTGTAGCTGCTCCCCAGAGCTACATCACCGCCTCAGCTCCACCTCAGATCATCAGGCATTAGATTCTCATAAGGAGCACGCAACCTAGATCCCTTGCATGCACGGTGCACAGTAGGGTTTGCGCTCCTATGAGAATCTAATGCCGCCACTGATCTGATAGAAGGAGGAGCTCAGGTGGTAATGAAGATGATGGGGAGCAGCTGTAAATACAGATGAAGCTTCGCTCACTCGCTGCTCACCTCCTGCTGTGCAGCCCAGTTCCTAACAGGCCACGGACCAGTACCAGTCCGTGGCCTGGGGGTTGGGGAACCCCATACTACATGTAGTTTTATCTGCCTCTTCCCATTTGCAGTTAGTATTTGAACCCAAAGGTGACGTTATGTCCAGCCTGGATTTTACCGGCAATAATGTAATTGAAAATGTGATGTCTAGGGGACTTCCCTGGTGGTCCAGTGGTTAAGAATCCACCTTCCAATGCAGGGGACGCGGGTTCGATCTCTGGTCAGGGAACTAAGATCCCACAGGCTGCGGGGCAACTAAGCCTGCACGCCGCTAAGAAAGATCCCATGTGCCTCAACTAAGACCCAATGCAGCCAAAAATAAATAAATAAATAAAAATTTTTTTTCTTAAAGAATGTGATGTCTAGGAGCAAGCTATACCTTCAGGCAAAAACCACTTATAAACAATAAACCTTCCAAACAGACAAAAATGACTGTAATTTTCCTTTATTTACTCAACACTTACTGAAGAGCTACTAAGTGCCAAGCATATAACTAAATATAATATGCCATCAAAACACGATTATAACAACAAAATACACTTCACACTCAGTAGGATAGCTATTATGATAAAAAATTAAAAATAGAAAATACGTTGTGGAGAAGATGCAGAGAAATTGGAATCCTTGAATACCACTGGTAGGAATGTAAAATGGTGCAGCCACTATGGAAAACCAGTATGGCAGGTCCTCAAGAAAAAAAAATCAAAAGTGGAATTACCGTCGATTCAGTAATTCCACTTCTGGGTATACACCAAAAAAAAGTAAAAGCAGGGTCTCAAAGAGATAGTTGTACACCCATGTTCATAGCAGTATTAATCACAGTAGCTAAAAAGTAGAAGCAACCCAAGTTTCTAACTACAGATGAAAGGATAAGCATATATGGTGTATACACATACAATGGAATGTTATTTAGCCTTAAAAAGGGAGGAATTTCTGACGCATGCAACAAACATGGATGAACCTTGAGGACATTATACTAAGTAAAATAAGCCAGGCACAAAAGGACAAATACCCTATGACTCTACTTATATGAGTTACTTGGAATAGTCAATTTCACAGGCAAAGTTGAGTAGTGGTTACCAGAGGCTGGGAGCATGTGGAAATGGGGAGTTACTGTTTACTGGGTATGGAGTTTCCATTGAGGAAGAAACATAAAAACTTCTGAAGATGGATGGTCACAAAACCATGTGAATGTACTTAATGCCACAAAAAAGTACACTTTAAAAATGGTTAGGGACTTCCCTGGTGGCGCGGTGGTTAGGAATCCGCCTGCCAATGCAGGGGACAAGGGTTCAAGCCCTGGTCCGGGAAGATCCCACATGCCGCGGAGCAACTAAGCCCGTGTGCCACAACTACTGAGCCTGCGCTCTAGAGCCCACGAGCTACAACTACTGAGACCACGCACCCTAGAGCCCATGCTCCGCAACAAGAGAAGCCACTGCAATGAGAAGCCCACCCACCAAAATGAAGAGTAGCCCCCGCTCACTGCAACTAGAGGAAGCCCGCGTGCAGCAACAAAGACCCAATGCAGCCAAAAATAAAAATAAAAATGGTTAAAGTGATAATTTTTGTTATGTATATTTTACCCCAATTTAAAAAACAGTGCAGCAATGCCTTAAGAGTTTAATTTCCAACCTAGAATTCTATACTCAGCAAAAATTCCAATCAACGTGAACACAGAAACAAGTTGAGTTCACACATACAATACCTCATAAACTCAGGAAGCTCCTGGAATAAACAAAACCTCTAAAACAGCAAACCAAGAAGAGGCCGTTTGCAACTGACACCACAAATTACCTACCAAAATCCATTTACAACATATTTTTCCCTTGCAGTCCTCTTGGAAAGAGGGTGAAAAGCTAAATACTTTCTCAGCCTCCCTTGTAGCTTGGGATAGCCATAGGCCACTTTTCTCGAAAATAATCTGAATAGTCACAGCGCCTTCATTCACAGTCTCCCAAAACTGGAAATACATCAACTGTCCTTTGAAGAGTGAGTAAATATAGCATAACCATACAGTTGAATATTACTCATGAATGAAAAGGAATCAACTATTGAACAACACGAATGAATCTCAAATGCATTATGCTAAATGAAAGAAGCCAGACTTAAAAGGCTGCATACTATATGATGCATTTTTATGGCATTCTGGAAAAGACAAAACTAAAGAAAGCAGATCAGAGATTGCCAAGAACTGGGGGATGACAAGGGGGTCTAACACAGGAGACAGGAGGCTCCACCAAATGACAGTCAAAAAATATCAAGACGACATCTTGACTGCTGACAGCTGACAGGAGGCCTATAGAGCAACCAAATCTAATCAGAGCAGGAAAATAGAGGGATACCAAATAGATGCCTCCAGGAAAATGTTCTTGACCATCTAAAGAAGTTAATTTGCACTTATGAAAAAGTATAGGGACTTCCCTGGTGGCGCAGTGGTTAAGAATCCGCCTGCCAATGCAGGGGACACGGGTTCGAGCCCTAGTCCGGGAAGATCCCACATGCTGCGGGGCAACTAAGCCCATGCGCGACAACTACTGAGCCTGTGCTCTAGAGCCTGTGAACCACAACTACTGAAGCCCATGCGCCTAGGGCCCATGCTCCGCAACGAAGAGGAGCCCCCGCTTGCCGCAACTAGAAAAAGCCCACGCTCAGCAATGAAGACACAACGCAAACAAAAATTAAATAAATAAATTTATTTATTAAAAAAAGAAGAAAAAGTATAGAGTTTAATCAGTGGTGGGTACATAGAAACCTAAGCAACTGTGGGAAAAAAAAACAAAACAATTATTGTTCCCCATAAAAGGCAACACGGCTCAACTGTAATGTTTATATGATTACAGCAACTTTTTATTTAAATTTACTATGTGCTGAGCACCAAGCTAAATGTTTTACATAAATTTCTCCCTGTAATCCTCAACAGTCTATAGAATTTGGCATAATCCCGATTTTAAGGATTGGAAATAAAACTTGAAAAGGTTCTACACAGACCAATGAGATGCAATATAGTTAAGTCCCAATCACTTATTTCCTAGGGTACAGAGCCTACAAACCAAACCAGGTACTAAATTACAAAATAACTGTTGCCTTCATAATCCTAAACTAGCAAAACAGTAGCAAGAGGCCAGGATGGAGGAGACAAAACTCTTAATTATGAAAACAAGCCACACAACATCCAGCTGTAGACACTGCAGTCTCCAAAACACAAGACCTATGGCTACAGACACCATAATTTGTAGCCGATCTTTAGCACGCCTTACCATCTCCCTAACTTTTCCTGACAGTCATATACACTCAGAAAAATAGCAATGTTGAACAACATGAACATTTAAAATAACATCAAAGTAAACCCTTTTATATTTTCAAGAATTTTAAATCACTGCTTGAAATGAAGGTCCATTGGAACTCCACAACTAGGAGGTCACTGGTGATCACTGCCAATAGAGCTTTGAAACAGTGGTGTGGAAAAAGCCAAGGTGAGTGAGGGAGAGTGGCAGTAAACTAACCATACTTGCAAGAGGTGGTAGCTAGAAAGAGATACAGAGCATGAAAGCAGAATTTTGTCAGGATGCGGTACATTGAGCAATTCTAATACACTGTAAGCCCCATGAGGACAGTGATTATATCTGTCCTGTCGCTTTTGCTCTTCCAGGGCCTAACACAAGGTGTGCGCTTAATTAGTTAATATATATTTACTGAACAAAAGAGGCCTATTTATAAGCTGAAGAGGAGATAATTGAGAGGCATTAAATTGAGACAGCAATAAAGAAAAATGATTCACTTGGACAGGAAGAAAGTGCCCTCTCCTCAGGCCAACAGAATGAAGGGCAGGTATGGCAGCAGCTAAATTTTTAGGAGATTAGGAGACACAGACAATGGAGTCGGTTGTATTTGTCTTTACTTTTTTAGTAAAAGAGACAAAACACCTGCAGAGAATGCATACTAGACGAGTGGGGGGTGGAGGAATGTAAGAAAATGGCAAAGGTTTTAACTGCTACTAAGCTGAATATGAGAGGAAGCTAAAAGAAGTAAAAAGAACAGAAAAGTGATACGGAGGATCCCAACTGAAAGCAGAAATCTTGAACTTCTAGTGGCACTAATCCACATATTACCATGAAATCAACTAGACTGTCAAAAATTCAGGATCACAACTTAAATGAATAATCAAGGTAGAAGCGGGTTAAGATGAACAGATCCTTTGCTGAAATATCCCCCAAAATAAAAAGAACTTGAATTTCAAACTAGAAAGAGTCCACTTACTCAAGTCACGGATGATGTCGCCAGGTGAAGAGCTGCTCATATCTATCTCTAACACTGGGGCCTTTCTCATAAGCTTTAAGCCTCAATACATATTTGCAAACATCCCATCCTAAAGAATGTTCTCTCTCCAGTTTATTACAACCCTGGATGCCAGATTTGCAACCTCATTAAAGGTAAAAATAACACTTTAATGTTTGTCATTAAACATGTGTTTCATTCTAATATAATATGGTGACTCAATCTTTTGGGCCATTAAGTACTTAGACAATTTGAAGAAAACTATGGACCCTCCCCTCAGAAAAAGGCATATCCACAGAAATTTCTGCCTGAAATTTCAGGAGGATTATATCTCATCTCTTCCCCCGCCTTCCCCCAAAACCCATCCATGAACAACCCACTCCACCTCCTCAGTGCCCATGGATGCATGCCCAGGCCAAAAACCCTGCTCTAAGAATTTAGTAGAGCTCTAAACTGTACTTAAAGCTTAAGGGTATCCCTGGATCAAGCAAAATTTAAAACTATAACTGCTAATTTGGTCATTAAACAACATCATATAATTCACACTTTTTTAATGGGCTCTGTTGACCCTTAAAAACAAAAGGCACCTGCTTTGTTCCCAAAGGAACAATTAGGGGAAAACTCTGACCCTCAATAAACTTACACTTAGTATTTAATCAACATACTACCTATGTCCTTTCTGAAGAAACTGATGTTATCAAGATCTGCTGAGATGGTACAAACCCAATCAACTAATTGTAATGTTAAAAGAGTCTGCTGTTTTAGGTGAATATAATTAGCAGGAAAAGGTATACATCCTCCCCTCTGAACCACACTTAAGAGCATGAATTGGAAATAGACTAACCATCTATGCCCTACAAATATCTGCTTGAATCAACTGGCCTAAATGTGGCACATAAAAAATTATGTACTTCAATGGAATATTACTCAGCTATGAAAAAAAATGAAATATTGCCATTTGTAACAACATGGATGCATCTTAGAGATTATCATACTGAGTGAAGTAAGCCAGACAAATATATGATATCACCTATATGCAGAATCTAAAAAATAATACAAATGAACTTACTTACAAAACAGAAACAGACACACAGACACAGAAAACAAACTTATGGTTACCAAAGGGTAAATAGGGGGAAGATATTAATAAATTAGGAATATGGAATTAACAGATACACACCACTATACATAAAATAGTTAAGCAACAAGGATTTACTATATAGCACAGGCAGCTATATTCAATATCTTGTAATAACCTATAATGGAAAATAATCAGAAAAAAATATATGTATAACTCAATCACTTTGCTGTACACCTGAAACTAACACAATATTTTAAATCAACTATACTTCAATTTAAAAAAATAAAAATACTCCCTGGGGGAGTACAAAACAATAATAACAATGTATTTCATATCAAAAAATTTTTAATGTTGAGCCTACTAGATTGAAAATTAAATTTGGGATTTAATACTGTCTGCCACTTAAAAGATGATTCAATGGATGAGATGTCCAAGACAAAGGTATACTACAATGCCCTAACTGATCCAACCTACCCCCTTTAGACTGTATCATATCCAACTAGGGAAGCCTAGAAACCCATTATCAGCCTTCTCAAGGTCCTCTTTTTAAAAAGCCAGATTTCTCTCTCTGCTGCCAAGACCTAAAATGGGGAAATCATTATGTAAAAAACCAGCACTTTTCAAAGCAGAATCAAACCTAGTAAGTTTTTGGTTTGGCTCTGTTACTGCTCCAAGAGCTACTACAAGGCATTTGAACTTGCAGGAACCCTGCCTCCAGAGACAGAGGCTTCAGAAAAGAAGGGCAGGAGAGGAATTGGAAAACAGAAAAACAAAAACAATTCCAGTGACTAAATATAAAATGTTATATCAAGTTAAATAAAAAGCTGAAAATGGAGCGTGGCAATATATATGGCAAAATGAAAACTTTAATGTAGAATGGCCATAATATTTCATGCTTAGGGAACATGTTAAAAGTTTTAAGAATCCATTTTAGTAACAAATCATTTTTACAAAAGGGTAGCAGTAAAACAATATCCACTCGGAAACAATTTCCTTAATATTCTTTTGGTCATATTTTATAAGAAGTCTCCATTGCCCCTTAAAGTGGCCTATTTATTGACTTATTTATTTATAGTAATAATAAGCAAGCAAGCACACACATCTGTATCTATGCTCATCTCTACCCAGATTATAACCATCAGGGCCACAAATTCTTATTTCCCTCAGCCTTGCACTCCACCGCCATCCCCAGAGTATCTTTGCATCCACAGCTCCTGACAAAGGTTAGAGGTTCTGGGTCTACCACGAGGTGATTGCCAACAAAAAAATACAAAATACAAATGATAACACCCTGGATTGAAACCAGAAATAATGGAGTCACCTATAAGGGGTTAGCGAGACAGTTTTGAAAGGACCCTGCTTTTCAAGTGTACAATTCAGAGGAATGAGGAACATTAGTTAAAAAGTAAAAGGTCAGTGCTCGTTTCAGCAGCACATATACTAAAACTGGAACGATACAGAGAAGATTAGCATGGCCCCTGCACAAGGATGACAAGCAAATTCATGAAGCGTTCCACTTTTTGTAACACAACATTGTAAAGCAACCATACTCCAATAAAAATTAATTTAAAAAATAAAAGGCCAGGGGGCTTCCCTGGTGGCGCAGTGGTTGAGAATCTGCCTGCTAATGCGGGGGACACAGGTTCGAGCCCTGGTTTGGGAGGATCCCACATGCCGTGGAGCAACTGGGCCCGTGAACCACAACTGCTGAGCCTGCGCGTCTGGAGCCTGTGCTCCGCAACAAGAGAGGCCGCGACAGTGAGAGGCCCGCGCACCGCGATGAAGAGTGGCCCCCACTTGCCGCAGCAAGAGAAAGCCCTAGCACAGAAACGAAGACCCAACATAGCAATCAATCAATCAATCTTTTTAAAACAATAAATAAATAAATAAATAAAAATAAAAGGCTAAAAAATAAATAAGTAAATAAAAGGCCATACCACACTGCCACTCACCACTCTGAGAGGAATGATGGGTAGAAGGGGCTGAGTCAGCTGCAGAAAAATGACAAAATATCTACCCCCAGCATGGAATAACCTACTTGGCAGGTGATGGGCTATCAGAAAGGGTTGACTGGGTAATTCCCTGGCAGTCCAATGGATAGGACTCCGTGCTTTCACTGCCATGGGCCAGGGTTCAATCCCTGGTCGGAGAACTAAAATCCCATAATCCACACAGAGAGGCCAAAAAACAAACAAACAAACAAAGAAGACTTGACTGGAACATTGTAGATACAGCGGGAAATCCTCTTAAGAAGAAGAGAAGTTCCATGCAGACTCAATTCTACACTACAATATTAAGGAAAGCAAAAAAGACTGTAGATATGAGGTAAATCCACAATTATGAATGAAGAGACTAGAGGACCACAATCCTGGAAATCAACAAGACTTCTGCTGTAAAGAACATGTACTAATCATAGTTTTTTTTTAAAAAAAAGTGGCTCCTGAAATCAATCCTGGATAAATCTGAGAAGCTGAGCAGAAAAAGACAAGAAATATAAGTTCAAAGCTTGTACTGGGGGGATTCCCTGGTGGCGCAGTGGTTAAGAATCCGCCTGCCAATGCAGGAGACACGGGTTCGAGCCCTGGTCCAGGAAGATCCCACATGCCGCGGAGCAACTAAGCCCACGTGCCACAACTACTGAGCCTGCGCTCTAGAGCCCGCGAGCCACGACTTCTGAGCCTGCGTGCCACAACTACTGAAGCCGTGAGCCTAGAGGACATGCTCCACAACAAGAGAAGCCACCGCAATGACAAGCCCGCGCACGGCAACCAAGAGCAGCCCCCGCTCGCTGCAACTAGAGAAAGCCCGTGCGCAGCAACAAAGACCCAATGCAGCCAAAAAAAAAGCTTGTACTGGACTAAAGCTGTGGTCAATAAATATTTATGAGGAATTCCCTGGCGGTCCAGTGGTTAGGACACTGCACTTCCACTGCTGGGGGCCCAGGTTCGATCCCTGGTCAGGGAACTAAGATCCCAAAGGCCACGCAGTGTGGCCCCCCAAAAAAAAAGGATTCCAAGAACTAAGGTCAAGCAGCATTGCAAACATCCTAATTTGTAGAATAGAGGCATTCCTAGCAAAGCAAAGTACACTTTTTAATATTTAGAACTGCAAATTTATTATAATAGTAGCAACTGCCATCGTATTATCGACACTCCGGGAATCACTTTAACTCCAAATTATCACATTATCTGTGCAAGGTGGGTATTACGATATCTGTTTTATAGGTGAATATATAACCTATCCCATAGACCTAGGCTAAGTAATAAGGCAGTTGGGATGTACAGGTCTGTCTTGATGCCAAAGTTTGGACTCTTTCCACTATTTCACACATTCTATCTAGCTCCTTAATAAGTTCTCTTCAGAAAACTGTGGACCCAAGGCATTAAAAAATTAATGCAGGGCTTCCCTGGTGGCACAGTGGTTGAGAGTCTGCCTGCCAGTGCAGGAGACACAGGTTCGAGCCCTGGTCTGGGAAGATCCCACATGCCGCAGAGCGGCTGGGCCCGTGGGCCACAATTACTGAGCCTGCGCGTCTGGAGCCTGTGCTCCGCAACAAGAGAGGCCGCGATAGTGAGAGGCCTGCGCACCGCGATGAAGAGTGGCCCCCGCTTGCCACAACTAGAGAAAGCCCTCGCACAGAAACGAACACCCAACACAACCAAAAATAAGTAAATAAATAAAATTAAAAAATAAAAAAGATATGTCAAACTTGTAGGGGTTAATTGTGCCAGAAAAAAAAAAAAATTAATGCACCCTTTGGCTGTACAACAATATGAATGTACTTAATGTCACTGAACTGTACACCTTAAAATGGTTAAAAAGGTAAATTTTATGTTACACATATTTTTTTTTAATATTTATTTATTTATTTATTTATTTATTTATGGCTGTGTTGGGTCTTCGTTTCTGTGCGAGGGCTTTCTCTAGTTGTGGCAAGCGGGGGCCACTCTTCATCGCGGTGCGCGGGCCTCTCACTATCGTGGCCTCTCTTGTTGCGGAGCACAGGCTCCAGATGCGCAGGCTCAGTAATTGTGGCTCACGGGCCTAGTTGCTCCGTGGCATGTGGGATCCTCCCAGACCAGGGCTCGAACCCGTGTCCCCTGCATTGGCAGGCGGATTCTCAACCACTGCGCCACCAGGGAAGCCCTATGTTACACATATTTTATCAAAATTTTAAAAATCAATTCACCCAACAATTTTGCCCACAATTACTATCAAATAATTAAAGAACAAGTCATTCTAATTATATTAAAGAGGCAAGACATGAAAATTAAAATGAAAATATGAGGATGAAATTAGCTTTGATACTAGAACCTGATAAGAACAGTAGAAGAAACAATAATTATAAGCCAATCTCACTGACAGATATAGCCATAAAAATTCTAAATTGAATCCAGCATTGTATAAAAAAGAAAATACACCATAACCATGTCCAGGATGTCCCAGGAATAAAGTTGGTTTAAGAAATGAAAAATCCTCACAGACTTAGAAACCAAACTTATGGTTACCAAAGGGGAAAGGTGCGGGGGAGGGATAAATTGGGAGTCTGGGACTGATGTGTACACACTACTATCTTTAAAATATATAACCAAAAAGGACCTACTGTATAGCATAGGGAACTCTGCTCCATATTCTGTAACAACCTAAATGGGAAAAGAATTTGAAAAAGAATAGATACATGTATATGTATAACTGAATCACTTTGCTGTACACCTGAAACTAACACAACGTTGTTAATCGACTATACTCCAATATAAAATTATTTTTTAATTTTAAATAAAAAGAAAATTCTGAAGAAATGAAAAATTATTTAATAAAATCACCAACTTCACAGAATAAAATTTAAAAATTTATGATCATATAAGCATTTCAATAAAGACATTAGTAAAATTCAACATTCACTCAAAATAAAAATTCTTAGAAAACAAGAATACTTCTTTGACTTGATAAAAGGTTATCTATATAAACCTGCAGCAAAAACCACACTGAATTAAAAGCATTCCTTTAAGATAACAAAAATAAACAACAAAATACAGGCATCACTGCCATGATCACTTCCACTTAAACACTGATTTGGAGGTCCTAGCCAGCTCACTGTGGCAATTAAAAGACACTCAAAAGATTAGAAAATAATATTTTAAAAGATCTCACTTCCCTAATAATTGTACAAACAGAAGTGTAAACACCTGAAACTAATACACTGTAAATCAACTATACTTCAACAAAAAAAGTGTAAAGAATCTTCAGCTATATTATTATAATTGGTTAAGTTTAGCAAAACTTCTAGATACAAAATAAAAATAAACGTACAAAAATTAATTATACCTATATACCAGCTAACAAAAAAAATTCTAAAGAAATTGTCTATGGCTGCTTTATGCACTACAGTGGCAGTACTGAATAGTTATAACAAAGGCAAAGCAGAAAATATTTCCTATCTGGCCCTTGAAAAATGTGCTCCAACACCTGTTCACTCAATAAAAGTTATCATTCTTCCTCAACTAGATTCGACAAATTCCCAACTAAAGTCTAACAAGGGTTTGTCTCAAACCTGACAAGGTGATTCTAAAATTACACAGGGGAGCAAATAGTCAACAGCTAAGACGCTCCTTAAAACAAAAACAACAAGGCCCAAGACTGATGGTCCAGGTATCAAGGATTATAATGCCACAGTAATTACAACAGTACAAGACTGGTACAGGGAGAGACAACCCGTGCAATGGATCAGAAGAGAAAGCCCAGAAATATGATTTCCAAAAAGATGGCAATGCATGTGGTCAGGAAAGACCAACTTTCAAAGAGGTTGAAAGAACTGGTTGACTATACTTTAAAAAATGTTTTTGGGCTTCCCTGGTGGCGCAGTGGTTGAGAATCTGCCTGCCAATGCAAGGGACACGGGTTCGAGCCCTGGTCTGGGAAGATCCCACATGCCGCGGAGCGACTAAGCCCGTGAGCCACAATTGCTGAGCCTGCGCGTCTGGAGCCTGTGCTCTGCAATGGGAGGGGCCGCGATAGTGAGAGGCCCGCGCACCGCGATGAAGAGTGGCCCCCACTTGCCGCAACTGGAGAAAGCCCTCGCACAGAAATGAAGACCCAACACAGCCATAAATAAAAAAAATAAAATTAAATTAAAAATTTAAAAAAAAAAAATGTTTTTTACTAGGCCATACATAAAAAAAGTTGTTGAACAGGTATTTTAAGAATATACAGGGGCTTCCCTGGTGGCGCAGTGGTTGAGAGTCTGCCTGCCAATGCAGGGGACACGGGTTCGAGCCCTGGTGTGGGAAGATCCCATATGCCGCGTAGCGACTAAGCCCGTGAGCCACAATTACTGAGCCTGCATGTCTGGAGCCTGTGCTCCGCAACAAGAGAGGCCACGATAGTGAGAGGCCCGCGCACCGCGATGAAGAGTGGCCCCCGCTTGCCGCAACTAGAGAAAGCCCTCGCACGGAAACGAAGACCCAACGCAGCCATAAATAATAAATAAATTAAAAAAAAAAAAGTAGAGGAATTTAAACAAAAACTCCTAAAGAAACTCAACATTTAAAAAAAAAAAAAAAGAATATACAAAAATCAAAATTATTGATTTCAGAAGAAAATAAGGCTAATTTCTTCACCCTGTATAAAGGAATTTTTATCTCATGATAGTAATTATTTTCTTAAGAGAGTCAAAAGTTGCTAAAATTGCAAAGCTTAATAACTTTTTTTTTTTTTTTTGGCCATACAAGCAGCATGCAGGATCTTAGTTCCCCAACCAGGGATTGAACCCGGGCCCCCTGCAGTGGAAGAGCAGAGTCCTAACCACTGGACCTCCAGGGAAGTCCCAAAGATTAATAACTTTAAAATGAAAAACTTCTGTTCATAAAAAAGCAGCTGGCCCTGTGAAAATACAAGCCATAAACTGGGAAATTTTTTATCAACATACATGTGACAAGAATTAGTATTTGGATTTTATCAATATTAAGAAATACTGGGGACTTCCCTGGCGGTCCAGTGGTTAAGACTTCGCCTTCCAATGCAGGGGGTGCGGGTTCAATCCCTGGTCGGGAAGCTAAGCTCCCACGTGCCTCAGGGCCAAAAAAACAAAATATAAAACAGAAGGAATATTGTAACAAATTTAATAAAGACTTTAAAAATGGTCCAGGGGCTTCCCTGGTGGCGCAGTGGTTGGGAATCTGCCTGCCAATGCAGGGGACACGGGTTCGAGCCCTGGTCTGGGAAGATCCCATATGCCGCAGAGCGGCTGGGCCCATGAGCCACAACTACTGAGCCTGCGCGTCTGGAGCCTGTGCTCCGCAACAAGAGAGGCTGTGATAGTGAGAGGGCCCGCGCACCGCGATGAAGAGTGGCCCCCGCTGGCCCCCGCTTGCCGCAACTAGAGAAAGCCCTCGCACAGAAACGAAGACCCAACACAGCCAAAAATAAATAAATAAATAATAATTTAAAAAAAAAAAAAAAAAAAAGGTCCACATCAAAGAAATCTTTAAAAAAAAAAATACTATGATGGATAAACAAGGTCCTATTGTATAGCACAGGGAACTATATTCAATATCCCGTAATAAACCATAATGGAAAAGAATATGAAAAATATATACGTAAAACTGAATCACTTTGCTGTACACCAGAAACTAACATTGTAAATCAACTATACTTCAATTAAAACAAAAAGAAAGAAAGAAATACGATGGGGAATTCCCTGGCAGTCCAGTGGTTAAGACTCTGTGCTTGGGCTTCCCTGGTGGCGCAGTGGTTGAGAATCTGCCTGCTAATGCAGGGGACATGGGTTCGAGCCCTGGTCTGGGAAGATCCCACATGCCACGGAGCAGCTGGGCCCGTGAGCCACAATTGCTGAGCCTGCGCGTCTGGAGCCTGTGCCCCGCAACGGGAGGGGCCGCGATGGAGAAAGGCCCGTGCACCGCGATGAAGAGCGGTCCCCGCACCGCGATGAAGAGTGGCCCCCGCTTGCCGCAACTGGAGAAAGCCCTTGCACGAACCGAAGACCCAATACAGACAAAAATAAATTAATTAATTAATTAAAAAGAAAATCCTTAAAAAAAAAAAAAAAAAAGACTCTGTGCTTTCACTGCTGAGGGCCCGGGTTCAATACCCAGTCATCAGGGAACTAAGATCCCATAAGCCGCTCAGTGCAGCCAAAAAAAGAAAAAAAAGAAAAAAAAACAAAGAGAAATACTATGAAACAAGAAGCAACAGAAAATTATCCAATAGGAAAACCAGCAAGAGTTTGTCAGAACTTCATAGTACATAACCAAAATAGCCCTTAAGTTTCCATCAAAGTCCATTTAAAATATCCCGAAACAGCCTACAGATTTCTAGGATTATATTTCCTAATACTTTTTATATATTAACTTTCCTTTGAATTCTATAGTGCATATATGCAATTCATATTTTAGCTTATCAATTCTCTATTTCTTCTATATCTAACTTGTCTTCCTAACCTTAAATCATAAACGAGTTAAGACCAGAAATTCATTTTATTTTGTTTTGTTCCCTTCACTACTAAATAGGTGTCAATGTAAGAGACATTTGAAAAATGTGTTGAAATGACATGTGATAGAAGCTGGTAACTTATAAAAATTAAGAATGACGTAAGAAAGACCAAATCATAACAGAGCCAATGATTCCAAAAAAGAACAATACATGAACTGAATTCTGTTTTCTAAAACAATCAGTTACGGACACCTCAAAGCAAGCACTCCCATGATGTGAAACAATGTTCCCCTATTTATAAATCTTATACATCTCTGGTTAATGAAATGACATTATACAAGTATTTCTAGTTATCTTTTGGACCTGTGTATCTTAAATTTAGAGAGGAGACGAATCATAATTCAGGATACCATTTCAGGCATTAGAAGGAAAATTATGTCCCTGAAATCTATTTTAGCTAGAAAAGGTTTCACAAGCTTTTCACTGAATCAACTGTTCTAATATTATTTACTAATTTTCTTAATAGGTCCTCTGTCAACTGGAATGCTAAAGGCCACAGGCATATTACTGCACTGCCTTATAAATACACTATAAATAGCAAATAACCAATTAACCAGAATATCTCAATATGCCCAATATGCCGGTTTAAAACTTTTTACTCTATTCACTGTCAGTATGAATATACACTTTGCATACTTTTTTGTGTTAAACGATTTTGAGATTTTATTGGTTTGGGTTTATTGTTTTGGTTGTACTATATAAACAAGGTTAATTGTTTTGTCACGATTATTTTAAGAGCTTTCTTTGAGTTTAGTGTACTCAGATATGAATACAAACATATGAAACTGTCAAGCATCATACAAATGTGAAACATACTACTATTTCTGAAATAAAGGGATTACTTGATTCTTTCTAAAATCTCTTTGAGCACTAATACTCTATAATTCTATGCTAAATATCTTAAGTTAAGCATCCAACCAAAATCTGCCTGGCTGAGTGGTATTCCCAGGGTAAAACATTTTTTTTTAAAAATCATTTTTAGTTTACCCACAGATCTCAAAACAGTTCTTTTTTTAATTGAATTATGTGATCCTTTTCTCACTCATCTTTAACGGTTTAATCCTCAGTGCCCCCATTTATGAAAATAAACTAGGTACATTAAATATAACAAAATGAGAATTTCTTCTTACAGCAGTGCCATCTGGTGATGAAAATCTGCATGTACAGAAATAAGCTAAACTGAATGGATGCTTTGATTGAGTTTTTTTGACTTACAATAAAGACTTTTAGTCTTAATTGTCTTGCTATTACAACCAAACACTTTGATGTAATGTATCTGAATTCTCACTTGTCAATCAGAAAAACCATAAACTCCTTATATTTCAAACTATAAAAAATTTACTAATTCACTGCATCAATATAAACATTAAGACTTTATATCTCTAGAGAATTCCTTGGTGGCACAGTGGTTAAGAATCTGCCTGCCAAGGCAGGCGACACAGGTTCGAGCCCTGGTCCAGGAAGATCCCACATGCCACAGAGCAGCTAAGCTCGTGCGCCACAACTATTGACCCTGAGCTCTAGAGCCCGCAAGCCACAACTACTGAGCCTGAGTGCTGCAACTACTGAAGCCCGCACGCCTAGAGCCGGTGCTCTAAAGATAAATGTGCAAGTTTACAAAGTAAGCAGTGGGGAGAAAAAAAAGTGTTACTAAAATCCTCTGGGAAAAAACAGAGCTCAGAAAACATAAAGTTAACAGGATGTATGATTCAACAAATTTTCTTATGTTTTACATAAAGCTTCTGGAGACAATGAATTCATAAAACAAGGTAAAAAGCATAAGTTACCAAAATCATTATCGACATCCTTAAAAATTACCACCAGTGAATTGTGAAAATGAGTAAGTCATGGAAATTAGACTATAAAAATCAACACCTTGGGACTTCCCTGGTGGCGCAGTGGTTAAGAATCCGCCTGCCAATGCAGGGGACACGGGTTCGACCCTGGTCCAGGAAGATCCCACAGGCCACGGAGCAACTAAGCCCGTACGCCACAACTACTGAGCCTGTGCTCTAGAGCCCGCGAGCCACAACTACTGAGCCCGTGTGCCACAACTACTGAAACCCAAGCACCTAGAGCCCGTGCTCCAAAACAAGAGAAGCCACGGCAATGAGAAGCCTGCGCACTGGAACAAAGAGAAGCCCCCGCTCACCGCAACTACAGAAAAGCCCGTGCGCAGCAACGAAGACCCAACGCAGCCAAAAATATAATAAATAAATAAATTTTTTAAAAAATCAACACCTTTAGCATACTGCCATATGGGGAAATTCTCTGTTCCCTTTTCTGGGAAAAAAGCTCTGTGTAATAAATGAGAGTGCTTCTCCAATAAGCAACCCAGTTGCCAGGCCACAGGAATTCAGTTTACTCTTGTGTTCCATCCTCTCTATCACTCTCCACCCCCAAGAACTACTATCCTGGAACAGGTTCCAAGAGAATTCTTAGAATAGAAACAGACAAGAGCAAGAGATTCTAAAAATAATCCAGTAGAAACTCAAACATACATATCTCAAGTTCTTGAGTGGCAGGAAGCCCCAGGTTATTCAATCTATACAACCAAATTTTAACACCGATTTTAACCTCACCTCATTCAAAGTAAATTTAAAAGATATGATAGATTTTAACAGGGGTAAGAAATGCTACTACATTTTTAACCTCCTTAAAAACAAAATCAGCAAAATACCACATAAAGCTTCCTAGATTATCTGAAGTGCAAGAATGGTCTAAAATTACTTGTAATAGACGGAAAGTAAACCAGCAGAATAAACCAATTTGATTAAAGTACAAAGACTGTCTCTGTAAAGGGACACTTTTAGAAAATGTTTTATTAACTGTTATTTTTTTCAAGGACTTTTTGTAGATAAGATACCTCAGTGAAACAGCTGCATTTTCAAGTGTTCCAGAATTTCAGAATGAACTGGACATGGTTAACAGCCACCTGCACTTCTATTAAAGTTTACATAAGCAAATACCACAAACTCGTAAGAGGACCCTACCTAAAGTTAGACATTAAAAAGGCATAAAAAAAATATTGTTGGGGGACTTCCCTGGCAGTCCAGTGGTTAAGACTCTGTGCTTCCAATCTGCGAGTGTGGGTTCGATCTCTGGCTGGGGAACTAGGATCCCACATGCCACGCAGCACGGCTAAAAAAAAAAAAAAAAAATTGTTGGGTAAAAATTTATCTACAAACCATGTAAACCCTAACAGAAAAACAAGGATACATTTGGTCATCCTGAGAAGTTACAGAACACTTGTTGATAACATGCTGAGAACTGTGAAAACTTTGGTGAAAGCACAAATGGCTTTATTTAAGATAGTAAGTATCACAAAGTGTCAGCATTGGAAGGTACCTCTGAAACCAGGAGGTTCATAGAGTATTTCATCCACTGCATCAAGAAAAAATTATATTCCAGAAACAGCAAAATGAATGTCTTTTTTTTTTTTTCAAACAGAATATAATTAACCCACACAACATGAATTACTTAATCAGCTAAGAGCTCAACTACTAAGAACAGAAGCTAGTCTCCATCAAGAATGCTCACAGAGGGGACTTCCCTGGCGGTCCAGTGGTTTAGACTCCGCACTTCCACTGCAGGGGGCACGGGTTCGATCCCTGGTCAGGGAACTAAGATCTCACATGCTGCATGGCGCAGCCCAAAAAAAAAAGAATGCTGACAGAGATGCTGTTCACTCGGTCCTTAGGCCAGTGGAGCCAGGACTATCTTAGTTAGACTGGCAAGGATGGGTAGGGGGTCCTTCATCTGTATCAAAGACTCATTCACTCATTCTCAATAGCCTGAAACCATTAAGTAATGACAATAATATAGCAACAAATGCATACTGTTTACCAAGTGCCAGACACCACTGAAGTGCTTTATGCATACAGAATTAAGTCATTACCTTGCCGACAACATTCTGAAATACATCCTAATACTACTCCCATTTTACAGACAGGAAACTAAGACATACAAAGATTCACAGCTGGTTAAGTGGTAAGGTCAAGATTCAAACCCAGGCCATCTGGCTCCACAGTCTGTGTTCTCACCCACTATGCTATGCTGCAAGCATATATATCAATTATAGATATACAACAGACTCCAACTCAGCTTCCTCTTCTTTAAGACGGCATAACTACTGCTGGCGTCACCTTCATAACTCATACCTGATGCGAAAGATCTGGTTCTGGGTCAGAATCTCACCTAGCTTCCCAGCCTTTCAGATACCCACAGGTGCTCCCTTGGCTATCTATTGTAATGTTTTTTGGGTTTTGGTTTTTTTTAATAGATTTATTTTATTTCTTGGCTGTGTTGGGTCTTCGTTGCTGTGCACGGGCTTTCTCTAGTTGCGGCAAGCAGGGGCTACTCTTCGTTGCTGTTCGCAGGCTTCTCATTGCAGTGGCTTCTCCTGTTGCGGAGCACAGGCTCTAGGCCCGTGGGCTTCAGTAGTTGTGGCACATGGGCTCAGTAGCTGTGGCTCGCGGGCTCTAGAGCGCAGGCTCAGTAGTTGTGGCCCACGGGCTTAGTTGCTCCGCGGCATGTGGGATCTTCCCGGACCAGGGCTCGAACCCGTGTCCCCTGCATTAGCAGGCGGATTCCTAACCACTGCACCACCAGGGAAGCCATGTTCTTGCTTTTTCTATTAAGAAAATACCCATTATTCTCAACCTTTTTCTGCAGAGGAAATTCATTTTTTCATTCCTGCAGAGAACAACACTGATTTGTATTAAGAACCTCAACAAATTTGGGAAGCCCAAAGCAGCCAACAAGTGGAAGTCTACAT
Source organism: Balaenoptera acutorostrata (assembly GCF_949987535.1). Classification (NCBI taxonomy): domain Eukaryota; kingdom Metazoa; phylum Chordata; class Mammalia; order Artiodactyla; family Balaenopteridae; genus Balaenoptera; species Balaenoptera acutorostrata. The sequence goes on along the minus strand of NC_080069.1, from coordinate 43,570,397 downwards.
CCCCAACTCAGGAGAGAGTAAGGCAGCTACGGTGCCAAGGAGTGCCAAGGAACTCTAGTATGAGACCCAATTCCACGCAGCTAAACTTCTTGTGCCCTGCGTGCCAGGAGCTGACCAAGCTGATACTTTTATTCTCCACAGCTGCTGAGGGCAGGGTCAGGCCTCTAGCAGTTGGTGGACAAGGTTAACTCCCCTACACCCAGGCTTGGCTGACAATGTTATCTGCTATTCTGTACATATAATCTGCCCACAGAAAAGATGAGTGCTGATGAACCCTTGAACATTATAGGCCATCAAAAATTATTTGGTATAGTCATATTTCTCTTTTAGGTTACCTAAGGTCAGGGGAGAAAAAGTATTTAACTGCCTATGGCTGCTTCCTTACATGTGTCCCACTCCTACACTGCTAATTTCTTGGCTCTAAAGCCTATCTTTAACCAAGACCCTAGTTCAGCAGCTATCTTATGATTCTTTGCCCTCCTAACCCTTAGAAGCCCCTCGTTGTTCATGACCAGTCTTAATCCCTTCTTCTAACAGCCCTTTCTCTCAAAAAAGGTGGGGAAGGGGGTTTCAGACTTCCAGTGGTTATGATTCCACGCTTCCAACGCAGGGGGAGCAGGTTCGATCCCTGGTCGGGGAACTAGGATCCCACATGCCTCGCAGCATGGCCGAAAAAAAAAAATCTTAAAAAAAATAATATTTTTCTAAAAAATGGATGGGGGTTGGAGGGGGCACCTATACTATACAGCATTTCAGAAGACCTACAAGTTGTAATACTGTACTTTTTATTTAGATTGCAATCAAACAAGCACTCTCCAAATAATACCAAGATGTTACATTCATTAGAGGGTTACTACACCATAGACAAAGACTAGTAAAGGGTCTAGTTTTTTTTAATTAAAAAAATAACAGGGGCTTCCCTGGTGGCGCAGTGGTTGAGAATCTGCCTGCCGATGCAGGGGACACGGGTTCGAGCCCTGGTCTGGGAGGATCCCACAAGCCGTGGAGCAACTAGGCCCGTGAGCCACAACTACTGAGCCTGCAAGTCTGGAGCCTGTGCTCCGCAACAAGAGAGGCCACGATAGTGAGAGGCCCGCACACCGCGATGAAGAGTGGCCCCCGCTTGCCGCAACTAGAGAAAGCCCTCGCACAGAAACGAAGACCCAACACAGCCATAAATAAATACATACATACATACATACATACATACATACATACAAAAAACTTACACTGGAACTAGATTAAAATAGAATTTCTATAAATCACCCACTTACCAGAATATAATATTAATGGCTTTCTCATAAATCCAGTAATAATTCTTGCTAAACACAGACACTCACACACACTTTTTCTTGCTCTGCGTATATCAGATTCTGTTCACCTTCCTGTGTGTTATTCTCTGGTCTTGCTCCCCCAGAATTAGTACCCACCCACATATACAGTGACACATCCACAGAGTCAGCTTTCTGCTTTCAGCCTCCATTTCTGAAACCTTCTAAGTTCCTCACAGGCTCTGGCAACAAGGAATTACTATATACCCATTATCTTTAATAACCTCTAATAAAATATAACCTGCAAAAATACTGAATCACTGTGCTGAAATTAACACAATATTGTAAAGCTACTATACTTCAATTAAAAAAAAAAAGACAAGGAATTACTAGATAACTATGCTATTATCTCCTGCCATGTTCTGATCCTGTGGTTGCACAGTGGGCCTAAGGAACCAACAGAATGGTGAAACAAGTAAAGGAGGAGCCCAGAAAAACTGCTACTCCATGAAAACACCAGAATGTCAACCCAGGTTTGTTAGCTTACTTATTAGCTAAAAGTGCCTTTCTATCCATGTCTGATACTTAACAGTGATATCTCCAGAAGCATCGGGAATTTCCCATCATCAAATAAACAAAGTTTAAGACTCTGGAATAGTGGATCACCATCCATCACCACCCCTCGTTGCGTAGTACAATCACTTGAGCAACTTCTAAAAAATGAAACCAGGTCCTATTAAAATCAGGCTGCTCAGAATAGGTAAGACCCAAACATCAGTATTCTTTTTTAAAAGTTCTCCAAGCAGTTTCTAAAAAGTTAAACAAAGACTTACCATATGACCAAGCAATTCCAATCCTGGGTACATACCCAAGAGAACTGAAAACATATATTCACCCAGAAATGTGCACATGGAATGTTCATACGCAGTATTACTCATAACAGCAAGAAAGCAGAAACAACCCAATGATGAATGGATAAACAAACTGTGATATAACCATACAATGAAGTATTATTCAAGTACTAAAAGGAATAAAATTTCTGATAAAAACTACAACACGGATGAACCTTGAAAATGTTATGCTAAGTGAAAGAAGCCAGTCACAAAAGACCACATATGTATACTGTATTATTCCATTTATATGTAATTTCCAGAAGAAGCAAATCCATAGAGCCAGAAAGTAGATTAGTAGATGGGATCAGGAGAGAATGGGCAGATGCTAATGGGAAGTTTCTTTTTGGGATGATGAAAATGTTCTAGAAATAGTGATGTTTGCACAACCTTGTGAATATACTAAAAACCACCGAATTGCATACTTTAAAAGGATGAATGTTATGGTATATAAATTACATATCTATTTTTAAAAGACAAGCTCTCCACTTAAAAGCTTTTGCACAGCAAAGGAAACCATAAACAAGATGAAAAGACAACCCTCAGAATGGGAGAAAATATTTGCAAACAAATCAATGGACAAAGGATTAATCTCCAAAATATACAAGCAGCTTATACAGCTCAGTACCAAAAAAACAAACTATCCAATCAAAAAATGGGCAGAGGATCTAAATAGACATTTCTCCAAAGAAGACACACAGATGGCCAACAAACACATGAAAAGATGCTCAACATCACTAATTATTAGAGAAATGTAACTCAAAACTACAATGAGGTATCACCTCACAACGGTCAGAATGGCCATCATCAAAAAATCTACAAACAAATGCTGGAGAGGGTGTGGAGAAAAGGGAACCCTCATACACTGTTGGTGGGAATGTAAATTGATACAGCCACTATGGAAAACAGTATGGAGGTTCCTTAAAAAACTAAAAACAGAACTAACATATGACCCAATAATCCCACTACTGGGCATATACCCAGAGGAAAAAAACACACGCACCCCAAATGTTCAGAGCAGCACTATTTACAACAGCCAGAACGTGGAAGCAACCTAAATGTCCATCAACAGAGGAACGGATAAAGAAAATGTGGTACATATATACAATGGAATATTACTCAGCCATAAAAAGGAACGAAACTGGGTCATTTGTAGAGACATGGATGGACCTAGAGAGTGTCATACAGAGTGAAGTAAGTCAGAAGGAGAAAAGCAAATATCATATAATAACGCATGTATGTGGAACCTAGAAAAATGGTACAGATGAACCTGTTTGCAAAGCAGAAATAGAGACACAGACAAAGAGAACAAATGTATGGAGAGCAAATGTATGGATACCAAGGGGGAAAGGGGTGGGGAGGGAGGAACTAGGAGACTGGGATTGACACATATACATTACTGATACTATGTATAAAATAGACAACTAATGGGAACATACTGTATAGCACAGGGAACTCTACTTAATGTCCTGTGGTAACCTAAATGGGAGGGAAGTCCAAAAGGGAGGGGATATCTGTATGTGTATGGCTGATTCATTTTGTTGTGCAGTGGAAGCTAACACAACATTGTCAAGCAACCATACTCCAATAAAAATTAATTAAAAAAACAAAAAAAAACCACAAGCTCTCCATATTTCTAACGTGCAGCCAGGATGTTTGGCCACTACTCGGGAACAGCGGCTCTCAAAGTGTGGTGTCTGGACCAGCCGCATCAGCATCACGGAGAACCTGTCACAAATGCAAATTCCAAGGTCATCCCAGACCTAGTGAATCAGAAATGTTTAAACAAGGCTTGATGAACAATAAAATTAGAGAATTGCTGCCCTCAAAGAACCTTAGATGAAAGCTTTGATCCAACTGGTTCAAATGGAAAGGTGAGAAAGCTGCAAAAAGCATAAAATAAAACCACCACCTACAGTTCCACCACCCCAAAATAACTATTGTTAATAGTTTAGTGAATAGCCAGCCTTCCAGTGTTATCATTTGTTTTGCATCATTGTAATCCACAAGAAATGACTATATCGTACTTTTATCACAGAACATTAACATATAAACTATTATGGAAAAGCAAGGTAGCATTATAATTAGCACTTCAATTACACTATTCAGCTGATAAGTTGGGTATATTATGGGAATATGAAAGAAAATTCTTTAGGGGCCAAAATGTTTTTGGCTCCAAGCTTTTTTGATATAACTGCCTTCTAAAATGCAATACTTCTCTTCCTTGGCAAATACAGTACAATAAACATGATTTAACTGTTTCTGATTCTACATCAGTTATTTTAGCCACATGATGGGTAATGGGAGGAATTAGTATGAACTATTCTAACTCCAGGACATGCCTAGGAACTTACTTTCCTAAATAAATTCATCATATCATCATCCTTCTTGTCCTTGGCTTCTTTCTCAAAAGTGGCAGCATTGACATATCTGCATGGCTTCTGGGTAGCATAGTATGGCCACGTTCCAAAAATAATTTCGAACCCAACGACAATACAATCTTTCAGGCTGTTTCCTTGTCATTTGTTTTAAAATCATCTGCATTGTTTTTAATCACTGATTCGCTGTCTTTCGGGGGGTGGGGGCGAGATGACTTTCCACCCAAGCCTTACACAGAGTAAACCCTTAAATGTTTCTTTTTTTTTTTTTTAATATTTATTTATTTATTTATTTATTTATTTATGGCTGTGTTGGGTCTTCGTTTCTGTGCGAGGGCTTTCTCTAGTTGTGGCAAGTGGGGGCCACTCTTCATCGCGGTGCGCGGGCCTCACACTGTCGTGGCCTCTCTTGTTGCGGAGCACAGGCTCCAGATGCGCAGGCTCAGTAATTGTGGCTCACGGGCCTAGTTGCTCCGCGGCATGTGGGATCCTCCCAGACCAGGGCTCGAACCCGTGTCCCCTGCATTGGCAGGCGGATTCTCAACCACTGCGCCACCAGGGAAGCCCCCCTTAAATGTTTCTTGATTTTCCCCAGGTTGTTCTATGGTAGCTTGAATGATTAAGAGACAACCACTGATTCACTGATGTTAGCATGCATTATATCAGGCACCAAAAAAAAAAAAAAAAAAAACCAGAAAAGAAAAAAGAGGGACTTCCCTGGTGGTCCAGTGGGTAAAACTCCATGCTCCCAATGCAGGGGGCCAGGGTTCGATCCTGCATGCATGCCACAACTAAGAGTAATAAATTGCCAACTGAATGCTCCCATCTCAAATTCTCCTATCTCTTAACTTTAGTTTGACTTGGCTCTTCCACAACCATGTTCAGCTGCATTTATCCCCACCTATCCTCTCGCGAGAATCAAGTGAAGTCTCAAGAGTCATTAGAACAGGATAGACGTAATGCCAATAGTCTTAGTCTGTGATGAAGACTGAGACATATTTTTGTAAATTTTTTGCCTTCACACCCTCACTCCCATTCTGCCACCACCCTCCAGCTCCACATCCATCAGAGCAAGATTAACTTCTCGCTAGTTGCTCCGTCCCAAGGGCTTCATAGGGAAGGGGATAAGCAAGGAAGTCGCCTTCTCCCTTTGGGTTATTTATTTTCTCTTCCTGAGACCCAGTCAGAAAGAGGAAGGTGGGGCTTTCCTGGTGGCGCAGTGGTTGAGAATCCACCTGCCAATGCAGGGGACACGGGTCCAAGCCCTGGTCCGGGAAGATCCCACATGCCGCGGAGCAACTAAGCCCATGCGCCACAACTACTGAGCCTGTGCTCTAGAGCCTGTGAGCCACAACTACCGAGCCCGCATACTGCAACTACGGAAGCTCGCACGCCTAGAGACTGTGCTCCACAATGAGAAGCCCACTCACTGCAACCAAGAGTAGCCCCCGCTAGCCGCAACTAGAGAAAGCCCGTGCGCAGCAGCAAAGACCCAACACAGCCAAAAATAAATAAATAACATAAATTTAGTAAAACAAAAAAAAAAAAAAAAGAAAGAAAGGGGAAGGTGTCGAGCTATAGGCTAATCTACCTCACCAATCTTGGGGATACAAGTTCAATAAGCCAAGTCTTTCTTTTAGTCAAGTCATATTGACCAGAACCAGTTACAAAGATCAAGAATCAAAGATTTTCAGGATTTCCCCGGTGGTCCAGTGGTTAAGAATCCGCCTTCCAATGCAGGGGACATGGGTTCGAGCCCTGGTCGGGGAACTAAGATCCCACATGCTGTGGGGCAACTAAGCCTGCACCACAACTACTGAGCCCAGGTGTGCCTCAACTGCAGAGCCCACGCACTCTGGAACCCACACACCACAACTACAGAGCCCACGCGCCGCAACAAAGACCTGACACAGCCAAAAATAAAATTTAAAAAAAATTAAAGAATCAAAGATTTTTTATTCTTGATACTCTAAGCCAAAACGTTATCTTAAACTGTAATATCAGTTTAACTCCTGCTTCTTATTTTCAAGCACATAAAAGCCATAACAATACTCAACACTGGAAAATCTCCAAACTCCCCAAGATGTGAAAAGAACTTCAGGAAATAGCCCTATTCAACAACACTCAAAATGTTACCTAGTTCAACCCCTAATTAGTTGAAAGTTTTAATCCATTATCTCACATTAATTTATTGCTTTGGTTTTTGGGCAAAGCAGCATCTCTGCTAACCCCTCTCATATAATAATCACTTTTACTGCCAAAACTGACTAAATCCCAACTATACTTTCACAACAGACAAAACTTTACAAATCTTCAATTCTTTTTATTTTTTTAATTGAAGCTTAGTTGATTTACAATATTACATTACAAATCTTCAATTCTTACTGAAGACAAAATATTTCAAGTACTCTCATTTTTCACATCTCTGCACAAATCATTTAAACATTTGGCACTCAATTGTTACAAATACACAAATATTTCACAATTGATTTAAAAGGTTCAGTATATCCATTATTGAGCTATTTGAAAACAGCTATAAAATACGCCAAAAATATAAACACTGATTTTTTAAGTGCTTCACACCCACAGCTTTTCATTACAGTTCTTCAGCTTTCCTCATATATCCAAGATATAAAGTCTTGAATTGCTTGGCTTTTTTTTTTTTAAAGCGTATTTGTTTTATTCTAATGGCATCCTTATTATTGTTACACTCATGCCAAAAGCAACTTTTTTAAAAATGTCAGTTACCTGAAGAATGTATCCATCAAAACATAGTCACGCAATCCATTTAAATGTTACCACACCTGTCACTTATGCACCAGGCTCAGTTTTCATTCAAACCAAATACAAAATTCCTTAATAAGGAAATCTCCTACGACTACATTGAGAAAATATTCCATACCCTTTTCCTTCTCACAAGGATGTGCATCAAAACCTGTTCAACTATTCTATACATCCAGATTAATTTCAAAAACAACGGCTTAGAAAAATTACCTTCCATGTACTCTTGGAAACTGCATGTAATTTTAAGCAATGACTACATAAGCTATATTTCTCAAAAAGAATACACTCACTGCCTCCATTTCCTCACTAAACAACTCCTTAACTTTCAGTCTGCTTTCTACCACCCTACCACTGCAACAGAAGTAAAGATACTATTTCCCCAGGTCACCACTGACCTCCACATAATTGTCGAATCTTTCTTGTTCTCATTCTTTCAGCTGTCTCTGGCATACAACACAGTGCATAACTTTTTCCCTTGGCTTTTAAGACACTATAACATCTTAGTTCTTTTGTTCTCAAATCCTAAGCGGCATCCCATCTTTCTCCCACCCCTGAAAAAACAAAATTGTTCAATTCTTAAGCACGTTCTCTCTTCCCACAAAAATTTTATGCCCTACTGGCGTCAATAATTACCTCCAACTTCAACGCAAAAGCTAAAGACTATGTCTCTCCAGAGATTCAGCCTCCACGTAACCGCCTATTAGATAGCTACACCTATAATGGAATTCATCCAAAACTGCCTCATTTGAAGATTTCCAAAATTTTCCAAGTAACCAAGGGCATTTTTCAAGTGTTCCAAAGCTCAAAACCTTTAAGCCATTCTTTTAGTGCACCATTTCTTCCTATACCCATTTAAGTAATAAAGGATTTAAGGCCTTAAATCTATGCCTTCCTTTACATTCTCTCTGCCATCAACTTTCTACAGGTACCTGAATTAAAGCCTCAAAGGTTCTAAGAATTTCTAAGGTATCTATATCAACTAGAATATCAATAATTGCCTCTTCTCTACTTCACTGAAATGTCACACCCGTATTTACCTGTCTGAACTATCTTAATTATGAAACTGATGTCAAAGTGGAATGTTTAATCTTTTAGAATACTGCTAAACTCCATCAACTTCTGTTCACAGACCACCAACCATCACAAATAAATACAAGGTCTTTATTCCTTTCCGATCCCTACACTTGTCATTCTCCCAGATTGCACCTGTTTTTTTTGTTCTGTTTTGTTTTTTGCCTCCACCCTCCACAGACAGGTTTTCTCAACAGCATACTGAACATACACCTATTTTCTCATTTTCTGTCCTTCAATGAAACAGCAGTTACTCTTTACTTGACATCCATAGTAACTCCATGGTGTTTTAGGGTCACTTAACAATATACTAAACAGCCCTACTTAATAGCAGCTTGAGTTCTTAAGTGTAATTTTATAGGCTTCCTGTCACTCTTCTTAGGGTGTGCTGGTGTGCTATCAATTGCCACTTCTCAGTGTTGTGTGCCTGACCTTCCTCATAGGATGCACCTAAATTGGCAGAGGGCTTAGAGAACAGCTCACCATGCTGATTAGAACAGCGAGTAAAATCAGAATGAAAAACTAAAGCGAAGGCAGGTGTGTTGTTTTTATTTTTTAAACCACAGAAATCAAGTCCAACCAAACCAGTGACTAAACCCTAACATATAAAACAGATAAAAATGAAATAAGTCTAGTGGAACCAGGCACAGGAGTTCAACGGCCCCACCTGCATATCCATCCTTCATTTCCCATCCAGTACAAAACCCGAGCCTTATGTACCACAAATGTGGACACTGTTTGACTTACCAGCTAGCACCTAGCTGTATTCGCAATAGCAGTATTTCACATAGGTAAAGTAGTACAGTATTGTGATTAGGAGCACAGGCTTTTAAGCAACCTTGACCACTTTACTCTTTCTCAAGTCTGTGAGGAGCACCAAAGAAGATAATGTACCTCAGATGCTTAGCCTAGATCCTAATCGCTACCATAAATGGTAGCAACTATCGGATTAATGTACACTGACCACTTTCTTTTCTGTTGATTCTATTTCAAAATACTGTCAATTTATTCAAACAATTCAAATAACTTTACTGTGGTATAATGAATATCATAAAGTTCACCCTTCCTAAGTGTACAATTCAATGATTTTTAGAATTTACGAAGCTGTACAACTATCACCACAGGCCAACTCTCACTCCAACAAAATCCTGTGTGACACTGGTCATTTCTTTGTCCCACAGATGGCTAGACCGTCAGAGTATATAAATTGGTTCATGGTAAGCTAGCTACATCCCATTACAGCTAGGATCTTTTGATAAAGTGAGATAAGCATTAAAACAATTAAACAGCTCAAACTACCTTTAAAAAAATGAAAGTTCTTCTGTGATAATAAAATAGTAAATGGCTACTTTAGCTAACAAGGATTTTATTCCTGTTACCACCACCTGGATTGTTCTGTAATATACAGGGGTATTTTTTCCACCATTACCTTAGCACACCCAATTACAAGGAATTTAAAAGGTACTAAATTGGGGCTTCCCTGGTGGCGCAGTGGTTGAGAATCTGCCTGCCAATGCAGGGAACACGGGTTCGAGCCCTGGTCTGGGAATATCCCACATGCCGCGGAGCACCTAGGCCCGTGAGCCACAATTACTCAGCCTGCGCGTCTGGAGCCTGTGCTCCGCAGCAAGAGAGGCCACGATGGTGAGAGGCCCGCGCACCACGATAAAGAGTGGTCCCCGCTTGCCACAACTAGAGAAAGCCCTCGCACAGAGACAAAGACCCAACACAGCCAAAAATAAATTAATTAATTAATTTTTTTAAAAAAAGGTACTAAATAGGGACTTCCCTGGTGGTGCAGTGGTTAGGAATCTGCCTGCCAATGCACGGGACACGGGTTCGCGCCCTGGTCCAGGAAGATCCCACATGCCGCAGAGCAACTAAGCCCATGCGCCACAACTACTGAGAATGCGCTCTAGAGCCCGTGAGCCGCAACTACTGAAGCCCGCACACCTAGAGCCCATGCTCTACAACAAGAGAAGCCACCGCAATGAGAAGCCTGTGCACCACAACGAAGAGCAGCCCCGGCTCGCCACAACTAGAGAAAGCCCGCGTGCAGCAACGAAGACCCAACGCAGCCAAAAATAAATAAATAAATTTATTTTTTTAAAAAAAAGGTACTAAATAAGCTTAGAATTTTTTTAAGAGGTCATCTGATCTTCAGCAATTCAAAGTATTTCACCAAGTAACTGATATTATACCAGGAAATTTCTCATCAAAATAAAATGAGGGGCTTCCCTGGTGGCGCAGTGGTTGAGAATCTGCCTGCCAATGCAGGGGACACGGGTTCGAGCCCTGGTCTGGGAAGATCCCACATGCCACGGAGCAACTGGGCCCGTGAGCCACAACTACTGAGCCTGCGCGTCTGGAGCCTGTGCTCCGCAACAAGAGAGGCCGCGATGGTGAGAGGCCCACGCACCGCAATGAAGAGTGGTCCCCACTTGCCGCAACTAGAGAAAGCCCTCGCACAGAAACGAAGACCCAACACAGCCATAAATAAATAAATAAATAAATAAATAAAAATTTTAAAAATAAATAAATAAATAAAATGAGATCTTGATTGGAGGGGAAAAACTGAGATGTTCATTAAGTTACAATAAAAAACTGACCCAAAGAAAATGTTTAATGCGACTAAATTACATTAAGAATAACTTTGTTTCTCTTTTACTAGTTGCTACAAATAAACTACCAAGTCAAGGCCAAACAAAAGATACAATAATATGGTAATCCAAATAACAGCAAATTCCAATAAAACTTAATTTTGAACATTCAAAATGTTTTAACATTCCAAGTGTTTCAACAAAAGAAACAATTATAACTTCAGGAATTTGCCCATAATTGATCCTACAGGAATAATGCAGGAAAAGTAAGGCTCAGACTCCCAATACCTCAAGGAAGCCTTGCCCCGTACCTGGAATCAACTGGCAGTGCTTTCCTCTGTCACTCCCAACAGCATCCTCATTCCTAACTGCACTGTCTTCCCACTAGAATTAAGCACCTAGAGAACAGGGACAGTGCATTATTCATGTGTATCCCTAGCACCTAACAGTTGCTAACAAGTAGCAACAATAAATCTTTGTTCAAGTAAACACCTGTACAGTAGTATATAACATTAACAACAACAAAAAACTGTCATTCAGGCCTAATTTGGATTAACCTACATTCTGAGCATTTCAGAGAAATAAAATGTCATGAGAATATACTATCTAAAAAAGTTTTTATAAATGTAATAGTTTAGCTTCATTCCCACAACAAAAAGGAACTTTCATCAGTGTTTCAAAACTTGGAGTGGGCAAAGGAGTAACAGAACACTTTCAGTCTTCAAATGGCCCAAGAAAATTACACTTATCCTACAATAAACTGCAATTTACTTAACATTTGCAAGAATTATCTTAACTAAGTAACAGCAGTAGTTACCTCTTGCTTATCAGATCATCTGACTGGCAGTTACATCTGATAAATAATTGAGAAAATAATCACTTAAGAAATGGATTATCGGGACTTCCCTGGTGGTCCAGTGGGTAAGACTCCATGCTCCCAATGCAGGGGGCCTGGGTTCAATCCCTGGTCAGGGAACTAGATCCCGCATGCATGCCGCAACTAGAAAAGATCCCGCATGCTGCAACGAAGATCCCGCAGCTAAGACCCGGTGCAGCCAAAATAAATAAGTATTAAAAATACTAGCCTAGGGGCTTCCCTGGTGGCGCAGTGGTTGAGAATCTGCGGGCTAATGCAGGGGACACGGGTTCGAGCCCTGGTCTGGGAAGATCCCACATGCCGCGGAGCGACTAGGCCCGTGAGCCACAACTACTGAGCCTGCGCGTCTGGAGCCTGTGCTCCGCAACAAGAGAGGCCACGATAGTGAGAGGCCTGCGCACCGCGATGAAGAGTGGCCCCCGCTTGCCACAACTAGAGAAAGCCCTCGCACAGAAACGAAAACCCAACACAGCCAAAAATAAATAAACTAAAAAAAAAAAAAAAAAAAATACTAGCCTAAGCTCTAAAAAAAAAAAAAAAAGAAATGGATTATCATTCATTAGTGTACTTCAGTGACAATACCTAAATAGGGTAAATCAGAAACCCTGATTGAATAGGGAGTTATAAAAGACATTTTCTGAACAATTGGGAAAATCTGAATGTGGATTTATATCAGATTTTTATTGACATTATACATTTTAAAATAATTATTCACTTTCCTAGGTGTAATAATGTTATTGTGGCTGTTTGCAAGAGAAGCTTTTTGTTGTAAAGAGACACTTGCTAAGGAAATATTTAGGCATAAATGTCAAGATGTTTGCATTTCACTTTCAAATCATTCAGCCACAGAAGATAATGTGTGGAGTATATACAGAAAAAAATGTGGCAAAATATTAAGTAGTAACTCTACTTAAAAGGTACACATTATACTCTTTCAGCTTTTATAGATTTGAAAATTTTTTTTTTAATTGGAGGAAAGCAAACAGAAAAAAGAATTAAGACTGCAAAAGGACAGAAAAACAATAAACACCAGGCAAGTATAAGACCGTATGGCAGGACTTCCCTGGTGGCGCAGTGGTTAAGAATTCACCTGCCAGTGCAGGGGACACAGGTTCAATCCCTGGTCCACGAAGATTCCACATGCCTGGTAGCAACTAAGCCCATGTGCCACAACTGCTGAGCCTGTGCTCTAGAGACCGCAAGTCACAACTACAGAGCCCGCATGCCACAATTACTGAAGCCCACGCACCTAGAGCCTGTACTCTGCAACAAGAGAAACCACTGCAATGAGAAGCCCTCACGCTGCAACGAAGAGTAGCCCCTGCTCACCGCAACTAGAGAAAGCCCACGCGTAGCAACAAAGACCCAATGCAGCCAAAAATAAATAAATAACTTTTTTTAAAAAAGGTATGGCAGAAATATATCCAAAACATCCATAATTACCATAAACATGAATGGTCTCCATGCTCCAGTTAAAAGAGAAGTTGGCAGCTTGTATTAAAAAGCAAAATCCAGCCGTGTGTTGTTCATAAAAGATCTACCTAAAACATCCCACTAGAATTGGCTAAAACTAAAAATTAAATCAATACCAAATGTTAGCAAGGATATGGAGCTCTTACCCATTCGGTCTTGCGAATTAAGTTCCAATGTCTATAGTATCCATTGTATGTACGAATTAAATTCTTCTGTAGGCGTCTAGAATGATACTAGCTATGGAACATCCTCAAGAGAATTGAGAAAATAGTCACTCAACTTTCTGTGTTCTGTGGTTCAAATGTGGCGCCTAATTAAGAACGACTGTACAATACTATGGAAAATAGTTTGGGATTACCTAGTAAAGTTACACACACCTCACACACAACCCAAAAATTCCACTCTCAGTTATACATAGTCTCAGCAAATTAGTTTACTGTACTTGTTTTGAGGTGGGGTGCAAATGTTCACAAGGGTAATGAGTATAATTTGTAATTGCAAAAAAACTGGAAATGAGTCGAACATCCATCGCAATAGAATAAGATGTGGCATATCCTTACAATGGAATACCACACTACTGAAAATGATGGAGAGCTGTAAGAATCAATGTGGATGAACCTAAAACATATAAAAGAAGTATCAGAAGAATCATACAATCCCATTTAGATCAAGACTGAAAATGGGCAATACTAAACTATATATTGTTTATGGATACATACCAAGTAAACATTATTCTAAAAAATAATAAGGCCAAAATATAGGGTAATGATAACCCCTGGGAAAGAGAAAAAGTAACGCCTAGGATATGGGGATTTTAGGTAGCATTAATGTTCTATTTCTTGGTTGGTCATTTAACTCGTTTTTGAAAACTCTACACGTGTTTTTCTACCTCATATACCTCCTTTGGTGTGTACTCTGTATTTTTCAATAAAAAATCAGTAAGTATGCAAAGTACAATCTCACTTTTTAAAAAGTATATACTTCACGTAGGGAAAAAAAGAAAGGATTTATTCTAAAATGTTAAAACCATTTTAAGTCTCCTTTTTTTCAAATTTTCTAAAATGTATTTTCTTATGTAAAAGAGTGCCAGCCAACCTGACTCAAAAACCAACTTTAAAATGGAAATTTGTAAATTAACTTGAAAAAAGAGAGGGAGAGGAACTGGTTTGGTATAGAAAACAACTTAAAGTGAGGCTTGTCAATCAATCCTAAAGCCAGTCAGTCACTTTTTTCCCAGACCCTATTTCAGTTAAACTTGTATTTTTTAAGCCCACTTATTCTCTTGCTTATGATCTGACAATGACAAACATTATATTATTATCAAATGAAAAATCCCACCCTTCAAAGAGCATGCATTCCAGCTGTGTAGACATGCACAATACAGGTAGCACTATACACCTTCCCCAAGCCCATGAGATTGCAAAGATATTGCAGGTTTTCATCTGCTTGCTTGGGAAGCAGCATGTTACGGTGGCAAAGAGAGTCAGAAGGAATACAACCTCCTCAGTTGAGACTTGAGTGTTTTTGTATGGGGGTGAAGGAACAGAAGAAGGCAAAAAAAAAAAAAAAAAAGAGACAGAGAAAGAGAAAACAAGGGAAAGAGAGGAATAAGAGGAAAACAGAAAGAAGGAGGATGGGAGTGGAAAGAATTAAAGAAGGCAAAGAGAGAAAGACATTAATAAAGAGAAGCAACTCTGAGCTTCCAAAAGTCTTCATAGGTATATCTAGGACTGATTTGATGAGAAGATTAAGACAGGTAAAAATTTTTGAGTAAATATTAAAGCACTAAAGTATTTTGGGGGGAATTCCCTGGCAGTCCAGTGGTTAGGATTCCACACTTCCACTGCAGAAGGCACATGTTCGATCCCCGGTCGGGGAACTAAGATCCCACAGGCTGTGACACGGCCAAATAAAGTACTACTGGGTTGTGTATGTACAGCATAACTTTAAATGAGTAAGTTCCTATGTGACATCTTACTTAAAAAGTTTATTATAACACAAGAAACAAAGTTACAGCAACAGGTCTAAATCCAAATGAAATTCTCTCGTCTACAAATCCTTGAAAGTATTAGCATAATGAAATTTCTGACCTAATCTCAAATATACGTTCTTTTATTTTTAGAGTTCCAAATGAAGAAAAACAAGCAACACATTCCTAACAATCTTTAAAAGTAGAGCATTGCCTAGTCTAAAATGAAACACCTACTCCTTAGTCCAAGCCCTGTTTCACAAATTAATTCCAAATAGTTAAATGGGTTCCAATTTAATTGAGTTCGTAACTCCAGTATGAAAATGAGTTTTCTGAAAATTGAAATTCACTGTAGTACACATGCTATGTCAGCCAGAAATTCACGAACCTGTTCTTCAATACCTAGGCCAAGAAATTTCACAACTAAAATAATGGGACTTCCCTGGTGGTGCAGTGGTTAAGAATCCGCCTGCCAATGCAGGGGACACGGGTTCGAGCCCTGGTCCGGGAAGATCCCACATGCTGCGGAGCAACTAAGCCCGTGTGCCACAACTACTGAGCCTGCGCTCTAGAGCCCGCGAGCCACAACTACTGAGTCCATGTGCCACAGCTACTGAAGCCTACTCGCCTAGAGCCGGTGCTCCGCAACAAGAGAAGCCACCACAATGAGAAGGCTGCTCACCGCAATGAAGAGTAGCCCCCGCTCACAGCAACTAGAGAAAGCCCGCTGCAGCAACGAAGACCCAACGCAGCCAAAAATAAATAAATATATTTTTTTAAAAAACTAAAATAACTTTCTTTAAAAAGCACAGGAGGGGGGCTTCCCTGGTGGCGCAGTGGTTGAGAATCTGCCTGCTAATGCATGGGACACGGGTTCGAGCCCTGGTCTGGGAAGATCCCACATGCCACGGAGCAGCTGGGCCCGTGAGCCACAACTACTGAGCCTGCGCGTCTGGAGCCTGTGCCCCGCAACGGGAGGGGCCGCGATAGTGAGAGGCCCGCGCACCGCGATGAAGAGCGGTCCCTGCACCGCGATGAAGAGTGGCCCCCACTTGCCGTAACCAGAGAAAGCCCTCGCACGAACCGAAGACCCAACACAGCCAAAAATAAAGAAATAAATAAATAAAGTAGCTATAAAATTAAAAAAAAAAAAAAAAAAAAAGAATGACAAGCTATTAAATGTAAGCTAGACTTACGATAATCCCATAAAGACATTTCATGCCCAATACTTCAGCAAAAGAATTTAAAAAAAAAAAAAAAAAAGCACAGGAGGCACATCTTTGAAACAAACACTGTCAAGAAAACAAACGAACAAAAAAAAGGTAGGAGGGGGACTTGCCCAGCGGTCCAGTGGTTAAGACTCTGAGCTTCCACTGCAGGGGGCGCAGGTTTGATCCCTGGTGTGGGAACTAATATCCCACATGCTGCGTGACATGGTCAAAAAATTAAAAAAATTAAAAAAAAAAAAAAAGGAAATTTCAGCATAGTTTGCATTATAATTGTCAAAACAAACCCCACTAATTTGGTCTTTGGACTTAAAAAAGAAAAAAAGGACTCCATCCCTAAATACTTATTTGATAGTTGGGTCAAAAATATTTCAAAACCTACCACAGGCTTCCAAAGTGATATTTCCTGTCTTTGCCTTACTTCAAGTTATATCTCCACTCTCCTTTTGGGGTAAAAAAAGAGAAAACAGCTGCTTCTGAGCTCTATCAGAGATCCACCATCTCACCAGTCAACACCACCAGTGCCACACTATTTAGCTTTTAAAGGACACTCCATATACTCAAATTAACAACTAAGAGCTAACTGATAATTGCTGACTTACCGGTTGCCTCACAAGATAGATTTGTTTAAAAGCAAAGGAACTTCACAGTCTGTGAATTCATGCAGACCATTTCTTTTGAGCAGGCATTAATCCTTTATAATACACTTACCACCCCCCCCAAAAAAGTGTCTTATAACAACAACAACAAAATCTTAACAGTTAAGTTGTCATTAAAAAAAAAAAAAAAAAAAAGAACTGAGGAATCAACACTTCAAAAGTAAAGGCTTCACTTCAGACCAGTTCAAACCTTCAAGACTGGTTTATACTCCCTATGTGTAGTTTATACTCAAGGGAGTAGAGAGAGCAACCAGTTCCCATCAAAACACAGATACTGAAATAAACCCATTCTCCTCCATGTTCTCCTACCATTTCTCACCAAACAATAAAAGTCACTCAGGCTAATACCAAGAGACACTCCTGGTGAGCACTGCACAGGCTGCACCAGTTACGAGGAAAGGGAAGCAGACGTGTTACTGTTGTTCCAGCCTGGTTCTAAAGGCAGCTCCATGTGACTACTGCTGGTCCAGCCCACATTTAAAGAGAGAGGCCAGAGGAAACCAGAGCAGCAGGAAATAGGCAGGAGGGGCAACTATCACAACCCTTTCCCATGGCCTCATTCCCATGGCACCACTTCCACTCGTATTTCAATCACAACAAAAACCTCCCTTCGCTCAATCGTTTTAATTATCTAAGGTCAGAAACTACAAGGAAGCAGGCGGAGAAAATCAGAGCTGTGGGAAGCAAGAGGACAGGGGCGGGGGAAAAATCTCACCACACATGTGAACTAGCCTTAAGGAGGAAAAATCAGGAGGAACACATTGCAAGCGAGCAGAAACGTAGTGTGGGGAAAACTAATCACTTCTGCCTAATGATAAGTGAAGGCTCCACAGCAATGGGAGGGTAGCCCTAACCAAGGGGCTCTGCAGGTAGGTAAGAGACGCTGGTGCACTGGACGACCCTACCATCTCCAGAGTGGAATTTATTCCCTTTCCTGAGACAGACACCACCCGAGTCACCCAATCCCTAGGATATAGGAGCGCTTAGGTATTATGTTCACCTTCCTTCCACTTTTGTTAGACAAACTGACACTAAAAATTACTAATGTACAATTCATGGTGAAAAGTGAGGAACACACTAACTACTGACATACCCCTTGGTTTAAAAAATTAGTATCATAATCGAAGAGAAAATATAAAATAACTGGGTTCACCCAAAAAGTGAATTATATGCCCTTCAAATAAAAGATGATCTTTGGATATCTTATGGAGACCTCAGCTCTCAATTGTTAGGGCACAGAAAAGCAGAAGAAAGTAAGCCTAAATACTGGTAGAGACACCTCGGATACAAGTAGAAACAATATCCAACAGAGGTGGAAGTAAACTACAGGACTATGTCAAACAGGAAGTAACAGGAATAATGATGGAATCAACTCCTAGAGAGAACAAGGATAAACGAAGACCAGAGTGGTGAGACTAGTGATGGCACCTGAAATGCCTGGACAACTAATTAGATTGAAAATCCAGGGGAAAAGGTGGGAAAGCAGAGTGGGAAAGCGATTCAACAGCAAAGAAAACTGAGATGCAATGCATCAATTAAAGAATAACATTTGGAATAATGTTATAAAAGAGAGCGATTTAATTACAAAGCCCCTCTCAAACCTACACTAAAGAACTGTGACACAGCCAGACTACAGAAACTAGGACTGAGGAGGAAAACTGAGTCCCAAGTGTCTGACACCAAAGCCTTCCAGAATGAGGAGAAATAGAACTGAACTATGCCTCCGGCTAGCCGGGAAAGGCTAGAGAGTGCAGAAGTTGGGCTCTGAGATGTCCAGTCCCAGGACTAGCGACAGGCGTGAAAGCGGAAAGGTGGTCAGCGACAGCGTGGCGCGGGAGCGCGAGGGGACAGGCAGGGAGGGACAACGGTGGGAGAGAAAAACCACACCCTCCAGGGCACAAACCCGACGGGGGGGGAGGGGTAGGCGCCCCCTGGGGCTGGGTGGAGCCGGGCCGCCAAGGATCCGGGTAGGCAGGAAGGAGCACAGGACAACCCGCGGGGGAGAGGAAGGACAGCACCCAGGCCTGGGCAAACTGAGGACGCACGAAGCCGGCGAGGTAAGCTCGGCCAGATCTCACGGTGGGCGCTGGGGCAGTATGAAGGGGTCTGGAGGAAAGAAGAGCTGAACCCAGGACTACGAAGCGCAAGCTGCAGCGCTCAGCGACCTGGAACGGGAAAGGAGAGAGAGAGGGTGCCAATTACCGCTGCTGCTCTCGCTGGACTCGGGACCCACCGCCGCCGCCGCCGCTGCTCGTTACCTGCCAATGTGCCTCTTACAAAGCGGCGGCGGCAGAGGCGGTCCGGCCCGTCACGTGACCGCCACGTCACGCGCGAAGGAGGAGCCGCTGCACTTAGCTCGCTGCGGCGGCTCATCAGCCCGCCCACAGCGCGCGTCGCTTCCTTTAGCCGCCCCCGACGCCCACTGGGCGAGGCCAACAGCTCCGAGGTGCGGGGAGGTATGCGGATGGAGCCAATAAGGGAGATTTAACGGAATTTCTCGTACTCGGAGTTATCAGGGACTTACTACCCACCGCATCCAGGATGCCCACAAGAGCAGCGTTGTCGCTCTGTGATGACCTCTCAAGGCACCCCAGGTCACTCCCCTGCGGCCGCTTTCCCCTCGTCACGTGATATGGTCCAACCACTCAAGACGACCCTCGCCTCCCAAACGTTGTGCGAGGGGGCCACGACTCCCAACCTGCTGCACAGCAAAGGCACCCACCACCACAACCTTCCCCTCCCGGGTTCGTAGATGGTGCGCCTGTGACTTCGGACCGAGGGAAGGCCGAGACGGAAAGAGGACAGGGTTAGCATCTGAGACTAATAACCTGGTACACCGCCAGGTGGCTGAGCGTGGTTCCTACTGGGAGATGTAGTCCCGGCGGGGGCGTGGGGTTCCGCTACCACGTTGCCGGGCTCACGCTCCGCCCCGCCCTCCTGCGCGGGAAAATGCCAACGGCTCGCAAAGGTTGCCGCGGCACCCACCTGGCTTCAAGCAGCATCTCCACGGGGCGGGAGGAGCGTCGCAGCTTCGGTCCTGTTGAATGTGGGCTCGAATTCTGCATCCCCAAGCCCCTTCTGCCTGAAAACACTAACATTTATTGAAAGCCCACTCGTTGTCGGTCGTTTATACAACCAATTTTATTAAATCATAGAATCAACCCTTTGAGGCAGGGATTGTCCCGGTTTTAAGCGTAGGGAAAGCATTCGGTTTCCTGTCTGAAGAGACCCAAACCAGGTTTTCTGTCTCCAAACAATGAATAACCCGCTTTGCAAAATGACCTCACCTGTTTTAACTCCAGGAATTAGGCATAAAGAAGAAGATAATGGTTTATAATTGTAGCATAGTATTTTAAAGTTTAAAGTATTTTCTCATTTACTGGCCTATTTGATCCTCAAAGGCCGTATCCGAGACTGGTTAGACACACAGACTTCGGAGTCCACCAGACCTTACCTCAATTCGAGCTTTTCTTTGTGATAACACCACTTCACCTGCTTGTGAAATTAAATGAGATTATGTGAACTACCACTTTGGCACAGAATAAACCCTCAGTAAGTATTAGTAATTATTTTCACACCCTGTATGCATCCTTTGGGCACAACAGGTCTAAGTAAAGGTGAGAAGGGAGTTAGCATATAGTGATCTTTGTGTAGGGCACTATGCTAATTACTAACTTGCTAGTTTCAATAATAGACTAGTTGCAGATTAAATTACTTGATGAAAAACACTTGGAACCTTAATGTCCTGCTTAGTTCAGGGGAAGCCTTTGTTATTCATCTGCATTGATCAAAGAACGCTCAGGCTGTGCCTTTAACAAACAACTTATTATCATGACCATTCATGTGTAGATGTATCTTATCTCTCTTTTGACAGTGAGCTAGGATTTTGTCTGGTCAATTCAGTCTTTCTCCTTTTTGTATTCCTGCCGTACAGAAAGGTGTGGGAGAGTCTAAGATGAAAATCACCCTTGAGAAGCAAAGACTTAATGAAAAGAGCATAAGAAAACACTTCCAAAAGGATGTATATAAACCTGATAACAGCTGTATCTGAGAAGTCGGAAAGAGGGTTTGTGACTGAGGGTGCTAGTGAAATCTATAATGTTTTAATTTTCTACACGGAGTAGTACTGGTGTTTTAATTAAAGATTAACTTTAAGAAAAGAGAGACCAGGGACTTCCCTGGTGGGACAGTGGTTAAGAATCCGCCTGCTAATGCAGGGGACACGGGTTCGAGCCCTGGTCCAGGAAGATCCCACATGCCATGGAGCAACTAAGCCCGTGAGCCACAACTACTGAGCCTGCGCTCTAGAGCCCTCGAGCCACAACTCGCCCACACGCCTAGAGCCCGTGCTCCGCAACAAGAGAAGCCACCGCAATGAGAAGCCCACGCACCGCAACAAAGAGTAGCCCCCGCTTGCCACAACTAGAGAAAGCCCGCGGCCAGCAGCGAAGACCCGATGCAACCAAAAAAAAAAAAAAAAAAAAAGAATCCACCTGCCAGTGCAGGGAACACAGGTTCGATCCCTGGTTCAGGAAGATCCCACGTGCCGCAGAACAACTAAACCCGTGCACCACAACTACTGAGCGTGCACTCTAGAGCCCACGAGCCACAACTACCGAGCACACGTGCCACAACTACTGAAACACGCATGCCTAAAGCCCGTGTTCCACAACAAAAGAAGCCACGCAATGAGAAGAAGCACGTTCACCGCAAGGAAGAGTAGACCCCTCTCGCCGCAGCTAGAGAAAGACTGCGCGCAACAACGAAGACCCAAGGCAGCCAAAAATAAATAAATAAATAAATACGTTTAAAAAAAAAAAAGAATGGAATGGGAAAAATAATAATTTTACAATGTAGAGACTTGACAGACACCACCTTAACCAAGTGACCAAGGTTACCAGCACAGTAAGAAGTCATGTTGAAAAAATAGAAATAAAAATAGAAAAATTAAAATTAAATTAAAAATGAAATTTTAATTAAAAAATAAAAAATTTTAAAATCATGTTGATATCATGTACACCCTGATATGAGGCAATGTGAAGAGCCCATCTCTGTGGTATTCTTCCCCAAAATCTATCACCTGAGTGTTATTGTAAGAAAATAGCAGACAAACCCAAACTGAAGAACATTATACAAAATACCTGACCAGTACTATACAAGTGGGTCAAAGTTATAAAGAACATGCAAAAACTGATAAATTGATGCAGATCAGAAGAGACTAATGACGACTAAATGCAATGTGGGATCCTGGTCTGGATTCTGGGATAGAAAAGGGAAATTAATGGAAAAAGTGGGGACATCTGAATAAAGTCTGTAGCTTAAAGGTTTTGTTCATTTCTTACCAGGATTACAGAAAATGTTAACATTCAAAGAAGCTAGATGAAAGGTATACAGAAACTCTCTTTTCTATCTTTGCAGCTCTTCTTTAAGGCTTAAATTATTTCAAGATAATTTTTTTTTAAAAGGCTGGTCACAACCGACTAAACTGAATTTTTTTTTTTAATAAATTTATTTATTTATTTTTGGCTGCATTGGGTCTTGTTGCACGCAGGCTTTCTCTAGTTGTGGTGAGAGGGGGCTACTCTTGGTTGCGGTGTGCGGACTTCTCATTGTGGTGGCTTCTCTTGTTGCGGAGCACGAGCTCTAGGTGTGCGGGCTTCAGTAGTTGTGGCACGCAGGCTCAGTAGTTGTGGCTCACAGGCTGTAGAGCGCAGGCTCAGTAGTTGTGGCACATAGGCTTAGTTGCTCCACAGCATGTGGGATCTTCCCAGACCAGGGATCGAACCTGTGTCCCCTGCGTTGGCAGGTGGATTCTTAACCACTGTGCCACCAGGGAAGTCCTAAACTGAATTCTTGACCCACGAATACATCTAGATCTTCAGGTTGAAAAAACTGAATTAATACAAGCAAATACTTAGAACATTGGCACGCTGTAAGTGCTTAACAAATATTAGCTAATACTAAGATCCAGTAATATTGTTAATTTTCTGCGAGGTTAATTTTTTCTTTTGTTCAAACAGACTTGCCTTTAGTGGCTGAAAATACATGGGCCTCAATATAGAATGTCATGTATCATCTGTACGGACCAGAGTCCAGACTAAAGTAGGAGAGACAGAGACTAATTTAGCATAACAAAATAGTTCATCATAACTCTCAAAGTTGTTATGCCTAAAATACTGGGTGCAAACTGAGATATCCCAGTTTCAATATATACTCTTCCTAGCATTAAGGTAGCAGGAAAAAACTTCCTAAAAAGACCCAGAGGGACAGAAAAAAGTTAATTAAGGAGTCTAAGCTAGACTTCTACAAACAGCCACCACTGTGAAAGGAGCTTGCTTGTTGTCCACTTCTAAGAGATAGATTATGTCTTAGCAGACAGTAGTTACAAGTAAGTAGTGAGGGGGCTTCCCTGGTGGCACAGTGGTTAAGAATCCACCTGCCAATGCAGGGGACACGGGTTCGATCCCTGGTCCGGGAAGCTCCCACATGCCGCAGAGCAACTAAGCCCGTGCGCCACAACTACTGAGCCTGTGCTCTAGAGCCCATGAGCCACAACTACTGCACCTGCGTGCCACAACTACTGAAGCCCACGCGCCTAGAGCCTGTGCTCCGCAACAAGAGAAGCCACCGCAGTGAGAAGCCTGCGCACCACAACGAAGAGTAGCCCCCGTTCGCCGCAACTAGAGAAAGCCCACGCGCAGCAATGAAGACCCAACACAGCCAAAACTAAATAAATAAATAAAAAGAAAAAAAGGTAAGTAGTGGTATGGGACTTCCTTTGTGGTCCAGTGGATAAGACTCCGAGCTCCAATTCAGGGGGCCTGGGTTCGATCCCTGGTCGGGGAACTAGATTCTGCATGCATGCCACAACTAAGAAGTCCGCGTGCCGCAACTAAAAAAAAACAACAAATAATCCTGCGTGCTGCAACGAAGATCCTGCCTGGGGCAACTGAGACCCGGCGCAGCCAAATAAATAAATAAATATTTTTTTAAAAAAAAGTAAGTAGTGAGACAATTTATTACCAATCTGGGGGAAAGATTTAGAGCCACACTGCACTCTCTGTACCAAAATGGTTTAAAGATAAGGGGGTAAATATTTATTGTCTGTCAGGCACAGTGCTATATATGTCCATCTTATTTTTATCCCAATTACAAATATTCAAGGTAGATATTCAGATTTTACAGAACAGAGAGGAGAGGACACCTTAAATAGCAGACCCAGTATTCTAAACTATGACTTCAAAGCCTGCTCTTTCCACTAAACCAGGCCGCCACTCAGCTTGGTTTAGTCAAAAAACCAGCCTGATTTAGTGAACAAGAATTGTCATTTTTTTTAAATAGCAAACCTTGGGACTTCCCTGGTAGTCCAGTGGTTGAGAATCCGCCTTCCAATGCAGGGGACGTGGGTTTGATCCCTGGTTGGGAAACTAAAATCCCACATGCCGTGGGGCAACTAAGCCCACATGCCACAACTAGAGAGCCTGCACACTGCAACTAGAGAAGCCCGTGCACCACAACGAAGACCCGGTGTAGCCAAAATAAAATAAATAATTTTTAAAAATTTAATTTAAATAAATAAGTAAAATAGAAACGCTTGAAGGAAACAAATAAATATTCAAGGCATGGAGAGGCAGAAAGGAAGCAATAAACAGATAAAACAACTCTTAAGTAGAAAACTTCTTTATGTAACATTAAAAAAAAAGATAAACAATAGATGGAGGAAACAAATTTTTGAATGTCTAATATTTTTACCATTAAAAAACCTCATACAGGGACTTCCCTGGTGGTGCAGTGGATAAGACTCCGCACTCCCAATGCAGGGGGCCTGGGTTCAATCCCTGGTCAGGGAACTAGATCCCACATGCATGCCACAACTAAGAGTTCGCATGCCACAACTAAGGAGCCCACCTGCCGCAACTAAGGAGCCCTGGAGCCGTGACTAAGGCACCTGCCTGCCACAACTAAGACCCAGTGCAACCAAATAAATTAAGTAATAGGTAAATATTTTTTTAAAAAAAAGCTCATACAAATTGAGAACCCTGAAATTTCTGTAGATAAGAGGACAAAGCATACCAACAATTCCTAAAAGAGGGAATAGAGCCCATCAACAAACATATGGGAAGATGTTTGTCTCACAATTTTTTAAGTTGAAAGTTATAACAATAATATGCATTTTGCCTACCAAATTAATAAGGAGTGAAAATAATGGTGTTACTTAATGCTAATCAGTGTTTCATAAAAGAGGCACTCTCTTATTTGCCTAATAGAAATATATGTTGGCATAAACCCTTTTGGAGAGCAAAAAGTTATAATATATTAAAACTCCTTCATCCAAAGCAATTCTGGTACTCTGCCCTAAGGAAATAATTTTAAATATGGAAAATTGTTATGCTGAAAAAAACATTTCTCACAGCTTTATTTATAACAGCAAAAAATTGGAAGCATCTTCCACGTCTGACTGTAGAGGAATGGTTAAGTAAATTATGGCATTCTTACTAGATCCCACACTATGCAGCCTTTATAAATAACATTTACAAGGAACATGCCAGGATATGGGGAAATGCTTGCTATATACTGCTAGGTATAAAAAGCCAAAACCAAATCTGCTGAGTGAATGTAACTATGTAAGAACACTGTGCATAGGAAAAGCTATAAAAATGCATCAAAAGAATATTAATATGGACCATGTTTAGATAATGGGATTGTAGGTAACACTTTCTCATTTTCACTTCTGTATTTTCAAATTGCCTTTAATACACAAGTCTTTTATGATTTAAAAAATGTTTAAACAGGGACTTCCCTGGCGGTCCAGTGGTTAAGACTCCATGCTTCCACTGCAAGGGGTGCGGGTTCGATCCCTGGTCGGGGAACTAAGAAAACTAAGAACTAAGATCCCTCATGCCGCACAGCGCAGCCAAAAAAAAAAAAAAAAAGTTTAAACAAAGCGTTTAGAGCTGGGATATTGAAAGCTATATGCTTTAAGAGAGGAATCCAAGATATATAAATATGAATATAATAACAAGAGAAGACTGAATTTCTAGGGTGGTATTATAGGCTGAATTATGTCTCCTTCAAATTCATATGCTGAAGTCCTAACCACTAGTAGTATTACAGAATGTGACTGTATTTGGAGACAGGGTCTTTAAAGAGGTAATTAAGGTTAAATGAGGTCACTGGGGTGAGCAGTAATCCAATATGACTTAGGTCCTTATAAGAACATTAGTGAGAGAGGAAAGACCATGTGAAGATAAAGGGAGAAGATAGCCATCTGTAAACCAAGGAGAGAAGTCTCAGGAAAAAAAACAAAAACAAAAAACAATGCTGCCAACATCTTGATCTTGGACTTCTCCTGAACTGTGAGAAAATAGAGTCCTGTTGTTTAAATCACCTAGTCTATGGTACTGTCCTAAAGCAGTCCTAACAAACTAGTACACATGGGATGTTAGAGCACTACTAAGCAGGAAGAATATGGACTGGCAAAGAATTGCCTTCCTTCCCCTTGGAAGAGATTTGTTTTCATTCTGGTAATTGCATAGTTGGGGAAGTAGAAAGACCTAGGACCGTTACTGTCTGATGAAGAACAGGACACCCTGTTAGAATAAAAAATAATAAAAAAAAAAGAACAGGACACCCCACACACACCTTGTACCCAAGCTTCATTGGTCCTTAAGGTCAGAGACCTCACTTAATGCATAAATGTTTCCTTCAAAGATAATTGTATATCCATCCTTTATAGATTAAGTACATTTTAAATGTATAGAGAAATTATATTTTTAAAACACACCACTCCTCTGTTCAAAAATCAACACGGTACTTTGAAAATAAGCATAAAATAACTGACTTTTTCTCAAAGCGTTCCACAGTCCAGTTCGTACTACCTGCTCCACTTTATTTCTCTCTCCTACCCATTGGAGCCCCTCCACTCCTGCATCCCAAGACCTTCACGACTCCCTACCTTCACTATCCGCCCAATACCTACACTTCCACAACGTAGATCTCACCTCCTCTCCAGGCCCACCTCTCCAGGGAATCCCAGCCCTCCTTAATCCAGTCTCACAGTATTATTAACTCTTCATATGTGTGGGTCTTGCTACTCTAACAGACTATAAATTAGCAGAAAATCGCATCTGGTACTTGTTCTAAATTCCCTCATGGTCTAGCCCTCATGAGACTCAGAGGAGTGACTCAGTAAATACTTGTGGTTTAAAGAGAAAAGAAGGAAAACTAATATTTATTGAGCCCATGTGAAGTGCCAGGCCCAGTGCAAGATGTTTTATAGAAATTACTTTACTTTTCCACAGCAACTCTGAAGTACCATCATCATCATCATCATCACACCTCAGAAAGAGTTAATTCAAAACATACTGCTAACAAGTTGCAGAGTCAGGATTAAAACCCAGGTCTCCCTAACTCCAAACATAGTGCTTTATTTTCTCCAAAATCATTAGTATTTTTGTCTGCCTCTCCCCATGAGACTGTAAGCTTCTAGAGACAAGGGAGCATGTCTTTTCATGTCTGAATTTCTAGCTCATAGCAAGCATACTCAATATTTTTAAAATGAAGAGTGATACTTTCAATGGTTATCTTTTAAAATTCTGTTTTTCACATTTTTTTAAAATAGATTTTATTTATTTATTGGCTGTGTTGGATCTTCATTGCTGTGTGAGGGCTTTCTCTAGTTGCAGCAAGCGGGGGCTACTCTTCCTTGTGGTGCGAGGACTTCTCATTGCGGTGGCTTATCTTGTTGCAGAGCACAGGGTCTAGGAGCGCAGGCTTCAGTAGTTGTTGCACACGGGCTTCAGTAGTTGTGGCTTGCAGGCTCTAGAGCACAGGCTTAGTAGTTGTGGCACATGGGCTTAGTTGCTCCGTGGCACGTGGGATCTTCCCGGACCAGGGCTCGAACCTGTGTCCCCTGCATTGGCAGGCGGATTCTTAACCATTGTGCCACAAGGGGAGCCCTTCACTTCTACGTTTTGCTTACAAGGGAGATGCAGAAATCAATACATACCCGCCTGCGTGTCCAAATTATAACTCAGCAGATTCTAGAGATGGAAAGAATACAAGGCAAGTTTGACCTTGGGTTTATTGTATGCCCACTATGTGCCTAGCTTTGCTCTGGGCTCTGTGAACAATTAAAAACAAAAAACCTGATACAGTGCTTCACTGTAGTAGGTGATAAATAAATGTCCACTGAGAAAAGGAAGAGAGGGACTTCCCTGGTGGTCCAGTGGTAAAGAATCCGCTTTCCAATGCAGGGGACACGGGTTCAATCCCTGGTGGGGGAACTAAGATCCCACATGCTGTGGGGCAATGGATCCCACACGCCACAACTACTGAGCTTGCACACTTCAATGAGAGAACCCACGTGCTGCAAACTACAGAGCCCATGCACTCTGGAGCCCTCTCGCCACAACTAGAGAGAGAAAACCAGCACGCCACAACTAGAGAGAAGCCTGTGAGCCGCAACGAAAGATCCCGCATGCCTCAACTAAGACCTGACACAGCCATTAAAAAAAAAAGAAGGAAGAAAAAGAAAAGGAAGAGAGACAGACTAGGGGAAGGTGGGTTGCCAAATATTCCAGGCAGGGGAAATTGTGTGAACAGCAGGCAGAGGGGGAAATAAATGCAAGGTAGGCTCAAAGACCAGTTTGGCTAAAGGGGGAGTTCTTTGGGGATCAGTGTAGTGGATGATAAAATTATAGAGGTCAGTAGCATCTGATTGTATAGTATCTTGATGCTAAGCTAAGGAATTTATTTCTTCCTATTACTAATCCCAGCTAAAATTCACTTTCCAGAGGAATTGGAATGCCAACTGGGTTTCTAGAAGCAGAAAGCCCTCCTTAGAGACGCTGAGGAATTAAGATCTAACGGTGGAATGACAGGTGGAGGGGTGGGTATTGTAGATGAGGAGGCCACCCCCTCAGCTCCTCTGCTGATATGGCGCCAGTTCTGCCAACTTGAGGGTGGGCAGCTGTGCTCGCTAAAGAAAGAATATTTTCACTCAGCACTCACTTGCCTGTCAATTTTCAGTTCCTGAGTAAACTTAAGCAAAACTTTCCTATTGAGCTTCCAAGAACATGCACATGGTAGTGGCCAGGAGAAATCTGCTCTGACGAGGATGAGGAAAATTCCCAGCCTGGCTGTGGAAGAAAGTGCACCTCCCATAGCACACAGGCAGGGGAAGGAGGGGGCTTAATAACCTGTTCAGCCCAGACCTTCCCTGACATTCCGCCAGCCAAACACTAATCTCCCAGCAGCTTGGGCCTTGTTCCGGGCCAAAGATAGTTCAGTATGGCCTTTTGCAGGGACAGAATGGCTACACCTGTTGGCTTCTTAAAGTAGGATCAAATGTCTTTGGGGTGAAGGACAAAACCACAGTGCTTCTCAACGTTTCTGATACCGGGCTCTGCTCTAGGGGAAATTGTGAAGTAGGTCATGGATCTGGGAAATGACTTGTGAGCTCATCTCCTTCAGCTTCCTGGCAGGCAAGGAAACATTATCCGTATTGTAAAAAGGAGGATCTGAGGCCCAGAGAGATTAGCTGTTATGCTTTCCTCTCCCTAGGCTGCCTCTTTGATAAACAATTATTGTTGCCTACTAAATAAATGCCTAAATGCCTGAGGCTAAATTGGACAATGGGAGACAATGAATCAGATTCTGTCCTCAAGGCTTTCATAATCTTTTAGGGAAACAGATATGTCAATTCTTTTTTTCTCCAGCTTTGTTGAGATATAATTGACATGTAACATTGTATAAATTTAAGATATACAATGTGATGATTTGATACACATATATGTTGCTGAATGTTTACCACAATAAGGTTAGTTAACAAGTCCTTCACCTTATATTATTACCATTTTGTGGGGTTTTTGTTTGTTTGTTTGTTTTGGCGGCACTGTGTGGCCTGCGGGAGGGATCTTTGTTCCCCAACCAGGGATTGAACCTGTGCCCTGCAGTGGAAGCGCAGAGTCCTAACCACTGGCCTGCCAGGGAATTGCCTCTTTTGTGGTGTTGTTATGGTGAGAACATGAAAGCTCTACTCTCATAGCAGCTTTAAGTATACAAGACAGTATTGTTAACTGTAATCACCATACTGTACATTAGATCTTCGGAACTTATTTTCTTTTTTTTTTTTTTTTAATTTTTTAATTTTTATTTTTGGCTGTGTTGGGTCTTCGTTTCTGTGCAAGGGCTTTCTCTAGTTGCGGCGAGCGGGGGCCACTCTTCATCGCGGTGCGCGGGCCTCTCACTGTCGCGGCCTCTCTTGTTGCGGAGCACAGGCTCCAGACGCGCAGGCTCAGTAGTTGTGGTTCACAGGCCTAGTTGCTCTGTGGCATGTGGGATCCTCCCAGACCAGGGCTCGAACCCGTGTCCCCTGCATTGGCAGGCAGACTCTCAACCACTGCGTCACCAGGGAAGCCCCGGAACTTATTTTCTTATAACTGAAAGTTTGTATCCTTGACCAACATCTCCTCCATGTAAATCCTTCCAATGTAGGAAAATACTAGAGAATTAATTATGCCAGAGGAGATGGGGATGGGGTACCAGCTAAGACCTCAGAGAGGAGAAACTATGCAAGCAGGATGTGAAAAAATGGAGATGCCTCTGGGTTAGAAAGGAGTAGGGGGGCATTCCTGGTAGGGAAGGGACTCCAGCATGGGCAAAGGTCTGAAGACAAGACAGTGCAGAGCAAGTTCAGGGGAAGGTAAATGGCCCCATGAGGCTGGATATAGGGGTACAGAATGCAGTAATAGTGATTAAGCTGGAAACATGAAGGACCTAGATAAAATTTAGAATTTTATCTTGAAGGCTAGACGATATGGCAGGGATTTCAGCAGAAATGTGCTTTAAAAAAATAATAAATTATGGTGGCATTGTGGAGGATGACTGAACTGATAATGTTATGGACATTCCCACTCTCCTCATCCTCAGTCTGGAGATTTCAGGCCTCCCTGACCAATTTACCCCTTTATCTAACCTGCTCCCAGATTTCTTCAGAAAAGGCACGAGAGTCTGACAACAGCTCAAATAGTGCCCACCTCTTACTTCCCTCCCAAATTAATTTAGTCAGGCTCTTTAGGTGGCAAGGAACTAAATAACACTAAAATTACTTTCATTCATCTATGCCAGAAGAATTTATTGAGTACATATTATGTGCCAGGTATTATTTTCATGGAGCTTACAGTCTAGTAAGGAAACCAGGGTGTGCTGGAGCTGGCTCCTGTGGGCTCATGAGAGCCAATTGCTAAATATTCAGAAATTTTGCAAGTCCTCAAAAATTAAATTACATAAACTTAAAATTAAATAAGTTATATAAAAATAAAGATAATAAATATTCCAATTCATTGCCTTCTAATAATTTTACTATTATCTATGCTATTGTATCTGTGTGGTGGAAAAACTATATAATGGTGTGCTACTGTGCATTTCTTCCTAACTCATGTTCAATGACATCATTGTTGGCAGCTTGAGATAGGCTATGGTGGGAGTATTTACCCACAGAAATCAGCAAATGCTACAAATCAGGGCTAGTTTGGGTCATTGTCTAGACTTAAGAAAGTGATGGAGAAAATATGAATAATGCATATCAAAAGTGTGTCTGTAGCTGTTACATTGTGGGCACCACAAAAATTAAATAAATATTTTTCCACCATTCAAAAACTATTATTCAGGGACTTCCCCAGTGGTCCAGTGGTTAAAAATCCGCCTTCCAATGCAGAGGACACGGGTTCGATCCCTGGCCGGGGAACTAAGATCCCACATGCCGCAGGGCAACTAAACCTGCATGCCACAACTAGAGAGCCCGCACTCTGCAAGTACTGAGCCCGCACACTTTGGAGCCCACACGCCACAAGTAGAGAGAAGCCCTTGCACCACAACGAAGATCCCATGTGCCGGCAACTAAGACAAATAAATAAATTTGTCAAATAAATAAATAAAAAGCTATTGTTCAATTCAGCAAGTAAGTTGCTCACTTCTCTGATGAATGAGAGAAGTTCCTACACTTTCCTCTCATTTACTGTGTGATAAGAAGTATACACATGTTGGGAATTCCAGGGTGGTCCAGTGGTTAGGACTCTGCACTTCCACTGCAGGGGGCACGGGTTCGATTCCTGGTCACGGAACTAAGATCTCACACGCCAGGTGTCGTGGCCAAAAAAAAAAAAGTATACACATGTAACCCAGCAATTCTGCTCCTGGGTATATGTTAGAAAAAAACAAAAACACTAATTCAAAAATATACATGCACCCCAATGTTCATAGTAACACTATTTACAGTTGCCAAGATATGGAAGCAACCTAAGTGTCCATTAACAGATAAAAGGATAAAGAAGATGTGGTGCATATATACAATGGAATACTACTCAGCCATAAAAAAGAATGAAATTTTGCCATTTGCAACAACATGCATGGACTTGGAGGGTATTATACTAAGTGAAATAAGTTAGACAGAGAAAAACACTGTATGATATCACTTATATGTTAATCTAAAAAATACAACAAACTAGTGAATATAACAAAAAAGAAGCAGACTCACAGATACAGAGAACAAACTAGTGGTTACCAGTGGGGAGAGGGAAGGGGGGAGGGGCAGTATAAGGGTAAGGGATTAAGAAGTACAAACTATTATGTATAAAATAAGCTACAGGGGCTACCCTGGTGGCACAGTGGTTAAGAATCCGCCTGCCAGTGCAGGGGACACAGGTTCGAGCCCTGGTCCGGGAAGATCCCACATGCCGCGGAGCAACTAAGCTCGTGCACCATGACTACTGAGCCTGCACTCTAGAGTCCACAAGCCACAACTACTGAGCCCTCATGCCACAAGTATTGAAGCCCCGTGCACTCTAGGGCCCATGCTCTGCAACAAGAGAAGCCACCACAATGAGAAGCCCACGCACCGCAACAAAGAGTAGCCCCTACTCACCGCAACTAGAGACAGCCCACACATAGCAATGAAGACCCAAAGCAGCTCAATAAATAAATAAATAGAAATTATGAATAAATAAATAAAATAAGCTACAGGGGAATTCCCTGGCAGTCCAATAGTTAAGACCTGGGGTTTTCACTGCCTGGGTTCACTCCTTTTACAGGAAACTAAGATCCTGCAAGCCAAAAGTGGCATGGCCAAAAAAAAAGCTACAAGGATGGATTGTACAACACAGGGAATATAGCCAATATTTTATAATAACTATGAATGGAGTATAATCTTTAAAAATTATGAATCACTATATTGTACAACTGTAACTCACATAATATTGTACATCAACTATACTTCAATAAAATTTAAAAACAAAATTTTTAAGGAAATATACAGTTGTCCCTTGGTATTGTTGATGAAAAAGTTAATCAATAGTCAATCTAAAAAAAGTGGAAAATTTTACTAGAGCCAACCTGAGGATTATAACCCGGGAGACAGTCTTTCAGAAAGCTTTGAGGACTGTTCTGCCCCTTGGAGGTCAAAGCACAAGTATAGAAGTTCTTGAGACAAAGGGTTTACATCAAATGACATATTATTGACAGTTTACACAATCCAGATCTACAGGTACAAAGCAGTGGCTCCTGGGTCACGTTGGCCCCTCGTAAGATTAAGAAGGAAGGTTATCTCCTAATGAGTTGTGACTCTTGATGAGATTAAAAAGGAATGTTATCGCCTAAGGAGGTCTGGTTAATGCAGATGCACAATACACAGTAAAGGGGAGGGAGGAGGCCCAAAGGGGCAAAGAAGAATTTTATGTTTAAATATTTCTGTCTCGCTATTAATTATGAATTTTATTTCATTAGCATCCAGAGGGATTGGTTCCAGGATCCCACCCCACCCCCCAGAGGATGTATCCACAGATGTTCAAGTACATTATATACAATGGCATAGTATTTGCATTTAACCTAGCTATACACGTCCTCCCGTATACTTTTTTTTTTTTTTTTTGGCAGTGCCAGGGGCTTGCAAAATCTTAGTTCCCCGACCAGGGGTTGAACCCACACCCTAGACAATGAAAGCTCGGAGTCCTAACCACTGGACTGCCAGGGAATTCCCCCTCCCGTATACTTTAAATTATCTAGATTACTTATAATACCTAATACAATGTAAATGCTATGTAAAGAGTTTCTGGTGCACAAGAAATTCAAGTTTTGCTTTTTGGAACTTTGTGGAACTTTCTTTTTAATATTTTCCAACCTCCCTTGGTTGAATCTGCGGGTGTGAACCCACAGATACAGAGGGCTGGAAGACAAACTGTATTTGGCCCCTGGTTCCTGGCACAAAGCTCCTAAAATCTTTGTAATTATCTCAGTGGTAGGATTGTCTGTCTTTTGTTATTCATAATAAACCCTTTCTCTCCCACCTGAGTTATACTAATGGATGACCTGGAGGAGTTCCCTACACAGCCTCAGGATGGAGCTGGTCATCAGGAAGACCCAGTGATTAGAAAGTTGGAACTTTCAGTCCCGCCCACTGACCTCAGGGAAGATTTGATGAGCTTCTGGACTGGATGGTGGTACACCCCAATTCCACTCCCGCTCTCAAGATCCTTCTGGACCTTGACCTGTGTACCTCTTTATCTGGCTGCTCATCTGTATCCTTTATAATATCCTTTACAATAAACTGGTAAACGTAAGTAAATATTTCCCTGAGATTTGTGACCTGTTTTAACAAATGAAGAACCCAAGGAAGGGGTCATGGGAACCTCTAATTTACAGCCGGTTGGTCAGAAGTCCAGGTGCAATGTGTGCTTGCAGTTGGCATCTGAATTGAGGGCAGTCCTGTAGGACTGAGCCCCTAACCTGTGAGATCTGACACATAGTGTCAGAACTGAGTTACAATGGAGGGTACCCTGTCTGTGCCCGCCTGAGAACTGGAGAATTACTTGGTGGTGTTGGACAACACTCTATAAACAAAAATATCAGCCAATGTTTATGTTGGAACTACACTTGTTAGCTGCAAAGATAGATTGGCTGTGGATACAAGAGTTTGTCAAATAGCAACAAAAGCATTCTGTGAGAATATGGAATTTCCAATAAGAGCATTTATATTTTGTTATATGTAAATTGTGTTTTACACATCCTTTGTATCACTAAATTTATAAATAAAATTAGGTATGTAGGGCTTCCCTGGTGGCACAGTGGTTAAGAATCTGCCTGCCAAGGCAGGGGACATGGGTTCAAGCCCTGGTCCGGGAAGATTCCACATGCCACGGAGCAGCTAAACCCATGCGCCACAACTACTGAGCCTGCATTCTAGAGCCCGTGAGCCACAACTACTGAAGCCTGCACGCCTAGAACCCGTGCTCCGCAACAAGAGAAGCCACCGCAATGAGAAGCCCGCGCACTGCAACAAAGAGTGGCACCCCGCTTCCCCCCCTCGCCGCAACCAGAGAAAAGCCCACGTGCAGCAACTAAGACCCAACACAGCCAAAAATAAAATAAATTTTAAAAAAATTAGGTATGTATATATATACGTTTGAAACTGAGAAGGGCTCTGTGGGGCCCTCTAGGATACAAAAGCCTTTCCATGTCCCCTATTTCTTGTTTGTAGGAAAAGGCTTCATTTAGCTTCCTTGACCTTCCCTGAATTTAAAAGGGCAGATTCAGAAAGTTGCTTATCAGGGAAGGAAGGGGTTGCAGAGACAAGGGAGGAACAGTCAAGAAACATTAGTGCAGCCTTGGGGTAGGGTCCTGTTTCCTCCTCAAGGAATATACAAAACAGGGACTTCCACTGCAAGGGGCATGGGTTCGATCCCTGGTTGGGAAACTAGGATCCCACATGCCTCGCAGTGCGGCCAAAAATAAAGGGGGGGAATATACAAAACAATATCTTTGAGTTATTCTCTGAGAACTAAGGTCCCCATCCAGATGGAGGATGGTAATTTCAGGCTGAGCACAAGACTCCTGGAGCACTGCTGTTACCTCACCACCAACCGATCGGAAGAAAGTCACACACCCTGCAGCCCTCACCCCAAATTTTGCCAGTAAAAACCTTTCCCCAAAAACCATTAGGGAGTATAGCTGATTCACTTTGTTATAAAGCAGAAACTAACACACCATTGTAAAGCAATTATACTCTAATAAAGGTGTTAAAAAAAATTAGAAACAAAAACAAAATCCATTGGGGAGTTTGAGCGTGGCCCTGCAATAAACCTTTCTCTGCTCCAAACTCCGATGTTTCGGTATGTTTGCCCTCACTGTCCTTTAGGCACATGAACTGTGTTCCGTAACACATTCATACCGTTACCAAAAGCTTGGCCTTTCTGTACACCGGTGCCAAATCAAATCTCAGAGACAGAGTTTTGGGTGAAGTAGAGAAGGATAGCTTTATTACTTTGCCAGGCAAAAGGGGGCACAATGGGCTCCTGCCTCGGAAAAACTATGTGTCCCAACCCGGGAGGATTTGATGAGGGTTTATAACAATGGTTCAAAGGTGGGGTCTCTGACAAGATTAGAGTGCGCGCGCAGGGCCTGCCCTCCTTAATCTCATCTTGGTCTCCTAATCTTGATGAGCTTCTCTGATCCCTTTAATCTTGCTTGGGTGTTTTTTTGGCTACTCCTCCCTTGATGAGAAACCATTTGAATCTGCCCTTTGGAACTCAGGGAAGGTCATGGAGGCTGGTGTCTTGGCTACAAGAAGTGGGGGTCAAAAAGGCCTCCATGCCTGGGAGCCCCACCGGGCCCCGCTCGGTTTCAACAGTTTTCAGAGAGCTAAATGTTAAACATTTAGCTAAAATGTTAAACATTTTACCAGCATACCCATTGGGAGAAAAAGACAGTAAATACACATAATATAATGTGAGGTCTTGGGACTTCCCTGGTGGCGCAGTGGTTAAGAATCCACCTGCCAATGCAGGGGACATGGGTTCGAGCCCTGGTCCTGGAAGATCCCACATGCCATGGAGCAACTAAGCCTGTGTGCCACACTACTGAGCCTGTGCTCTAGAGCCCGCGAGCTGCAACTACTGAGCCCGTGTATCACAACCACTGAAGTCCATGTGCCTAGAGTCCATGTTCTGCAACAAAGAAAAGCCACCACAATGAGAAGCCGGTGCACCACAACAAAGAGTAGCCCCCATTCGCCGCAACTAGAGACTAGAGAAAGCCCGCACGCAGGAATGAAGACCCAACACAGCCTAAAATAAATAAATTAATTAATTAATTAAAAAACAAAATGTGAGGTCTTAAGGACTAGGAAGAAATAATAAACAGAGACTGGGGTCAGAGTGTCAGGGAATGTGCTATTTTGGAGGGGCAGTCAGGGAAGGTCTCTAAAATAAGATAACAGCTGAACAGAG
This sequence comes from Balaenoptera acutorostrata, assembly GCF_949987535.1. NCBI lineage: Eukaryota > Metazoa > Chordata > Mammalia > Artiodactyla > Balaenopteridae > Balaenoptera > Balaenoptera acutorostrata. Next base: position 43,532,920 of record NC_080069.1, on the reverse strand, counting down.
ACCTAAATGAACTGAGGGAGTGAGCCATGTGAAGAGGGTCTCAAGTAGAGAAACCGAAACTGTGTAACTCAGATTGGGACTTGAACCCATGGGTTGGGACTTGAAACCAGCAAAAACCCAGATTGGGACTTGAACTCATGGTCTTTTAACAGAGATCACACACCTCGTCTCAGTTTCTTAAGGTCTCATTACAGAAAGAATTCGGTGAGAGGCAAAGTGATAGGTAAGAAGTGGATTTATTTAGAGAGAAACACACTCCACAGACAGAATGTGGATCACCTCAGAATGAAAGAGCAGCACCAGGGTATGGGGTTGTCAGTTTTTAAAGAGGTGGGTAATTTCATAGGCTAATGAGTGGGAGGAGTATTCCAGCTATTTTGGGAAAGAGGTGGGGATTCCCAGAAATTGGGCCACTGCCCACTTTTTCACCTTTATGGTAGGCCTTGGAACTGTCATGGCGCCTGTGGGTGTCATTTAGTGTGCTCAAGGTCTGGTGGAAGTCAGTCATCAGCCAACTTGGACCTAGTTGGTTCTAACCAGTTTATGTCATGTCCTCGGACTATGTCATTCTTTTTTTTGAATTTTATTTTATTTATTTTTTATACAGCAGGTTCTTATTAGTTATCGATTTTATACATATTAGTGTATATATGTCAATCCCAATCTCCCAATTCATCCCGCCACCACCCCCCCCCACCACCACTTTCCCCCCTTGGTGTCCATACGTTTGTTCTCTACATCTGTGTCTCTATTTCTGCCCTGCAAACTGGTTCATCTGTAACATTTTTCTAGGTTCCACATATATGCGTTAATATATGATATTTGTTTTTCTCTTTCTGACTTACTTCACTCTGTATGACAGTCTCTAGATCCATCCACGTCTCTACAAATGACCCAATTTCGTTCCTTTTTATGGCTGAGTAATATTCCATGGTATATATGTACCACCACTTCTTTATCCATTCGTCCGTTGATGGGCATTTAGGTTGCTTCCATGACCTGGCTCTTGTAAATAGTGCTGCAATGAACACTGGGGTACATGTGTCTTTTTGAATTATGGTTTTCTCTGGGTATATGCCCAGTAGTGGGATTGCTGGGTCATATGGTAATTCTATTTTTAGTTCTTTAAGGAACCTCCATATTGTTCTCCATAGTGGCTGTATCCATTTACATTCCCACCAACAGTGCAAGAGGGTTCCCTTTTCTCCACACCCTCTCCAGCTTTTGTTGTTTGTAGATTTTCTGATGATGCCCATTCTAACTGGTGTGAGGTGATACCTCATTGTAGTTTTGATTTGCATTTCTCTAATAATTAGTGATGTTGAGCAGCTTTTCATGTGCTTCTTGGCCATCTGTATGTCTTCTTTGGAGAAATGTCTATTTAGGTCTTCTGCCCATTTTTGGATTGGGTTGCTTGTTTTTTAATATTGAGCTGCATGAGCTGTTTATATATTTTGGAGATTAATCCTTTGTCCGTTGATTCATTTGCAAATATTTTCTCCCATTCTGAGAGCTGTGTTTTAGTCTTGTTTGTAGTTTCCTTTGCTTTGCAAAAGCTTTTAAGTTTCATTAGGTCCCATTTGTATATTTTTGTTTTTATTTCCATTACTCTAGGAGGTGGATCAAAAAAGATCTTGCTGTGATTTATGTCAAAGAGTATTCTTCCTATGTTTTCCTCTAAGAGTTTTATAGGGTCCAGTCTTACGTTTAGGTCTCTAATCCATTTTGAGTTTATTTTTGTGTATGACGTGAGTGTTCTAATTTCATTCTTTTACATGTAGCTGTCCGGTTTTCCCAGCACCACTTATTGAAGAGACTGTCTTTTCTCCATTGTATACTCTTGCCTCCTTTGTCATAGATTAGTTGACCATAGGTGTGTGGGTTTATCTCTGGGCTTTCTATCCTGTTCCATTGATCTATATTTCTGTTTTTGGGCCAGTACCATATTGTCTTGATTACTATAGCTTTGTAGTATAGTCTGAAGTCAGGGAGTCTGATTCCTCCAGCTCCGTTTTTTTCCCTCAAGACTGCTTTGGCTATTCGGGGTCTTCTGTGTCTCCATACAAATTTTAAGATTTTTTGTTCTAGTTCTGTAAAAAAGGCCACTGGTAATTTGATAGGGATTGCATTGAATCTGTAGATTGCTTTGGGTAGTATAGTCATTTTCACAGTATTAAATTAATTTATTTTTATTTTTGGCTGTGTTGGGTCTTCGTTTCTGTGCGAGGGCTTTCTCTAGTTGTGGCAAGCGGGGGCCACTCTTCATCGCGGTGCGTGGGCCTCTCACTATCGCGGCCTCTCTTGTTGCGGAGCACAGGCTCCAGACGCGCAGGCTCAGTAGCTGTGGCTCACGGGCCTAGTTGCTCCGCGGCATGTGGGATCTTCCCAGACCAGGGCTCGAACCCGTGTCCCCTGCATTGGCAGGCAGATTCTCAACCTCTGCGCCACCGGGGAAGCCCATTTTCACAGTATTGATTCTTCCAATCCAAGAACATGGTATATCTCTCCACCTGTTTGTGTCATCTTTGATTTCTTTCATCAGTGTCTTATAGTTTTCTGAGTACAGGTCTTTTACCTCCTTAGGTAGGTTTATTCCTAGGTATTTTATTCTTCTTGTTGCAGTGGTGAATGGGATTGTTTCCTTAATTTCTCTTTCTGATCTTTCGTTGTTAGTGTATAGGAATGCAAGAGATTTCTATACATTAATTTTGTATCCTGCAACTTTACCAAATTCATTCATTAGCTCTAGTAGTTTTCTGGTGGCATCTTTAAGATTATCTATGTATAGTATCATGTCATCTGCAAACAGTGATAATTTTACTTCTTCTTTTCCAAGTTGTATTCCTTTTATTTCTTTTTCTTCTCTGATTGCCGTGGTTAGGACTTCCAAAACTGTGTTGAATAATAGTGGCGAGAGTGGACATTCTTGTCTTGTTCCTGATCTTAGAGAAAATGCTTTCAGTTTTTCACCATTGAGAATGATATTTGCTGTGGGTTTTTCATATATGGCCTTAATTATGTTGAGGTAGTTTCCCTCTATGCCCACTTTCTGGAGAGTTTTTATCATAAATAGGTGCTGAATTTTGTCAAAAGCTTTTTCTGCATCTATTGAGATGATCATATGGTTTTTCTTCTTCAGTTTGTTAATATGGTGTATCACATTGATTGATTTGCATGTATTGATGAATCCTTGCATCCCTGGGATAAATCCCACTTGATCATGGTGTATGATCCTTTTAATGTGTTGTTGGATTCTGTTTGCTAGTATTTTGTTGAGGATTTTTGCATCTATATTCATCAGTGATATTGGTCTGTAATTTTCTTTTTTTGTAGTATCTTTGTCTGGTTTTGGTATCAGGGTGATGGTGGCCTCATAATATGAGTTTGGGAGTGTTCCTTCCTCTGCAATTTTTTGGAAGAGTTTGAGAAGGATGGGTGTTAGCTCTTCTCTAAATGTTTGATAGAATTCACCTGTGAAGCCATCTGGTCCTGGACTTTTCTTTGTTGGAAGATTTTTGATCACAGTTTCAATTTCAATACTTATGATTGGTCTGTTCATATTTTCTATTTCTTCCTGGTTCAGTCTTGGAAGCGTATACATTTCTAAGAATTTGTCCATTTCTTCCAGGTTGTCCATTTTATTGGCATAGAGTTGCTTGTAGTAGTCTCTTAGGATGCTTTGTTTTTCTGCAGTGTCTGTTGTAACTTCTTTTTCATTTCTAATTTTATTGATTTGAGTCCTCTCCCTCTTTTTCTTGATGAGTCTGGCTAAATGTTTATCAATTTTGTTTATCTTCTCGAAGAACCAGCTTTTAGTTTTATTGATCTTTGCTATTGTTTTCTTTGTTTCTATTTCATTTATTTCTGCTCTGATCTTTATGATTTCTTTCCTTCTACTAACTTTGGGTTTTGTGTGTCCTTCTTTCTCTAGTTCCTTTAGGTGTAAGGTTAGATTGTTTATCTGAGATTTTTCTTGTTTCTTGAGGTAAGCTTGTATTGTTATAAACTTCCCTCTTAGAACTGCTTTTGCTGCATCCCATAGGTTTTAGATCGTCATGTTTTCATTGTCATTTGTCTCTAGGTATTTTTTGATTTCCGCTTTGATTTCTTCAGTGATCTCTTGGTTATTTAGTAACGTATTGTTTAGCCTCCATGGGTTTGTGCTTTTTACGTTTTTTCCTCTATAATTTATTTCTAATCTCATAGCATCATGGTCAGAAAAGATGCTTGATATGATTTCAATTTTCTTAAATTTACAGAGGCTTGATTTGCGACCCAAGATGTGATCTATCCTGGAGAATGTGCTGTGGTCACTTGAGAAGAAAGTGTAATCTGCTGTTTTCGGATGGAATGTCCTATAAATATCAATTAAATCTATCTGGTCTATTTTGTCATTTAAAGCTTGTGTTTCCTTATTAATTTTCTGTCTCGATGATCTGTCCGTTGGCGCAAGTGAGGTGTTAAAGTCCCCCACTATTATTGTGTTACTGTTGATTTCCTCTTTTATAGCTGGTAGCATTTCCCTTATGTATTGAGGTGCTCCTATGTTGGGTGCATATGTATTTATAATTGTTATATCTTCTTCTTGGATTGATCCCTTGATCATTATGTAGTGTCCTTCCTTGTCTCTTGTAACATTGTTCATTTTTTTTTTAAATTTATTTATTTATTTTTGGCTGTGTTAGGTCTTCGTTTCTGTGCGAGGGCTTTCTCTAGTTGCGGCAAGCGGGGTCCGCTCTTCATCGCCGTGCGCGGGCCTCTCACTATCGCGGCGTCTCTTGTTGCAGAGCACAGGCTCCAGACACGCAGGCTCAGTAGTTGTGGCTCACGGGCCTAGTTGCTCCGCGGCATGTGGGATCTTCCCAGACCAGGGCTCGAACCCGTGTCCCCTGCATTGGCAGGCAGATTCTCAACCACTGCGCCACCAGGGAAGCCCAACATTGTTCATTTTAAAGTCTATTTTATCTGATATGAGTATTGCTACTCTTTCTTCTGATTTCCATTTGCATGGAATATCTTTTTCTATCCCCTCACTTTCAGTCTGTATGTGTCCCTAGGTCTGAAGTGGGTCTCTTGTAGACAGCATATAGATGGGTCTTGTTTTTGTATCCATTCAGCAAGCCTGTGTCTTTTGGTTGGAGCATTTAATCCATTCACGTTTAAGGTAATTATCAACATGTATGTTCCTATTACCATTTTCTTAGTTGTTATGGGTTTGTTTTTGTAGGTCCTTTTCTTCTCTTGTGTTTCCCACTTAGAGAAGTCCCTTTAGTATTTGTTGTAGAGCTGGTTTGGTGGTGCTGCATTCCCTTAGCTTTTGCTTGTCTGTAAAGCTTTTTTTTGTTTTTTTATTCCTATCAAATCCAATATAATCAACTGAAAAATTTATAAAATAATTAGTTAACATATAAAATGTCACTGGGAATAAAATAATCAGTTTTGGCTTTTCATCTGTTTTCTTTTTTTAATTTTTAAATTTAATTTTATTTAATTTTTTATACAGCAGGTTCTTATTAGTCATCAATTTTATACACATCAGTGTACACATGTCAATCCCAATTGCCCAATTCATCACACCACCCCCCCCACCCCCCTGCGTTGTCTGTAAAGCTTTTGATTTCTCTGTCAAATCTGAATGAGATCCTTGCCAGGTAGAGTAATCTTGGTTGTAGGTTCTTCCCTTTCATCACTTTAAATATATTGTGCCAGTCCCTTCTGGCTTGTAGAGTTTCTGCTGATAAATCAGCTGTTAACCTTATGGGAGTTCCCTTGTATGTTATTTGTCGTTTTTCCCTTGTTGCTTTCAATAATTTTTCTTTGTCTTTAATTTTTGTCAGTTTGATTACTATGTGTCTTGGTGTGTTTCTTCTTGGGTTTATCCTGCCTGGGACTCTCTGTGCTTCCTGGACTTGGGTGGCTATTTCCTTTCCCATGTTAGGGAAGTTTTCGACTATAATCTTTTCAAATATTTTCTCGGGTCCTTTCTCTCTTCTCCTTCTGGGACCCTTATTATGAGAATGTTTTTGCATTTAATATTCTCCCAAAAGTCTCTTAGGCTGTCTTCATTTCTTTTCATTCCTTTTTCTTTTTCTTTTTTGAGTTTAATGCATTTTATTTTTAGACAACCTACATGACATGTTTTTTTTCCTCAAAAACAGTGCCTCCGCTCCAAACAAATCAACATCAAAACGAAGAGCTCAAGTTGACATCAGTCCCATTTGTCTAAGTCCTGGTTTTTTGTGGATGAAAAGCAGCAGCCAGCCAGTTATGATGAGCAGGTGATAGATCCAAACAGTCAAATTTGTTAACATATTTCCATTTCTAGACCATCCTTAAAGAAAATCATATTTGATATCACACCATCCTCACAGTAGTCCAGCAAAGCAACCATGCCATCTGGATTCATGTTTTCACCAGTAAAGAACTGATAGTTTTTGAAATTACCAAGGATGTGCTTGATTTGTTCTGCAGTCCCTGTCATAAAAGGTTTTACTCTTTCTGGTCTCTGTTCTTCAAGCTTCCCTTTGATTGACTTCATGTAATCCTTGATGTACTTCTTGTAGGCTTCTTTTGTGAAGCTGGTTTCTTGCAAGTGATGGTTCATGACAATATACACACCAGTGATTACTGTGCTTTTGGTACCTTCGCCCTCAGGGCCTTCAGAGGAGGCATTTCCACCAATGAGTGAGTCATTAATGTTACCCTCTGTCCTACTGACCATCTTCCCCTCCACCTCCAGACACAGCCTGTCCACAACCTCCCGGATCTTGTACATGTCAGAGAACATCTCTTCATGGCTGATGAGGTCCCGGTAGATGATCACGATGGCGACTGGAGGGAGACAATGGTGGCACTAGCTTAGTAGGAGCCCAGAGCTCAGAGCAAGTGCAGTGCAGCAGAAGTGGCGCTCGGGGGGAGGGGGGAGTGATCAGAAAAGCCATTCTTTTTTCTTTATTCTGTTCCACGGCAGTGAATTCCACCATTCTGTCTTCCAGGTCACTTATCCGTTCTTCTGCCTCAGTTATTCTGCTATTGATTCCTTCTAGTGTATTTTTCATTTCAGTGATTGTATTGTTCATCTCTGTTTGTTTGTTCTTTAATTCTTCTAGGTGTTTGTTCTTTCATTCTTCTAGGTCTTTGTTAAAAATTTCTTGCATCTTCTCAATCTTTGCCTCCATTCTTTTTCCGAGGTCCTGGATCATCTTCACTATCATTATTCTGAACTCTTTTTCTGGAAGGTTTCCTATCTCCGCTTCATTTAGTTGTTTTTGTGGGGTTTTATCTTGTTCCTTCATCTGGTACAAAGTCCTCTGCCTTTTCATTTTGTCTATTTTTCTTTGAGTGTGGTTTTTCTTCCACAGGCTGCAGAAGTTCTTCTTGCTTCTGCTGTCTGCCCTCTGGTGGATGAGGCTCTCTGTCATTCTTTTAAAGGTTGTGCCCTGCCCCTTCCCTCCTGTTTCAAAACCAGCAAGGACAGGGACTTCCCTGGTGGTGCAGTGGTTAAGACTCTGTGCTCCCAATGCAGGAGGCCCGGGTTTGATCCCTGGTCTGGGAGCTAGATCCCACAAGCATGCAGCAACTAAGAGTTGGCATGCCACAACTAAGGAGCTGGTGAGCTGCAACTAAGACCCAATGCAACCAAATAAATAAATAAATATTACACACACACACACACACACACACACACACACACACACACTAGAGCTGATTAAAAAAAAAAAAAGAATCAGAAAGGACAAAGTCTGTGAGGGGGGAATGTGCTTGTGTGTTCTGGGAATAGCAAAGAGGCTGATTTGGCTGGAGCCTGGTAAGCCAGCAGAGAGCAGTAGATTGAGATCCAAAAAGTGGAGAGGACCTTATAATGGAAGAGACTTTGAGGTTGATTCTACTCTGAGAGATGGTAAGCATTGGAGCGTTTTACAGAGTGGTGTCATGATCTGAATTTACATTTTTAAAAGATTGCTCAGGCAGCTGTGTGAACAGACTGTAGGGGGAGTGGAGGAGCTTGGGAAGGTAAGGAAGCTGGAGACTGGTCAGAAGGCAAGAGATGATGTGGCTTGGACCAAGGAGGCAGCAGTGGAGTTGATGAGAAGCAGTTAGATTTTAGATATATTTTGAAAATCTACCTGACAGGAAACACTGTGGATGTGGGGTGTGAGAGAAAGAGATGAGTCAAGGATGACTCTAAGGTTTTTGGCCTGAGCAACTGGAAGATTGAAATACCATATACATGAAAGAAATCAGAAAATGGCTGGGGGAGGGCAGGTTGGAAGCCATGGTGGAAATTTTACTGGTTAGAGGCTTGAACGAACTTTCTGGAATGATAGAAATGTTCTCTCATTTAGAGTGGTGGTTGCCTGGGGGTAAACACTGTAAAAACTCAGTGAACTGAATTTTTAATATCTCTGCATTTTATTTTATATAAATTATACCTAAACATACACACACACATACACACACACTTTTATTGATAATGGGGAAGACTTAAGAAAAAAGGAGTTTATTTTAAAGGTTACATATGAGAGAGAATAGGATTCATACTGGAAACTCGTTGAAATTGATCCTCCCATCTCTCTCATGGGGGTCCCTGCATCTCCCCGTGCTTCTGCATCTTCATCACTTTCTCTTTTTTAAAAAAATAATTTTATTTCATTTATTTATTTTTATTTATTTGGTTTTATTTTGTCTGCCTTGGGTCTTCATTGCTCCGTGTGGGCTTTCTCTAGTTGCGGCGAGTGGGGGCTACTCTTCATTGTGGTGCGCTGGCTTCTCATTGTCATGGCTTCTCTTGTTGCGGAGCATGGGCTCTAGACATGTGGGCTTCAGTAGTTGCAGCACGCGGGCTCAGTAGTTGTGGCTCACGGGCTTAGTTGCTCCGCGGCATGTGGGAGCTTCCCGGACCAGGGATCGAACCCATGTCCCCTGCATTGACAGCTGGATTTTTAACCACTGTGTCACCAGGAAAGTCCTTCATCACTTTCTTAAGCTGTGACAATCAACAAAACAAGCTGATTTGTAGTATTTGCTGATTTCTGTGACATGAATATTTCAAGCCACAGGCTACAGCAAGCTACAACATCATCCTTGGAGGTGGTAGAGTGAAGTAGTGGAGAACACAGACTTCAGTGCAGGCAAGTTCTTTACCTCTCTGGGCCTGTTTCCTCATCTGTAAAATGAGAAGGTCATACTAATGCTGTCTCCATAGGGTTGTTATGAGGATTAAATGAGTTAATATGTGGCATCTTGTACCTTTTAACTGTTAATAGCTCTGCTGTTAATCTACTGTGTGTCCTTGGGCAAGACCCTTCCTCTCTCTGGATCTTAGTTCCTGTATTTGTAAAACATAGAGGTTTTGTTATAAATAATCTTTGAAGTCCTTCCAGCTCTAGAAATCTTAGGGCCTTCTATGACTCCAGTTAAAGAGAAATCTCAGCCTCCCTCTCTGGGTTTTAAGCTCTATTCCTGAAATCACAGGTACAAGACACCTGAGTGGTGTGAGAGACAGCCAGGTAGATTCCAAAGTGGATTCAGTCTGAAGTGGAAAGTTAAAATTGTCAGCCTTGGTCTCAGCCTGGGAAAACTCCTCCTGAGCCAACAATTTCCAGCATTTGTGACTCTAACTGTCAGCTCCAGGTGCTGGTCAGTTCGAACTGCTTCATTTGGATAACTGCCAGGAGCCTTTGTTTAGGAAATTTCTGATTCTCCCCTGTTAAGTAGGTGCTGAAGGGAATACCTTTTTATCTTTTCTTTTCTTTGTTTTTTTTTTTAATTTTATTTATTTATTTATTTATTTTTGGCTGTGTTGGGTCTTCGTTGCTGCGCGCGGGCTTTCTCTACTTGCAGCAAGCGGGGGCTACTCTTCGTTGCGGTGCATGGGCTTCTCATTACGGTGGCTTCTCTTGTTGCGGAGCACGGGCTCTAGGCATGAGGGCTTCAGCAGTTGCGGCACATGGGCTCAGTAGTTGTGGCTCGCGGGCTCTAGAGCACAGGCTCACTAGTTGTGGAGCACAGGCTTAGTTGCTCCGCGGCATGTGGGTTCTTCCTGGACCAGGGCTTGAACCCCTGTCCCCTGCATTGGCAGGCGGATTCCTAACCACTGCACCACCAGGGAAGTCCCTCTTTTCTTTGTTTTAATGGAGAGAAACAGGAATAAAAAGAAGAAAACAAATGCAGAGAGAGACGAGGTTAACAGAAATAGATTAATAGAAGTAGGGAAAAAAATACCAAGAGAAGGAGATTTTTCCTACATTTTCTAACAAAAGAAGACAAATACAAACAGAGCTGAAGACAAAATAAGAGCTTATTCCTACCACAAGTCTGGAGAATTTCTTGGAAAGGATCATGTTTAAAATAAATACACATGCAGCACAGATGGAGGTATTTCTTGCCTCTTTCTCTACCAACTCTTAACTCTGAGGTAACTCCTGTAACCCCTACTCCCAAATGCCCAATGGAATAATTTTACATATTTTTCCATTCAGACCCATATTCTCCTGGCTAAATTCTGTAGGACCTACACTTATCACCTTAGAACCAAAGATTCTAAACTGAAAAGTGACCTCAGAGCATACCTCCTCTCTCTGCAGAATTTTACATATGAGGAAACCAAGGCTCAGAGAGGTTGAGTAACTTGTCAAGGTCCCACAGACATGTGACAGAGCTAGGTTAGGTGGTAATTCATATATCTCAGTGGCACTTGTCCTATCTATGAAGGTCCCAGCAAGAAACAGATGGATAACTGAGAGTTTAATAAAGGAAAAGCAACAAGAAATGATGCAGTATCCCAGGGCCAATGACAGTGGGAAACTTGATCACTATGGGACCTAGGGGGACAAAGGGAGGGAGCAGAGAGTGTCTGCAGAGACCCTGCTTTTAGGAAGGCGGGGTGTATGATGGGGAATAAACAATCTCACATCCCTCTTTTTCCCCCTTTTAGCCTCCATTGGCTGAACCTAACTAGAAGCCAGAGGACAAGGAAGTCTGTTGATAAAAGACCAAACTGAGGCACTGAACAGGGAGGGTGGAAAGCAGATCTGGAGGCTACAAGGAAGCAACCTATCACCATTTTATTCACTGAAATTTCAAACAATGCTGTTCATGCCCCATAATTTGGCCTTAAAGTGTGCAACACAGCAAGCTGCCAGGAACATAAGATACAACAGGAGTCAAGAAAGCTCCAAGTTAGGACACTGAGCTGTCATATAGTGATGGAAGCAGAAGACTAGCTGGGTGGATGGAAGTTTCCAGGGGCTGCTCTGCTCCTCAGCCCAGTGCTGAACCCACACAGACTTGGTGGAGAGCCTTTCAACAGCCCAGGCCCTGCCCTCAAGGAATCTGAGTCTAGTCTGCAAAGGGTGAGGCCTGACCATAGATGACTCCTCCTGGAGACATGCATGATGCTGATGGGCAGGGAAGACTTCTCCACCAGGGCGACTTCCTGGAGAATCAAAAGTGGTGCCAGCTATAGGAGAGAGGGGCTGGCATCTCTGCCCTGGGACGTGTGAGGAGACAGTTTGGTGGAAGCTCAGGGAGACCTAGGGAAACTTCTCCTTCCTCAGAATAAAGTTACTTCTCCAGGCATCTGATTTCACAGTTCCTTTTGGCTGTATCTGGTCTCCTCCTCTCCCACCCTTATACCTCCCTTCCCTGAAGCCAAAGGAGTCTGGGGTGGAGTTAAGACTCTCAGAAGCAAGTTAAGCCAGTTCCTGCACGCCTGAACATGTTCTGTTGAGGAGTAGCCCCTGCAGAAAACTACTGTCCCCAACTGTAGCCACAGTCAGCTACAAATAGTGCAGAAAGAGGGCTAAGATCTCAGAGAAAACACAAATCAGCACCTGACTCCAAACATAGATGAACCCAAACTGGACCTGTAGATGCTGGGGCCTTGCCTGCAGGGCAGAGCTAATGCTCATCGTGCCCTAACCCTGGTCAGCAGTGGCCACTTCTAAAAACATCTCTTTCCTTGAGGCCTTGCTCCAATTCTACCAGCTCAGCTTCTAGCTGAGTTCTTAGAGAAGCTGCATCCCAACAATGACTCAAGGAGCCCAGCTTTCAGCTTCTCTCTCTAGGGTTGTTCAGGTCCCCTGTGTCCTAGGGAAAAGCCACACATGGCTCCCTCCGGCAGGGGCAGGCTGGCTAAGCCTCTCACCTCTCTGTGGTTAAAAGGGGAGGATGCAACCAGGAAGTGTAAAGGGGCCCCTAGTTCTAACTTGGGTAAAGGCCTGGCTGGATGCTTGAAGGCTTGGATCCTTTTGTCCAAGTTAACTCCAGCTAGTTCCCATGCTCCTGGCTGTCCCATAGTCACAATTATTTGGACTGAGTTTAAGTGAGGGAGGCTGGCCATCTTCCAGGGACTGTGAAATCTCAGCAGACGGCTCAGCTTGTTGGGAGCCCTACGAACGCTTCACAGTTGTGCCCTATTTCAAAGCACCTTCACATCCCTTATCACAGAAGTTCACAATCAACCCAGAGAGACTCAAACAGCCTACAGTCAAACAGCTGGTTAATGATTAGAGACAGGATACAACTAGGAACATCAACCTCAGATCCAGTGCTCTTTCTCCAAGCTGCCTCCTACCTAATTCCTCCAACCAATGCTCAGTTTATTGAATTTGGAGATGCCCTGGCAACAACCTGTTGTTCCTTGAACAGCAAGGTCTATCTGGCTTTAAACAGTACACACACACATACTTTTGAGAAATTGTGTGCATATATTTTTGTAAGTCAAATCTGTACATAAATGCATAGGGGAGCTTGGTTCAAGGACTGAAAAGTTCATTATAGAGAACAAAACAAAAAGACCTCCTTTAAGACTTACATTACATTACAGCCCTGCCTACCTCTCCTCCCTCCCTTCTTAAAAAAATGTTTTGTGCATATCTTTGATCACACTCCATATGGAGTTTGTTTATACAGGGGTGGTGCCTCCAGAGGTTGGGAAGTAAGTTCTGGCTCCCCCTACTGGGCTCATGATGAATTCATTGGCCCAAAGGAATTTACTCAGTCTCCCCAGAAGATTCTGGGGCTCTAGGAACGATCATGTTCCTGCCTGTGCTTGGAAAGACCCCGAAAAACAGGGCTCCCTGAGGAAGGGTGTGATCATAGAAGACTTTCTAAAAGAGTTAGGTCCTGAACTACACCTTGAAAGATTTTGACAGGAGGAGTTGGTGGTGAGCAATTTTGAGAAGGGAAGTGCTGTGTGAATTGAGAGGATTGGATGAGCTGGCTGGCCTAAGCAGAATGTTTGTGCCCCAGGGAAGGGAAGTGAGGAATTTTCGTTCTAGGCTTTTTGAGCAAAGGAGCAATCAATATTCTCTCTCCTCCTTTATTACTAACTTCTTATTCACAACCAGCACATATTGAAGAAAAACTGGGAGGGGTGTATTTTAAGTGACACTACTAGAAAATACAGATAAGCAAAGGAATAACAAAAATATCACTGAGGGACTTCCCTGGTGGCGCAGTGGTTAGGAATCCTCCTGCCAATGCAGGGGACATGGGTTCAAGCCCTGGTCTGGGAAGATCCCACATCCCGCGGAGCGACTAAGCCTGTGCACCACAACTACTGGGCCCACATGCCCCAACTACTGAAGGCCACGTGCCTAGAGCCCGTGCTCCTCAACAAGAGAAGCCACTGCAATGAGAAGCCCGCATACCACAACAAAGAGTAGCCCCCGCTCGTCACAACTAGAGAAAGCCCACACGCAGCAACGAAGACCCAATGCAGCCAAAAATAAATAAATTAATTAATTTTAAAAAATCACTGAAACTCTGCTGCCAAGAGACCCACTACTGACATTCTAGTGATAACATTTTAGATTTTTCCTGTACCTAAATGTAGATATGTATGAATTTTACAAGAGATCCTGCATTAGAAGCTGGCTTATAACTTTGTTAATTAATAATATATTCTATGTTATAATCATCCTATGTCACTACATATAGATTTACCTGTTATATACCACTTTTAAAACTTTTTATTATAAAAAAATTCTAACATTACATAATTAGAAATACTAGCATCATAAGCCCCCATATACCCATCTTGCAGCTTCAACAATTATCAACATACCTCTCTAAAATAATCTAGGGACTTCCCTGGTGGCACAGTGGTTAAGAATCCGCCTGCCAATGCAGGGGACGTGGGTTCGATCCCTGGTCTGTGAAGATCCCACATGCCGCGGAACCACTAAGCCTGTGCGCCACAACTACTGAGCCTGCACTCTAGAGCCTGCGAGCCACAATACTGAGCTTGTGGGCCTAGAGCCTGTGCTCCACAACAAGAGAATGCAATGAGAAGCCCGCACACCGCAACAAAGAGTAGCCCCACTCGCTGCAACTAGAGAAAGCCCGTGCGCAGCAATGAAGACCCAATGCAGCCAAAAAAATAAAAATAATCTAACCTTCTGGATTATTTATTTATTTATTTATTATTTTTTTTTGGCCACACTGCGCAGCATGTGGGATCTTAGTTCCCCAGCCCGGGATTGAACCCGTGCTCTCTGCAGTGGAAGTGCAGATTCTTAAGCATTGGACTGCCAGGGAAGTCTCCCTCTGGATTATTTTAAAACATAACCTTGACATCATGTAATTTCATCTGTAAATAAAATATCTCTAAGAGGTAAGATTAAAAAAAACATAATCAGTAAAAAAAAAAAAAACAAAACCCAAACATAATCAAGATATCATTGTTATACCTAGAAAAAGTAACAGTAATTCTTTGCTATTATCTAATATCCAGTCAGTGTTAAGTTTTCCCTGATTACCTTTTTTTTTTAATAGTATTTTTTTTCTTGGCCGCATCGTGTGGCTTGTGGGGTCGACCAGGGACTGAACCCGGGCCGGTAGTGAAAGCACCGAGTCCTAACCACTGGACCGCCAGGAATTCCCTCCCTGATTACATTTTTCAGTTACATTGTTTTGAATTAGGATGTAAACACCCTCTACACATTACATTTGTTTTCTATGCCTGTCTCAAGTCTCCCTTAATATACAATAGTTCTCTTTTTTCGTGCTAGTTGTTTATTGAAAAAAGTAGCTCATTTTCCTTACGTTCAGCATTTGGTTGTTTGCATCCCTGCTCTACCATAATATGTTCTTCCATCCACTGTATTTTCTGAGAACTGATAGATCTAAAAGCTTAACTCAGATCAAGTTTGATTTTCTGGCAAGAATACTTCTTAGGTAATGCTGTTAACTTCCTATTGTAACCCATCAGGAGGAACATAGTATGTAGTGGTCTCTCTCTCTAATAAGATTGACCAGAGAATATTTAAAATTTTTATTTAACCATTTCCTTATTAATAGACTTAGGATACTTCCAGTTTTTTGTTTTTGCTAATTAATGCTACGACAACCATTCTTATACATCTGTCTTTGCATGCTTGCCTAGAATATTTCCTAAAATTCCCAGAAGTCTGGGTCAATGGATATAATCAATAACTTTTCAGTGCAATAAATACCATTTTGATAGGCTAAGCCTTCCTAATAAAGACCACAGTAAATAAAATAAACCAGTAGCCCAGGAACAGTAAAGTCAGTGCTGACTTTTTCTGCTGACTTGGGCATCCTTCTCATTCTGACTAGCAGGTCCAGGTCTGCACAGGCAGGCACAGGGCAGATCCTATTGTAAAGCTAGTTTAGGTATGTTAGGCCTTAGCTAGATCTTCTATTTTCTCCTGTTATCAAGGGGGACTGCAGAGAGCTGTCCATGTTATTGGCTAATAAATTCAGGATGGGAAAGCATCCTGAGACTCTACTGTCTACACTGTGAAAAGATGACCTAGGGTAAAAGTTAAAAATGTTGAGGCAGCTTGACATAGTTAGGAAAAAGCAACCAGAGGTAGGCAGTTCTGGGGATTACTGCCTCGGTCCTGGAAGGAACAGGTTTTTCAGGCAGAAGCAATTAAAGTATGGTTCTGAGCTTTAATTTTTGCATTTACAAGTCTTAGCACTACTATATAAGTACATTTCCTCTTTGTATCATCATAAAAGAAAAAAGTTTTTCTTAAATCTCAAATGTGATTTCATAAAAATTGGTATCTGAAAATTCCTTAGAATACCCCTAGTATTAATTTGCTAGGGCTGCTGAAATGAATTACCACCAACTTGGTGGTTTGAAAACAATGGAAATTCATTCTCTCACAGTTTTGGAGGCCAGAAATCCAAAATCAAGGTGTCAACAGGGCCACAATCCTTCGCAAGGCTCTAAGGGAGACTCTTTCCTTGACTCTTCCAGCTTCTGGTGGCTCCTGGCATTCTTTGGCTTATAAATGCATCACTCCAATCTCCTTCTGTCTTCAGGTCATCTTCTCTGTGTGTCCCCGTACATCCTTTTCTGTCTCATAAGGACACTCTCATTAGAGTTAGGGCCTAGCTTAACCCAGTATGAGCCCATCTTAACCCTTCCCCTAATTACATCTGCAAAGACCTTATTTCCAATTAAAGTCACATTGAGGTTCTTCTGGTAGACTTGAATTTTGGGGGGACACTATTCAACCTACAATTCCCAATGTTTTACTGGAAACCGTTAGGAAAATAAGATTCATTTAACAAACCTGCTATATTTACCTGCTTTGAGGACAAACTGCTTGAGGATCACTGCCTATTCTTCTTAGCCTTCCCTGCACCATTAGAATAGTTGTTGTGGATCCAGGAAATCTAACGTCTAATTTGAACTCCTGTCCTCATCATATAAGATTAAAAAAAAAAAAAATGATGTCCAGAGAGGGGAAAAGACTTGTTTAAAGTCATGCCCATGAGCAGCAGCAGTAGATCTATAACTGAACCCATATCCTCCCCTTTCAGTCCACACTTACCTTGAGCAATTGGCATTTGGGGGTGGCATGAATTTACCTCCTCCAGGGAAGAGCAATAGTATCTATTTTTTTTGGGGGGGGGGCCGTGCTGTGCCGCATGCGCATTCCCCAACCAGGGATCCAGGGATTGAACCCCTGGGCCCCCTGCACTGGGAGCGCAGAGTCTTAACCACTGGACTGCCAGGAAAGTCTCTTTTTTTTTTTTTAGTATGTTTAATTAGGTAATATAACATCCCCCTTCCTCAAGAAAAAAGAAAGGTCTAATGGTGGGAACTTAAGCATGGTGATTGGCGCAATAATTCTGTGCTTCTAGCAGAAGGGCCTGGGAGCAGAGAGCTGCGGTGGTGGTAGTTAAGGATGTTTCTTGGGCAAGCAACACATTACACGGCCCAAACGGCCACTCCTCAGGCCAACGTACCCAGCACAGTGTTCCATGCATCAACAAATGGCCTTGACCCTGGAGTCAAAAGAAGCTGCATTATTTTTTCCAGTCCTCTGTCCAGGCTGTCACCAGCTAAGAAAAAAGTAGCTACGAGTAAGGGAAGTTTATTTTCTTTAAGATGGGAGTTGATCATTTGTTTTCTTCCTGTTCTTAGCACTAGGGATGTTAATTACAGCTCTGAATACTGCTTAACAAGAAACGCAGTAAACATGTGACTCTGAGCTCAGTTAATGAGTATTATTATCTTTTAAAAATTCTGATTTAGGCAATTACACACTAATCAAGAGGAGTGTTCAGATGTGAGGCTCAACCCAGGGGGAATTTAAGAGGACAGCTCATACCTGTCTTGGAGAGCTGAATCGTGAGTTTACAGTCCCATCTTGAGTTCAGTTCACACCTCTCTCTCTCTCTAGTGGTAGTTTAGAAACAAATTTCTCACATGTGTTTCTCTAGATTATTCTTTGGAGGAGATGAAATGAGGGCAGGAGAACCAAGCTAACAAACCCGAACTTTCTTTTGTCTTCATCAGTAATTCCAGAATCAGAAGCCCACGTTTCTACCTTCCCAAAGCTTCCAGCCATTTCAGCGCAATAGCATGAAATGAGATGTGGCTAAAAGCAAGAAACATTGAGTGTTCCTCTTCTCCCCTTTCCCCTCCACATTGTTGTCTCCCAGACACCAGCCAACTGAAAAGGAAGGAAAAAAACACTTGGGTCATAGGATCTTACAAGATCGACCCCCCCCCCAATCCTAAGCCACAGGTCTTGACACCCTGACTTACTTTTCCTGGGTACCTGCTCTAGGAAATGTATAAGATCAGAGAGCCCTGGACTGGCAATCTTTAGCTTTATTAGGAACACTAATAAATTTAATAGAAAATTAATAGTTAATTAATTTAAAAAAAATTTATTATTTTTGACTGCATTGGGTCTTCGTTGCTGCATGTGGGCTTTCTCTAGTTGCGGCGAGCGGGGGCTACTCTTCCTTGTGGTGCACGGGCTTCTCATTGCGGTAGCTTCTCTTGCTGTGGAGCACGGGCTCTAGGTGCGCGGGCTTCAGTAGCTGTGGCTCTCGAGCTCTAGAGCGCAGGCTCAGTAGTTGTGGCACACGGGCTTAGTTGCTCCGTGGCATGTGGGATCTTCCCAGACCAGGGCTCGAACCTGTGTCCCCTGCATTGGCAGGCGGATTCCTAACCACTGCACGACCAGGGAAGCCCCAGTTAATTAATTTAATGGACCAGATTAATACTAATCAACTTCGGAAGTGGCAGGCATGAGGGAACCTGGGGCATAAATGAGGTTCCAAAGACTTCTGCAAAAGGACCCAAAGGATGATGGGAGGAGCCAGCAGCCCATTTGGAATGAGGTATGTGCCTGAGAACAAGGAAGTTCTTTCATGGCCTGGGAGTAAGGACTGCTGGCAGGAAAGGGAGGGACCACATAAAGTCCACAAAGCCCTTCTGTGATACACACTTTGCTGCAAAGTCTGGTTAGAAAGTGACAGCAGGGCCAAGATTCCACAGAGGCCAGAGGTCCAGGCCAGGCCCTCCCCACATCCCGTGTCACCTTTCTCTGAGCATGTTTCATGCACATGAGTCCCATGGTAACTCCAAACCTCAGGTTGTGAGAAGCATGTCTGTTTTAATCCGCATTTCCCCAAAATAATTTGACCATGGAGCATTTTGCAACCACCAATTACTGTTCCATGGATTGGGGAGTCTGAAAATCTCATTTTGGGAAAGGCCAATTCCAGTCTTTTTCCAAATGTAACTCTTCTCCTCTAGGAAGCCCTCTCACTTGCTTCAACTCATTCACCTCCCCCTTCCTGTTTTGCAGCCTTTGATCATATAGGTAGGTGCCTGTATGAGTCACGTTCTGAATCAGTCTCTAAGGGCAGCTGTATTCAGCTTGCCTGGCTCTGTGGCCCAGCCCTGATGGGTCTCCCAGAGATGACTGAGGAGAGTGGTGGGGTTCAGCAGTCTGCCTTTCTCTCAGCTACAGCCCCAAACAGCTTCTGGGAAGAGCATCAATCACTATGGACACTGCATCCTCCTCTTAAAGCTAGAATCTATGGTTCCAACTTCAAAAAACTGATACTGTTCCCAGGGCACTTTCACAGTCTTTCTCAGGGCCCCTCCACTGAAGCAGACGGGGCCTGTCACCAACCCTGTTTTACGTAAGAGGAGCTGGTCACGTTGCTCACATCCACAGTCACTCAGAGCAAAAAGACCAGCACGCCCCCTCATCGTCAGTCTGGTTTTCTCTCCAAGTACCACACTACTTCCCCCGGGCATACCCACTCCCAACTGGACTCCAGAGCAACTGATCTTGGGCCAGGGCTGGGGGCAAGGAGCAAGTAGGTCTTAGTGTTTGTGTGTTTGCCCTTGACCTGCCTTTACCCTTGAGGGAACTCCTGTGTTCTTCTGCTCCAAGCAATCCAAGCACCCCAAGCTGCACCCCACTTCCAACCAGTCATTTGGGGCCTTTTTCCTGCTGTCTCTTGGCTATACAAACTCAAACTTTGCATTGGAATAATATTTATTTATTTTTTTTACTTGGCAAAAAGTCAAGTGCCACATTTTTAAAAACAAAATCTCAAACAATCAAACGCATTACCCATCACAGAAGAGGGTCTGGCAACAGTACAAAACATCCTACTTAAGATTTTTTATACAAGTAGGTTTAAAATGAGTTCTGTGAGAACTAAGAAATCTACAGCTTGTAGTTTAATAATAGAAAAAAATTAAGACAATTAAAAGATCTGTAGCATCCAGCATTTTGCTTAATTCCCTGTTTTATAGCACCTATTTCTCTAGGTTAGAAGATAAGAATTCTAGAACCTGTGGTGTATGCCTTGTACCACAGCAAGATAGGGTGGACCTGCTGTCTCCCCTCCCCACCAGCCCCCATCACCAAGGAGAAGACACTCTTTTTTTTTTCAATCTCCCCACTTACTCCCAGAGCAGAGGGGGATAACTGGGAAAGCAACTTAGAAATTAGAGTGCAGGAATATGACTTCCTTTCCCCAGAATGGGCTGCTGACAGAAGCAGAGTATGTGTTTAGAATGGTGGAGGAGTTTGTGGGTGGGAACAGCTATTATCTGCAACATGATGCATAAAAAGCAAGGAGTAACTGGACATCACGGTCAGTTGCCTGCAAGTTTAAAAACCTCAGACTAAACAGACAGTTCAAGTGAGGAACAAATTACTAATCACATAGATGCTTTTACATGCACACCACTGTTGGCTGTAGGCCACCCCATCCCAGGGCTGAGCCAACAGAGTGGCTCCACTGTATTAAGAAAAACAAACATTACACACATGAAGCACCCACTACACACAGATAAATCCCCTGTTCATCCCCACCCTCCAGAACTGAACCCAATTTAGAAGACAAAAGCAACACCCACTGGGGAGATTAGAAGAAAGGCAAAGAAGTTTCTCCTCAAAGCCAAGGGGACCGAGTATGTGAATTTTAGCAGACTTGAGGCCCCCAGCTCCAGGCCCCTGAGAAACCAGATCAGGTCTTATTTGAGAGGAGGGAGAGGGAGGTTTGGATGGAGATTCTTTTTACCAAGTCCTACCAAGGCTTCTGTAGCCTCCAGAGCTGCACCTTGGATGGAGACCCTGATGTTTTGGGGGAGTGGCCATTGATTTAACCAGATGGGAAACTGAAGTGGAAGTGACACATACACAGAAATGTTCTCACCTGGGGGACACACAGATGGGAAGGCAGGTGGGAGATGGATTACTTTGGAGTCCTGGCATGAGTCCCCGGGAAGCTTTCAATCTAACTCAAAGGGTTTCCTACTGGTGATTTGTTTTCCTTTCTTTTTTACTTCCTATAATCAGTGTTGTTAGACTTTACAAAACAAGATAAAAACTAGTCCCAAAGCTGGACTCTGTGAATATAGTTGTTTCTTTTATAAATATTTTAATTACAGTAATCCTCACTCCAGATAATTTCAGTGACAAACGGTACTTGCAGGCACACAAGTTCTCACACACACACACACACACAGAGCCCCCAAACTTTCACAGAAAGTCTGACAGCAACCATATAATTATAAAGGAGCCCTACCTCTCAAGAGTGAAGTAAGGGTGAGAATGACTATGTCAACCTAAAGAAGCCAGAGAGGGGAGACTGTGTGTCGCTTAAAGAAAAAATATAAACAGGAATTAACAACAATGTCTGGTTGAGAAGCCAGAAAGAAAAAAGATAGTAAAGTAAAATTCTGCTTACCAAAAGGGAAAAAAGGAAAAAAAAAAAAAGAAAACCCTTTAGATTTCTGTACAGAGGTTCTTCCTGCCAAGTGCCTAAACCATAGGCAAACTCTGGTGTTCCCACTAAAATATGAGGGACTCACACAACTGGAAAAAAATCAAAAGAAGAAATGGAAACTGAGGATGGAAGTTAGTGAATTTCTGTGCATTCTGGGAGAGACTTAGTTGCCGTTAACTCCAGAGCCCAGCGTAGTTTCCATGGAGCCCTGAAGGGAGGGGTCCTCCTGCCACGAAGAGCTTCGTTCCGGACGAGTCATAGCAGTGCGTGTAGACAGCGTTGGGGAAGGAATCAGTGTCCGAAAAGTAACTCCTCCAGGTTTCGTCATGATTCTGTGGGAAATAAGAGACTCTGTGAGCACTCGCCGTGGGGCAGAAAAGGGAAAGAAGGGACAAGAATGCTTTCTAGGCTCCTTAAGAGGAGAGGGTCCTGTATCTATACAGGAGACTGGTGCTCATGGGAGTTGGAGCCCCATTTTTCCAAATGAACATTAGGGAGGAGCCAAGCAGGCTGAAGAATTGCTATGCAAACCTAAGGTCTTCTCAGGACTGCTGGAACCAAATGCTTTAATAATTCACTGGCAGCCTCAGTGGGAGGTTCCTCTCCTTCCAGCTCTATTTTCACCTGGGGGTTACCCTGGGCCAACCGGTGTGTCTTACTGGGCCTGTTTTCCCACAGACATGCAGACACAGAAACAAAACCAAGGGAAAGTGCCTTTCTCTGCTCCAAGGAGTGTCTCTTACTAGTGAAAAACTATGTGGTAGGAGGTGTGTCAGTGGGGGTGGGAGCGGGTGGGTAGAGTGAATACAACTTTTCTGTCACTGTCCAGTAACCATGTGAGGCACGGGCTTACTCACCAGCCAGCCTCTGCCAGTCGTTAGTTTCAGATTCTCCCCTGCTAGTCTGGGCTTGGACCCATAACAAGCTGAGCGCCTCTCTTCCAGGAACCTCTGAGCTCGGATGTCATAGAACAGCAGGGAGCCCTGCCCTGTGCCCACAGTGATGATGTGCTCATAGAAGCTCACTGACCGGATACCTGAGAGAGAGAAAAGTAAAGGGCAATCAGGTCTGCTAGCCTGAACTTCTCTGACACCGAGTTCACATGGCACCCCTAAATACCACAGCACCTTTCCCAAGGCAGACTTAGCTCACGCACAAGCCAGAGAACCCTGATGCCACACTGCCCATGCACACACTAACAGGAACCTTCCCATAAGCCTCAGAAATACCAAATGCCTGGTGATGCCCAAGATGCTTTGGGCCCAAGACCGTAAGTATGCCCTGAACTTGCTTGCCTCCCCTCGACTCACTCCGAAGTCACCTTTCATAACTCTAACTTCTTCTCCATTATATGTTTCCAACCCGTACTGAAACTGAGGGTAATCTGCATATTTACAAATCATTACATTAACAAGGACTTTCTTGTATTTGACCTAAAACCACTACCGTGGCACTGCAAAAGGTCTTTATCTGGTATTAAGTGTGTTATGAGAGTGGCAAACAGCCTAGAACTGAAGCACTCAAAGGAGCACTGTCTCTCACCTGTGAATTTAAGACAAGTCACCTAATCACTTTGGGTCACAGGGAAAATACATCTGCTGCATCTGTGGATCAGATAAGTGCATGGGATGTGAAGATGTCTCTAAGTACAAAAGAGGTGCTCGCTAATATTTGTGAAATCAATATTTCCTTATTAGGTTTGAAAGCTACTCCTGTAACAGTAACCAAAATCTCTTAAAACTTCATTGCAGACATCATTCCGGCCAAGACTATTTATTCTTTCCCTTACTACTTTCCTTACACACATTATTCTCTCTGTTCTGAAATGTATTTCAAGAATAACTGAAAACAGATCTAAAACAATGGCCAAAACTGCAGCATCTACACGAAAATAAATACTACTTGAAAGAGAGAAGATACTGTGCCTTTTAGGACTCTCAGGATAAAGTGGCCACATTTTTGCATGAGAAGGGGGACAATGTCAGATGAAGAAGAAAACACACTTTGTTAGTTGGACAATCTGGATTCTGGTCCCTGGCTGTTCCCCCACCAACCTGTGTAGTGTTTGGCAAGTTATTTAACCAATCTGGGTCTCAGTCTCCTCATCTATAAAATGGGGTGTAAACTGCTTCCCACAGGGTTCTTGGTAAGATGAAATGAGATGTCAGACAAAGGTATTCTGAAATCTTAAAGTACAGTACAAACGTAAGTCTCTCTTTTTATTCCTCAATGAAGAATGAGGGTGCCCTCAGAGAGAATATGCTATTAAAGATTGGGAGGCGGGGGGGCCTGAAGTCTAATTCACCCAGTGGGTAAGAACTAAACTGAATGTTTTCTTCAGCTTTATTGAGGTATAATTGACATAGAATACACTGCACATACTCAAGGTATACAATTTGAAGTTTTAACATATGTATATATCCATGACACCACCACCACAATCAAAATAACATATTTATCACCCCCCAAAGTTTCCACATGCCCCTCTGTAAAATCCTCCTCACCCCACCACATCATCCCTTAGCATAAAACAATTTTATAGTTCAGGTAGGGTCCCAGCAAAAAACTACCACAAGGAGTAGGGCTCTGTGGAAGAAAAAGGAAACCACCAATACGCTGACTACTGGTTTCCATCAAAGGCTTCTGTGCCCACACATTTGTGTGCGGTGTTTGAAGCTTTGCTGCCGTATGCAGGTATTCAATCTCCCCTCTGTGTCACCAAACACCTCCACCAGGTTCCATAAAGATCACTATATTTGTTTGGAAACCAATATTGAAACTGAAGGTCAAAACCCATTCACAACGCAGCTGTAAGGCTGAGGGGCACACGGGGGCCTCTTACCACTGCCTCGCTCCCTGGAGCAGACAGACTTGACATTGTATGATGGCTGCCGTGGATCCAAGAAGGAGACATGAGCTTGGGAGCCCACTGCATACACGGACCACTCACTACCATAGGCCAGGCACACATTCTCACGGCAATATGGCAATTTGGTGGAGAGGAGCTGAAAACAGAGAGAGAAGAGATGCACCTATGGCATTACCGGAAAGCACAGGGCAGGGCATTGTTCTTAGATGCCCACCTCTGTGGGCTTTCCTCATATACCAGACAAACAAAGTCACAGACAAAAAGACATGTCCCAATTAAGGAAATAACATCCTGTTCCACCCCTACGTATGTAAGAGAAAGAAAGAATGATGATAATAAACAAGATCTAGGTACTGAAGAGGGGCCAGTTAGGGAAAAAGGTCAAGCTTGAATTAAATAATCAGAAGCAGAGAGAAAGGCCAAAAGCCACAGGCTGTTTCCAGGGATAACCCCAGGGCACTAAAGCCAAGGTCCCACTCTGTTCTCTGCCAGGAAGAGCCACTACCCTTCTCACTGATCTTCAGGTAAAGGGGCTGATTTCTGGCTACCCTCAGCCTAACTCCCCAACTGTATGGGAGCTGTACACTATAGAAAGCACACTCGTGGGACTGCTCAACCCCAGGTAACCCCAATCAGCCTTAACCCTGGATCCTTGTCATTTAGCCAATCCTCAGTGGCTACTGCACGTAAGGTACCAAGCAAGGTGCTCAAAGGCTGCTGTGACATGAAGGAAATCAATAATTCCTGGAGCTCTGCTTCCTCTTGAAAAAGAGTCTATCGTAGAAGTTATAAGCTGCAAAGGCCTCTGGGACAAGAAGAGGACAAACGATCCACGGGTAGGTTTAACTTTAGGCAAAAGGTGCTTGCAAATATTGTAAATTAAATCCATATGTTACGTGATTATTTTAGAGATGATTAATCTTAGTTTAATTGATCTTCGGTTGCCAATGGTTCCTAACATTTAGGTTTTTCCTGCCCTCACAATATTGCAAATAGTCAGTAATCCATAAGCAAATACTTAAATGCATTGTGGATTGGAAGATTGCTAGTTAAAGGAGTCTCCCAGCAAGTCTTTGCAATGTGAAAGAATCACCCCCTCTGACTCCCCCCCGCCCAGTTCTGGACATTAGTTTAATCAGTCATTTTCACCTTCTCTGAAGAGCATAAAAATTTACTCAGTTTGCCAGTATCCCTGTCATAAAATTGCTGTAAGTTGTTCTAAATTAATTATTTCACAGGAAATAGATAGATCTCTTATTGTTGGGTAACGGAAATGCGTAGATTATCCTGTACGTGTTACTCCAATCAACTGATAACATAGTTTCTGCTGGGTTCCCTCTGACTTCTTTAAAAGACTTTTAAGAGGGGCAGGCCAGACTCAGAATTTCACGCACTGTGCAATCACATGCCCAGACCCTTGGAGAATTCGTGCTTTAGACAAGAATGAAAAAGTTTAGGGAGGATGAAAGTATTTTAACTATAAGGTGAAACTACTAAGTCATGTTCACCACACCTTAGACAGTGTATTTTCAGCCTTCCAGAGATGAAAGTAGCCATCCAGAGATACTGCTCCCAATTCCTGCAAGAGCAATGAAAAACAGGTTATACTCACAGCAACTAATATATAACAGTAAGCAGCGGAAGACCCTGCAGGTTGGGGTCCTCCCATTACTCACTCCTATCCTATGATGGTGCCAGGGATTATCAGCCCATCATCTTACCCTACAAAATGCAGCTGTACAGCATACTAAAGCAAGGCTGCTTCTTGAGAGAACCCGAGAAGCAAGTCCTGGTTTGAACATAGACAACCATGGTTAAAAAAGCCCATACTATACAGTCATACACATGACATCCTGTTTGATAGTTAGAGCAGAGCATGCACATGAAAGAGTTTTGTAAGTGTCAGTGTGAGAGTTTCTGTAAGTCGAGGGTCTACGCTGGGAGAGAGAAGTCTACCCCTAACCCATAAGTATGGATGAGAGATAGGAGGCGGCTAAGGGAACTACCCCTCAAATTGTGGCCTGATTCAAATTTTGGGAAAAGAGCCTTTCTTCTCTTCTGGCTCTGGGTCTCCATACTAACACTCTACTTAATAGCCCAGCAGTTTCAGATCTGACTCAAATGATTAAGTTAAGACTTGATGGCAGTGTTGAGAAGAGGCAGTAAAGAATGAAAAGAAACTGAATACAAGAGAGAAGAAAGTGACTGCATGTAGGAAAATCACACCCAAAATAGAGCACCGACAAGATCGTGTGCAAATGAGAGACAGTCAAATCAGAGTGGCCCTGGGGAAACTCTGAGAGGCTAATAGATATGAACCATCCAGAGAATACTCAGTGCAAGGGGTGGCTTTCATAATTTCAGTCATAATCTTTCTCAAGAGAGAGATTATAACTAAGCATCCCTCAGCCTTCAAGAGATGCTCTGTGGGCTCAGAACTGAGTTATGTAGTAAGCTCTGACTTGGGGAAGGAGAAGGAGAAGGAGAAGGAGAGTGCACCCCCCAAGACATAAGCCAAGAAGCTGAAGCAAGAGGAACAGGCGTCAGGGAACCTCTGGCAAGCTCATACCTTGTTCTTGTTGTTGAAGGCCAGAGCTCGGACCTTGCAGTTGTCAGGGTTTGTGTCCTCCTTGGGGATGTCCTTTAAGGCCTTGTGAGTGATGTGAGCATACACAGGGACCCGTGACACATTGTGCCTTGCGTCACTTTTGGTCAACACATCATCTGTCACCTCCCAGAGTCCCATAGAACCATCGCGTGAGCCTGTAGGGCAAGGAAACCACAGATGTCAGACATATCCAACTCTCCATGAGACAGTCCCACAGAAGCCAAATGGGATTTCTTAGTCTAGCTCTTTGTGCACCATGCTCACATGTGCTGAAGCTTGGCCAGGTGGCCCACACCAAAACAGAAAGCGGTATGTATTTTAATAGCCACACTAAGAGGATGATTCAACTGAGGTGTGGGAGTTAAAATATAACCTTTAAGTATAATGTAGTTGGTGGGACTTTTGAAAAGAGAGCATAATACATTTGATAAAGCTCAGTAATTTTCCAAGCCAAATGCTTAGGTCACTTGGGCATGCGTGCATAGGTGATTTCTACTAGGCAATAGGGTTTGGGAACTTCCACTCTAGATCAGTGGCGCTTAATATTTTCTGAGTCATGTATCCCTCTGACAGACTTAGGAATGTTAAAGACCCCTTTCTCTAGAAAAATACACAAAAAAACCTACCTTGCACACTCAATTTCAGGGAGCTTCATGGGCCTCTTGAAGGAACCATAATCCCTGAATTAAGAATGACTGTTCTGGGCTTCCCTGGTGGCGCAGTGGTTAAGAATCTGCCTGTCAAAGCAGGGGACACGGGTTCGAGCCCTGGTCCAGGAAGATCCCACATGCCACGGAGCAACTAAGCCCCTGCGCCACAACTACTGAGCCTGCGCTCTAGAGCCCGCGAGCCACAACTATGGAGCCCGCGTACTGCAACTACTGAAGCCCGTGCGCCTACAGCCCGTGCTCCTCAACAAGAGAAGGCACCGCAGTGAGAAGCCCGCACACCGCAGTGAAGACCCAACACAGCCAAAAATAAATAAAATAAATTTTTAAAAAATGCCTTAAGAATGACTGTTCTACATTAAGATGAATGCTTAAAAACATAAATAGTTTTCCTTAGGGAACATAATGAAGTACTTAAAAACAAGTCTGTGGTATAGTCATAAAACAGTATATCAAGAACCAATAAAAAGGGCTTCCCTGGTGGTGCAGTGGTTAGGAATCTGCCTGCCAATGCAGAGGACACGGGTTTCAGCCCTGGTCTGGGAAGATCCCACATGCCGCGGAGTAACTAAGCCCATGCGCCAGATCTACTGAGCCTGTGCTCTAGAGCCCGTGAGCCTCAACTACTGAAGCCCGCAAGCCTAGAGCCTGTGCTCCACAACAAGAGAAGCCACCACAATGAGAAGCCCCCACTTCGCCACAACTAGAGAAAGCCCACGCCCAGCAACAAAGACCCAACTCAGCCAAAAATAAATACAAAAATAAAATAAAAGAACCAATAACAAAAATGTTTTCAAATTCCTTTCCAGTAGCATTATCTGCCAACACTCCTTTGAGACCAGAAGCTGCCCTTCTCACATTGCAAATCTCCTGAATACTTCACAGTAAAAATTGTCTAACATGGGAGAAATATCATCCAACTTGTTTGTATCATAAGGTTTGCGGACAAAGGTTCAAAGCAGAGGGCTCATCACGTGTGAAATCTAGAAAAGGCCAGAGAGAGAAGGGCACATCTAGAGAACTACATACGGTTTATAATGCAAATATAAAAAATAAAACTATACAAGTTTTATTATGAAAAATTTCAAACATATTGACATGTTGAAAGAATTTTACAATGAATTGTATACTTACACCTATAGTCTACCATCAGCATTTTCTTATACTTGGCATATCATATATCTATACATATATCCATCCCTCTGTATGATCCCATTTTAACCTACTGGTAATCCCATTTTAACAACTGAAATATGTACTGAAAAAAGACTAGCAAGATCGATTTCAAATTGTTAACAGTGACTATCTCTGGGCACAAATTGTGTAGGTAATTCTTTCCTTTTTTGTTTATTTGAATTAAAAAAATTCTTACAATAAACATGTATTACTTTTACAGTAAAGAAAAAATTGTTTTAAGAACTAATCTGGCAGCAACATGAAGATCAGATTGGAGGAGACAAGACTAGAGGCAGAGAGAAAATATGGAAGGACATTGGGGTAATTCAAAAGATAGATGATGAGCACTCAAGTAGACAAGATAGAAAAGAAATTGATGGATATAAGAGATGTTTTAGAAAACAGAATCAACATGGCTTGGTAATCTAAGGAGACTGAAGAGTCTTACTTCTCTGGCTGTGCACCTAGGTGGAAGGTAGGAGAATTTACCAATATATGTCAATGGCAGGGGGAGGTGAGGTCCTGGAAGGGAGATGATGAGTTTGAATACACTGAATGTGAGGGGAATGTTCAGGGGTTGATGCTCATCATCAAGTCTGAACATTAACACTGGTTAACAAGTATTGAGCATTTTCAATATGGCAGCCACTAAGCACTATCTCATCTGATATTCCCAATGACCCTGTGAAGTATATATAATCATTATCCATGTTACAGATGAGGAAATCCAAGTCTCAAAAGCCTTAAATAACTTGCCCTCTGTGCTAATAAGTGGTAAGACCAGGATTCAAATTCAGATCTTTATTATCAGAGCCAATACTTTTTTTTTTTTAATGCAGCAAAAACTAATGTTAATGGTACATCAAACATTCTTTTTTATAAATAATAAAACCTTGTTTATATCCAATTTAACAAGACATCTACATTGACTTAAAACTATTTGGACTTTCTT
This sequence comes from Balaenoptera acutorostrata, assembly GCF_949987535.1. Lineage (NCBI taxonomy): Eukaryota > Metazoa > Chordata > Mammalia > Artiodactyla > Balaenopteridae > Balaenoptera > Balaenoptera acutorostrata. The sequence continues at coordinate 43,503,107 of NC_080069.1, read as the reverse complement.
GCTGATGTGACCTCTCAGAGTATGAAATTCCTGATTTGGATGTGAACAAAGCATAACTGAAAATTCAAAAGAAACATTTTTTTTTTTTTTTTGGCCGCACCATGCAGCTTGCGGGATCTTAGTTCCCCGACCAGGGATTGAACCCAGGCCCCCTACAGTGGAAGCATGGAGTCCTAACCACTGGACCGCCAGGGAACTCCCCACGAGAAATATTGTTCCCTGCCCTCCTGCACAGCTGAACGTTAGAACTATTTCCAACTGAGCTGCTTACTGCAAAATTTTGAGGCAGTTTCTCAATCTTTGTATAGTATAACACTCCTCCAAATTGGGCTCCTCGTTAATTGTCTCTGCACATATTAGTTTTAAAATGTATACTGGGGACTTCCCTGGTGAGCCAGTGGTTAAGAATCTGCCTTCTAATGCAGGGGACGTGGGTTCGATCCCTGGTCAGGGAACTAAGATCCCACATGCCTCAGGGCAACTAAACCCGGGCGCTCTAGAGCTCTCGCACCACTAGAGAGCCCATGTGCTGTAACTGCTGAGAGGCCCACGCGCCAACGAAAGATCCTGTGTGCCTCAACTAAGATCCGACACAGCCAATAAATATTAAAAAAAAAAAAAAGACAGCACAGATCAGTAGCTCACACTTCCTGGGCTTCTTTCACTGTGGTTGTTCTGCCTTTGAACAAATGGGAAGGTTGAGCTGGGAGGATTTTTTTAAAATAAATAAATAAAATGCATACTGTGTTTTTACTCTCTATCTTCCATAATTGTATGTGGTGTTGTGTACCATGTAATATGTCAACAGTATGTCACACGGCAACTCCATCACTAAGGTAGGGAAGTGTACTAACTTACTTTGATGATTAGGAAACTGAAACACAGCTTCTTTCAACATGTTAACAATTTGGAGAACAGAGCATTTGAAGATTAGTACTTTTACAAAGCTGTATTTCCTCAATTTAGATGGCAAAATTATATATTAGGAACATTGATGGAAGGATTTTTGTTGTGTATGTTGATTTATAGTGATTCTACAGTTTATAAGGTGTATTCTATATCATAATTAAAGTCTCAGTAGAAGATGAGAATATCACGAACATTTAGATTTTAATTTTTCATTAAAGTATGGTTCACTTACAATATAATATTAGTTTCAGGTGTACAGCACAGTGATGCATTATTTTTATAGATTATACTCTACTTAAGGTTATTATACAATAATGACCATATTTCCCTATGCTGTACAATACATCCTTGTTGCTTATTTTATTTTTTATAAATTTATTTTATTTATTTTATTTTTGGCTGCGTTGGGTCTTCATTGCTGCACGCGGGCTTTCTCTAGTTGCAGCAAGCGGGCGCTACTCTTCGTTGCAGTGTGCAGGCTTCTCATTGTGGTGGCTTCTCTTGTTGCAGAGCATAGGCTCTAGGTGCACAGGCTTCAGTAGTTGTGGCTTACAGGTTCTAGAGTGCAGGCTCAGTAGTTGTGGCGCACGGGCTTAGTTGCTCTGCAGCATGTGGGATCTTCCCGGACCAGGGCTTGAACCCGTGTCCCCTGCATTGGCAGGCGGATGCTTAACCACTGTGCCACCAGGGAGGCCCTGTTGCTTATTTTATACACAGTACTTTGTATCTCTTAATTCCATACTTCTATCTTGCCCCCTTCCTCTCCCCCCTGATAACCACTAGTTTGTTCTCTTTATCTGTGAATCTGTTTCTGTTTTGTTATATACATTCATTTTATTATTTTTTTTGATTCCATATATAAGTAGCAAAGTGTTTGTCTTTCTCTGACTTATTTCACTAAGCATAATACCCTCTAGGTCCATCCACGTTGTTGCAAATGGCAGAAATTCATTCTTTTTTAATGGCTGAGTAATAGTCCATTGTGTATATATACCACATCTTTTTAAAAAATTTTTATTTTATATTGGAGTATAGTTGACTAACAATAGTGTGTTAGTTTCAGGTGTACAGCAAAGTGATTCAGTTGTACATATACATGTATCTATTCTCTTTCAAATTCTTTTCTCATTTAGGTTATTACAGAATGTTGAGCAGAGTTCCCTGTGCTATACAGTAGGTCCTTGTTGGTTATCTATTTTATTTTTCTATTTTATTTTTTTAGGCCACGCCACATGGCTTGTGGGATCTTAGTTCCCTGACCAGGGATTGAACCTGTGCCCTCTGCAGTGAAACCGCAGAGTCCTAACAACTGGACCACCAGGGAATTCCCTGGTTATCTATTCTAAACATAGCAGTGTGTGTATGTCAATCCCAAACCCCCAGTCTATCCCTCCCCCCCCTTCCCCCATGGTAATCATAAGTTTATTCTCTAAGTTTGTGAGTCTGTTTCTGTTTTGTAAGTAAGTTCATTTGTATGAACTTTTGTTGTTGTTGTTGTTGTTTTTAGATTCCACATGTAAGCAATATCATATGATATTTGTCTTTCTCTGACTTACTTCACTTAGGATGATAATCTCCAGGTCCATCCGTGTTGCTGCAAATGGCATTATTTCATTCTTTTTAATGGCTAAGTAATATTCCATTGTATATATGTACCACATCTTCTTTATCCATTCATCTGTTGATAAGACACGTAGGTTGCTCCATATCTTGACTATTACATATGATGCTACTAAGAATATTGGGGTGCGTGTATTTTTTCGAATTAGGGTTTTCATTTTCTTTAGATATATATCTAGCTGTAGAATTGCTGGATCATATAGTAGTCCTATTTTTAGGGGTTTTTTTCAATTTTTTTAAATTAAAAAAAAATTTATTTATTTGGCTGCATTGGGTCTTAGTTGCAGCACATGGGATCTTCGGTGCGGCATGCAGGATCTTTCGTTGTGGCACACGGGCCTCTCTCTAGTTGTGGCGCATGGGCTCAGTAGTTGTGGCGTGCAGGCTCTCTAGTTTGGTGCACGGGCTCTAGAGTGTGAGGGCTCAGTAGCTGTGGCATGCGGGCTTAGCACCCTGAGGCATGTGGGGTCTTAGTTCCCTGACCAGGGATTGAACCCATGTCCCCTGCATCGGAAGGCAGATTCTTAATGAAGGCAAATTCTTAATTACCGGACCACCAGGGAAGTCCCTATTTTTAGTTTTTTGAGGAACGTTTATACTGTTTTTCATAATGGCCCCACCAATTTACATTCCTACCAGCAGTGTACTAGGGTTCCCTTTTCTCCACATCCTCACCAACATTTGAAGACTTTTTGATGACAGCCACTCTGACAGGTGTGAAGTGATTATTATCTCACTGTGGTTTTGATTTGCATTTCTCTGATGATTAGCAATTTTGAGCATTTCCTCATGTGCCTGTTGGCCACTGTGTATCTTCTTTGGAAAAATGTCTATCCAGGTTTTCTGCCCAATTTTTAATTGGGTTATTTTTTTATATTGAGTTGTATGAGCTGTTTATACATTTTGTTTTTTTGTTTTTTGTTTTTTTTATAAATTTATTTATTTTATTTATTTGTTTTTGGCTGTGTTGGGTCCCCGTTGCTGCGCACGGGCCCTCTCTAGCCGCGGCGAGCAGGGGCTACTCTTCATTGCGGTGCGCGGGCCTCTCATCGCGGCGGCCTCTCCTGTTGCGGAGCATGGGCTCTAGGCGCATGGGCTTCAGTAGTTGTGGCACTTGGGCTCAGTAGTTGTGGCTCGCGGGCTCTAGAGCGCAGGCTCAGCAGCCATGGCGCAAGAGCTTAGCCGCTCTGCGGCATGTGGGATCTTCCCAGACCAGGGCCCGAACCCGTGTCCCCTGCATTGGCAGCTGGACTCCCAACCACTGCGCCACCAGGGAAGCCCTGTTTATACATTTTGGATAACACTTATTGGTCATATCACTTGCAAACATTTTCTCCCATTCCATAGGTTGTCTTTCTGTTCTGTCGATGGTTTCCTTTGCTATGCAAAAGCTTTTAAGTTTAATTAGGTCCCATTTGCTTAATTTTGCTCTTGTTTCTTTTGCCTTAGGAGAGAGATAATGAAAAATATTACAATTTATGTCAAAGAGTGTTCTGCCTATGTTTTCTTCTAGGAGTTTTATGGTTTCCAGTCTTCCATTTAGGTCTTTAAACCATTTTGTTAGTTTTGCATATTGGTGTGAGAAAATGTTCTAATTTCACTCTTTTACATGTAGCTGTCCAGTTTTTCCAGCACCGCTTTTTTTTTTTTTTTTTTTAATAGGGAGCATTTTCTTTTTTCAAATTTTATTTATTTATTTTATTTATGGCTGTGTTGGGTCCCCGCTTCTGTGCGAGGGCTCTCCCCAGTTGCGGCAAGCGGGGGCCACTCCTCATCGCGATGCGCGGGCCTCTCACCACCGCAGCCTCTCTCGTTGCCGAGCACAGGCTCCAGACGCGCAGGCTCAGCAATTGTGGCTCACGGGCCCAGTTGCTCCGTGGCACGCGGGATCCTCCCAGACCAGGACTCGAACCCGTGTGCCCTGCATTGGCAGGCAGATTCTCAACCACTGCGCCACCAGGGAAGCCCTCCAGCACCGCTCTTCATTGGAGACTGGTTTTTCTCCATAGTATATTCTTTGTCATAGATTTATTGACCAGAAGTGTTTGGGTTTACTTCTGGGCTCTCTGTTCTGTCCCATGGATCTGTCCCAGAGGCTGCTCTTCGCTGCGGTACGTGGGCACCTCATTGCGGTGGCTTCTCTTGTTGCCAAGCATGGGCTCTTGGCACGCGGGCTCTAGAGTGCAGGCTCAGCAGTTGTGGCACATGGGCCTAGTTGCTCCACAGCATGTGGGATCTTCCCAGACCAGGGCTCGAACCCATGTCCCTTGCATTGGCAGATGGATTCTTAACCACTGTGCCACCAGGGAAGTCTTACCATGCTGTTTTGATGAGCAAAGCTTTGTAGTTTAGTCTGAAGTCAGGAAGCATGCTATCTCTAGCTTTGTTCTTTTTTTCCTCAAGATTGCTCTGGCAATTTGGGGTCTTTTGTGATTCCATATAAATTTTAGGATTGTTTGTTCTAGTTCTATGAAAAACGTCATGTGTATTTTGATAAGGATGGCATTAAATCTGTAGGTTGCTTAGGGAAATACAGACATTTTAACAATATTAATTCCTCCAATCCAAGAACATGGGATATCTTTCCATTCCTTTGTATCATCTTCAATTTCCTTCATAAATGTTTTACAGTTTTCAGAATATAGGTCTTTCACTCAGAGCCAATATTCTTTTTCCTTTTTAAATTGAAATATAGCTGATTTACAATATTATATTAGTTTCAGGTGTACAGCAAAGTAACTCAGTATTTTTGCAGATTATATTCCATTATAGGTTATTACAAGATACTGGGTATAATTCCCTGTGCAGCAGTCCCCAACTGCTGGGACTAGGGACCGGTTTCACGGAAGACAATTTTGCCATGGACCAGGGCGTGGGGGGGTGGGGAGTGGAGATGGTTCAGGCAGTAATGCGAGCATTGGGGAGCGATGGGGAACGGCAGATGAAGCTCTGCTCGCTCACCCACACCTCACCTCCTGCTGTGTGGCCCAGTTCCTAACAAGCCACGGACCGGTAGCAGTCCGCAGTCTGGGGGTTGGTGACCCCTGCTATACAGTATATCCATGCTGCTAATCTATTTTACATACAGTAGTTTATATTGGTTCATCCCATACTCCTAATTTGTCCTTCCCCCCTCCCTCTCCCCTTTGGTAACCACAGCTTTGTATTCTATATCTGTAAGTCTGTTCCTGTTTTAGAGACAATATTCTTAAACCCTGCTATACTGTTCACAAAATGTAGACTTGGAAGCTATCAGCCTGAAAACACAGAATACTCACAGCCTATATGAAAAAAGAGAAGGGAAGCTCCCAGAAAAAGCCATGTCCTGGCTCCTAACAACCACACTTAGTGCAAGTTACTGTCATACAGATGGTCCCTAAAGAGGTGACATGATTCAGCCTTTGCCTTCAAGGAGCTCTCATTTCTTGGGGACACAAACGACAGGGAATCCAAAAGCTTCTGAACCACTACTGAATAATTTTGAACTGTGACTATGCTTGTCCATTAGATTTATTTTCCCTCCTGGCTGCTTTCTATTGCCTTGCAAAGAATCCAAAGAAGAAACATTTATGTTCCCTTAGCTTTGTTCGTAGCAGTTCTAAGCATGGGCTTTGAACTCAGAGCTGGATTCAGATCCTGCGTCCACCTCTCACCATCTGTGTAGCCTTTGGCAAATTATAACTTCTCAGAATCTACATTTTCTCATTTGTGAAATGAGGCTAATAATGCAAACCTTCTAGGACTGTTCTGAGGAGTCTATGAGATAACACACGTGAAATACTTAATTTAGCAACTCTTACGATTTTTTTTTAAAATTTGGGAATCTGGAATGGGGGATTATATATTTACATATAGGTACCCAGCAAAACTGGTTGGCACTCTGAGCTTACTTTGTAGGCTGCTGTGGGTATTCAGAAAGCATCTGAGTACCTCTATGTTATCTTCTCTACACTCATTTCCATGTATTTTTTCTGACTGTTCTACCACTGGGAGAGAAATTCCCCCAATCCTATATAGCTTTATCAACACTATGTAGTTGTACAGAAAATGATAGTTGCTCCTAATACTTTGCAGAGCACACCAACTTTTCCAAAAGCACTTTCACAACTATTGTCTCAGTGAAGCCCCACAAAAATGTTGAGGCTAACATGCCAATACACAGGCTCTTTGGAACAAGGCAGAGTATGAATAATAAGTGTGCTAGTACTTCCACTTTCCAGATCAGGAATATACAAGGGGAATGACTTATCCAAGGTCACATGGTAAGTCAGGAGAAAGAGTATTAGAAACAAGGTTTCCTGGCCCCTGCCTGATGGTCTGTTTACTGGGCTATTTCCAATCACACTACTCTCCTTCAACTTTTAGCTTCCCTCCCTCCCTGCCACACCGGAACTCCCTACAAAAGGGCAATTTTACCAGATACCGCCATAGTGTCACTGATCCATGCAATGGAAAAGATCCAGTCCTTGTGTCCATCCTTCAAGAGGAGGGAGTGACAGGTACAGAGAGAGAAAAAAAAAGGAAAAAAAGAAATCAGTAAAATAAGGATTACCATGTACACCCCTGAAAAGCTTACGAGTCTGACTGAAAATATCTTTGTAAAAATTACAATTCTGATCTCTGGTGATTTCAACCCAAATGGCATGATCCCACAATTTTTAACTTCTGTCTTGAGAATCTCAAAGCTGGAATGAAACTGGCATTCTTGCGGACAATAAACATGGCCGGTGGACACACAGCTCTAGCATTCTCTCTCTGGATGTTCTACTTGTGGCTCCTATGCACAATTACCCACCTCTCATCCCTCCAACACACCTCCTGGCACTCTCCCCTTGCTTCCTGGGACTATAGCTACAACTGACCTCTATGCTGTTCCATCTGTCTGGCACTCTCTTCCTCCAGACATCAGTATGGCTTACACCCTCATTTCCTTTAAGTCTCCCTGCTCAAATGTCATTCTTATCAAAGAGGCCCTCCCAACTATCCTCTGAAATAGCATTCTCCACCATGCTCTCTCCCTTTAGCCTGCCTTTACTCTTCTCCATGGCACTCATCACACTCTGACATACTGCTGGTACATTTTTGTTGGTTTATATGCCTCCCTTCACCTGAGCGTAGGCTTCAAGAGGGTAGGGGCTTTGTCTGTTTTATTCACTGCTATGTCCCCAGTGTCTGAAACAGTGACCGGCCATAGAAGGGTCAAAAAATAGTTGCTGAATGAATAACTTAATAAACCCTTCTGACTATGGGCAGTAGGAGATGTGTAAACACTGTGATGTGGACTCAAACACCAACCCACCACTGATGGCCTCTGAGGTGTACTGCTCGCCTCTTTATCAAACATACCCTCTGTCAACATCTCTGATACTCCCTGTGGTGAGTGGAATACCAACTCTCAAATCTCCATCCCCATACCTCACCATTACGTACCCCCAACCCAAGTCCGCAGAAGTCTACAGAAAACTGTCCCTTCCTGGGGGGCTTGTGGGATGAGGACTGGGCTCTGTTAAAAAACAAGGCTACCTCTAACTACAATTACTGGGGAGACTTACATCTCCCACACACACAGGATCTAGTGTAGGCAGCCGGTAGATGGCAAGGCTGTTGGGGTTGTCTCCTCCGGTGGCTAACAGTGTTCTAGAGGGATTCAGCTCGATAGCATGGATACCACAGCCCTGCTGTGTCACACCGCCAGGCTCCCGGTCCTTCAGAATGGGGATCTTGGTGATCTGGCTTGTCTGGACATCCACTACAAACAGCTACAAGAGAAAAGGGATAAAGAAGCTGAACGCAGTTTCTCTTCAGTGGGGCTAACGCTGGGTACAAACATCCATTCATTCACTCAGTTACCCATCAAACATTTAATTAACGTCTACTATGTTAGACCCTGAGCATTATTAAATGCATGGTCAGGGCGACACTAGTCAAATGAAACACGTAAATAAGAAAACATAACAGAGATAGATAAAATATGCTACATAAACACAGAAGAGGAAGAAGTAAATTCTGCCTGGGATTCAAAGATGGCTTCAAAGAGGATTATGGATCTAATGAACCTGATGAAAGGGTTTCTACCAATTCAAGCATATTTTATATAACTTTTTTTTTTTTTTTTTTACTATTTATTTTATTTCTTTATTTTCCTCATTTTTTTTTGGCTGCGTTGGGTGTTAGTTGCGGCACACAGGATCCTTGCTGAGGCATGCCAGATCTTTTCGTTATGGAGCGTGGTCTGCTCGGGTTTCTCTCTAGTTGTGGTGAGCGGGCTCCAGAGCGCGTGGGCTCTGTAGTTTGTGGCACGTGGGCTCTCTCGTTGAGGCGTGTGATCTCGCTAGTTGTGGCACGCAGGCTTAGTTGCCCTGTGGCATGCGGGATCTTAGTTTCCTGACCAGGGATCAAACCTGTGTCCCCTGCGTTAGAAGGCGGATTCTTTTTCTGTTTTGTTTTTTAAAGATTTTTTTTTAAAAATTTATTTATTTATTTTATTTATTTTATTTTTGACTGCATTGTGTCTTCCTTGCTGAGTGCGGGCTTTCTCTAGTTGCGGTGAGCGGGGGCTCTTCGTTGCAGTGCATGGGCTTCTCACTGCGGTGGAGAAGGTGGATTCTTTACCACTGGACCACCAGGGAAGTCCCTATATAACTAATTCTTATCTAACCATGCACAGAAACTTATAAACAAAACACATCACAACCACTACTAGACATACCTATAAACATTACCACATTTGCAAGAGTGACCTGAGACATGACAAGGTAAGAGATAGTCATATCTCACTGCTTATCTATCACACACACATTCTGTTTTGTGCCACCATGCCTTTGCTCATGCTGCTGCTTCTGCCTGAAATGCTCTTATCCACTTCTGTACCAAACTAAACCCCTTTCACTCTCCAAAACTCAACTCAGAGAAATACTTTATGGAAAAGATCAGTCTTAGACAAAGGGCATTCCCAGTGGAGTCGTTTTTTTAAAAAAATATTTATTTATTTATTTAGGGTGCACTGGGTCTTAGTTGCGGCAGGCAGTCTCCTTAGTTATGGCTCGCAAGCTCCTTAGTTGCGGCACATGAGCTCCTTAGTTGTGGCAGGCGGGCTCCTTAGTTGTGGCACATGAACTCTTAGTTGCAGCATGCATGTGGGATCTAGTTCCCTTACCAGGGATTGAACCCGGGCCCCCTGCATTGGGAGTGCATAGTCTTAACCACTGTGCCACCAGGGAAGTCCCTGGAGTCTATTATTATTAAACTCTTTATGTGATTCAATGATTCATTTATTCACTCACTGATTCAGCACCAACTAAATGCCAAGAATTGTTCTAGGTGCTAGAAATATAACTACTAGGAATGATCTCTGCTCTCATATACCTTATAGTCTAGGTAGTTCATTTAAAATCTTATCAGCAATTCTCAGAGTGAAGCCAAATCATGTCATATCTTTGTATAAAGTAGCCTACTGCTTGCACAGGAAGATCTATGAAAGGAGAAAGTATGTAAGCCTTAAATTTAAAATAGAAAAAGGAAAGGAAGAATAGCTAGAACAAGACCGCCAGGTAGAGACTGCGGAAAAATTTTAAAAGGGAAGGTGGAGAGAGGGGAAACACTCCCGAATCTGTAAGCCCTGACAACTGCTTAAGGCAGACCCCCTGCCTAACAGGCACAGTCACTGATGTGTCTGACAGGCATTTTTATTTTATTTTTTATTTTTTTTGACAGGCATTTTTTTTTTTTTTTTTTTTTTTTGTACATTGTTTTATAGCTACTTTATTTATTTATTTATTTATTTTTTTTGGCTGTGTTGGGTCTTCGGTTCGTGCGAGGGCTTTCTCTAGTTGCGGCAAGTGGGGGCCACTCTTCATCGCGGTGTGGGGACCGCTCTTCATCGCGGTGCGCGGGCCTTTCACTATTGCGGCCCCTCCCGTTGCGGGACACAGGCTCCAGACGCGCAGGCTCAGTAGTTGTGGCTCACGGGCCCAGCTGCTCCGTGGCATGTGGGATCTTCCCAGACCAGGGCTCGAACCCGTGTCCCCTGCATTAGCAGGCAGATTCTCAACCACTGCGCCACCAGGGAAGCCCGACAGGCATTTTTAAACTCAATGTGTCTAAAACAAATACTCTTCCTCCCCAAATTGCTCATTTCATCTAATGTCACCAAAATCTGCCTGGTCACACAAGCCTGGGATTCATCCTAGACTCCTTCTCCTCCCTCATTCCCATCATCCCAGCTAGTCCTGCCAAACTATCTCCTAAATATTCTTACAGTTGGCTCCTTCCTCTCCATCCTCTCTCCTCTAGACAACTGCAACTGGTCTTTGTGCTTTCAGGCAAGGTCACCATCAAAACTATTCTCCATACTATAATCATTCATCTTCATAAAAATGAAAATCCTCCCATGTCAATTAAAAAATATCTAATGGTTCCCCTTTACCTAAATTCAAGCCCCTTAGCATGGCATCAAGACTCTTCTCAATGTGGCCCCTACCTATCTCTCTAGTTTCAAATCCTGCCATGGACCTTATACTCTAGAAAGAACTGCTTATTAATTATTATTCACACAAAACTCTTCAGTGAAATATAATTATTTTGTTTCATGCTCATGCTGTTCACAATGCCAGAAATGCTTTCTCCTACTCTTTTCTTTACCTGGCCATCATGTCCTTACCTTTCATGATTCAGTTCAGACATGTCCTCTATGAATATTCCTTAATGTCCAGGCTGGTTAAGTTCCTCTCTTGTAGGCTCCCAAGACAGCCCTCTACCCACAATACTTAGATCTTATCACAGTTTCAAAATCTTTACTTGTCTCGGGCTTCCCTGGTGGCTCAATAGTTAAGAATCCGCCTGCCAACACAGGGGACATGGGTTCGAGCCCTGGTCAGAGAAGATCCCACATGTCGCAGAACAACTAAGCCTGTGCGCCACAACTACTGAGTCTGTGCTCTAGAGCCTGCAAGCCACAACTACTGAGCCCAAGTGCTGCAACTACTGAAGCCTGCGTGCCTAGAGCCCATGCTTTGCAACAAGAGAAGCCACCGCAATGAGAAGCCCGCACACCACAACAAAGACCCAACACAGTCAAAATAAATAAATTAAAAAAAAAATTCTTTACTTGTCTCTCTTCTCCATTAAGCTAATAATGTCCTTCCAATTCCAAGAGCAGGGGGTTTACCCTATTTGGTTCGATTCTCCTGCCCCAACCATGCAGAGCTACATAGTAAGCGCTTACAGTAACCACCTTTCAGGGGGTCTGCCCAATGATGTTAGGGGGCTCCAACATCCCTGCACTCAGAGTGGGGGCTTGTAGCTGAGTTTGATACAGTCCAGATTTCCAGATCACAGCACTGTCCTGGGGTGGCCTCCTGGCTCAAGGAGAACCAGTCCAGAGGCTAGACTGGACTGGGTCATTCAAATTCTCTCAGCAATATGGAACTGGCTGCTGGCACTAAACCAAACTGTCTGTGTGGCCATTTTCTACCAAAGCCAGTCCCCAGAGAAAAGGAAACAGAAGACAGGAAGCATGGACATCCCTGGTTCCTAGGGGCTTTCCAACTCCTAGTTGTTTTTCTGAGATCCAGGGATACTTCCTGCTCTTCAGGTTTGCAAGCTAGCCCTTCCAATAAATGTGAATGGATTTCTTACCCTTTTAAACAAACGATCTCTAACCAACACAGCCCCTCAAATGTTTAATAAAGCAAAATGTACTGCCCACTTACACTTTTGTGTTGTGTGGTACAATGCAACCATAATATATTAGCTTCTAGATCAGTGATTCTCCAACTGATTACAATACAATATAATACAATACAATAACCTGGGGAATTTTCTTTTTTTAAAAATACTACAAAACAAACACAACTCCCAGGGACTTCCCTGATGGCCCAGTGGTTAAGACTCCGTGCTCCCAATGCAGGGGGCCCGGGTTCGATCCCTGGTCAGGGAACTAGATCCTGCATGTCACAACTAAGAGCCCGCATGCCACAACTAAGAGCCGGCACAGCCAAATAAATAATAAATAAATATTTAAAAACAATTCCCAGGCCCTACCCTAAAACTCCTCCAATTAGAAAGTTCTGAGTTTGGGGCCAGTAAAAGTGAATTTTTTTTCAAGGATCTCCAGGTGAATCTAATGACTGCCCAGGTTTAACAATCACTGATCTAGAGCCTTGCTATTCAGAGGAGTATCTGGAAGCTTGTTAGAAACAAAGAATCTCAGGCCTTCACCCTAGACCTATTAAATCAGCATCTGGAGTTTCTCAAGATCTCCAAGTACACTGAAGTTTGAGAAGCACTGATGTAGAGAGAATCTGCTCTGTACACTAAGGACGATGCATTTGATAAGACACAACCCTATGCCTTAAAACAGGGCTCCATTTCTGCCACCCAGAAAAGGTGAAGAGAAAAGGCTTCATCTATTCATGTCCAAGAAAGTCTTAAGCCCAACCTCTCCAGTTTTGGACTTGGGAGAGACCTAGGTTTGAATTCCATTGGTTACTTAGTAGCTATGTGATCTTGATCAAGTCACTTTCACCTTTCTGAATCTTGTTTCTTATCTATAAAACCTGAATAATATTATTTATCTAATAGGGTTGCTAGGAGGTCTAATAAAATGTAAAGTATCTAGCACAGGGCTCAGCACAGAATAGGTGCTTAACAAGTACTAGCTAATAGTAACATTCTATTCTAATGTTTGTTTCATTCAGTAGGTTATAAGAAAGGCTTCTACACTAGATGAAAAAGATTTCATACAAGGGAAATGCAAACAGCTGGCTCTGTAGAGGCCCGGGAAAACAAGAGTTTACCCCCAACCTCACCCTCATCCTTGCAGAGGAATGACTAAGCACCATGTGAAGGATACAGCCTTTTTGCTTTTTCAAAGGAAGGAACAGGGATGTGGATGGAGTGCCACAGACGATCTCCCCAAGCTGTCTGACAAAGGGTCAAGGCTTCATACAGCTCCTGTAACATTTCCCAGAATGAGGCTGCTCCACATTACCCTACTGGGATCCCTGCCAGAAACCAGCAGCACGGCAAGGTAAGCTTGAGGCTTAATGGCTCCCTGCACCTTACAAGTTAGGACAGAGGGAAAAAAGAAAGCAAAGGCCTTACAATCAGGAAGATTGTAAGATTAGTGAGTACACCTCTAAATGCATGTATTTGCATATAGACATATGCAATTGTGTGTATAGAAAGTCAAGGTGGCTGAATAAAATGGGGGGAGGGGAGATTCACAAAGTATCAAAGAGTGTTTTAGATGGAGGTTAATGGAGAAAGGAAAGCAAATCCACGTAGGTCGCACAGACAGGATGACTATACCAAGTCAGATGGTAAAAGGCAAGAGGGCAGCTTAAGTATGGGAAAGGGAGGATAATTGAAATCAAGCAGAGGAATACATTTTCTCTCCCAAACGGAGATGGGGAGGAGCAAAGGAGAGAGCCAAGATCCAGAAACACAACAGAAAATGGTTAGACAAAATGTATCAAAAATTAAAAATGTGTAAACTCTGCAATTTCAATTTTAGAAATTTATGATAAGGAAATAATGACAGGTGAACAATTTTAATTACAGTGAATTTTATTTATTTATTTATTTATTTATTTGGCCCCGCTGTGCAGCACACGGGATCTTAGTTCCCTGACCAGGGACTGAACCGGTGCCCCCTATAACAGAAGCACAGAGTCTTAACTACTGAACTGCCAGGGAAATCCCAAATTACAGTGAATTTTAAACTAGTGAAACACCACAGGGGATTGGAAATATCCACACAATGGATTATTATACAGCCTTTAAGAATGATGGAGTAGAGGATATTTATTAACATGGAAAGTTGGTCATGCTACGTTATTAAATGAATACCCTCCCTTTTAAAAACATGAGTCCAGGGACTTCCCTGGTGGCTCAGTGGTGAAGATTCCCAATGCAGGGGGCCTAGGTTCGATCCCTGGTCAGGGAACTAGATCCCACATGCATGCCTCAACTAAGAGTTCGCATGCCACGGAGCCGGCGAGCTGCAACAAGGAGCCCGTGAGCCACAACTAAGGAGCCTGCCTGCTGCAACTAAGGAGCCCATGTGCCGCAACTAAGGAGCCTGCCTGCCACAACTAAAACCCAGTGCAACCAAATAAATATTAAGAAATAATAATAAATAAAAGTAAAAATGCATCCAGGAATGTTGATTTTTTTTTTTTTCCTCAGGGAACACATATGATGTGCATAATTAAAAGATAAAAGAAAAGGGGCTTCCCTGGTGGCGCAGTGGTTGAGAATCTGCCTGCCAATGCAGGGGACACGGGTTCGAGCCCTGGTCTGGGAAGATCCCACATGCCACAGAGCAGCTGGGCCCGTGAGCCATAATTACTGAGCCTGCGCATCTGGAGCCTGTGCTCCGCAACAAGAGAGGCCGTGATAGTGAGAGGCCCGCGCACCGCGATGAAGAGTGGCCCCCGCTTGCCACAACTAGAGGAAGCCCTCGCACAGAAACGAAGACCCAACACAGCCATAAATAACTAAATAAAATTAATTAAAAAAAAAAAAAAAAAGATAAAAGAAAAGGACCACAGGCCCTGAAATGAGCTGCACTTACTCAGGACTCCAATGATGTCCAGGAGAATCAGGCATTCTGTCCAGCCCATCTCTAAAAGCTTGCTGCCTACTCACCTGCATCCTGCTGTGCAGGAGACAGGGGTATGGCCGAGATCAATAAGCTGCTTGAACAATATCAAGACTCTATAGCTGTAAATATTTTAGACTGTTCAGGAGCCAGAAGAGTTGTCATATCTAGAAAGTTGAGTCACTGTTTCTATTGCAAGTCTATTAAAGGAAAGACCCATGTGGTTGTTTAAAGTAAAATAACATTTTTGGGGTCCAAATTACAAAAGTAACACATCATAAACTTGTAAAACATAGAAAAGGGGAAATTAGAAAATGAACACCACCACTACCTACTACCACTTGGTGTATTTTTTTCAGGTCCTTCACTATATACCCAGTCACATGCATACATATTTTTCTCCATTTATAAAAATGTGACCTCATACATATTATTTTATATATTTTAATACCTTTTCAAATTAATCTATATACCTTTAAATAATTTTTAATGGCTTTAAGGTGATTCGCTGCATGGGTATGCTAGAATTTATCAAACACATTCCCTGTTATCGAACATTTATGCTGTATCCAAATTTTCAGTAATGCAAAACACACTGCAGTGAACATTCTTGTATCTAAATCCAGGTGCCTGTGCTATGCTAAGATCTCTTACTCTTTCAATTGTGAATCTAAGCTGCTCCTCCAAAAGATGGCTATAGGGCTGGCTTGCTGAAATCAGCAATGGTACTTCGTGTTAGGTCCTGAGTTCTGATATTTTCCCACTAGAATCATGATTTTGTGGGAGGAGGACCATATTAGGATTTACAATTATCCTGAATTTAAGTAACATAATAATTCTTTTTTTGGGGGGGGGCGCGCAGCTTGCAGGATCTTAGTTCCCCAACCAGCGACTGAGCCCAGGTCCTCGGCAATGAAAGCATAGAGTCCTAACCACTGGATCACCAGGGAATTCCCAGTAACATAATTCTTTACAAGTGTTATAGTTAACAATCCAGTAAACTGATTCTTAACCCGATTTTGGAGGGCTCTGTTGAAAATGGAATAAGTCCTGAGAGTCAGCTTTGGCAAGACACCTAAGATTTTGCCTGGTATCTGCCAAAGTCACCAAGTGAAGAGCCTCTGACAGTACACCACAGAGGTTTAACTACCTCAATCACCTCGACAAACATTTGGTAAAAAATTTCTCTTAGGTTGTAAAATCAGAACTCAACTGGGTGTTGCCTTTATCTAAGTACAAAGCCCATGTCCTACTTCCAAGTGATATACGATCCAATCAGAGAATAGAAGGATAAACAAAAGAATTGGTCAACTAGCCTGATTTTACACAGATCCTCATTTCTTCCTATGGAAGATGAAAATTAATTCCTATAGTACTGAAGGATACTAATAGTTAATGTATAGATTATTCAGAAGAAAAGATATTCTCAGCTTTTTGCTCCCCAGAGCATTTCAAGGCATAAGACCTCCTACTCAGAATTAACAGGAAGCCGTATCTCTAAACTGCAAACTACTGGAGAGCAGATTGTCATTACACACTAATTAATTATCTAGTATATTAAGAGATTATAAACTTTTAATAATAACAGTGTTAAAACAATAACATAATCCCTATTCTCTCATTCTTACTTCCTGAGCCTTACAGCACAAAGACTTAATGATAATATGATTATGTCTCTGCCCACTGAAAAGGAAGAACTCTCTCCAGGTGTTATCTGGAACTCCAAAAAACTTCTGTGACTTGAGAGGGGAAATTCCTTTTGCCGTATATCCTACCACTGTATTTCCAAGCTCTTTCTTTACACCCTTTCCCTAGAGAGGAGGTATACTACGTGACTGCTCAATCTTTGTCAGCAAACAAGACAAGCACTGAATGGCAACCTGGCAAGGCCACTTTCACCATTGCTTTAGGCTAAGAAAAAACATCTAGCTGAAGTAACATTTTTTTTTTAAATTATAGAGTTTATTGACAATACTTTATCTACAATACTGGAAATAAAAAATGCAAGAAAGATTGCTCAGAATCCTATCCCTCGGGACTTCCCTGGTGGTCCAGTGATTAAGAATCCACCTTCCAATGCAGGGGACTCTGGTTCCATCCCTGGTCAGGGTACTAAGATCCCACATGCCGCGGGGCAACTAAGCTCGCACGCTGTAACTACTGAGCCCGTGTGTCACAACTACAGAGCCCACGCGCCCTGGAGCCCCTGCACCACAACTAGGGAGAAGCCCACGTGCTGCAACAAAGAGCCCGCACACCACAATGAAAGATCTTGTGTGCCACAACTAAGACACGACACAGCCAAAAAAAAGAAAAAAATCCTATCCCTCTTTTCAAGTCTGTTTTTCATTTGTCAAGTTCCTGTTCAGTCCTTAATCACATGCATGTATAATGGTGCATAGCTATAATCAGCAAAGAGAGAATTCTGTATCTCATTACATTTAACATATCAAAAGCTCTGCATGTTATTACAGTCTTCACAATTATGTCAATACCTCCATATTATCATGCAGATTTGATTTACCATAAATTACTTAAGTATTCTATTGTTAACATTTTGATAAAATAGCTTCCAATAATTATTTTGTTAAAAAAGACTTCTCTCTTCCTTTGGATAATTTCCAAAGTATGAAAATATTAGGTCAAAGGGTATAATACTTATTAGGCTCTTCATTCAACAAACAATACACCCCAGGTCTTTGAAACATAATGCCAAATTACTTTCAAAAAAGGGTTTTAGTGGCAATAAATATATGACCTGTTCCACCACATCCTTATCAGAACTGGTTAACGCTTTAATTTGTATACAGAAAAATATTTTGCTTTTATCTATATCCCTTTTATGATGAAATTAACTATAATTTCCTAATTGTACTTTTTCTTATATAAATTACATCTAAATGAATTATTTTTAAATGTTTAAGCTCCTTGGGATGTGACTTACATACAGAAAATAACCAATTTACAGGGTAGAAAAATGGTCACTTATCTTATCTTATGTATCTGAATTTGGCCAGAAATACACCTAAAGGCTAGAACCATCAAACTACTGTTACCACTTCCTCCTCCACCGCCATTAATTACATCAACAATTTACTAAGTACATGTTCTAGGCACCGAGCTAACCAACATCTTATTTAATCTTCTTCATGACTGAGCTAGGCAGATACTACTCACTCCATTATTATTATTATTTTTTTAATATGTATTTATTTACTTATTTGGCTGCACTGGGTCTTAGTTGAGGCACGTGGGATCTTCGGTGCCACATGCAGGATCTTCGTTGTGGCATGTGGACTCTTAGTTGCGGCATGCATGTGGGATCTAGCTCCCTGACGAGGGATCAAACCCGGGCCCCCTGCATTGGGAGTGTGGAGTCTTAACCACTGGACCACCAGGGAAGTCCCCACTCCATTTATTTTAAAGGTGAAAGAAAGGCTAAGGAGAAATTACTTGGCTTGTCCAAGGGTACAAAGCTAGTTAAGAAATGGAGCCCAGATTCAACCCATGAATCTCTGAATCCAAATACACAATACAAAATGACTTAAACTTGTTGATATTTCTGACTTAAGTTTACTATAACTGTTCTAGTAAAGAGACCAAAAAATTGGAAAGTAATGACTTAAGCTAAGATCTGACCTAAAAAAAGAATGGGCAGGGGCTTCCCTGGTGGCGCAGTGGTTAAGAATCTGCCTGCCAATGCAGGGGACAGGGGTTCGAGCCCTGGGCCGGGAAGATCCCACATGCTGTGGAGCAACTAAGCCCGTGCGCCACAACTACTGAGTCTGCGTTCTAGAGCCCACAAGCCACACTACTGAAGCCCGCATGCCACAACTACTGAAACCCGTGTGCCACAACTACTGAAGCCTGCGCGCCTAGAGCCCGTGCTCCACAACAACGGAAGCCACCACAATGAGAAGCCCGCGCACCGCAATGAAGAGTAGCCCCCGCTCGCTGCTACTTGAGAAAGCCCACGCGCAGCAATGAAAACCCAACGCAGCCACAAAAAAAAAAAAAGAATGGGCAAATTTCTTGCTTTGTTGAGACCAGAACTGGCATATAAGGAAAATAATTATTTGTCAAGGGCTTCCTCAAAGTGCAGAAATAAGATTTGATTACATACTACTGGTTGCTGAACAGATATTAACCAAGATGCCTACAAGGAAATTCTTCCAGATCCATTAAAAATGATGTCCCACCTATGCCCTGAGTGTGGTTTAGAAAATACAAGGAGGATTCAAAGGAATGGTCTAGATTTAATAAGGTGACAAAAAAATTATTGCTATACAGCATAAAGTCTAAGCCAGTGGTTCATCTAAAAATTGCCTGAGAGCTTGTTTAAAATTCCAATTCCTAGGTTTCACGGAAGGAAAAATCCTAAACCAGTACTGGAGTGGGGACCAGGAAACTTGCATTTTAAACACATACCTCAAGTGATTGTGATGCAGACAGTTCCTGAGTCATGCTTAGGAAACAAAGGCCTAAGCAATCAGAAATCAAATATACATCAATTTAGAAGAAGGTGGACTGGCAAAAGAAGACTAAAGGAAGAGCCCAAGGAAAACAGGAACCAAATCAAGTAACCAGACTAACTCATTACTAACTTTCAGCAGGTAGTTAGCCTGCCAGGCACCTCCCAGCAAACCTCTGCTCTCAGCTACCCAGGTTTCCCCATCCTCCAAGTCGACAGGGCTGCAGGAACAGGCCATAAATTCACCAGGGGCCATGCTGCGAAGCATGTGACTCAATTCTCCAGATGAGAAAGGTGATCAACAGGATTATTCATTATTAAAGGCTAGACATGAGTCAGAAGGAAAAGAAAAAAAAAGTTATCCAAGTTATCCACAGGAGATTCAGTTAGTCTTGTCAACCAAATCCCCAGCGACTTGAGTCACTCTCCCTTGTTTCTGCCCAGCATCAGCCAAATGGGTCTATCCAGAGTCGCTCAACATTCCTTGTATATTCCTGACTCTGCTATGGAATGGACATCCTTGCTTCCTTCCCATCGTTGAAGCCTCTTCCTCCTCTAGGAAATCCTCTCTGAATACCCTAGCTAGGAATGACTTCCTCCCGGGAGCACTCCTGGTTGGCGCTTCTAATGAGGCATCTATGTTGTTATTAACTTTGCACGCAGCTATGTATTGTATCCCAGCCAAGCTAAGCAGAGGTCAGGCAGTCCTCTGCCATTAGGGTTATTGCAGTGAAAGTTTGAGGAGTACTTGTCATAACATAAAGAATTCTGACAAGGAATAAGGAAAATTAGGACCCAAACTTAACTCATTATAGAATATCAGGCAAATAACTTTTCTCCCTTTGGGTCTGTTTCTTCAACTCTAAAAGAAAAAGTGGAGGCCAGCGGTCACAGTCCCTTCCAGCTCTGTCTGAGATTTGCTTCTATATCACTGCAACCCCACATGAAGCAGTGTCTTGCCATACATGGGAGAAACTCAATAAATGGTTATAAATTTAGTAAAAGCAGACACAAACCACAAAGTTGTCCCACTACATTCTAGCCAATGAAATGCAGAAATATTACTCCATTTCTTCTCACATTCGAAAACTGTCCTGATGAAAACATCCCCACCTAACATGTGAGAGGGACTGATGGCCTCCAAGGATCCAAAGGCATATAAGGGCATTCAAGTGGAATCAGCAGTTTAAGAAGCTGAATGTTGGGACTTCCCTGGTGGCGCAGTGGTTAAGAATCCACCTGCCAATGCAGGGGACATGGATTCGAGCCCTGGTCTGGGAAGATCCCACATGCTGTGGACCAACTAAGCCCGTGCGCCACAACTACTGAGCCTGCACTCTAGAGCCCGCGAGCCACAGCTACTGAGCCCATGTGCCTAGAGCCCGTGCTCTGCAACAAGAGAAGCCACTGCAATGAGAAGCCCATGCACCGCAATGAAGAGTAGCCCCCACTTGCCACAACTAGAGAAAGCCCGCGCGCAGCAATGAAGACCCAACGCAGCCAGAAATAAATTAATTAATTAAAAAAAAAAAAAAAGAAGCCGAATGTTGCAGTCCAACCATAATCCTGGATTGAACCCAGTTGCCAATTTTGGGTCAGTTTCTTCCTTTTATCTCCTAGACCAGGAAATATACGAAGAATCCTGCTTAAGGTCAAGCTAAAAAGCAATACTCCTAGATATCACCAGGAAAAACTCTCATTCATCTTGAACCAGAACCGGGCACTGCTCCCATTCCAAAAGAAAAAACGTCCATGTGTCAGCTTGAGAAGACCTTTTTCTCTGACTGTAATGTCTATCAAGGATCCTGCTAGAAAAAAAAGCCTGGAGCGCAAGAGTCACTATGTTACTCCTATGCTCATTCTCCAACGTCCCAAGCTTCCAACAGACTATACCTGAAATAAAGGGCTCAGATCACTTAAGAGAAAAACTGCCCGCCTCAAGCTCTGAGGTGGTTGTCAACTGAGGGCACAATGTTTGAAAACGCATGCATGTGTGCCTGCGTGTACACGTGCGTGTGCCTGCGTGTACACGTGCATGTGCCTGATTGTCACAATAACTGAGGGTGCAGGGTAGAGGGGGACTGCTGGCATCTATGGAGCAGAAGCCAAGAATGTGATATCTCCAGCAATATGAGGTAAAGTCCCAGAGAAGGAAGAAACCACCAAAACACCATCAACATTCTTGTTGAGAAAAGCTGCCCTAAAATTCTTGAATCCTTCCACAGGACTGCTGTTCAGGCCCTAACCTTTTTTTTTAATTTTTAAATTTTTATCGAAGTATATAGCTAATTTACAATATTATATTCATTTCAGGTGTACAACATAATGATTCAAAATTTTTATGGCTTATACTCCATTTAAAGTTGTTATAAAATATTGGCTATATTCCCTGTGTTGTACAATATATCCTTGTAGCTTATTTATTTTATACATAGTAGTTGGTATCTCTTAATCCCCTACCTCTATCTTGCCCCTCCCCCCTTCCCTCTCCCCACTGGAAACCACTAGTTTATTCTTTGTATCTGTGAGTCAGTTTCCGTTTTGTATATACATTCGTTTTATTTTTTAAATTCCACATATAAGTGATAACATACAGTATTTATCTTTCTCTAACTTATTACACTAAGCATAATACCCTCCAGGTCCACCCATGTTGTCACAAATGGCAAAATTTCATTTCTTACGGTTGAGGAGTATTCCACTGTTGTCTGCAAGTGTATGTATATATATGTAAGTATATCTTGGCAATTGTAAATAATGCTGCTATGAACATTAGGGTGCACGTTATCTTTTTGAATTAGAGTTTTTGCTTTCTTTTTCTTTGGCTATATACCCAGGAGTGGAATTGCTGGATTATATAGTAGTTCTATTTTTAGTTTTTTGAGGAACCTCCATGCTGTTTTCCATAGTGGCTGCACCAATTTACATTCCCACCAACAGCATACAAGGGGTCTCTTTTCTCCACATCCTCACCAACATTTGTTGTTTGTGGTCTTTTTGATAATAGCCATTCTAAGAGGTGTGAAGTGATACCTCACTGTGGTTTTGATTTGCATTTCTCTGATGACTAGGGATACTGAGCATTTTTTCATGTGCCTGTTGGTCATGTATATGTCTTCTTTGAAAAAGTGTCTATTCAGGCCGTCTGCCCAATTTTTTTTTTAATAAATTTATTTATTTATTTTATTTATTTTGTTTTTGGCTGCGTTGGATCTTTGTTGCTGTGCCCGGGCTTTCTCTAGTTGCGGTGAGTGGGGGCTACTCTTTCATTGTGGTGCACAGGCTTCTCATTGTGGTGGCTTCTCTTGTTGCGGAGCACAGGCTCTAGGCACTCGGGCTTCAGTAGTTGTGGCTCGAGGGCTCTAGAGTGCAGGCTCAGTAGCTGTGGTGCATGGGCTTAGCTGCTCTGCTGCATGTGGGATCTTCCCGGACCAGGGCTCGAACCCGTGTCCCCTGCATTGGCAGGCGGATTCTTAACCACTGCGCCACCAGAGAAGCCCCCTGCCCAATTTTTAATCAGGTTGTTTGTTCTTCTGATATTGAGTTGTATAAACTGTTTATATATTTGGGGTATTAACCCCTTATTGTTTATATCACTTGCGAATATTTTCTCTCATTCAGTATGTTGTCTTCTCATTTTGTGGATGCTTTCCTTTGCTGTGCAAAAGCTTTTAATTGGGTCCCATTTGCTTATTATGCTTTTTTTCTTTTCTCTTAGGAGATATACCAAAAAAATACTGCTATGATTTATGTCAGAGTTTTCTGCCTATATTTTCTTCTAGGTGTTTGATGGTTTCCAATCTCAAACTTAGGACTTTAATCCATTTTGAGTTTATTTTTGTACATGGTATGAGAAAATGTTCTAATGTCATTCTTTTACAAGTAGCTGTCCAGTTTTCCCAGCACCAATTTTCATTGAAGAGACTGTCCTCTGTCCATTGTATATTCCTGTCTCTCTTGCTATAGATTAACTGATCATAAGTACATGGGTCACGCCCTAACATTCTTGACCATTAATTCCCTCACATACAGAGGGTGACTAAAGTCTGCAACACACTACATGAAATAGGACTCCTGGAGCCCATACCTGCGTTAATCCAAGCAAGGCCTTCTCAAGATGAAGACAAGTCAGAAAAGGGCAGCCAACTCTAGCACCATCACATATAAGAGGCATAAACTTATTCCTACTGCTCCTCTTCCTAAAGCCTTATAACATCAATTAACTTGACATAGTACTTTAGACTTTTTGAAGCATTTACACAATGATTTTCAAGCTACAAACACTTCTGCACATGTGCCCAGCAGAATGAACTTGCCAAGATAGCAATTCTATCACTTCCACATCTAAAATCTTCCTCTCAAAAGAGTCAAATATTCTCAAAATAAGATAAAGACTAATTCTGGGATAACTGTGAACATGTCTTACTAGACAAAGAATAACCATATGCCATTTAAAAAACTAAAACCTAACTAGCAGGCTAATATCCTAACTACAAAATATAGAAGGATCATACAGATAAGAATGCTGTTGACAAAGGATTAATCTCTAAAATATATAAACAGCTTATGCAGCTCAATATTAAAAAAACAAACAACCCTGTCAAAAAATGGGCAGAGGGCTTCCCTGGTGGCACAGTGGTTAAGAACCTGCCTGCCAATACAGGGGACATGGGTTTCAGACCTGGTCCAGGAAGATCCCACATGCCGTGGAGCAACTAAGCCAATGCACCGCAACTACTGAGCCTGCACTCTAGAGCCCTCGAGCCACAACTACTGAAGCCCGAGTGCCTAGAGCCTGTGCTCCACAACAAGAGAAGCCACCACAATGAGAAGCCCCCACACCACAATGAAGAGTAGCCCCTGCTCGCCGCAACTAGAGAAAGCCGGAGCACAGCAACGAAGACCCAACGCAGCCAAAAATAAAAATAAATAAATAAAATAAATTTATATTAAAAAAAAGGGCAGAAGACCTAAATAGCCATTTCTCCAAAGAAGACATACAGATGGCCAACAAATACATGAAAAGCTGCTCAACATCACTAATTATTAGAGAAATGCAAATCAAAACTACAATGAGGTATCACCTCACACCAGTCAGAATGGGCATCATCAGAAAATCTACAAACAACAAAAGCTGGAGAGGGTGTGGAGAAAAGGGAACCCTCTTGTACTGTTGGTGGGAATGTAAATTGATACAGCCACTATGGAGAACAGTATGGAGGTTCCTTAAAAAACTAAAAATAGAATTACCATATGACCCAGCAATCCCAATACTGGCCATATACCCAGAGAAAACCATAATAATTCAAAAAGACACATGCACCCCAATGTTCACTGCAGCACTATTTACAAGAGCCAGCTCATGGAAGCAACCTAAATCCCCATCGAAGGACGAATGAATAAAGAAGATGTGGTACATATATACAATGGAATATTACTCAGCCATAAAAAGGAACGAAATTGGGTCATTTGTAGAGACGTGGATGGATCTAGAGACTGTCATAGAGAGTGAAGTAAGTCAGAAAGAGAAAAACAAATATGGTATATTAACGTATATACGTGGAACCTAGAAAAATGGTACAGGTGAACCGGTTTGCAAGGCAGAAATAGAGACACAGATGTAGAGAACAATCGTATGGACACCAAGGGGGGAAAGCGGGGTGGGGTCGGGTGGGGGGGATGTGCTGAGATGAGTTGGGAGATTGGGGCTGACATGTATACACCAATATGTATAAAGTAGAGAACTAATAAGAACCTGCTGTATAAAAAATAAAATTAAATTAAAAAAAAAAAAAGAATGCTGTTAACCTGAGATGTACACTTGGCGAAACCCAAGGAATTCTGCAAGCATTTTAAAGCATTTTCTAAAGGGCTGTAACCCCACTGGGAAAATAAAATAGTAATACAAGGAGGAATGAATAAAAAATCCAGTCAGGGGCTTCCCTGGTGGCGCAGTGGTTAAGAATTTCAGGAATTTGAATATGTAAACTCAAGTTTATAATATTATAGCTATTTTCTCAACCCTGGTAACTACTATTCCACCCCACCCCCAAAACTAGGCTTCTCCAAGTGCTTCTTCCTCTCATCTGGCAGCAAATTGCAGCCCAAGCCTCATCTTGTCTGCTTCATTGTGATCTACCAAGCCTACCTGTGAAGTCAGCAGTATACCTCTGATCATTACTTTGGGAGTTGGTGAGAAAGATAAAAGCAGCTCTGGCAACAGGAGTTAGCCTGGTACTATCACTTAGGCTTTGGGGTCTTGCTGAAAATAATTCCATAGGAGATTTTCCTGTGAAAATCCTATTTACTTAAGCCTTTCCCCAAATCACCCTTGTAAATCCTTTCTAACACCCTCTTACTGAGAGGCTTCATGGTTCCCTGTGGTGGAGGTTCACCCTAGCTGCAAGGAGCAATTTTATCTATTATAGGTGAGTGAGTCCCTGAAAGTCAAAAAATGGGAAATAAGAGTTCATGTCTAAAATTAAAAACCTCGACTCTGCACACATTATCACTCTGCCTATCACCATCCTTCCCAAACCAACCCCTCTCAAAATATCCACTTTCTTGAATTGTTTTTGGTACTCTCCTGGTTTTCCTCTGACCTCCCTGCTCCCCCTGTAGCAGATCTTCCTGCACCATAAATGTAGGTGTTCTCCAAGGTTCTGTTCTTAACCTCTCTGTCAATATCAATGGTTCTTACCCATTTTTGGCTCACAATACTCCCTCCGAAAATGTAATGAAATCTATGGACTGCTCCCCTACACCACCCTCCCACATCATGCTCAGAAAATATACATCTAATGATATTTTTGCAATTTTAGGGAAGGTTTATGGAACCCGAGAACTTCTCTACCCTCTCTCCATGGTAATAGAACAATTTTAATAATCCCTTATACATATGTGAATCCTAAACCACTAACTTCTATCTTTACCCCCTCTCAAACTTCAACTGATTGAAAGCATAAACTAAACATTTTCTCTTCAAATGTTCTTTTGTTTCAAACGTTCTTCTGGCAAGCTTCTCTTATTTAGCTTTTCTGTATGGCTCTGTACATAACCTGAGTTTGTAACACTAAACCGGGAAAATATACCTACCCATCCTGGTTCCCAAACCCATACTTCAATTAAGGTTATACTACCTCTCCTTCTTTAAATAATTTAGTAAAAATATGAGTGTTGTAATGTTGTTAATAATTAAAACATAGGCTGGGGAATTCCCTGGCAGTTCAGTGGTTAGGACTCCGAGCTTCCAATGCAGGGGGCATGGGTTCGATCCCTGGTCGGGGAACTAAGATCCTGCAAGCTGTGTGGTGTGGCAAAAAAAAAAAGCAAAAAAAATAGGCTAGCAATCTTATTCCTGTGCTTATTAGGCCCAGGGAATTCAGAGAGGTTGAATGGACTGCCCCTAGTTTGAGTGTTAGCCCATAGCACAGGGAAATTCCCACCCCACCAATCAAGCTACAGAATAATTTACAAAACCTCTACTGCTTTTTTCACAGAGGATGACCCACTGCCTCAGCAAATGTTTCTATACTATAGTCCCAAGTCAGTTAACTTGGAAATGGCCTAACTTTTCAGCATCTGTGTACACTTAGTTAAACGCTCATGAATACCAACAGCAGCCAAGACAAAAAGCGCTTCTAACCTGCAGATACATATTAAAAGATTATTTTAGAATATAAATAGTTGTGGTATACCTTTCCAACTGAATACACTTAAATCATTTCACTGATGGTAAAATTTCAATACATCAAAACTTAATTTACTATTGAGAATCCAACATGAACTCCTCCCTCCCCAAACTCTTCAGATATTATCCAAAGATAGTGCTAACTATTTAAGTAATTTTCCTTTTAAACTGAGGGAAGTCCCAGGGAGTGCCAAGAGCATTGGAAAAGGCTTTGGATTCATTATCACCACTACTATTTCTGAACAAGTAAGATATTGCTAACTTGAAATATTTCCCAAGATGTATACAGCTACCTTCTCAGCACTCGCATTTTACAGATGGGAAAACAAAGGCACAGATAAGAGAATCATTTGCCAAATATCACAAAGTTCAGAGAAGAACACTGTTCTTGGTTCCCAATTTTGGTTCTGAAAGCTAAGCAAAGAAAAACACTAATTATAAAAAGAAAAGAAAGCAAGACTCCACTTAAACACTTTAAGTCATGAGGAAACGAAGACAGAAAGAGGCACGTATCAAGAGTAGGTTATTACTCAACATTATTCTCACCTTCAAAAGAGGGTCAATAGGGGCTTCCCTGGTGGCGCAGTGGTTGAGAATCCGCCTGCCAATGCAGGGGACACGGGTTCGAGCCCTGGTCTGGGAAGATCCCACATGCCACGGAGCAACTAGGCCCGTGAGCCACAACTACTGAGCCTGCGCGTCTGGAGCCCGTGCTCCGCAACAAGAGAGGCCGCGATAGTGACAGGCCCGCGCACCGCGATGAAGAGTGGACCCCGCTTGCCGCAACTGGAGAAAGCCCTCGCGCAGAAGCGAAGACCCAACACAGCCATAAATAAATAAATAAATTAATTAATTAATAAAAAAAAAAAAAAAAAAGAGGGTCAATAAATTCAAGAAGCAGGAGACTACGATGATTAATTCAGTTCAAAATTCAGCAACATTTGCTGGGCAAAACACTATGATGGTTTGTATGGGTATGGGGTGTTAAATGAATTCCTCTAAATGGAAGACTCTTTCTGCTCCAAGTGACAACGATGACAGTTCTCTTAAACCAAGAGTAGTGACCTGAGAGACTAGGAAAAGGAAGTTTTGTAGGAGCTTGCCACCACTATTTAGTTTTGAAAGGCCACCCGCGGTGCCCGGTTGTTATAAAGGTTGCTTTATAACAAGCAACCGTCAACAAAAGAGGAAATGAAAGCTTGGCCTCAACCACCATGGTATTATATCGTTCCTTAAAACTCATGTTTAAATCTTTGCCTATGTCCTTTATAAACAAATACTTCTCCTAGTACTTAAGACTTTCTTGATCTAGAGCCATCTTCTCTTTCAATTAATCCAAGATGTGTTTCTGTCCAGGGTAAATTCACCCAGCCATTATGACATTTCTTGTCTATTCACCCAGGGTGAGGTGAAAACAGAGAGCAGCTGGACCTACATTTGATCTTTTCTCACATGTTAATCAGAATCACTTCCCAGGGCTTCCCTCGTGGTGCAGTGGTTAAGAATCCACCTGCCAAAAAATAAAAAAAAAAAAAAAAAAAAAGAATCCACCTGCCAATGCAGGGGACACGGGTTCAAGCCCTGGCCCGGGAAGATCCCACATGCCGCAGAGCAACTAATCCCATGAGCCACAACTACTGAGCCCGTGTGCCACAACTACTGAAGCCCGTGTGCCTACAGCCCGTGCTCCGCAACAAGAGAAGCCACCGCAATGAGAAGCCTGTGCACCACAATGAAAGAGTAGCCCCCACTCACCGCAACTAGAGAAAGCCCGCGCACAGCAACAAAGACCCAAAGCAGCCAAAAATAAATAAACAAATTTATTAAAAAAAAAAAAAAAGATCACTTTCCACCTGCAGGCCCTGTCTTTTCTCACTTGCCATTCCTCTGACATCATGCTATTTGTGCTCTTCTGTTCCAATCATATCCACAATATCCAATCATGGATTGACATTTTATCCATGCCTTTAATTGTTCTGGTTAAATTTACTGATAAAATTTCCCCTTCATTCACTTATAACTATCTTCTAAGTCATTCTACGTAAAAATACTCTCTTACTCATGTCATATTCAATTTTTCTTGCTACTGAATCCTTTTCAGAAGGCTACTTTGCAAAGACCAAACATTTATTGGGTTGGCCAAAATGTTTGTTTGGGTCTTTCATAAAATCTTATGGAAAAACCCGAATGAACGTTTTGGCCAACCCAATACATCCTGAAATATACCACCGAACATACGTCCCTGCCCTTTCTTATAGGAAATACATCTTTAGATTCTATCCTCTGAAAAGAGAGTGTTTGTCTTATTCCTATCTTTAGCCAAGTACGAGTTTTTTTGTTTTTGTTTTTTTTTTTTT
This sequence comes from Balaenoptera acutorostrata, assembly GCF_949987535.1. Classification (NCBI taxonomy): domain Eukaryota; kingdom Metazoa; phylum Chordata; class Mammalia; order Artiodactyla; family Balaenopteridae; genus Balaenoptera; species Balaenoptera acutorostrata. The sequence continues at coordinate 43,473,456 of NC_080069.1, read as the reverse complement.
TGTTAAGCCTTTTTTTTTATTTATTTATTTATTTATTTATTTATGACTGTGTTGGGTCTCTTAGTTTTCGTGTGAGGGCTTTCTCTAGTTGCGGCAAGTGGGGGCCACTCTTCATCGCGGTGCGGGGGCCGCTCTTCATCGCGGTGCGCGGGCCTTTTCACTATCGCGGCCCCTCCCGTTGCGGGGCACAGGCTCCAGACGCGCAGGCTCAGTAGTTGTGGCTCACGGGCCCAGTTGCTCCGTGGCATGTGGGATCTTCCCGGACCAGGGCTCGAACCCGTGTCCCCTGCATTGGCAGGCAGATTCTCAGCCACTGCGCCACCAGGGAAGCCCCCAAGTACGAGTTTAAATACTTCTACATATGCCCTTAGCCTAGCAGACAACACCTAGGTTTTCACTATCCTGTATCCTGAATGATGCCCAGACCATCATTCTTTCCTCTGAGCCCTCTGACTTAAAAGACAACATAAAAACGGGGGGCGGGGGGAGGAAATCAAGAAGCAGTGGCATATCCATATGGCAAGAGGCCTAAAGAAATAGACTCCTCTGAAGATTTACCAGAAAAGAAATGTGGAAGTGGGAAAAGGAATAGAAAAGAGAAGAAGTCATGAACAGATAGGAGGGAATGGAAAGGAGAATAAGGCAATCTCCTCCCCCAAAGAACTGATGGGGAAGACCAGCAGTGAGAGATTCTAGGGCACGTGGAGCCATATATCCAGAACTAGGAGAAAGTTCACATCCACCCAGAAACTTACCGTGTTGCATTTTGTGCCACACACCACTTGCCTATGATTCAGCCACTGAGATGCAAACACTTTATTAAGGGTCCCCAGGTGAAACTCTCTCTCCTTCAGGAGGCTGGGAAGTTGCTGTGCTGCATAACCATGCAACACTCGAGAGTAGTTGGTTTCATTCTGTAGCCTGACTTCTCGGTTCTTCAGGTAGTGCACTAAGGATCTCTTCACTGGGGGGAGTCTTTTCCTTTTGTGAAGTGAGTGATCCCAGCCAAACTGTGGAAAGCAAAATTAGAAATCACTGCTTTGGCTACCTTTGTCAGAATAAGGGATCCTACTGTATTAGAGAAATCACTAAGAACTCATCCTGCAGGATTTACATACAACAGAAACACAAATACAATGGAACAGGAAAGTCAATCTAGAAGTCCAGTTTAACTCTTCAAACATTGAAAAGATGCTGCTCCTAGTGATACCTATGGAAAACAAGGGCTGAAAGAGAAAGGAATGAAAGCAGAAAAGAGTATGAAAGGTTTACTAAGGCCTTTTATAAGTGAAGGATTCAGGTACCTTAAAGCTATCCTTGATAGAGAAGGGAGTGAAGGGCAGAGAGATTAACATACAGACCTGGGCTGCATCTTTAATGGGCCCCCTTCTCCCTCTCAGCCTGTACTCCCCGTGGAGCATGGACGGTGCAACCCAAGGAGCCCAACTGGGGTCCCAGGTCTTTCAGGGATGCCCTATCAGTGGCCGCCTTCCTGTGACCAGGTCCACGCTCCAAGCAGTTACAGAATTCCAAAAATCAAACACCAACGGGGTGGGAGGCACAGGAAATCTGAGTCTGAAGAGACCCAGAGAGCAGGACAGGAGTGATACCTGGAAACTGCTGTTTCATCTAGGGGTCCAAGTGCCAAAAGACCCAGCTCAGAGCTTGGCTATCCAAAGGGAGGCTCATTCCCATGTGAGAGACACAATCATTTCCCCTTCCCCGGGCCACAGGAAGGCGGACTTCACTGTCTCTCCCGGTATCTTACGGGAGGTTTTGTTCCCGATTCTCCTCGACTTCGGTTTCCCTTCCTCAGAAACCCAGTTTGTTTTCTCCTCAAGCCCCGTTCCCGGCTGCAGGCCTCCCCGGAATATGTCTCGTTTTCACGTGCCCCTTTAGCTCCTCACCCCTGCGCCCTATCTGCTTTCCAGTGAACTCCTGCGGACCCAGCCCGGATCCTATTGACCAGGGCTCCGCTCTTCACCCGTCCCCCGTCCCCCCAAGACCTTGGACCTCGTTCCGGTTCCCTGATTTGCTAACCCTATCCTCTGGGTGCCTCGGCCTTATCACCCGGGGCCCGGCCTCTCAGCCCTCACCTGTGGGCCCTGAGCGTCGCTCCCAGCTCCCGGCGAGGCGGGTGCTTTCCGCTTCCTGCTAACTGCTTTCCGGGCCATAGTGGGCAGCGCCGCCGCGGCCCCGCAGCCACATGGGGCGGGGGAAGCGAGCGGGAGCAAGACGGCAGGTCATATACTGGGCCCCGGAGCCGCGCACCGTAGTGCGCCCGGTCCGGAAAATGGCCCGGACCCCGGGAGGCAGTAGAAAAAAAGGGAGGCAAGCAGAAGGGAAGGAGGGAGGGAGGGAGGACCGGGGCGGGAAAGGGAAGGGGAAGGGGAAGGGGAGACAAGAACCCGAAGCTTTCCGACGACCAAGTCTGGTAAGGACGGCGAGCGGCTGGAACCAAAACACCCTCTCCCTCTAGCCCGCGCTCCGTCATCCTCGCGCAGTCGCACTTCGTAGCGCGTCGCCACGGAGATGCAGTGCGGAGAGAAGGGCAGGGTTTAGGGCTCGCTGTAGAGTTCGCGGCAGTTGCTCAGCGGCCGCCAGCCCTTTTTCAACGGCCGTTTGACTGCCGCTAGAGGTGGGCGACCTGGGGGCAAAGGAATCTGGGTTCTGGCCCCCGACCTCGGAGCCCCACCCGCCCATCCGCAGGCACCCGGAAGTGAGGGCGATTACCCTCGCTCGGGGAAGGAATCCCTCCCAACACGCCTTTACCCCGCAGTCACCGCTGGTTATCTCCCTTTGATCACTGCACGTTTCCCCAAACCTATGAAACCGAGCCCAGGCGCCAAGGGCTGGACACTGTGAGAGGAGGCATTAACTTCCTTTTCCCAACCCGCAAGGTGGTGTCCGACTCGAAATCCACGCCAGCATGTCCAGACTTTCACACTTTAGAGAACCTGCCCTGCCCGGCACAGTCAGCCCAGGTTCCCCCAACACCAGCCCCAGGGCCTCAGGCCACCCTCTCCCCACTCCTGGGGAGCTCTCAGGCTTCATTTTCCACCCAGTCTTCTCCCTCCGCTGGCCTCCTCCCCCCACCTGACCCTCTGTGCTGCCCTAATCGCAGCAGCCCCTCAGTCACCTCTTCCTTAGCTGCTGTGTGGGACCTCGCCTCCCTTTAGAGTCCTGTGACCTGCCGGCCACACTGTCTTTTGTGCTCTATGAAATAGGCCTCCCTCCGTAATTTATGTTTCTTACGTCTTCCATGCAGTCCTAAGGTGAGGACTAGAACAGGGGACTGCTACTGCCTGCCTCTTCCTTGGGGCCCAGGTTACGTCTCCATCAGGGCAGACTGGGTGAAATTCTGAACCACAAAGAGAGGAGCCTTTAACTTGTCAGTCCAATTAGGGCTGTCATTGGTCACCAGACAAGGGGGCTTCTTCAGGATCACCCTCGCCTCCATTTTCAGAAGATTATGTACGGATTTGTGTGCCAGCTCCCACCTTTCCTCAGGCAAAGAAATCCTTTGAGGAAGCAGGAAGCTTTTCCTTGGGGCTGACGGCCCTCAGGCTGTAGTGCCCAGTTTACCCACTGATCCCTTCAGGCTTCAGGCCTCATACCTCCAGGGAGCTCTGTTGGCCCATCTGAAGTTCTGCCTACGAGGAGATTTGGATTTGTTTTCCAAGCCGAACCAAAGACCAGATTGAGATAGTGTCCTCCGCCATCCCAAGTCAGCACTGCCACTAACCCCTAATGCCACCTTGGGAAAGGCAGCCCCGTCTTACTTGGTCATGCCTATCCCTTTAGAGACATACATGCAGTGAGTGGGTCAGTAGTGGGTCAGCTTCCTTTTTTGAGCCTGTTGTTCCAATTCTGTCTTGCCTCACAATGCCCTGGATGACCCAGGAGCTCACTGGACAAGAGTCTGGAATTCCTTTGAGAATCTCTAGGTTTTTGTTGGGCTGCACTTGGATCTTGGTCTCCTCTGCCAGTGTCACAGGCTGTAGGTTCATCCTCGAGGTTGGTGCACTTCCTCTTGACATCCCAGGAACTATCTCCGAATGCACCTTCCAGCAGAGCTCACCATTTCTGTGGAAATAAAATAGAATGAAGATTTATTTGAAAGTTTAAAAGTTTACAATTGTTTTTAAAAGACTGATAATATGAACTATTGGTGAGGAGGTAGAATGACTGGAACTCATACATTGCTAGTGGGTGTGTAAATTGGTAGGAACAATTTGGAAGAAATCTATGGCAGTACCTACCAAAGCTAAACATGTGTACCTTGTGATGGAGCAGTTCTACTTCTGGTTGTAAACCCAACAGAAATGAGTGTTTATGTCCACCAAAAGGCATTTACAAAAATATTCATAGCAACTTTATTCATAATAGCCCTAAACTGGAAATAGTTCAAATGTCAGTCAATGGTAAGAAAGATAAACTGGGGTTCCCATGACCTCTTCAGGTGCGATAATTTGCCGTAATTTGTCACTGAACTCGGAAATAAATACTATTACTGGTTTATTATAAAGGATTTTAAAAAGGATACAAATAAACAGCCAGATGAAGAGGTACATACAGTGAGGTCTGGAAGGGTCCTGAGCGTGGGAACTTCTGTCCCCATGGAGTTTGGGGTGTGCTACTGTCGTGGCACGTGGATATGTCCACCAACTTGGAAGCTCTCCAAACCCTATAGTTTAGGGTTTATATGGAGGTTCCATTATATAGGCATGATTGATTAAATCATTAGCCATTGATTAACTCAATCCCCTGTCCCTCTCCCCTTCCTGGTAGTTAAGAGGGTGGGGCTGAAAGTTCCAATGTTCTAATCACAAGGTTGGTTCCCCTGGCAAATAGCTGCCATCCTAAAGTTACCTAGGGGCCCATCTTGAGTCACCCCATTAACATAAACTCAAGTATGGTTGAAAGGGACTTATTACGAATAATAAGAGCTGCTCCTCTAACCATTATCACTTGGGAAAAGAGTTTTAGGAGCTCTTGTGTCATGATCAAATGTATATATTTCTTATATCACAATATCACAGTAATAGAAGTCAGAATAGTCATTATTTTTGGTGGTTACTAGCTGGGAAGAGAACCCAAGGAGGCTTCTGGTGTGCTGGAAATTTCTATATCTTGACCTTGGTGGTGATTATACTAGTGTATACATATGTAAAATTTCATCAAGCTGTACATTTAAGATTTGTGCAGTTTATGTAATTATACCTCAATATAAAGAAATAAACATTCTATGGGAATTCCCTGGTGGTTCAGTGGTTAGGGCTCCGTGCTTCCACTGTAGGGGGCACAAGTTCGATCCCTAGTCGGGAAACTAAGATCCTGCATGCCACACGGAACGGCCAAAAATAAATAAATAAATAAATAAATAAACATTCTAGGGGCTTTCCTGGTGGCGCAGTTGTGTAAGAATTTTAAAAGAATATTATGTACAATTTTATTGAAGTATCTTTTACCAGCTATATCTGTTGTCTCAAATTCAAGGAAATCTTGGCATAAAAACAAACACGTAGGCATCAGTTACTGATAGAAAAGTACGGCTTCCCTGGTGGCGCAGTGGTTGAGAATCCACCTGCCAATGCAGGGGACATGGGTTCAAGCCCCTGGCGGGGAAGATCCCACATGCCGCGGAGCAAATAAGCCCCTGCGCCACAACTACTGAGCCTGTGCTCTAGAGCCTGTGAGCCACAACTACTGAAACCCGCGCGCCTAGAGCCCGTGCTCTGCAATGAGAAGCCACTGCAATAAACCCATGCACTGCAACAAAGAATAGACCCCGCTCGCTGCAACTGGAGAAAGCCCACGTGCAGCAGTGAACACCCAACACAGCCAAAAATAAATAAATAAAATAAGTAAATTTATAAAAAAAAAAAAAGTAAAATGACATACAAAGTGGAGCAAGGATTCTCTTATCATCAGGCAATTACATAATAACATTTTTGTTCTGATAACAAAAATAGCAAATTTCCAGAAAATAATTAAAAAATAATTACCAAGGGCTTCCCTGGTGGTGCAGTGGTTAAGAGTCCGCCTGCCAATGCAGAGGACACGGGTTCGAACCCTGATCCGGGAAGATCCCACATGCTGCGGAGCAACTAAGTCCGTGCGCCACAACTACTGAGCCTGCACTCTAGAGCCTGCGAGCCTAGAGCCCGTGCTCCGCAACGAGAGAAGCCACAGCAGTGAGAAGCCCACGCACCTCAATGAAGAGTAGCCCCCCCACTTGCCACAAGTAGAGAAAGCCTGCACACAGCAACGAAGACCCAACGTAGCCAAAAATAAAAATGATTTTTTAAAAAAAATCTTAAAAAAAAAACATTACCAAGAAATAAATGCAATAAATATTTTTTTATTTCCTTCCATCTATGGGTGTGTTTATTTTTTGAAATAAAATTGCAGACATAAATTTCCCCTATTCTTTCTTTCTTTATTCTTCTTTTTTTTTTTTTTTTTAATTTTTTGTCTGCAACACGGTGCATGTGGGATCTTTGTTCCCCAACCAGGGATCAAACCTGTGCCCCCTGCACTGGAAGTGAGGAGTCTTAACCACTGCACTGCCAGGGAAGCCCCATCTCCTATTCTTCAAATTTAACATAATATTATGAGAACTTCCCCATGTTATTTATATATTTTCTGAAAACATCGTTTTTAATGCTGAAAAATAATTGAATGAAAGAATATATCATACTTTAACTCTTTAATTATTGTTGGATTTTGTTTTATTTATTATTATTATTATTTTTGGCCACGTGGCTTGCAGGATCTTAGTTCCCCGACCAGGGATCAAATCCATGCCCCATGCAGTGAAAGCGCGGAGTCCTAACCACTGGACGGCCAAGGAATTCCCTATTGTTGGATTTTAGGCTGTGTATCTGGCAGAGTTCTCTAGAGGAAAAGAACCAGAGGATATATGTATATATTTATATATAATATAAGGATATTAATATTACATATGTATATATACATATATATCTCAGAAGGAGAGAAAGAGGGAGAGAGAGATATTAGAGAGAGATTTATTTCAGAGAACTGGCTTACGTGATTGTGGAGGCTGGCAAGTCCAAAATCTGCAGGGCAAGCTGGAAACGCTCAGGCAAGAGTTGTTATGGCAGTCTGGAGGCAGAAATTCTTCCTCAGGTAAATCTGTTTTCCTCTTAAGGGCTTTCAAATGACTGAATGAGGCCCACCCACATTATCAAGGGTAAGCTTCATTACTTAAAATCAACTGATTGTAGAATTGAAAAAAATTTTTTCCGGTTTTATTGAAACATAATTGACATATAACCTTATGGTAAGTTTAAGGTGTACAACATGATGACTTGATATACATAAATACTGCAAAATGATTATGTGAAAAATAGGAAAAATATATATTGATCTCTGCCTCTAGTTCCTGGCACAGAGCTCCTAAAACCCTGTAATTTCCTAAGTGATAAGAGCACTAGGAACATCTTTTGTTCTAATAGTCTTTGATCCTGTTTCCTGACAGGTTTCCTAAATCCCTTGGAATTTTCTGGGTGATAGCAATGTCTTTTGTTTTAATGAGGTGACTCTTGGTTGGCTCCTGGGGGAGGCTAGTCACCAGAAAGACCAAGCCATGATTAGAAGCATGGAATTCTCATTCCCACCTCCAATTCTCCAGAGGAGGGAATGAAGCTAATAATTGATCATGCTTACCATGATGAGGCTGCCATAAAAATCCCAATAGTATAGTGTTCAGGGGACTTCAGGTTGGTGAACACATCCATACACTGGGAGGGTGACACACTCCCAACTCTACAGGGACAGAAGCTCTTGTGCTCAGGCCTCTCCCATACCACCTTGATGTATCTCTTCATCTGGCTGTTTATCTGTATTCTTTATCATATCCTTTGTTATATAATAATTGTAAGTGTAAGCATTACCCTGAGTTCTGAGAGCTGTTCCAGCAAATAATCAAATCCAAGGCAGTGGAGGCCATGGGAACCCCCAATTTGTACCCAAGTCGAACAGAAGTTGTGGGTAACCTGGTGACCTACTACTTGTGATTCGCATCTGAAGCAGGGGGCAGTTTGAGGGACTGAGCCCTTAACCTGTGGGATCTGACACTATAGTGTCAGAATTGAGTTAATTGCTTGTTAGGAAAAAAAAAAAACCCAGGAGGAAGACTGCAGTTTTCTTTATAGATTACCACAATTAAGTTAAGGTTAACTAACACATCCATCACCTCACATAGTTACCTTTCTTTATGTGTGATGAGAACTTTTAAGATTTACTATCTTAGTAACTTTCAACTGTACAGCACAGTATTGTTAACTAAGTAGAATATTGGCCATATCTACAAAATACCTCCACAGCAACACCTAGACTAATGTTTGATTAAATAACTGCACTACAGCCTAGCCAAGTTGACACATAAAACTAATCATCCCAGTCCACCCCTTGTCAACTTGACACCTATACTTAACGCCTTAAGCTATACTTAATCTCCAGATAAGGACAATAACAAAATCATACTTTTGCCTAGCATAATACAACTATCCTGCATACAACCAAAAATACACCAACTCTTTCCCCAGAAGAGGACACAAAATCTCTGGGTGATGTTCACTCTTCTCTTTGATATCCTGTAACTGAAATACTTTGGTGTAAAGGTAACTTTATTAATGCATCTTATGTTATATGATAGGAGGATAAGAGAGGGAAGAAACAAAGATATTTGATACACATCACAAACATATTCAGAACAAAAAAGGGAAGAATTATGCATAAGCTTACAGTCTTCTCCTTGTTTCTGCAACTGGTCATGTGGTCATAGCTAATAGCTTCTTCCAATACCCATTCCATGCTCCCTTTGCCCTCAGCAAGCACCTCAGCTGGTTGTGGTATTTTGTGGTAGGAGGAGTTAAACCTTGATTCCTGAAGAGTCTGGGTCATAAGTAGTCCTGCCTGAATTGGGTTGTTGTAGTTTTCCATAGGCTTTAATTACAGGGCCTGGTAATACTAAGAGACTCCCTAAGAGATCACCTGTATTCCAGATGTAATCTTCCATAACTCCACTGTATAGTAGCAGACCAACTTTCCCTTGGTAATCAGGATCAATCATCCCAGCTAGTATAGTAACTCCTTCTTTGCCTGTTGATTGGAGGCATGAGGAGCTCAAATTAGCCAGGTGGCAGTCTTAACTTTGGTTCAATGGAATCGTTGTATCTCCCAGCAGATGCATTCTTCCCTTTGGAACTAAGATTTCTAGACAGGCAGAGCATTAGGTCATGAGGACAGAAAGCAAACATTTTGCTAGTAGATTACTAGGTATAACAGTGAGGGTGCCACTCCTATTTCCACCCCTTGATTCCTGGACCTATGAATATTGGATATTGAAGAAACAGCACTAAATATTAGATGCTGATTTAGAGAACATGCAGGCTCCTGGAGAAATCTTTGTGCATATCTCTGATTTCATGGGATAAATTCCCAGAAGTAAGGGTACTAAGTCAATGGGTATAAGCATTTTTAAGGCTCTTGATAGATTATGTCCCATTGCCCTTCAGAAAGTTCATGTCAGAGTTTGCACCCTTTAGCAGCATGAGTATTATCTATTTCAAAGCATTGTTATCATTACTGCTACTGCATATTATCATTGTCAACTACTTTGAATAAACTGTTCTCAGAAGAGCTTTCTGTTGAGGAGGTAAATCAAAAATCTATAGCCAACATGGGCCAGATTTTTTTAGGTATAGTACATTGATAGAGAAAGACCGGCAAGGTCTTTCCAGCAGGAAAATTGCTGCACTTGTTGGAAAATTGCTGCAATTATGATAAAGAAATTTCTGAAGCTACCTTACCTTCTATTTAATATCCTCACCTCCAACCTCATTAGAGCAGGCAGCGCTCATTCTGTTTGCTGGTGGCCAATAAAAAAATGATCATACAAAAGCTAGCTTTGTGATTGGAAAGACCCATTTATAGGTGAAAAAAACTAGTTTCCGATGAAGTAGGCAGTTCAAGTGTATCTTGCAGAACGGAATGAACAGGGAATTGGAACTGGAACAAGGATCCTTGTGTCTATTCTCATTTCTATATATCTGCCTAATTGATCATTGATGTTTGTTTGTTTTTGTTGTTGTTTGTTTGTTTTGCTGTAACACACAGCAGCATGAGGGATGTTAGTTCCTTGACCAGGGATCAAATCTGTGCCCCCTGCAGTGGGAGCACAGAGGTTTAACCACTGGATTGCCAGGGAAGTGCTGATCATAGAGTTTTAAAACACCAAACTTAAGGGTCTGGAAGCAGAAAAGGCAGCTGGAAATCTGTTCATGTAGGGTAACATGGATTAAAAGTGCCCTACTCAAAGTTTTAACATAGTACAAATTTTTCATAATATTAACAATTCATTTTTATTTTCAAGTGTTATTGATAATAGTATTCTGGGTTTTTTAAAAAAAGAAATGGATAATAAAACATTTATGGATATAGAGCAGTCTCCCCTTATCCACAGGGTATATGTTCCAAGACCCCCAGAGGATGGCTGAACTGTGGATAGTACTGAACCCTATATATACTATGTTTTTTTCCTGTACATCCATACTTATGCTAAAGTTTAATTTATAAATTAGGCACAGGAAGAGATAAACAAGAATAATAATAAAATAGAACAATTATAACAACATACTATAATAAAAATTATGTGAATGTGGTCTCTCTCAAAATATCTGATTGTATATATTTAATGCCTTTTCCATCTTAACTAAGCACTTATCACATACTATGGCCATAACTTTTGAACTTAACATAGGGCCACCTAAATACATAAAGCAAATATTAACAAAAGTAAAGGGAGAAATTGACAGTAACACAATAATAGTAGGGGACTTTTTTAAAAAAGTATTTATTGGGCTTCGCTGGTGGTGCAGTGGTTGAGAATCCACCTGCCAATGCAGAGGACATGGGTTCGAGCCCTGGTCTGGGAAGATGCCGCATGCCGCGGAGCAACTAAGCCTGTGCGCCACAACTACTGAGCCTGCACTCTAGAGCCCGTGAGCCACAACTATTGAGCCTGCGTGCCACAACTACTGAGCCCACACGCCTAGAGCCTGTGCTCCGCAACAAGAGAAGCCACTGCAATGAGAAGCCCACACACCACAACAAAGAGTAGCCCCTGCTCTCCGCAACTAGAGAAAACATGCATGCAGCAATGAAGACCCAATGCAGCCAAAAATAAATAAATAAAATAAATAAATTTTTTAAAAAAGTATTTATTTATTTGGTTGCACTGGGTCTTAGTTGTGGCAGGCAGCCTCCTTAGTTGAGGCTCCAGGGCTCCTTAGTTGCGGCTCACAGACTCCCTAGTTACGACACACGGACTCCTTAGTTGTGGCATGCGTGTGGGAGCTAGTTCCCTGACCAGGGATCAAACCTGGGTCCCCTGCATTGGGAGCACGGAGTCTTATCCACTGAGCCACCAGGGAAGTCCCAAGAGTAGGGGACTTTAACACCCCACTTATATCAATGGACAGATTATCCAGACAGAAAATCAATAAGATTTTTTTGGCCTTAAATGACACATTAAACCAGATGGACTTAATACATTATATAGACCTATATATAGACCATTCCATCCAAAAGCATCAGAAAGCACAACACATTCTTTTCAAGTGAACATAGAACATTTTCCAGAATTGATCACATGCCAAGCCACAAAACAAGTCTCAATAAATTTAAAAAGATAGAAATCATATCAAGGATCTTTTCTGACCCAATAGTATGAAAATAGAAATCAACTATAATAAAGAAACTGCAAAAAACACAATAACATGGAGGCTAAACAATATACTACTAAACAACCAATAGGTCACTGAAGAAATCAAAGAAGAAATTTAAAAATACCTGGAAACAAATGAAAATGGATGACCTAAAATCTATGGGAGGCAGCAAAAGCAATTCTAAGAGGGAAGTTTATAGTGATACAAGCCTACCTCAGGAAACAAGAAAAATCTCAAATAAACAATATAACCTTACACCTAAAGGAACTAGAAAGAGAAGAACAAATAAAACCCAAAGTAGAAGGAAAGAAACCATAAATATCAGAGCAGAAATAAATGAAACAGAGACAAAAAAATAATAGAAAAGATTAAAAAGCTAGGAACTGGTTCTTTGAAGAGATAAACAAAATTGATAAACCTCTAGCCAGACTGGACCCAAATCAGTAAAACTGAAATGAAAGAGAGGTTGCAACTGACACCATATAAATACAAAGGATCATAAGAGATTACTACAATTATAAGCCAATAAAATGGACAACCTAGAAGAAATGGATAAATTCCTAGAAACAATCTTCCAAGATTGAATCAGGGGCTTCCCTGGTGGCGCAGTGGTTAAGAATCCACCTGCCAATGCAGGGAACACGGGTTCGAGCCCTGGTCCGGGAAGATCCCACATGCCGCGGAGCAACTAAGCCCGCGCACCACAACTACTGAGCCTGTGCTCTAGAGCCTGCGAGCCACAACTACTGAGCCCTCATGCCGTAACTACTGAAGCCTGCGTGCCTAGAGCTCTGCAACAAGAGAAGCCACCACAATGAGAAGCCCACGCACCACAACAAAGAGTAGCCCCCGCTCGCCTCAACTAAAGAAGGGCTGCATGCAGCAACAAAGACCCAAGGCAGCCAAAAGTAAATAAATAAAATAAATAAATTTATTTTTTAAAAAAAGATTGAATCAGGAAGAAATACAAAATATGAACAGACCAATTACCAGTAATGAAACCGAATCAGAAAAAAAAAAAAAACCCTCCCAACAAACAAAAGAACAGGACCAGATGGCTTCACAAGTGAATTATACCAAACATTTAAAGAAGAGTTAACACCTATTCTTCTCAAATTATTCTAAAAAACTGATATGAGGCCAGCATCACCTGGTATCAAAACTAAAGACACTACACAAAAAGATAATTTCAGGCTAATGTCATTCATGAACATAGATGCAAAAATCCACATTAAAAATCGGCAAATTGAATTCAACAATACACTGAAAGGATCATGCACCATAATCAAGTGAGATTTATCCCAGGGATGTGATATCTGCAAATCAGTCAATATCTGCAAATCAGTCAATATGATATATCACATTAACTAACTGAAGAATCAAAATCATACGATTATCTCAATAGAGGCAGAAAAAGATTTTGACAAAATTCAACATCCATTTATGATAATAACTCTCAACAGAGGGCGTATAGAGGGAATATACCACAACATAATAAAGGTCATATATGACAAACCTACAGCTAGTAGCATACTCAATGGTGAAAAGCTGAAAGCATTTCCTCTAAGGTCACAAACAAGACAAGAGTGCCCACTTTTGCCTCTTTCATTTAACATAATATTGGAAGTCCTAGCCACAGCAATCAGAGAAGAGAAAGAAACAGAAAGAATCCAAATTGGACAAGACAGAGAAATAAAATAAATCCAAATGGAAATGAAGAAGTATAACTGTCACTGCTTGCAGATGATGTGATACTCTATATAGAAAATCCTAAAGACACCACCAAAAAGCTATCAGAACGAATAAATGAATTCAGTAAAGTTGCAGCATACAAAATTAATATACAGAAATCAGTTGCATTTCTATACACTAACAACAAATTATCAGAAAGAGAAATTAAGAAAATGATTCCATTTACTATCACATCAAAAAGAATAAAACACCTAGGAATAAATCTAACTAAGGAAGTAAAAGACCTGTACTCAGAAAACGATAGGACATTAATGAAGGAAATTAAAGAAGACACAAACAAATGGAAAAATACATGATGCTCATGGATTGGAAGAATTAGTATTGTTATAATGACCATATTACCAAAGGCAATCTACAGATTCAGTGCAATCCTTATTGAAATACTGATGGCATTTTTCACAGAACTAGAACAAATAATTCTAAAATTTGTTTGGAAACACAAAAGATTCCAGATAGCCAAAACAATCTTGAGAAAGAACAGAGCTAGAGGAATCATGCTCCCTGACTTCAGACTATAAAACAAACCCACAGTAATCAAAACAGTATGGTACTGACACAAAGACAGATAGATCAATGGAACAGAAAAGAGAGCCCAGAAATGAACCCATACTTATATGGGCAATTAATCTATGACAAAGGAGGCAGGCATGTACAATGGGAAAAAGAGAGCCTCTTCAGTAAATAGTGTTGGGAAAACTGTACAGTTATGTGGAAAAGAATCAAACTGGACTACTCTCTCACACTATGAACAAAAATAAATTCAAAGTGGATTAAAGACTTAAATGTAAGACCTGACACCGTAAAACTTCTAGAGGAAAACATAGGCAGTATGCTCTTTGACAACAGTCTTAGTAATGTTTTTTTGGATATGTCTCCTCAGGCAAGGGAAATAAAATAAGAAATAAACAAATGGGACTACATCAAGCTAAAAAGCTTTTGTCCAGTGAAAGAAACTATCAACAAAGCAAAAAGGCAGCCAACTAAATGGGAAAATATATTTGTAAATAATATATCTGATAAGAGTTTAATATCCAAAATATACAAAGAATTCATACCACTCAACATCACAAAAACAATCTGATTAAAAAATAGGCAGAGGACCCAAATAGGCATTTTTTTTCCAAAGAAGACATATGGATGGTCAACAGATGCATAAAAATATGGTCAACATCACTAATCATCAGGGAAATGAAAATCAAAACCACAATGAGGGCTTCCCTGGTGGCGCAGTGGTTGAGAATCTGCCTGCCAATGCAGGGGACATGGGTTTGAGCCCTGGTCTGGGAAGATCCCACATGCCACGGAGCAACTGGGCCCGTGAGCCACAACTACTGAGCCTGCGCGTCTGGAGCCTGTGCTCCGCAACAAGAAAAAGGCCGCAATAGTGAGAGGCCTGCGCACCGCAATGAAGAGTGGCCCCCACTTGCCACAACTAGAGAAAGCCCTCGCACAGAAACGAAGACCCAACACAGCAAAAATAAATAAATAAATAAAAATAAAATTTAAAAAGCGCCCCCCCCCAAAAATTATAGTTTAAAAAAAAAAAACACCACAATGAGATACTGCCTCACATGTGTCAGATGGATATTGTCAAAAAGATAATAAATAGTAAGTGTCGGTGAGGATGTGGAGAAAAGACAACCCTCATGTGCTGTTAGTGGGAATGTAAATTGGTGCAGCCACTATGGAAAATAGTATGGAGGTACCTCAAAAACTTAAAAATAGAGACACCATATATTCCAGGAATTCCACTTGGGTATTTTCCCAAAGAAAATAAAAACACTAACTCTAAAAGATATTAGCATCTTACGTTCATTGCAGCATTATTTACAATAGCCAAGATGTGGAAGCAACCTAGGTATCCATCAATGGATGAATGGATAAAGAGATGTGATGTATGTACACACACACACACACACACACACACACACACACACACACACACAATGGAATAGTACTCAGCCATAAAAAAGAATAAAATTTTGCCATTTGTGACAACATGGATGGACGTAGAGGGTATTACGCTAAGTGAAATAAGTCAGACAAAGAAAAATATTGTATGATTTCACTTACATGTGGAATCTAAAAAACAAAACAATGAACAAACATAACAATACAGGAACAGACTCATAGATACAGAGAACAAACAGGTGGTTGACAGAGGGGAGGAGGGTTGGGGAATGAGTGAAATAGGTGAGGGAGATTAAGAGGTACAATCTTTCAGTTATAAAATAAGTAAGTCATGGGGATGTAGTGTACAGCATACAGAATATAGTCAGTAATATTGTAATAACTTTGTATGGTGACAGATAGTAATGATTTCTCATGGTGATCATTTCATAATGTGTAAAAATATTGAATCACCATGCTGTACACCTGAAATTAATGTATTATTGTAAGT
Organism: Balaenoptera acutorostrata; assembly: GCF_949987535.1. Taxonomy (NCBI): domain Eukaryota; kingdom Metazoa; phylum Chordata; class Mammalia; order Artiodactyla; family Balaenopteridae; genus Balaenoptera; species Balaenoptera acutorostrata. The sequence continues at coordinate 43,457,547 of NC_080069.1, read as the reverse complement.
CAATTGTACTTAAAAAAGACACACACAGAAGACACAAGACACCCACCATACACACCCAACACACAAGACAGCAACACACAAACACAGCACATAAGACAGACACCACATACTCACAACACACACAAGAAACACATACACACCACACACAATACACACAAGACATACAGCACATCACTTAACACACAGAACACACATCACATACATACACACAATACACAAGGCACACACACACAAACATAACACACACATACAACAAAGAAGCTGTTGCTTTCTGGCTGTATCACAACACCTCTCTACCAGCTTAGAGGCCTCCAAGGAGCCCTAAATCATGACAGTAACTAGTTGAAATTGTACCACCATTATCTTGAGTTACCTACCTTATCTTTAAAAGAAAATGTCCTAATAAGCTTTTGATCCAACGTGGAGGACCTGTAATTTGGAACAAGTAAATTCATCTGTCTTTTTCTTTGGAAAAAGTAAAAAGAACAATCTTTTTTTTTAAAATTTATTTATTATTTTTTGGCTGCATTGGGTCTTTGTTGCTGCGCACAGCTTTCTCTAGTTGCAGCGAGAGGGGGCTAATCTTCGTTGTGGTGCATGAGCTTCTCATTGCGGTGGCTTCTCTTGTTGTGGAGCATGGGCTCTAGGCAAGCGGGCTTCAGTAGTTGTGGCACGCAGGCTCAGTAGTTGTGGCTCGCGGGTTCTAGAGCGCAGGCTCAGTAGTTGTGGTGCACAAGCTTAGTTGCTCCGTGGCATGTGGGATCTTCCTGGACCAGGGCTCGAACCCATGTCCCCTGCATTGGCAGGCGGATTCTTAACCACTAAGCCATGAGGGAAGTCCCAAGAACAATCTTGAAAAGACTTTAACTATGCTTTAAGATCCATAAGTATGCTTTGGATCCTCAAAGGAATAAAGAAAGAATAATAAATTGAATAAAGCATAAAGAAGAATAAAATATTGTGAAATTAAAACAGGCAAAAATAAAACATGAACAGGTATATATAAAATCAATCAATTTAATTAGTAAGTACTGTGGTGGTTTTAATAATGTCCACAAATTATTTGACACGTCTCCCTCCAGGAGGTAGAGCTTAATTTCCTTCTTCTTGAGTGTAGGCTGGGCTTACTGGCTCACTTCTGAGGCATATAGTATGGAAAGGGAAAAATAGTAACTTTACAGTAGGAGGACTTGGCAGATACCACCTTAGCCAAGTGATCAGGGTTAAATTCAATAATATTGACAGACTGATATTATAAACTCTCTGATGTGATGTGATGTGATGAGATGAGCACTTCACACCTATGGTATTCTTCCCCAAAATCTATAACCCTAGTTTAATAATGAGAAAACATCAGAAAAAACTAAATTAAAGGACATTCTACTACACGTCTGTCCAGTACTCTTCAAAAGCGCTGAGGTTAAAAAAAAAAAAAAAGCACTGAGGTTGTGAGAGACAAGGAAAGACTGAGAAACTGTCACAGACTGGAGGAGACTAAGGGGACTTGACTACTGGATGTAATGTGATATCTTGGAGTGGATTCTGAACATATAAAGGACATTAGTGAAAAAACTGAGGAAATCTGAATAAAGTTAATAACATTGTATCAATGTTAGTTTCTTACATTCTGACATGATAAATGTATCATGGTTATGTGAGATGTTACCATTAGGGGGAGCGGGGTGAAGAATACACAGGAAATCTCTATATAATCTCATAATTCTTCTGTAAATATAAAATTATTTCAAAATGGAAAGTTTAAAAAATATAAACAAATGAATCAATTAGAAATCCTTAAAAGGATTTCCTTAAATGGAAAAGTACAGTTATGGAGGTGGGGGGAACCCTCAATAAACAAGATACACAATTTTAAATAGACACAGTCAAAGGAGACTTAGTGAATTGGAATATTGTTCTGAGGAATTCACCTAGAGGATGGCACAAAAAGATAACGTATAGTAAAAAGACATGGAGGATAGAAGGGGCATCAGTGAAAAAGTGGCAAAGTACGGGTTCTGTCTCCAAAAACTCTGAGAAGACTTGGCAAAAACTGTCTCAATCTCACCAGAACTTTGGGAGATAGTCAAAAGTTTAAAGCAACTAAATGGGAGATATTCAAAAGTTTAAAGCAACTAAATGCTAAAAGTTTAGCAAATAAATGCTAACCCAGGAGGAAGGCCACTGAAACACAGCAGGAGATCTTTGTGATGTTTTATCTTACCCTAGCCCCACCGTCCTCCCTGCTCACTGGTACAGCGGCAGTCTTAAAGATGGCAGGCAATGTTCCTGGTGTGGGAGTCTGCTTCTGGAAGAAGCAGAGTGGACCTTGTTCCAAAGGAATAGAGTTTGTCTTTTTGACTTCACTGGGGTTTCCCCAAAGGACTGATGCAAAGGGCTTTCTTTTGTTTCACTTAACCTGGAACTCTATCAGGGCAGAGAAGCTACACAGAGGACTTTCCCTAAAAACATTGAAAGGCAAATGAACAAACTAGCACCTGCGTGGGCAAAAAATAATAGTTGGGGCAAACAACAGACACACCAAAATCCTGGGAGGAAAATCCCGGAGGTGATATTTAGGGAGGGGAGGGAATAAGGGCTTTGAAAGTTTCCTGTATATATTGGAGAATCTAGAAAGCCATATACATGCGAAGGGAAGGACACATGCTTAGAGAAGAACTGAGATGACCGTACACGTTCACCTCTGGCTCTTCTTTAAGCTCAGGGCGAGCAGAAAGTGGAGGTTAAGCTGGGGTTGCAAACAACCTGGCTAAGCATGGGAGTGATCCAACATAGATCACTGCAAAGACTTGGAGATATATTTTTCTCCTTTTCTGCTTTGTTTTTTCTTCCTTCTTTCTTTTCCTCCAAGAATGTAAGGACATCTCCCTGTAAACCACAATAAAGAAATGTGGTTATGTAGGAGAAGTTACTTGCTTTTAGAAAATAAACACTCAAGTACTTAGGGGTTTCTAACTTTCCAACATTCTAATGATATTTCCAACTTACTCTCAAGAGGTTCAGAAAAGAGAAGCAGGTTTGCTAATTTAGTAATCATTTCTTAGGCCCTTCTGTGTGATGGGTGTGGTGGATGGCAGAGATCTGACTTGGACTTCATCCCTGTCCTCCAGGAACTCATACGAGTAGAGGAATCCATCTACCTAAAATGCCAGACAGTCTAAGGGCCGTATGATGTGTGAAAGGACCATGGGAGCTCAACAGAGGGAGAGGAACAGGAATGGCTTCTTAAAAGAGGTCATATAAGCTAATTCTTGAAGGATGTAGAGTGTTTCAAGGGAGACAGATGGGTAGAAGCTGGCTTTGTTTGGAGGGGTGAAGGAGAGTGACTGCTAATTGTTCCCCAATATCCCCATCTTTCAGTTAGTAATGAATTCTCCCTAAGTTTAGCTGGGTGCTTGGCAGTCAGCTATAATACATTTTTAACCTCTCTTACAGCTGGCTATGACAATGTGACTACATTCTGGCCAAAAGGGAAGTGAGCCAAAGCGATGCTGGCAACCGCCAGGTCACACCTTTAACAGGAAGCTGCATGCCTTTCTCATCCTCTCTTTGGGATATAATAATGGTGAGTCAACATTGACCCTGTGGATGAGTGTATTCCCATGGGTGGAGTAACAAGATGGCTAGAACTGAGTCCCAGGATGACCTTGGGGAACAGTGTTTCTGATCAGCCCTGCACAGTCTACTAGCTCAGAGTTTTACCCAGGAGAGAAACAGAACTTCTACCTTGATTAAGCCACGGATATTTTTGTCTCCATCTAGTCAATATCCTAACTAATAAAAGCAGGAAGAAGAGAAGAAAGGCAATGAGGATATGAAACATACTTAGAAAGACAAACTCTCACTTTTTTCTTTCTTCTTTCTTTTTTTTCCTTCCCTTCCCCTCTTCTAATCTATCCTTTGTTTCCTACAGTTATACATAAATGTATATACACACACAAACACACATTTGCTCTTCCATATCCCCTTGGTTCCAGATTTTTAGCTCTAGACATATCAACAGATTCACATCTTCTATGTTCTTCCTGCTTAATCTAGCCACCAGTGAAACAGCTCTAAGTATGGAAACCATTTCCTTCCTCAGAGGCTCCCCACAGAGCACAGTGAGGCAGTAGGCATCTGGACAAGCAGTGGACAGGACGTCTTCTTGGTCACAGTGGGCAGAGGGTATTGCTTTCTTTGTACAAATCGATTTGTAGGGAATAGAGGAACCGTATTTTTCCTGGGAAGCTTTCTCTTTTTCCATAAAAGGGTGTTTTGAGGAAGTCTTCAATGTGGGAATCACATTGTTCCCCTTTTCCAATCAAAATGTCTAACTTCTCTATGTTACTTTACAGAGTATTGTAAGTATTGTTTTGGTCTTCTCAGTATCCATGCTTTTGGTAACAGAATCCTGTTTTTACTTTCAATTTCAGGTCATGGGGTTTGGCCTCGGGCTGACCCAGTCATTTGACCCTAGGATTGCATACGTAATCCAGTTCTGGTCAAAGCTGGAGGTATTGGGAAAAAGGCTTTCATAATGCTGGTGTTACTACACTAGAAGAGTATAAGGCTGGAGCTGCTGGGATCAGTTTGCCATGGGGGGAGGCTAACTAAAAATAAAGTCAAGGAAAACAGAACTGAGGAAAACAGAACCAAGGGATGAAAGCCAAGCCTGATAACTTTGTCTGGGAACCTGCTGCAGTTTAAGTAGAGTTTCTGTCACTTGCGACGAAACAAGTCTTGACAATCCACAGGGCATATCAAAAACATCTGTCTAAGTGACACTTTGGCAGATGTTATGCCTACCCAGATGTTTCTTTTTAAAAAATTGACTTATGTTCCATCCTATTCCAGAAAGTATTGTTGGTCCCTTCTAGTAAGAAGATCCCTCCTTTGTGTTCTGTCCATTTTGCTGTGTAGGAAAAGGAGCACCAACTGGAATTTAGGGTTCTTAATCCCACCTCCACCACTTCCTAACAGTAAGACTCTGAACAAATCAAGGGAATACATCTGAACCTTGGTTTCCTTATTTGTCAAATTGATGTATGATTATTTATTTATTTACTTTTTAAACGTTTCTTTAATTAATTTATTTATTTATATTCATTTTTGGCTGTGTTGGGTCTTCGTTTCTGTGCGAGGGCTTTCCCCAGTTGCGGCGAGCGGGGGCCACTCTTCATCGCGGTGCGCGGGCCTCTCTCTGTCGCGGCCTCTCTTGTTGCGGAGCACAGGCTCCAGACGCGCAGGCTCAGTAGTTGTGGCTCACGGGCTTAGTTGCTCCGCGGCATGTGGGATCTTCCCAGACCAGGGCTCGAACCCGTGTCCCCTGCATTGGCAGGCAGATTCTTAACCACTGCACCACCAGGGAAGCCCGATGTATGATTATATACACATTATTGACTTATACTGTGGATCACATAAGATCACATATATAAATTATAAAATGTTTTAAACATGTTAAGAATTACTATCAAGTGGACTTTCAGGATCTAGGGAATCCTTCCTTTCCATAGCCTGATTGTGTTGTGAAATTTGGGGTAGAGTAGAAAGGCCACATCATCCTCCAAATATTCTGCTATTTACACTTTCCTTATGAGAGTGTCTATTTTCCCACATCCCAGCCGACACTCAGTATTATCAATTTTTTAAATATTTGCTAGTCTGAAAAAAGCAGCTAATTGCTACATTTTAGCCTTGTGAATGGTGCTTTCCAGGCAGCTGGAGATATTTTTAAAAATCTTCCAAACCAGCATCCTAAAATCTGCACAAAGAGCAGAGCAGCAACTGCTTTTCTCCTGCCCTAGTACCAGCTGACTGTTCAGCATGGTAGTTAGATAAAATAGTTGGCCAGAGGCTTTTACAGGCTGTTGTGGCAGCAGAAGAGGACACCTTCACTTCTGCCTCATTTGTTGTGTGAATGAGCGAACACACACCCTCAGTGAACCTGCTAAATCATGGCCCAATGATCCACATCTCTTCAAATCCATTTCGGTCCCTGCTTGGTAACTTCTGAAATCATTCAGTTCAACTTTGTTCTCCCAGGAGTAAGTATCTGGGATGAGGGACCTATTCATACATTTAAAATATAAAAGAATGATTAGGGGAAAAGATGGATAAAATAATATTCTATTCTATTTTATAACTCTTTATGCTTTTCAAAACACTATCACAGCACCATTCTGCTTAAGCCTTTCAAAAACCCTGAGAAATAGACAATATCATCTCCATTCTACAAAGGAGGAATTTGAGGCTCAGAGAGGTAAGGCAAGGTGCAGAAGCAACACAGTGAATTATGGCAGAGGCAGGACTAAAACCATATCAACTGTCACCCAATCCAACAGTCTTTCCCCTATATCACACTGTTAGGGACATTGTTCACCTTCTGTAGTGGTGAGATCAATACTCACAAAGCCCCATCACAGTCTAGGAAGTTCATTCTAGGAACAGGTAGCTCTGTTAAGGGCATCTGTCCCTCTGGTTCTTTGTAAAGCACCTTCTCCTTGGCCAGAGCCAAGAGGTACCTCTTATACTAGATCCTGTACACCTGTCACCATCAATGTGTAGTCAGAGCTAGTGACAAAGGGTTCACTCATCCTTCACGACTAGTTAAGGATGGGGTCAAAATCAAGCAGTAATCACTATCCCAGGCTCCCAGGTCAAGTTGTAACATTACTGAAGATGTTGATAATGAAGTTTTTCTACTATTAATGGGAATTCAGCTGAAACAATCAGCAAGAACCTACAAGAGAGAAATTTCTGGCCTCAGCCAAGAGATTATATTTCAGCCAATTCTCCTAATTATATGAGCCGGATGGGAGAGGGTGGGGGCTAGAGGAAGAGACAAAGGATGAAACATGATTCAGGAAATTGTAAAAGAGGGAGATGAGAAACCCTAGTGCTTCTGGGAAGGAATGCCAAGATGTACCCCTTTGCCCAAGCGATTCAAAGAGCCTTTCACTCTCCTCCCTCTCTCCCTTCCTTCCTTCCTCCCTCATTCCTTTCCTTCCTTTCTTTTTCTTTTTCTTTTTCTTTTTAGCAGTCTGGCTGTACAGGGATTAAAAAATGCTGGGGATTTAATTTCTCTAATTACTTGGAAGGCCATCTGTGCCCTGCTTTGACACATAAGCCCCTGCTCTGGTGAAGGGACTGCCTGCTAATCTGGCCAGTCCTCCTCTTCTCCAGCCTTCCTTACTCCCCATTCCCTACCATCTGGCTATGGGATCACTTTTGTCAGAGAGTAGGGCTGGGAGATGGAGCCCTAGGCAGAAAACCTTCCCATCCAGCTGTGCCCCAATACCCTGGGCATTGGCAAACATCAGGGGACCGTTTGACATCCTCCCACTCTTGGCCACCAACCAATATCCAAGAGCTGCATCTGGGTGGAAACCTACTCTGGCTGAAGGGGTGTTTTTCTCCTCTCTCCACAGAGACTTCTGCACCTTTATCTCCCTTTTGCAGACCTGACTTAAGTTGAAGCCTGAGTCATCAGGGTGAGCAAGGAAATATCTTTTCTACACTCAAATGCAGGTTAATGACATTACAGCAGAATTCTAGAAACGATAGTATATTGATCTGGTTAAAATTGATTCTCTATAATGAAAATCATGAGCAAAAATGAATTTTTCAGATTCCTATTTACCATTTAGAATGACACTGGTTGTGGGCTGTTTGGGAAGAGGAGAAAGTTGATTTAAATTATTGCTTTTTTTTTTTTTTTTTTTTTGCCATTGAGCAGCAAACTCCTTTCAACTTCATCTACTCCTCCCTACTCTCCCAAGAATATGGGAAAGAAAGAAAATAGAGCTAAAGGTGAGGGCAAGAGGAGTAGAAAATGAAGTTTCCTCAAAGGGTGGCCCACTTTTCTTAACAACTTCTCTTTCTTGTTATCTCACTGTTCACTCTACCCAGCCATTTCTGCGACTGATCTGCAGCCTACCTCCCCACGCCCAGCCTTCCGGAGCCCCCTTCTTTACTTGAATAAGCCCAGCCCCTTGGTTCAGAGCTTGGTTCAGGGCTGGTCCCGGCACAAAGTCCATTATGTGGGACCTTGCTTTTCCTTCTGTCTGGGTTTTACAGAAACTTCATCCTGTTTCTTTTACAGAAACTTCATCCTATTTCTGAGTGTGATGTGCCCAGGGAATCAGCTGTGAGCTCAAGCGGTTCAAGCCCTGGTCCAGGAAGATCCCACATGCTGTGTGGAGCCTGTTTTCGAGGAACCACCATAGTGTTTTCCATCGTGGCTGTACCAACTTACATTCCTACCAACAGTGTGGAACAGTTCCCATTTCTCCACACCCTCTCCAGCATTTATTATTGTAGACTTTTAAAAAATAAATTTATTTATTTATTTATTGACTGCCTTGGGTCTTCGTTGCTGCGCGCGGGCTTTCTCTAGTTGCCGCGAGTGGGGGCTACTCTTTGTTGCAGTGCGCGGGCTTCTCACTGCGGTGGCTTCTCTTGCTGCAGAGCGCAGGCTCAGTAGTTGTGGTGCACGGGCTTAGTTGCTCTGCGACATGTGGGATCTTCCTGGACCAGAGCTCGAACCCGTATCCCCTGCGTCAGCAGGTGGATTCTTAACCACTGCAGGAAGTGGTTCTTAACCATTCTTAACCACATCAGGGAAGTCCCAAAGCTGTACAGTTTTAAACTTGTAGTTTCTTGGGAGAGAAACTAAGGCACCTGTGCCCTTTAGGGCCTGAGCTGCTCCATCAGCCTGGCTAAACTTTCCCTGGATCTTCAGGGGTGGACAGTCTTCTGCGTCCCAAGAGCAGTAAATTGACACCACTTCACGCATCCATCTCCATCTTCATCCTAGGCAGGGCTCCTTACTCCATACACCCTCCCCTCCCCCCAGAGAGCCTGGGAACCACAGGACCCTTCCATCTGCAGGCAGCCTCAGAAAGTCCCACCCGCTCTGCCCTGCCTCCCTTCTCCCACAATCCACAGCCCCAGCCCTCTTTTCATTCATCTCACAGCCTGTCTCACAGAAAAGTGACAAGCCTTTCCATTCTAAATTTGAGATCCAGCCTTGGTCCAGCTCCAGGACTTAAGCTGTCACCACATGGACTGTGCCAGCTACCCCTCCCTCAACTCGAGACCAGAGATTCCAGCTGCCTATATGTCGTCTTTACTTTGGGACCTCAGAAAGAGCAGGTCCACAATCCAGCTCCTCATTTCTCCCTGAAGTCTGCTGCCCGCACTGGTTTCTCCATCTCAACTCTTGCAGATGTTCAGCCAAACAAAACAAGACGAAACAAAACAAAATAGACAAAAAGAAACCAAATCTTGGTTGTCCTTCCCTCGATTTATCAGGAGTCTTATTACTTATATTCCTCCTCTAGCTACTGCTCTGGTCTAGAGGCCAGCGTCATTCTTTGGAGTCTATGGTGGTAGCCTCTTCACAGGACTTGCCTCACCCTCATCACCCACTTCTCTGTTCCTCCCTAAGCAGCCGTTGAAATACATTAAAACCACAACCTAGATCATGTTCTCTTTTATTCACAAGGCTCCAAGTCTCCCCAAATACTCAGACTGACAGTCCAAATGCTCAGGTTGCTATGGCAGGTGTGACCCCTCCTCACACTCTCTGATCCCTGCAGACAGGAGTCACACCCCAGGTTTGTGAATGCTTCTGGCTCAGGTGCACCTCCAAGGCTTTACAGGCTCTGGTCCTTTGGCCTGTCATACTCTTCCACACTTCATCACCCTGCCTGTCAGAAATGGGGACCCCACCCATGAACGCCCAATGTTTTAGCCACAGAGACCTGAACTTCAGTCATCTAAGCAGGAGGCCCTCATTTGGGACTTTAAGATTTGCATGGGGTTCAGGCAGGTGAGGGCCGGGAGAACACACACCCACAAGGGCCGGGTCCATCAGCATGCCCGTGGCCACAGGAACCTGTGGGCAGAGCTGGGCTTGGAGTAATAAAGTGATAAACTACGGAGACTGGCTCCTGTGTGATGGGAAGGACCCCTCCTCTTGCTCTCCTACTCCAGCTACCTCCAGTGGCCCCAGAGATCTGGAGCCTCTGAAACGGTGAATGTAATCAAAAGCAAACAAAACATCGCCACATTAAAGCCTTTCTTAGAACGTAGTAAGCATTTGAAAAACGGCTAATATTATGTATTTCATTACACCATGGTTTTTTTTTCTTCATCTTCTAATCAATGACAGAAGAAACGAAGGAAATAGGAGGTCACTCACTTCCAAGAGAGCCCTGGATGCTCTGCAAACCTGTTAGCTAAGATATCCAAGCTACTCAGGACACCCAGAGCAAGTAATTACTTCTTTCTACTGTTGGGAAAACTGAGAAGGAGTAGAAATTTAATCTTCTACCCAGTGGAATAGCACGCTGTAACAGAAGGAGCATGGGTTTTGAAAGTAGGTTTTTGACCTGAGTTCAAATGCTGTTTATGCTGTCTAATTGCTTCATGATGTTGGACAAATTCCATCACATCTTTGAGTCTTTCTGAGAGATATTAATACCTATCATACAGGGTTATTGTGAGGAGTAAACAAGATGATGTATTTGTATGCCAAGCACATCTAAGTAGTGGTGGAATCTATTGCTTTTGCCAGTTCCAGTATTTAATTTCCCTTATTCTAGTAGCATATTTTGATTTTTCTTTGGAGAGCTCCCTTTCCCCCACTGCACACTCTAATGGTGGATCTGGCAGTCAAGGTGCCCTTCTGCCCAGGACAAGTGGGCTTATGACCCAACTTAGGCTAGCCAGACCCTTGATTCCTGTAATGTGAACCCTTTGCAGAGTGAAACAGAGATGAAAAATGTTTGGATTTGATGCTCCCCAGGTGTCAGCTAGATCCTTGGAGCCACCTGGTTCTTGTCTTTTCTAAGGCCTGGTGGTCCAGCTGTTCTTTCAAGATTGTGAGCACCCCATGTCCTTCCAATGACTTCCTTTTTCTATATCATATTAGCCAGAGACAGTTTCTGTTACTAGCAACCTTGGAACCCTAATTGCTGCCCAGATGTTAGGTAAATGTTAGTTCTCTCTTATCTGCTTACCTCTTCCCAGCAATCCCCCATACTCTCTTGTCCTCTTCACATACAGAATATTCCAGTGTTCCAGGAGAACCTAAACAGTGGACTTCTGTTGTACTTAGGCTGGAATTAGGTCTAGACCATTAATTCAGTTGATGTTACCAATCCATCAGCAATTCTTATCAGTTCTACATTTAAAACCTGCAGGATCTGATCACCTTCAACTCTTTACTACTTCACTAGCGTAAGCTACCATCATGTCTCGCCAAGACTACTGTAATCATTTCCTAACTGCTCTCCATGTTCTCATTCTTGCCCATTATGATCCATTCACCACCTGGAAGCCAATGTGATCTTTTAAAATTATAAGTCAGATCATGCCACATCCAGCTCTCAACTTTCCAATGATTTCCCATCACGTTTTGAATAGCACCAAAGTCTTTCCGTGACCTTACAAGACTCTGTATGATCTGGCTCCTGGCCACTTCTTCGATCTCATTCCCTTCCACTCTCATCCTTGCTTACTGCTCTTCACCAACACTGGCCTTGTGCCCTTTGAACATGCCAAGCTTGTTCTTGTATTCGACCTTTGCACCTGCTGTTCCCTAAGTGTCCCCCTTCTCATGAACTTGCCTGGTCCTCTGCTCTCTCTCTCACACAGAGTGGATGCACAAAAGATAGATACTTGTTGAATTAATGAATGGATAGAGTTCTGATATATCAATAAAATGGAATACTCTGAAACTGTTGGAAGAGAATAAGGTAGAATGTGCTAATTGGAATGACCTCTAAGATATAATGTAAAGTAATAAAAAAGAAAGAAAAAATATACAGTACATTGTGTGTAATAGGCTTCCTCCTGGTAAAAAGATGTACTTTTGGAAATTTACATAAGAAATTGATAACATCACTCTACTATCTATGAGGGAGACTTTTCACTGCATATCCTTTTGTTCTACTTAATTTTTAAAATCATATTCATGATAAAATTGCTTCTTCAATAAAAACTAGTAATTACAAAAATTAGTAGTGAACTAGAGAAAAGAAAATATTTAATAAACCTAGGACAGAAATTGTTATAATTTGGTACCATTAAATTTTGTAACATCTTTTTTTTTTTTTTTTAGTCTGCTTGAGTTCATAGTGCTAACTGTAATAAAACGTGTTGACATATAGTGTTCCTTCTTAACTATTTTTTCTCTCATAACTTTTAATTTATCTAGATATGGTGGAAAATTAATGTACAGTGATAACCTAGGTCAAAAGTAAATTTAATCAGGAACGCTCTTCAGAAACACTTGCATATTTTTATAGTATTTTAATTTAATTATTTTGTTTAATTAAAAATTTTTAAATTTAATTTTGTAATGATTTTATGAAAGGAGTAATTACTTTAGGAACAGATAAACATTTCTCTTGAAACTTCTTTAGATTTTAGTCAATGATTTTTCCCCTTTCAATTCAATTTTTTTTAATTCAGTTTTTTATGCTGAAGTATTTTAAGGTAATCTAGACATTCCTAAATCTCTTTTCTTGCATTCCCAAACGATCTAATTCTCAGTTCCTATTCACAATTCTCCAATTGTACCAAAAATGACTTATACAGGTGGTCTGTCCAAAGTAGGATCCAATCACAGATCAGATTGCAAATCTTTGAATCTGGTTGTTATGTCCCTTAAGGCTTTTTAAATCTATGAGAGTATTTTTTAAAAATAAACTTTACTTTTTAGAGCATTTTTATGTTCATGGCAAAATTGGGCAGAAAGTACAGAGAGTTGCTATGTAGGCCCTGCCCCTCCACATGCACTGCCTCTTCAACTTTCGACCTCCCACACTGGAGGAGTTTTCTTTTTTTTAATTTGATAAACAATATATAACATAAACTTTGCCCTTTTAACCATTTTAAAGTATATTTTTCTTTTCTTTCTTTTTTTTTTTTTCTTTTGTTTAAATGACACTGGTTAGCTAAAGAACCCAGGCCAGGTTTCCTGTAGAATGTTCCACTTTCTAAATTATTCTGATGGCTTCCTTGAGCTGTCATTAAATTTGGTCTTCTATTTCCTGTAAGTGGAAGTTAGATTTAAAGGCTTGATTAGTTCAAGTTAAGCACTTTTAACCAAAATACATCATGGGTGATATTGTATATTGCCTCCCCCTCACCTCCCTGGTTTGTCCCACCATTAATGAAAGTAAGACCTACCTCAATCACTGGACTGAGGAAGTGACAACTTGATCCCTCCGCTTGAAAATTACATTTTTCTTCCCTTACATCAGAGTGGGGTTGCTTTGGACATACAAATGTACAGTTCCCTATCAACCATTCACTAATGATTATCACCAATTAATAAACTTTGCCTGAATTAATAATGTGATTAAGTACTGGGAAATGATGATTTTTCAACTACTTTCTTTTTGTATACCTTTATTAGCAAGCCATCTTTGATATAGCAGAATATTCTCTCATTACTTGGGCAATTTAGTTTCAATGAAATACCTGGAAAGGTAGGATAAATGTTTGATTCTTTCTGTTTAATTTGTAGCTGCTTCAAATGGTAAAAGTACTTTTCTTCTGGCTTTATCTCTTTGGATTTCATTTTGGATTTTTAGAGATTCATTATGTTTCATTCAATAACAATCATTATCTTTTCAGTTCTCAAACTGACCTAGCTTTAGCTAATAGGAACTCCTTCAAGATTAACTCCTGTGGGGACTTCCCTGGTGGTCCAGTGGTTAAGAATCTGCCTGCCAACGCAGGGGACATGGGTTCAATCCCTGGTCCGGGAAGATCCCACGTGCCGCCGAGCAACTAAGCCCGCGAGCAACTAAGCCTGCGAGCAGCAACTACTGAGCCCAAGCGCCGCAACTACTGAAACCCGTGCACCGCAAGGAAGAGTAGCCCCCGCTCGCTGCAACTAGAGAAAGCCTGCGTGCAGCAACGAAGGCCCAGCGCAGCCAAAAACAACCAAAAAAATTAACTCCTGTGAGCTTTTTTTTAAAATAAATTTATTTATTTAGGCCGTGTTGGGTCTTCATTGCTGCATGCGGGCTTTCTCTACTTGCGGCGAGCAGGGGCTTCTCTTTGTTGCAGTGCATGGGCTTCTCTTTGCGGTGGCTTCTCTTGTTGCAGAGCACGGGCTCTAGGCATGTGGGCTTCAGTAGTTGAGGCACTTGGGCTCAGTAGTTGTGGCTCGAGGGCTGTAGAGCACAGGCTCAGTAGTTGTGGCACACAGGCTTAGTTGCTCCATGGCATGTGGGATCTTCCTGAACCAAGGATCAAACCCATGTCCCCTGCACTGGCAGGTGGATTCTTAACCACTGTGCCACCAGGGAGGTCCCAACTCCTGTGAACTTCTTTTTTTTTTAATTTTTATTTTATGGCAGTGTTGGGTCTTCGTTTCTGTGCGAGGGCTTTCTCTAGTTGCGGCAAGCGGGGGCCACTCTTCATCGCGGTGCGCGGGCTCTCATTATCACGGCCTCTCTTGTGGCGGAGCACAGGCTCCAGACATGCAGGCTCAGTAGTTGTGGCTCACGGGCCCAGTTGCTCCGCGGCATGTGAGATCTTCCCAGACCAGGGCTCAACCTGTGTCCCCTGCATTGGCAGGCAGATTCTCAACCACTGCGCCACCGGGGAAGCCCCTCCTGTGAACTTTTGATATAACTTCATTGATGTTTGAAAACTTCCTTGATTTTCCATGTAACATGTCCTAAGCTCACCTTGTAACCTCCCTGCCACAGGAATGTAATCCACTATTTTTCTCTGTGTTAATATGCTCTTTAAACATATTTATAATTGCTACATTGCAGTCTTTGTTGGTGAAATCGGACATTTGGTCACTCTCATAGGCAGTTTCTGTTCCCTGGTTTTTTCTTTTTTTGGCTCTCTCTGACTATCTCTCTGACTGCATTCTGCTATTAAACTCTGCTAATTGTCTGCTGGTTACTCTATTTTCCACAATGCTAGGGCATAGATTGCTTCACAGAGCAATCCAGTTAAATTTGGGCTCCTTTGAAGGGATAGTTCCTGAGGTCAGTGTCTGAGATTTGTTCTAAGCCAGAAAGGATATTTGCAGTTATCTCTTTTCCTATTTCTCTCTGGCAGAGTAGCTGGTTTATATCTGAGCCTATTGTCAAAGAATCTGTCTCCTCGCAGCTGTCTTTTGCCACAACGCCCACTGGTTTTGAGAGCACTCTTAGGATTGAGTTTCTCCATAGTTGGTTGTAAATGAAGTCAATTCCTTTGGGAAGGGATTAGAACTCACTGTTCTATGGCGTGCTTCTCCCCTGGTCAAAATCTGTGAGCCACATCTCTGGTGCTGGATGTGGACACAATGGTGCACTTCTTTCTGAGTGACATCCCCACTTTCAGGGCTGAGTGCTCTGTGGATGAAGGGAAGAAGCAGGCCTGGGTCTCCTTGGCTTGCCTCTCTGCCTGAGACCCCTGCCCATGAGCCACAAGAGCAATCAGTATTCCCATCTGCACCACGCCCAATGAGTGGGGGCTGGGGATAATAAAGGAATCCCACACCTCTTGGCTGCCCTCACCCAGAATACAGCCTCAGCAACAGGTAGCTGGGGGCAGAATGAGAAATGCTGATGTATTGTCCCTTCCAAGAAATAGCCCTCTGACTGAGAGCCTGGGGGCTGAGGGAACCTTGGGTTCTCAACTGTACAGTCTGGAGTAGAGTTTCTGTCTCACTGAGTTGGGAGGAAGGGGACAGAGAGTGAGGTTCTTGGTTCAAACACCACAGACTGTGACAGCTCTTACTGAGTTTTAGTAGATTTTTTTGAATAAATGTTTCTTCATTTGCTTTATGCCCTTAGGGCCATATCCAAATACTTTAATTTTTTTTTTTAATAATTATCACCAGCTTCCACTGAGATCCTCATGCTCTCATGCCAGAAGTGGAACTTCTAGATCATTTATATTTAATGTAATTACTGATATGGTTTAAACATACCGTACTGCAATTTGTCTTCTGTTTGTCCTGTGTGTTCTTTGTCCTTCCTCTTCTCTTCCTCTTGCTCCTCCCCCTCCCTCCTCCTCCTTCCTTTTTCTCCTCTTGTTCTCTATATTGCTATTGCAATATATTTTATT
This sequence comes from Balaenoptera acutorostrata, assembly GCF_949987535.1. Classification (NCBI taxonomy): domain Eukaryota; kingdom Metazoa; phylum Chordata; class Mammalia; order Artiodactyla; family Balaenopteridae; genus Balaenoptera; species Balaenoptera acutorostrata. Next base: position 43,441,452 of record NC_080069.1, on the reverse strand, counting down.
CTATATATGTTATAAACTACAAAATACATTCCTATGTTTTAAATTTAAAGAGTCAATTATCTCAAATATATTTTAAAATGAGATATCTTTTGTTTGTATCTACATATTTACCATTTCTGGCTCTCTTTTTCCCTTTATGTAGATCTAAATTTCCATCTGGTATCATCATACTTCTATCTAAAGAACTTTCTTTAACATTTTTGGTATTATAAATCTGAAGGTGATAAAATTTCTCAGCTTTTTTTTTTTTAATATACGTTTCAAGTGTATAGCATCACAGTTCAACACCTGTATATACCACTAAGCCTATTACCATCCATCATCATACAGTTAACCACTTTCTTCCTTTTAGCCCACTCCCCAACCCCATCCCCTCTGGCAACCAGTAATCTGATCTCTGTATCTATGAGTTTGTTTTTGTTTTATTTTGTTCTGTTTGTTTTTTTTTTTTTTTTAGATTCCACATGTAAGTGCAATCATATGGTATTTGTCTTTCACCTTCTGATTTATCTTAATTAGCATAATACCTTCAGGATCCATCCATGTTGCCGCAAATGGCAGGATTTCATTTATTTTTATGGCTGAGTAGTATTCCACATCTTCTTTATCCATTCATCCATCAATGGACACTTGTGGTTGTTTCCATATCTTGGCTATTGTAAATAATACTGCAATGAACACAGGGGTGCAATATCTTTTCAAATTAGTGTTTTTGTGTTCTTCAGATAAATACTCAGAAGTGGAATTGCTGTATCATATAGTAGTTCTAGTCTTAATTTTTTGAGGAATCTCCATACTGTTCCACAGTGACTGCACCAATTTACAGTCCCACCAACAGTATATGAGGGTGAAAACTCTCAGCTTCTGTTTGTTTTTAAAAAGTCTTTATTTTTCCTTTATTTTTAAAATTAATAGGTGATATCATATGGTATTTGTCTTTCTCTTTCTGACTTACTTCATTTAGTATGATAATCTCTAGGTCCATCCATGTTGCAGCAAATGGCATTATTTCATTCTTTTTTATGGCTGAGTAGTATTCTGTTGTATATATGTATGTATATATGTACCACATCTTCTTTCTCCATTCATCTGTCAATGGACATTTAGGTTTTTTTCATGTCTTGGCTATTGCGAATAGTGTTGCTGTGAACACAGGGGTGCATTTATCTTTTGAAATTATAGTTTTGTCCAGATATATGCCCAGGAGTGGGATTGCTGGGTCATATGGCAACTCTATTTTAGTTTTTTGAGGAACCACCATACTTTTTTCCATAGTGGCTGTACCAACTTACATTCCCACCAACAGTGTGGAAGTGTTCCCTTTTCTCCACACCCTCTCCAGCATTTGTTATTGTAGACTTTTCAATGATGGCCATTCTGACTGGTGTGAGGTGGTATCTCATTGTAGTTTCTCTTTTTTTTTTTTGGCTGTGTTGGGTCTTTGTTGCTGCATGCGGGCTTTTCCCTAGTTGTGACGAGCGAGGGCCACTCTTCGTTGTTGTGCGTGGGCTTCCCACTGCAGTGGCTTCTCTTGTTGCAGAGCACAGGCTCTAGGCATGTAAGCTTCAGTAGTTGTGGCATGTGGGCTCAGTAGTTGTGGCTCACAGGCTCTAGAGCACAGGTTCAGCAGTTGTGGTGCACGAGCTTAGTTGCTCCATGGCATGTGGGATCTTCCCAGACCAGGGCTCAAACCCTTGTCCTCTGCATTGGCAGGTGGATTCTTAACCACTGCACCACCAGGGAAGTCCCAATCTCATTGTAGTTTTAATTATTTGTATTTCTCTGATAATTAGTGGCGTTGAGCATCTTTTCATGTGCCTGTTGGCCATCTGTATATCTTCTTTGGAGAAATGTCTATTTAGGTCTTCTGCCCTTTTTTTTTTTGGCCACACGCACCACGTGGCACGCGAGATCTCAGTTCCCCAACCAGCGATCAAACCCACGCCCCCTGCAGTGGAAGCACAGAGTTCCAACCACTGGACTGCCAGGGAAGTCCCAGTCCATTTTTTAAAATATATTTATTTAATTAATTTATTTATTTTGGCTGCACCAGGTCTTCATTGCGGCACACAGGATCTTTTAGTTGCAGCATGCGGGCTTATTAGTTGTGGCATGTGGACTTAGTTGCAGCATGCATGTGGGATCTAGTTCCCTGACCAGGGATCGAACCCGGGCCTCCTGCATTAGGAGCGCGGAGTCTTACCCACTGGACAAACAGGGACGTCTTTTTTTTTTATTATTAATTAATTTATTTATGGCTGTGTTGGGTCTTCGTTTCTGTGTGAGAGCTTTCTCCAGTTGCGGCAAGCGGGGGCCACTCTTCATCGCGGTGCGCGGGCCTCTCACTGTGGCGGCCTCTCTTGTTGCGGAGCACAGGCTCCAGACGCGCAGGCTCAGTAATTGTGGGTCACGGGCCCAGCCGCTCTGCGGCATGTGGGATCTTCCCAGACCAGGGCTCGAACTCGTGTCCCCTGCATTGGCAGGCAGATTCTCAACCACTGCGCCACCAGGGAAGCCCAGGGACGTCTTTTTGATTGGACTAATGGCTGATTTTTTTTCTCCTGGTTCTGGGTCACATTTTTCTGCTTCTTCGCATGTCTTGCATTTAAAAAAATTTCATGCCAGGGATTGTGAATGTTCCATTGTTGAGAGTCTGGATTTTTTTTTTTTCCCCCTTTATATAGCATTGACTCTTGTTTTGGCTTGCTGTTAAATTACTTTCAGATAAGCTTGATCCTTTCAAGGCTTATTTTTAACATTTGTTGGGAAAGGTCTAGAGCAGCTTTTGCTCTAGGGCTTGTTCAGTCCCACTTTAAGATGAGATCCTCTGGGGGTCTCTACTAAATTCCCCAGGTTTTCAATGGGTTCTCTCCTCTCTGTCTGGTTGGAAACTGAACTTCCTTCAGCCCTGTGTGAGCTCTGGGACTTGTTCAGCCACCAGTTCTCTTATAGTCTGACAAAGACTCTCTTTGATTAAACTCTAGCCAGGCTCCTCTGAGCCCTCTTATTCATGGACTCAATTTTGGCCTATAAAATCTATAGACTCTCAGCACAAATTATTTTGTTCAGTCCCCTTCCCCCACATTAAAAGTCTTACACAAACACTAACATTGTTTCTAACAGCTCAAGTGTGCATCCTTAGAATAATTCTCCTTAAAGTGCCTGAGAAAGCTCAAAGTTACCAAAGGAATTTGTTTTATCCAACACCCGACAATAGGCCCCGACCGCTCTTTCTTAGAGCATGTGTTTCAGGAAGGGGGACCCCTTCCAGGGCCCGAGAGTGGGCTCTTATCTAACACTCAGAAATGAATTGTCTGAGGAGACACACATGCTGACAAAGCAAGAGACTTTACTGGGAAGGGGCGCCCAGGCAGAGAGCAGCAGGGGAAGGGAAACCAGGAGGACTGCTCTGCCACGTGGCTTGCAGTCTTGGGTTTTATGGTGATGGGATTAGTTTCCGGCTTGTCTCTGGCCAATCATTCTGTCTCAGGGTCTTTCCTGGTGGTGCGGGCAGCTGCTTAGCCAAGACGGATTCCAGCGAGGAGGATTCTGGGAGGTTGGTAGACCATGTGGACTGGCGTCTCCTCTCTCCTTTTGACTTTCCAGAATTCCTCCGATTGGTGGTGGCTTGTTAGTTCCGCGTTCCTTACCAGGACCTCCTATTCTAAGATAACTCATGCAAGTGGCTACTATCTTGCCTGACCAGGGAGGGCGGTTTCAGTTAGTGTTTCCCCTAACACATGTACTAAAAAGGGCTTACAATTATAAGTCTTTCTTCTGTCCTTTTGAGATGTATCTATATCTCTTATAACCCCAAAGTGTCTTTCTCAAGGACTGAAAGCTATTCCTTTGAAATGTAATCATCAGGATAGATAAGGCTCTCCCAGGCTCTGTGGAAGGATAGACTTACTTAGATAATTGCCAGCTAACAGACACAGCTGACTTAACTGGCATTTACCCTGACCAGGCCTTTGTAATTTTTCAATTCCCTTAGTCTTTTCAGGCCTCTACCTTTCTCCCTGCCTACTCCCTCATTCTCTCCCAGTCACCCCTGTACCAATCAAAGTTAAGCTTGGTTCATGCTGGACTCTCTTCCCTGTTGCAACAGTATGTTACAGATGAAAATTTGTCCTTACCACTTTAGCTAGCATCTGGCTTTGTTTATCTTTGACAAGGTATTTATCTAGCCTTACAGAGTTTCATCCTAGTCACATGCAGCTTAGTGTGTATTCAGCATCAGATTCAATGGGGCCACTATGTATATTTCTGGTTCTCCTTTTCCATGGTGCTTCTGATGGTTAAGTCCTGCCATCTGGCCTCTTACTATTTTGGGATCCTGCTGAAACCATGCACCTCAGATTGGGACTTGAACCCATGTGCCAGGACTCGAACCTGGCCAAAACCCATAGTCTTCCAACTGAGGCCACACACCTGGTTTCAGGACCTAATGAAGCTCAGGTTCTTGATGTCTCATTGCAGGAAGAATTCAGTGAGAGACAAAGTGATTGGTAAGAAGTGGATTTATTTAGAGAGAAACACACTCCACAGACAGAGTGTGGGCCATCTCAGAAGGTGAGAAAGGCACCAGGGTATGGGGTTGTCAGTTTTTATAGGAGTGGGTAATTTCATAGGCTAATGAGTGGGAGGAATATTCCAGCTATTTTAGGAAGGGGTGGGGATTTCCAGGAATTGGGCTACAGCCCACGTTTTGATCATTATGGTCGGTCTTGGAACTATCATGGCGCCTGTTGGTGTGTCATTTAGCTTGCTGATGTAAGTGTATACTGAGGCTCAAGGTCTAGTGGAAAAAGTTGACTTGTCTGCCATCTTGGACCCAGTTGGTTCTAATCAGTTTATGTCATGTCCTTGGGTTATGTCATTCTTTCAAAGGTTGTGCCCTGCCTCCTTCCCTCCTGTTTCACTACCATTCCTATTGCTACCAAGGAGCCCTGTTCTGAAAGTGCAGAAGTAGCCACCACTAAGCCTCTCAGTGATGCCAATGCCCCTTTCCCCAGAGCATTCCTCAGGGTCCTCCTGTGGAATGGTCATTCGGTGCGTTTTCTGGTTTTTACATGCTATATCCACTTCAACTTTCCTCTTCTCTGAGCCTTCGATCCCTACTTGCACCATCTCCCATAGCGGTTCTGACATTTCTACTTCATATACATAGCTTTCTGCAAGAACCTTCCTAGCAACATGTTAGCACTGTCTCTCAGAGTCCTTGTCAGGGTGTTAAAGCCTGTGTCCTAGGAAATGCTCCCATATTGATAACCTCTCCCTCATCTAATTTTAGGTTCAACTTCTCCCAACGTAGATGCAGCCTCAGATTCTCAAAATGCATTCCCATTTATATTCTCCTGGCTTCTGTCAGATCATATTGGTTATGTTCTCCAGCTCTTTTAGGTATAGTCCCTTTACTCCCTTGTCAGGTCCTGGACATTCGTGTTGTTACTTAATCCCAGTTATTGGTCTAATGGCCAGGTTGGGATGTTGGGGTAGATCCAGATGGGGAGGCACATTTGTAGTAAGGCAGAGATTTCTGCATCATTTTCAAGCAATGGGGAGAACTAATCTTTAAGGAGTGGGTAACTTATAAAGGCCCAGAGGGGGCTTCCCTGGTGGCGCAGTGGTTGAGAATCTGCCTGCTAATGCAGGGGACACGGGTTCGAGCCCTGGTCTGGGAAGATCCCACATGCCACGGAGCAGCTGGGCCCGTGAGCCACAATTGCTGAGCCTGCGCGTCTGGAGCCTGTGCCCCGCGACGGGAGGGGCCGCGATAGAGAAAGGCCCGCGCACCGCGATGAAGAGCGGTCCCCGCACCGCGATGAAGAGTGGCCCCCGCTTGCCGCAACTGGAGAAAGCCCTCGCACGAACCGAAGACCCAACACAGCCAAAAAATAAATAAATAAATAAATAAGAAAATCCTTTAAAAAAAAAAAAAAAAAAAAAGGCCCAGAGGTACAGGGGTAACTGGAGGTTCAAGAGGTACAGGCAATTAGATTTTACCATCCTATGCCTCTGATTTCCACTCCTCAATCAGGACTCTAACCTGGGTGTAGTCAATTTGCCATGGTTGAGATTTCAATTCTCTGGAATTCCTGAAAATCTTATAATTAAGTTCTGGGCCTGATCCTGATCCTGATCCACACGTTTTTCTGCCCTCTGGCTACAGGAGATGATAGTCTCTCTATAGGTGACCAAGAAGACCCTTTGACTTTCACACTTCACCTTTATAGTCTTTCTCCAAAGTATTTATTACTCTCAATGACAAACATCCTATAACTTCTCAAATGCCTGGTACATTGTTCTCCCCCACCCGCCATGTATTCCTTTCCTCAGGCAAAAACATTCCAGTTTACTACTGGTGAAAAAATTTTTTTTAATTAATTAATTAATTTTATTTTTGGCTGCGTTGGGTCTTCGTTGCTGTGCGCGGGCTTTCTCTAGTTGTGACGAGCGGGGGCTACTCTTTGTTGTGGTGCGTGGGCTTCTCATTGCGGTGGCTTCTCTTGTTGCCGAGCACGGGCTCTAGGCATGCAGGCTTCAGTAGTTGTGGCATGTGGGCTCAGTAGTTGTGGCACATAGGCTGCTCTTTGATTGAGCAGCTCTTTTGAGCAGCTCTAGCTGCTCCGTGGCATGTGGGATCTTCCCTGACCACGGCTCGAACCCGTGTCTGCTGCATTGGCAGGCAGATTCTTAACCACTGCGCCACCAGGAAAGCCCCACTAAAATTGTGAAAATTTTAACAATTGCATTACTACCACAGGATACACAATGCTCCACCTACCACTAGTGATGGAATCCTCATTGCCAACAAGCTGGTGAGTGATCCATCTCTGAAATCCCATTTTAGAGTTTGCTTTCTTGGCTCACTCCTGGCACCAATTATTGTCAATCAGGTTCCCCAGGAAGCAGAAATTTGAATCTTGGAAGTTTATTGGAGAAAGCTCTTGGGTTCATTGTAGGAGAGTGAAGGAAGCAAGGCTGGGCAGAAGTTAGGCTGCAATGTATTCACAAAAAAGCTTCAGTCTATTCCAGGCAGAGCACTGGAGTCAGGATGGCCCTGTGGAATTGTCCCTATTTGTGTAAGGGGAAACACTGACTGAAACCGCCTGCCCTGGCCAGGCAAAGACAGTAACAGTTTGCATGAGTTATTTTACAACAGGAGATCCTGGTAAGGAACGTGGAACTAACAAGCCAGCACCAATCGGAAGAATTCGGGAAAGGTCAAAAGGAGAGAGGAGATGCCCGTCCACATGGCCTACCAACCTCCCAGAATCCTCCTTGCTGGAATCCATCTTGGCTGAGCGGCTGCCCGCACCACCAGGAAGGACCCTGAGACAGAATGATTGGCCAGAGACAAGCCGGAAACTAATCCCATCACCATAAAACCCAAGACTGCGAGCCACGTGGCAGAGCAGTCCTCCTGGTTTCCCTTCCCCTGCTTCTCTCTGCCCGGGCGCCCCTTCCCAGTAAAGTCTCTTGCTTTGTCAGCACATGTATCTCCTCAGACAATTCATTTCTGAGTGTTAGACAAGACCCCACTCTCGGGCCCTGGAAGGGATCCCCCTTCCTGCAACATTTGAAGCCAGGGTAACGAGGCCTTTATTACGAGGCCCTTGCACCAATCAGTCTTTGAATGTGGGCTGCCCTGGGGAAGAAGGCATGATTTTAAATGAACCTCAGGTAAGGATGTATGGGGAGCTTAACTGCAAACTATCAGTCATTAACACTGCTAGCAGCTGGGGGAATGAAAGTTTCAGTTTTGAAGGGTGGAGATCTGGGGAGCACACCAAAACAGTCCTAAAATATACTTCCTATTCTTTGAACCATTTACAATGGGAAAGTATTCGTGCGTTTTGTGTAATAAAAAATGTTCAAAAGCCTTTTAAAATAAGCAAGCAAAAAAGAAATTAGAAATCACCCATAATCTTTCCACTGATTTAACCACTGTAAATATTTTGGCATATGTCCTTTCAGAATTTCAGATTCAGAATTATATTGTGCATGTGTGTATAATGTTACCAAAAAAATGAGACCATATGTATACATTGCTAGTAGCTCTTTTTTAACTTAGTAATGTTTTAGAATAATCTTTTCATATTTACATACTCTGTAACATCCTTTTTTAGACTTTATTTTTTAGAACAGTTTTAAATTTATTTATTTTATTTATTTATTTTTGGCTGTGTTGGGTCTTCGTTGCTGTGTGCGGGCTTTCTCTAGTTGCGGCGAGCGGGGGCTACTCTTCATTGCGGTGCGCAGGCTTCTCATTGCGGTGGCTTCTCTTATTGTGGAGCACGGGCTCTAGGCGCATGGGCTTCAGTAGTTGTGGCACTTGGGCTCAGTAGTTGTGGCTCACAGGCTCTAGAGCGCAGGCTCAGTAGTTGTGGCGCACGAGCTTAGTTGCTCTGCGGCCTGTGGGATCTTCCCGGACCAGGGCTCGAACCCGTGTCCCCTGCATTGGCAGGCGGATTCTTAACCACTGCGCCACCAGGGAAGCCCTAGAACAGTTTTAGATTTACAGAAACAAATTGAGTAGATAGTGCAGCGTTCCCATATTCCCCCAGCCCCACTGCAATTTCCCCTACTATCAATTTTTTTTAAATTAATTCATTAATTTTTGGCTGCGTTGGGTCTTTGTTGCTGTGCGCAGGCGTTCTTTAGTTGTGGTGAGCGGGGGCTACTCTTCGTTGCAGTGCGTGGATTTATTGCAGTGGCTTCTCTTGTTGCAGAGCACGGGCTCTAGGCACGTGGGCTTCAGTAGTTGTGGCTCGCGGGCTCTAGAGGGCAGGGTCAGTAGTTGTGGCGCATGGGCTTAGTTGCTCCGCAGCATGTAGGATCTTCCCGGACCAGGGCTCGAACCCGTGTCCCCTGCATTGGCAGGCGGATTCTTAACCACTGCACCACCAGCGAAGTCCTCCCCTACTATCAATATTAACACACTGCATTAGCGTGGTACATCTGTTACAGTTAGTGAATCAGTATTGAAGCACTATTACTGGCTAAAGTCCATAGTTTACATTAAGGTTCATTCTTTGTACAGTTCTGTGGATTTTGACAAATCCATGTCATGTATTCACCATTACAGTATCATAGAGACACGGGCCTAATAATGCTATGTATTTCGCCTATTCGTCCCCCTTCTCCAAGCCCTGGCAACCACTGATCTTACTGCGTCTATAATTCTGTCTTTTATAACATCCTTTTTGATGGCTGCATAACATTGTCTCATGTGGATGTATCCAACTAACCCTCTATTAAGGGACATTGATGTTACCGAAAACTCTGCCTCTTTGTACACCAGTGCCGAATCAAATCTTGGAGACAGAGTTTTCTTCTGATTGATTTTTTTTTTTTTTTTTTTTTGGCCGCGCCGCATGGCATGTGGGATCTTAGTTCCCCAACCAGGGATGGAAGCTGCGCCCCCTGCATTAGAAGCACAGCGTCTTAACCACTGGACGGCCAGGGAAGTCCCAGACAGAGTTTTGGGTGAAGTAGAGAAGGATAGCTTTATTGCTTTACCAGGCAAAGCAATACACACTGGACGTCTGCCTCAAAAAACTATGTGTCCCAACCCGGGAGGATTTGATGTGGGTTTTATGACAATGGTTCAAAGGTGGGGTCTCTGACAAGATTAGGGCGTGAGCGGGGTTTGCACGTCCTTAATCTCATCTCAGGTGGTCAGGTCTGCTAATGCTTGATGAGCTTCTCTGGTCCCTTTAATCTTGCCTCAGGTGGTTTCGTGGCTGCTCCTCCCTTGATTAGCAACTTTTCGAATCTGCCCTCAGGAATCCAGGGAAGGTCATGGAGGCTGGAGTCTTGCCTACAAGAAACAGGGGACTGGGCTTCCCTGTTGGCGCAGTGGTTGAGAGTCTGCCTGCCAGTGCGGGGGACACGGGTTCGGGCCCGGGACCGGGAGGATCCCACATGCCGCGGAGCGACTGGGTCCGTGAGCCACACCTACTGAGCCCGCGCGTCTGGAGCCTGTGCTCCGCAACAAGAGAGGCCGCGATAGTGAGAGGCCCGCGCACCGCGATGAAGAGTGGCCCCCACTCGCCGCAGCTAGAGAAAAAGCCCTCGCACAGAAACGAAGACCCAACACAGCCAAATAAATAAATAAGTCAGGAGCTATTAAATAAATTAATTAATTAAAAAAAAAGAAAAGAAAAGAAACAGGGGACAAAAGGGCCTCTATGCCTGGGAGCCCCACCGCTCAGTTTTACTGATTTTGTTACATGACTTAAAGACTAGAATGATAACACCAAACCTTGGATTCACACAGCAGCAAATCAAATTTTGCCGACCTTGGGCACATGATTGATTCACTTGCCCACATACTCACACTTAACTGTGTGTGCTGATGTTTCATTATCTTTGGGCAAAGGAGCCTTTTAGATCTCACACACTATCTTGGAAACCAAAGAAAACATCTGGCATTCACTCTGATGGAAGAACCAAAGCAAAGCTGTAAACACCATCTGTCAATTTTGCCTTCCAAAGGAGCCTTTACAAATTTCTGGTGGTTTGCTTTGCCAAATCCTTGTCACAGTTAGCAGCACCAAAAACAAAATCATTGAGGTTTCTAATGATGTTCTGGGCCAGGAGGCTGGGCTCCCAGAGCTTCCTGTTGCACAGGTGCACATCCATATAGGCTACCTCTACTCTCCTTCACAGGTGCCTATATCTACCTCCTCCAGCCAGGCAGCTATGCATGGATGTGCATTTTGTCCTCTGTACAGAAGTACCTGGCTGAAGATCCAGAAAGCTGAAATTCAGCTGCATTCAGCCTGCCAAATTGTAAACCTTGGCATTGCATCCACTCAGAGAGGGTGACTTTTTCTATCTTACACAAAGGCACAGTTTAGTTTAGTTGCCGGCCTTGTCCTTGAGCTTGCTGAAATTAACTCTGTTGTAGTTGTCTGTCTACATGTTCGTCTTCCTCCAAAAAAAAATTTGTTTTTTGGCCATGTGGCTTGCAGGATCTTAGTTCCCCAACCGGGGATTGAACCTGGGCCACAGGAGTGAAAGCACTGAGTCCTAACCACTGGACCACCAGGGAATTTCCCAAAGATTCTTGATGACTGAAACCTGGTCTTATTTAATCTTTGTTCCCATTGCAGCGCAGGGTTTGGTTTATAGCTGACATCAGTGTATTAGCTAAATGATTACTAAGGACAGACTCTTTTAGCTCAGTGCCAGGACAGTCTCCCTATACCATTAAGATTTTTTAAATAAAATTAATTAATTATATTTTACTATTACTATTTACTTTTACTCTTTTACATAATGACCCTTCCCACACCTCCTGCTGTGTTTTTACTAGGTTTTCTCCTGTTTTTCACATCCATCTCTCTTACTGATTCTGTGAACTACACAATAACTTTTTGAAGTTGGTCATTACATTGTCATTCTCAAACCAATTCTCTGTTTTTCTCCTGAAAACTACATTTCCCAGCTCCTTTGCTGACTGGATATTAGCTAGATTCACTGCCAGCTAGGCACTGAAAGGAGAGGGAGGAAGGGAGAAGTCAGGGTGGTTCTTCCTCTTTCTTATAACTGTGGGAGCATTTTCCAGCAGGGCCTGCTATCTTCTACACGTTTTCTACTTCCCTTCTTCCTTCATTCCAGGTCCTGCTGCCCATACACCTCCAGCCAAGTCCTGCTCCCTCCAGAGACACAGTTGATAGTTTGGTGTGTATCCTTTCATGTTTTTATCTATGCATTTTTAAAATTTATTTATTTTTGGCGTTGGGCCTTCCTTGGTGTGTGTGGGCTTTCTCTAGTTGTGGAGAGCGGGGGCTACTCTTTGTTGCGGTGTGCGGGCTTCTCATTGCGGTGGCTTCTCTTGTTGCAGAGCATGGGCTCTAGGCATGCGGGCTTCAGTAGTTGTGGCACACGGTGTCTAGAGCGCAGGCTCAGTAGTTGTGGCGCATGGGCTTTGTTGCTCCACAGCATGTGGGATCTTCCTGGACCAGGGATCGAACCTATGTCCCCTGCATTAGCAGGCGGATTCTTTTTTTTTTTTTTTTTAATTTTATTTTTGGCTGCATTGGGTCCTCGTTGCTGTGCGCCGGCTTTCTCTAGTTGCGGCGAGCAGGGGCTACTCTTCATTGTGGTGTGCGGGCTTCTCATTGTGGTGGCTTCTCTTGTTGTGAAGCACGGGCTCTAGGCACGTGGGCTTCAGTAGTTGTGCCACACTGGCTCAGTAGTTGTGGCTCGCGGGCTCTAGAGCTCAGGCTCAGTAGTTGCGGCACATGGGCTTAGTTGCTTCGTGGCATGTGGGATCTTCACGGACCAGGGCTCGATCCCGTGTCCCCTGCATTGGCAGGCGGATTCTTAACTGCTGCGCCACCAGGGAAGTCCCTATCCATGCATTTTAATATCTATCTATATGTACTTTTAATTTTTCAAAAATGAATACAATATACATTGTTCTGCAATTTGCTTTTTTATTCCACAATATGTTGTGATAGTCACTGCCAAATTGCTCTACAAAAATTTTTCACCAATTTATACTGTCATCAAGAGTGTATACTCACCATCGTTAATCATCAGGGAAATGCAAATCAAATCCACAGTGAAATATCACCTCACACATGTCAAAATGGCTATCATCAGAAAGAACACAAATGGGACTTCCCTGATGGCACAGTGGTTAAGACTCTGTTCTCCCAATGCAGGGGGCCCGGGTTCGATTCCTGGTCATGGAACTAGATCCCACATGCATGCCTCAACTAAGAGTTCTCGTGCCACAACTAAGGACCCCACGTGCTAAAACTGAGGAGCTGGCGAGCCGCAACTGAAGAGCCCACCTGCTGCAACTAAGACCCAGTGCAACTAAATAAATAAATAAATATTTTTTAAAAAGAACACAAATAAATGTTTGTGAGGATGTAGAGAACACTTGTACTCTGTTGGTGCGAATGTAAATTGGTGCAGCCACTATGGAAAACAGCATGGAGATTTCTCAAAAAACTAAAAATGGAACTATCATATGACCCAGAAATTCCACTCTTGGGTATATATCAGAAAAAATGAAAACACTAATTTGAAAAGATACACGCACCCCAATGTTCGTGGCAACACTATTTCCAATTAGTAAATTGTCATGAAAACAACCTAAGTGTCCATCAACAGATGAATGGTTAAAGAACATGTGGTATATATACACAACAGAATGCTACTCAACCATAAAAAAGAACAAAATTTTGCCATTTGCAGCAACATTGATGGACTTGGAGGACCTAATGCTAAGTGAAATAAGTCAAACAGAGAAAGATAAATACTTTATGATATCATTTACATATGGAATCTAAAAAATACAGTGAATATAACATAAAAGAAGCAGACACGGATATAGAGAAAAAACTAGTGGTTACCAGTGGGGAATGGGGGAGGGGCAACATAGGGGTGAGGCAGTGGGAGGTACAAACTACTTGATGTAAGACAGGCTCAAGGATGTATTGTACAACAGATGGAATATAGCCAATATTTTGTAATAACTGTAAATGGGAAGTAACCTTTAGAAACTGTATAAAAAAATTTTTAAAGATACAAAAAAAAAAAGTGTATAAGAATGCTTATTTCTCCATCCATGCCAGCTTTGGATGTAATTAATCCTTTTAGCTGTTGCCAATCTGTTAGGTGAAACATGGGGCCTTGTTTTATTTTAAAAATGACCAGTGATACAGAAACAGTTATAGACACAGAGAACAGATAGATGGTTGCTAGAGGGGAGGAGAGTAGGGGGAGGAAATAAACAGGTAGGGAGATTAAGAGGTACAAACTTCCAGTTGCAAAATAAATGAGTTATGGGGATGAAATGTACAGTGTGGGGAATATAGTCAATAACTATGTAATATCTTTGTAGGATAACATATTGTAACTAGACTTACTCTGGTGATCATTTTGAAATGTATAGAAATACCAAATCACTATGTTGTGCAACAGGAACTAACATAGTGTTGTAGGTCAAATATACTTCAAAAACAAACAAACTCATAGAAAAAGAGATTTGTGGCTACCATAGGTAAGGGTGTGGGAAGGGGGAATTGGATGAAGGCGGTCAAAAGGTACAAACTTCCAGGTATAACGTAAATAAGTACTAAGATGTAATGTACAACATGATGAATATAATGAACACTGCTGTATGTTGTATGTGAAAGTTGTGTAGAGTAAGTTCTAAGAGCTCTCATCACACACACAAGTTTTTTTTTCTATTTCTTTAATTTTATATCTATATGAAGTGATGGATGTTCACTAAACTTGTGATAATCAGTTCATTATATATGTAAGTCAAATCATTATGCTGTACACCTTAAACTTACACAGTGCTGTATGTCGACTATAGCTCAATAAAACTGGGGGAAATAAAGCAAGCAGTAGAGCTAGATTTGGCCCATGACCATAGTTTGCCAACCAGTGAAGAGCCGAAAACTTTTAATGAACAGATAAATGGGACTTTCCTGGTGGTGCAGTGGTTAAGAATCCACCTGCCAATGCAGGGGACACAGGTTCTAGCCCTGGTCCGTGAAGATCCCACATACCGTGGAGCAACTAAGCCCGTGCGCCACAACTACTGAGCCTGAGCTCTAGAGCCCGCGAGCCACAAGTACTGAGCCCACGTGCCACAAATACTGAAGCCTGCACGCCTAGACCCCGTGCTCCACAAGAGAAGCCACCACAATGAGAAGCCCATGCACTGCAAGGAAGAGTAGCCCCCGCTCACTGCAACTAGAAGAAGCCCGCGCACAGCAACGAAGACCCAACACAGCCAAAAATAAATTAAAAAAAAAAAAAAAGAATCCACCTGCCAATGCAGGGGACACGGGTTCGAGCCCTGGTCTGGGAAGATCCCACATGCCTCGGAGCAATTAAGTCCGTGCGCCACAATTACTGAAGCCCGCATGCCTAGAGCCCGTGCTCTGCAACAAGAGAAGCCACTGCAATGAGAAGCCTGTGCACCGCATCAAAGAGTAGCCCCTGCTCATCGCAACTGGAGAAAGCCTGCGTGCAGCAACGAAGACCCAACACAGCCAAAACTAATAAGTAAATTAATTAATTTTAAAAACAGATAAATGGCATATAACCTATTTCAAACTAAAAAAAAAATCAGTGATATGGGCCATCTTTTCATATGTTCACTAGCTATTTGTGTTTCTTCTTTAGTGATTGCCTCTTATCAAGTTACACCCATATTTTTCTATTGAATCATTCTATTTTTCTTACTGATTTGTAGGGACTCTTTGTATGTGGGGAAAATTAACCCTTTTCCTATTATATAGGTCACAGATATTTTCTGCCAGTTTATCTTTTCACTTTGTGTAGGGGGTCTTTTGCCATTATCAAATCTGTCAATCATTTCCTTTATGCCTTCTGAATTTGGTGTCATGATTAGAAAAGTTCTTCCCAATGCATGATTCAAAAAATATTTTTCTATATTCTCTTCTAATATTTTAGAATGTGTGTGTGTGTGCGTGTGTATGTGTGTTTATATTTTCATCCTTTTGGAATTTGAAATCATCTTTATCCATTCATGGTCATCAGGATAATTGCATCTTCATATGATGGTCATCACATAGGTCTTAAAATCAGAAGGAACTCCAGAGGTCACCCAGAGTCTTTGAGCTTCTGGGGAAGGGCAGAGGGTTTCAACCTGACCTCCAAGATTGTAAGGACTCATCCAGACTTTTCTCTTGAACTTCCCAGGAGGAAAGATGTCAGTAATTTTATCTACAGCTTTAGAATTGTTAGACCCAAGCCAAGCCTTGTCCCCCTTGTCTCTCCAGCCTTATCTCCCTCTGCTCTCCTACATATACCCTTTGCTCTACTTATTAAATCTGAATTTCCTGGAACTTTCCTGCATCCATGCCTTTGCTCAAACTGCTTTGTTCTCATTGATTTGGGCACCCTTTGTTCTACCTGTCTGTTAAGGCCTAACATAACTGCTTCAGCTCTCCATGTAGTCTTCTTTGATTTCTCAAGTCTGCCTGAATTCTCTCTCCTCTCTACCCCTCAGGCAGGAAAAGTGCTACCTAGGAAACTCAGGTGATTTTCTGCCAGGTACCATCATTATCTGTACACCTGTATGATTTCCTTACTTAACCTTCTTTGGAGCATCTTTACAGACCCATGGTGCCTGGCACATAGTAGGATTTAGTCCATGTTGGATGGCTAAATGAATGAAAGATTCTAGTGCTGCTTGTATGTTTTTCCTGTCTCTGCTTTTAAATACCCAAAAGCCTAGTGTATGAAGGGAAGGAGAAAGAAGAGGAAAAGTGGGAGGAGCACAAACTGGTGCTCCTTGCCTGGGGGGATGCTTCTAGGCCAGCAGGTATGCTGGCACTGGGAGGGAAAGACACAGCGCAGGGAAAGTAGAGGACTGGCACCCTGTTCACCATCTTCTGGCCCCAGGTGAGCTAGCGCTGGGATTCATATGTGGAAACTGACAAGTATGAGTCATTCCTAGGAAGATGAAGAGCTATTTGTTTTTCTAGGAAATATCCTCACTTCCTTTCCATTTCTTTTTTTAAAAATATTTTTTAAAAATTAAAAAAGTTGAAGTATAGTTGATTTACAATGTTGTGTTAACTTCCTCTGTACAGACAAGTGATTCAGTTATACATATATATACATACTTTTTTGGATAATATTCTTTTCCATTATGGTTTATCATAGTATACTGAATATAGTTCTCTGTGCCTTTCCATTTCTTAAGGATGAGTTGCCTCCATGGGGGTTGGAGGGACATGGCAGGCTGGCCCAGGAGTAGGTGGTCAGCAACTTGGTCCCCACTTAAAGCAAGAAGGCAGAGAAGGAAAAATTACTAGATCAGGAGACCTAGGCTTATGAGGAAACTCAGGAAGTCCCTGCCTGATGGGGGAGGTTTGTCTCTGGCCTCAGGGAGTCCTACTCTGAGAGGAGGCACAGGCCCAGTCCTCCAAAGAGTTTTCCTTCCTAATCCTCCCTGGCACCACGGTTCCCGATTCCTTTTCTACTTCTCTGGCCACCACTTTTCCATCTCTCTCCTTTATCTTCCCATGCCCTATTTGTCAGTGTTCCAAAGGGCGGTATCCCCAGAAATTTGAATTAATCTGATTTTCCATTCTTGTAGCCATACCTGCAAAAATTTGACTCAGGTCAAAAACTTTAAAGTCATCCTTGAGTCTTCTCATTTTCTCACACTGTGTATCTAATCTGTGAGCAAATTCTTACAGCTTTATCTTCAAAACCTACCCAGAACCTGACCATTTCTTATCACCTTCACTACTACTACTTCTCAGTCTACAGCACTATCATTTCCTGTCTGGATTACTGCAATAACCTCCAAGTGGTCTTTCTTCTTCTGCCCTTGCCCTTCTTTAGCTATGCTCAGTGTAGTCACTACAGTGATCCCGCTAAAAATTTAGATCATTTTCCTTCTCTGTCAAAACTCTCACTTAGAGTAAAAGCCAAAGTCCTTAAAATGATCTACAAAACCCTGTATGATTTAGCCCCCTGTTACCTCTGGGTCTTCACCTGCCTTATTCTCTTCATTGCTCACTCACTCCATGCCAGCCATATCTGGCTGCTTACTGATCCTAGAACATAGAAGGTGAGCTTTCATCTCAGGGTGTTTGTACTTGCTGTTCCCTTGGCCTGGCATTTTGTTCTCCTAGGTATCTGCATGACTCATGTCCTCACTTCCTTCAGGTCTTTTCTCAGATGTCATCTTTCCTTGGCCATCCTTTATAAATTTCAACACTGGATACTTTCTATTTCCTTTCCTTGCTTTATTCTTCTTTGTAAAACCTGTCACCACTATTATTATTTTCCTCTAGAATGTAAGATTTGTGAGAGCAGGTTTTTTTTTGGGGGGGGTGTATTTTTATATACTGTTGTATCCCTAGTGCATAGAACAGTGCCTGGTATACTGCAGGCACTCAATTAATACTTGCTGGATAAATGAATGACAAATTTATTTGTTCAAGGAGTACCACTATGTTATACCTGTGTACTCCTTATCTCTTTCCTGATTTCCAAGCTCACATTTCCTCCTGAGCGTCTCTGCAGAAAATCTGCCATCATCTTAATCTCAGTTTGGCCAGCTAGACTCATTATTATCTCCCTTAGTACTTCAGTAAACCTTAGGCCTTATTTCTGTTAATAAGACACCTCCAAAACTTGGCTGTTTCTTCTTCGTGATTTCTCCTTCCATATAGCAGGTCTCTAAATCTTGTTGAGTCCATTTCCTAAGTCTTGCTCCAGCTTATCTCCTAGTCTCCATTCCCACTGTCTATGCTTTAGTTCAGGTGTAAGTCTTTTACTCAGTGTAGAAGTCTACAAGGTAGTCTCCAATCCATTTTATTCACTGCTACCATTTTAATTCTCCTGATGAAGAGATTTGCTCAGATCACTGCTCTCTCCACAAACCTTCTGTGGCTGCCCATTATCTGTTGAATTAAGTAGGCAAGTAATCCAAAAGTGATGATTTGCTATTCTCTGTTCAGTTTATTTTTTTAACATGTATTTTAAAAAATGTTTTATTTATTTATCTATTTATTTATTTATTTATTTATGGCTACATTTGGTCTTCGTTGCTGCGTGCGGGCTTTCTCTAGTTGCAGGAGTGGGGGCTACTCTTTGTTGTGGGGCGCAGGCTTCTCATTGTGGTGGCTTCTCTTGTTGAGGAGCATGGGCTCTAGGCGCATGGGCTTCAGTATTGTGGTGCATGGGCTTCAGTAGTTGTGGCTCATGGGCTCTAGAGCGCAGGCTCAGTAGTTGCGGCACACAGGCTTAGTTGCTCCGTGGCATGTGGTATCTTCCTGGACCAGGGGTCTAACCCGTTTCCCCTGCATTGGCAGGTGGATTCTTAACCACTGCGCCACCAGGGAAGCCCGGCAGGCAGATTCGTAACCACTGTGCCACCAGGGAAGTCCCTTAATATGTATTTTTATGTATTTATTTATTTTGGCTGCACTGGGTCTTCGTTGCAGCATGTGGGATCTTCGTTGTGGCATGTGGAATTTTTTTTTTTAGTTGCAGCATGCGGGCTCATAGTTGCGGCATGCAAACTCTTAGTTGCAGCGTGCATGTGGGATCTAGTTCCCCGACCAGGGATCTAACCCTGGACACCTGCATTGGGAGCACAGAGTGTTACCCACTGGATCACCAGGGAAGTCCCTCTCTGTTCATTTTAACTGCCCCCTTCTGGAATGCCCACTTTCTCTCATTGTGGATTAAAACTGCTGCACTCTTCAAAATACAATTAATCTTCTCTGAAGTTCTGGAGAGAAAACAGGGCTAGAGAATTAGATACCAGAGTGTACACATTCTTTATGTACAGTACCAAGAAAGTATAGAGATGTAAATCTCTCCTAATCCTTTAGCCAAAGGTCAATTTTTCCAGAGCAACTGATGCCATCATCACTCTGACTTTTTTCTAGAGTTACTGTTTATGCTTCTATTTTTCCCACCAGTTAGGAACTTTTGGGAACAATGACTCATCTCATTCAGTTATGAACCTCAATGCACTTGATTCTAGGAGACATCCAATAAGTATAGAAGGCAGTAAAGGTTTGGGATTGGATTACCTGGTTTAAACCCGTTGGATGTCAGAACTGGAGGGAGATCTAGAGGTCACCTTTCAACCCATTCATTGTGTTGCTGAAATTTGGCCTCTGTTCACTGGTGCCTAATAGAAACATGGAGACAGTTTTGCGTGAAGTAGAAAAGAACAGCTTTATTGCTTTGCCAGGCAAAGGGGGTCACAGTGGGCTAATGCCCTCAAGACTGTGTGTCCTGCCCTGGAGGAGGTAGTGAGGAGTCTTACAGTGTTCAAGGAGCAGGGAGTGGTCAGCTCGTGGACATTCTTCTGATTGGTTGGTGATGAGGTAATCGGGAGTTGGCATCATCAACCTTCTGGTTCCAACTGGTCTGGGGTCTACATGCTTGTGGGCAGCCTACAGTTAACTTCTTCCACCTGGTGGGGGCAGGGGTTCAGTATCTGCAAAACAGCTCAAAGGACATAGCTCAGACTATTATCTATAGTCCTTCAGGAAGAACTAAAGGTCCTTGACTTTGTTTAATGGCTAAAATATTATTATTGTGTCTTGTTTGACTGTTTTTCTTTCTTTCTGCATTTTTTTCAGTTCTCTGATTAAATTTATTCTTCGACTAAATTTTTTTTTACAGACAAAAGGCAGGCAGAGGACATGGGTGGGGGTCTTTTCTGGTAAGGCCTCATAGGGTCGTGCTCCCTTACAATTTGTAAATGGGGACAGTGAGGCCCAGAAAGAGTAGGACTTTGTACCAAGTCAATGACCCAAGACCAGAAGCCAGACATCCTGATTTCCAAGTGGGTCTCCTTGGTAAGCCTTTGTGCTTCCCTTCGAGATTCAAGTGTCTCGGACTCCCACCTGGGCCCCTTCTCCAACCCTTACGCATTACCCTCTCAGTGACCCCCACCTTTCGTCCCTCCCCTAGGGTGTGCCGGGTTCACTGGTTCCAACAGCGACGCTCTGAATCCTAGCAGATGTTCCGCCCTTGTGGAGATTAGTCACGTCACCGTTGACTCCTCCCATTGGCTCGAGGGATGGAGCGCGGCGCTATGACGTCAGACGCCCAAAGGGGAGGAGCGGTGAGGGGAAGGAGGAGGGAAGTGGGGCTTCAACATGGCGGCTGTGGCACTGGCGGTGGCTACGGTGACGGCCTGGCCTGGGGAGGGCAGAGTTGGAGGTGGTGGTCTTCGCTCTCCCTAGGGGCCGTCAGGAGCTCAGCGGGGACCGAGCCTGGGAGGCCGGCCGGCGGCAGCACCTTTCGGCTTCTGGGACAGCGGCGGCAGCGTTCAGGTGAGGGGGCCTCCCGCTGGGGGAGGGGGTGATGGGCGGAGTTGGGGGAGGGAGCAGGTACCGGGAGACGGATGGGGGAGGGATAGGGAGGAAGCTGGAGGCTGAGTGGAATGAGAGGAGCGGCAGCTCAGGGGGTGTGAAGGCGAAGGGGCCAGAGAGGGGTGACTTGGGGAGGATTCTGGGAGAAGGGTCGGAGTGAGGGGACCAGAGTTGAAGGGGGCGGAGGGCAGATGGGATGCGGGAAAATAAATGAGTTCGGATTAAGGGGACTAATACTCTACTGGAAAATAGGTGCAGTAGACATCTATCTGGCTGGAGCGAGAGCTCGGTGGGAATTAGAGGATGTTGGGGAGAGGGACCCAGGTTTTAGTAAAGGTTAGTGATGGGGAAGACTTGAGGGTGAGTTGGGGACAGGAGATACAGATTTAGTTTTCCCTGAGGCGATGAGGTTAGAGGGAAAGGGAGGAGACCAGATCCGGGGCGAGTGATCTTTGGGGATATATTTGGCCTTGCCTGGTCTTCTCCAGGCATGTTAATCTTGCTTCTTTTGTTTGTTTCTTGGGTGGAGACTTATCTGTACAGTCCCCCTGGGCTTCAGAAACAGCCCCTAATCTTTCTTGTGGATCATTAATTTATAGTTCATTTATTTGATCTCTGTCAGCGATCTCTGACCTTTGTGTTGTCGCCACATGTTTTTGTTTCCAGACAGTTTCTTAAAAGTGTGGCTAGGCATAAAAATACATTTTATATTAAACCGAAATAAAATTTTGAGAGTTTTTAGACACCATGGAGTATTGCAAAACCAGATTTGGTAATTTAGTTATCTATTAAATAGCTTCTGTTCTAACTCCACTTACTAGGGCTTCTTTCGTTCCTCAGTTCTAATTATTAGAATTTGAGAATTTGGATAGATATGATGGATGTTTCTCTTTAGAATTTTGTCAGATTTGATGATGTGAAAAACGGGGCACTTAGTCTTTAGTGATAGACAGCTCTTTCTAGTTAATGTCCCAAACTAGTTAAACTGAAAGTTTCTGGATTATTTTGTAGCAAAGAATGTAAAATTTCTGAAGTCTAAAAGAATTACATTGTCTGCATTAACCTACTTTTTAAAGTGGGATTTTATAAATTTTTGTTTCTAATCCATCCTATTCATTCTTTGTTACTTATTTATTCAACGTTTATTGACTGCCAAGTGTGTGGCATTAATAAGTCATTATAATTATGGAAATGGAAAAATTAATATTTCTCTAGTGAGAATATCACTGCACAGCCTCATTGGAAGAAAAAGTGTTTTCAGAAGTGAAGACTAAGGAAGGCTTATAAAATTATGTAAATATAAGAACTTACTGAATTTTTCTTTTGTTTAGTATTTGACTCATTATTTCATCATGACCTACTTTATGTATATCTGAAAGATTTTATTTTTCTTTTTGATTTTGAAGAAGACAGTAACAGTATCCTAATATAATATTAGGTCTGTGGACAATTCTCATCAGTAGTTTTTAGTTCCCATTTCTTAGGCTGGCAAACATCACTTTATCTTGGGTGACTTTTCTTTGATGTCTTGACTGTGGTAAGGTATTTAAAATGCGGATTCCTGTAGTTTAATTCAGTGACTAAAATTCTCTCTGAATTTTTTTAGCATTATGTATCTTCATTACCTCAGAGTGTAGTTGTCAGTATTACACATTTTTCCTGTTATTTAATTATATTGTTGAATGTTTTGAGGTTTTTTTATATGTAGATTATTTTAAGTGTAAACATTTTCCCCACAGAGCAACCAAAACCAAAACCAGATCATCAGTTTATCATTAATCAGGTAATTTTCTTCAGACAGTCTTTCTCAAGAAAGGCAAAAGGTAGCATACAGTACCTTAAATTAGGTATTAAATAAGCTTCTTCTTGGAGTCAAGAAAACCTTGAGTTGAAGCTTAGAAATCAACTGGATTTAGTTTCCCACATAGCATGGGAATCCTTGCATCTGTATCACGAAGATAAGTGAAAATCTATCCTCTTTTCCAGAATCTAATTCCTTATAGGAAGGAGCCTTTCAGTCAGAGAAAGATGTAAGCAGGGTGTTGCTCTTCTAACCTGTAGCACACAATTTCTTGTAATATTGGAAAATAATTTGAATGTAAGAATAATATTTTCCTATGAATTGAGAATTATAATTTCAGATTTAAAAAATTTTAGGTGAGGGCAGCTAGATTTACTAAGGGATATGTGCTAAAATTGGGTCTATATTAATGAGCTAGGCATTGTTAAACACTTTACATAATCTCACTTAATCCTTACAATTTGTTTAGGTAAGCAGGTTGTGAGAGGCATGCTTTTTAGGTGTTGAGGAAACTGAAGATTAGAAAAGTTGAGTAACTTAACCAAGGTTACTAAATTTGTCCAATTTCAATGCCTTTACTGCATCTGTTACATCATTTTGCCATTCGGTTCCTATCAAGTAAATTTAAAGTATAAGCATGAGTTTTAAAGTAATACCATTTTAAACTACTTGTTCTCACTGAAATAGTAGTGTAACTGGAATGATAAATAGTTCATTACAATTTTAGTCACTTAAGATATCATCAGTATTCTAGGAGGAAGTAAATACCTGAATATTTTGTACTTAACAAAATAAACTGGATAAACTGGATAAGGGACTAGAAGTTTTTATACTTGTATTGCTGAGTCAGGTTGGACCTGCTTCAGCAAGGGCCAAAATTTGTATTTGGCAGCAATCCTCATGTGTTCTCAGAATTTTGGATTGGTCATTGTCAGTTGCTTAATGCTTACCAAACACTTCCAGTGTTTGAGTCACTGAATTGGCTCATGGTAATTGTGAATCTTGTAGTTTACTGAGTCAAGAGCCAGCAGTGTGTGTGTTTTGGTTGTTTCACTTCCTCCCCAACACTTAATATTGTCAGAGTTTTAAATTTTTTTCTAATCTCTTGGGTTTGAAATAGTATCTACTGCGTTTTTATTACCATTTCCCAAAGTTGAGCATCTTTTTTGTATGTTCATTGGCCATTTGTGCTTCTGTGATGTGTATATTCAAGTTCTCTGCTTATTTTTGAGTTTTCTCTTTTTCTGATTGATTTTTAAGAGTTCTTTATTTATTTTGTGTACTAATTATTTGTTAGTTGATGGTTTGCAAATATCCTCTCCCAATTTGTGACTTGTCTTATCTCTTCATAGTCTTTTGATGAGAAAAGTTCATAATTTTAATGAACTGAACTGTTCAGTCTTTTATGCTTTTTATATCATATTTAGGAAATCCTCTTCTACTAGGCATGCTATTTTAACAAATACAAGAGTATACGTGTCTGTCACGTGGCATCTAATCTGACATTTAGTACCAATATTTGCTTGATTAGAAAGGCCAACTTCTCAAGAGTTGTGTTTGTATTGTCTTTGGAGTTACAGGGTCAGACGTTTTTTTTTAAAATAAATTTATTTATTTATTTATTTATTTTTTGCTGCATTGGGTCTTCGTTGCTGCGCGTAGTTGTGGCGAGCAGGGACTACTCTTTGTTGCAGGTGCGTGGGCTTCTCATTGTGGTTGCTTCTCTTGTTGCAGAGTACGGGCCTTAGGCGCGTGGGCTCAGTAGTTGTGGCGCACGGGCCTAGTTACTCCACAGCACGTGGGATCTTCCCGGACCAGGGATCGAACCTGTGTCCCCTGCATTGGCAGGTGGATTCTTAACCACTGTGCTGCCAGGGAAGTCCTGGGCCAGAGGGTTTTAAAAGCAGCTTGAGTTGTGCTTTATACACAGGTTACATATATTTCCCCAAACTGAGAAACTAACAGATTTGTGAATGATGTATGCATTTTACAAAATGTTAATAATGTGGTATGACGGTGAGAGAGTTTTCTTGTGTGGACAATTCATGAGTCACTCATTCTGAGCAGTTAGGATTTCTACTAAAATATGTTCAGAAAGATTTTTTGATATCTAGTCCTGTCTAGTGTGGGCTTTATCAAGAATAATTGTGGTTTGTGAGAGAGCTGATGTGGAAACATTTTGGAAGAGTTTTTTTGTTTTTATTTTCAAGTAATACAATATTATATAATTAGGATAAAATTAGGTAGAATGTAATTACATTAAGTAAAAAGGAGGAATATGTAAATTTTCATAGTTAAGCAACAACTTTGGACTTCCGTGGTGGTGCAGTGGTTAAGAGTCTGCCTGCCAATGCAGGGGCCACAGGTTCAAGCCCTGGTCCGGGAAGATCCCACAGGCCGCAGAACAACTAAGCCTGTGAGCCACAACTACTGAGCCTGCGCTCTAGAGCCCGTGAGCCACAACTGCTGAGCCCACGTACCACAACTACTGAAGCCCGCATGCCTAGAGCCCGTGCTCTGCAACAAGAGAAGCCATGCGATGAGAAGCTCGTGCACCGCAACAAAGAGTAGCCCCCTCTCGCCACAACTAGAGAAAGCCCACAAGCAGCAACGACGACCCAAAGCAGCCAAAAATAAATAAAATAAATAAATTAATTTAAAAAACCCAAAAAAACAAAACAAAACAACAACTTGTTCCTGTGTGTGTGGGGGGGGGTTGGTTTTTTTTTGTGGGGGGGTGAGTATCGTATGTTTATGGTATTTAAATTATGTTAGATACATTTAAAAGAATGAAGTACTCTTCTTAGTATTGGAGAAACTACATCTGTTTAAAGTTATGATGGGGAATTCTCTAGTGGTCCAGTGGTTAGGACTCCGAGCTTTCACTGCCAAGGGAGCGGGTTCAACCCCTGGTCAGGGAACTAAGATCCTGCAAACCACGTCGTGTGGCCAAAAAAAGAAAAAAATTGTGATGAACATTGCAAATTGACTAGAACATATGTGAGGGAGGATATAGTTTTTCTGTTTTGTTTTTTAAACTCCCTGCCCAGTTCTTTGGACTGTGTGGCTCCTATCCACCATTAAACCCTTATCTCTTAGGTTATTTTTATAAAAATCTTGAGCGATTTGATTTACTCTGTCGTGTATTAAAGCCTCTAAAAACTTTTTTCTTTTTTTCATGAGAAGGCTATGGAGTACTATGAAGGTTGGGAACTGTTCTTCTAAGCAGTTGGATGTTCTGATCCTGGCAAAGATCATGTTGAAATATAGAACATCCACCAGACTTTAATTATACTGCAAATACTGTATAGTGATATACAGTACACCCTTGATATTTGTGAAAGATATGTCCCTAGAGTTTTGAGAATCCTTGCATAAATGCCATACTTTAGAATGTCCCTCATAGCTTATAGAAGAGTATAATGGAAAATTTTTAGTTACCATCAGATTTGATGGGTAAATAGAAGAGAACAACAAAGTTAGAGATTTTGATGCTAAACTCAGTCTTCACCTACCTTTAACTCCCAATCTTTTGCTGTTTGTCACTGCTGGTTGGCCTATCCCCAGCCTCTTTTAATAACCCTTTGAAGACTCAAGGTCAGACTGGCTTTGCTTGTCTTGTGCTGCATCTCATCATCATGGTCTTAGTCCCAGGCAGGGTTCATATCCTCATTTCTTCCTTCGTTAGTAAGAATGGAATCTTCCTAATCCTGACATCTTCCTATAGTTTGGGAGTGTTAATATTTCCTTCTAGAGTTCAGTGGCGAAGGATATGGGCAGTAACTTCCCTATTTCCTCCTTCAGGCAGATTATACCTTATACCACACCATGTATGATAAATGACTCCTTTCTGTGGGTGGAATTCAAAGTCAAATGTCAGCTAGATTACAAATTATTATATGGAGTGGAATTTAGGGGTAGCTTGTGAATTCTCAAAAAATTTTCTTCCATCAAAGGTTACTCTATTTCCAAGTGATAATAACAATAGGAAATCAACCAACCAACCTACCACAAATTTTGTTCTGAAATACTTTAAAATTACTGAAGGTCTTGAATTGTTTATATCCTGTCCCATCCATTTTCTAAAACAGGAAATTCTAGCTAGTTCTTGTAATTTAATAGGGAATCTAACTTTATCCTTGTAGTAGATAGTTTTTACGATAATATTTCACTTAGCTAGCTTATTCAGAGACCTCGGTGTTTTATATAAGCAGATTTTGAAGATAATGGAACATTTCTTCTTTGAGAGCCCATGTTAAACAAAATTATTGGTAGATTATTAAATGAGAATCTTTTATAACTATACCTTTTATAATGCAGTCAGTAATAATGTATGGCTTACTCCATAATAATGTAGGTCTTACTCCAAATGTCTCTAGGAAGCTATGCTTTTTGAGTTGTTGGGTCTCTGTTTTAAAAAAAAAAATGTTTTTGGTCTGTATGTATTACTGGCAGTAAAATTTAGTGAAAGAGTGTACATATTAGGGTAACTGAGGCTTATTTTATTTAGTATTGTAAGAAATTATATTTAGGCACAGTTGTAGTTTGAGACGTTCTTGATCTGTCCAATACGATAGCCACATAGTGCAGATATAAAACATTTTTATCATTATGGAAAGTTCTTTTGGACAGCACTGTTCTCGACAAATGCTTGTCAAATTTTATTGTGCGTGTAGATCACCTGGAGATCGTGGTAAAATGTAGATTCTGATTCAGTAGTTCTGGGTGGGCTTGCGATTGTGTATTTTTAACAAGCTCCCAGGTTATGTTGATGGCCCAAGGACCATACTTTGAATAGTAATTTTTTTTTAATGAGATTTTTTAAAAAAATTAATTAATTAATTTATGGCTGTGTTGGGTCTTCGTTTCTGTGCGAGGGCTTTCTCTAGTTGCGGCAAGTGGGGGCCACTCTTCATCGCGGTGCGCGGGCCTCTCACTATCGCGGCCTCTCTTGTTGCGGAGCACAGGCTCCAGACGCGCAGGCTCAGCATTTGTGGCTCACGGACCTAGTTGCTTCGCGGCATGTGGGATTTTCCCAGACCAGGGCTCGAACCCGTGTCCCCTGCATTGGCAGGCAGATTCTCAACCACTGCGCCACCAGGGAAGCCCTGAATAGTAATTTTTTTAAAAAAATTTATTTATTTTTGGGCTGCGTTGGGTCTTGTTGCTGTGCGTGGGCTTTCTCTAGTTGCAGCAAGTGGGGGCTACATTTTGCTGTGGGGCGTGGGGTTCTTATTGTGGTGGCTTCTCCTTGTTGTGGAGAACGGGCTCTAGGTGTGTGGACTTAAGTAGTTGTGGTGTGCGGGATCAGTAGTGTGGCTCGCAGGCTTAGAAGCTCTGCGGCATGTGGCATCTTCCCAGACAAGGGCTCGAATCTGTGTCCCCTGCATTGGCAGACAGATTCGTAACCACTGAGCCACCAGGGAAGTCCCTCAGTAGTAAAGTTTTGAATTTACTATAACATGAGGTTGATTTGGGACCTTTTTATGAGATATTTTCTTAATATATTATAAGCTTTTTAATTAACGTCTTTTGCCAGGAGAGATTATATTGTAATGGACAGAACTCTGGACAGTGAGTTGAAAGATCTAAAGTTCTAGTTCTGGTTTCCCATTTAAAA
Source organism: Balaenoptera acutorostrata (assembly GCF_949987535.1). Lineage (NCBI taxonomy): Eukaryota > Metazoa > Chordata > Mammalia > Artiodactyla > Balaenopteridae > Balaenoptera > Balaenoptera acutorostrata. The sequence continues at coordinate 43,413,161 of NC_080069.1, read as the reverse complement.
CTAACCATCTCTTTCAGACTTGAACTTTTTAGTTTGTGGAATGGGAATACCTGCTTATATCTCCTAGCATGTGAGGTTCATGTAAGATGATGTATGTGATGGTCTTTTCAAAAGTACCTAAGACTTTAACATATAGTTTTGAAAATTATAAAGTTTTTAGCATATACTTTGTTAGAAGCATAATACTTTTCCACTGTTAGCTAACATTCTTATTTTTCAAAAGCTAATATACTGCATTTTATCCGGGAATCTCAGTAACTTTTATTTATTTTTTTATGCTTAATGTTTGTCTTTTTCCATTAGAATTAATTTTAATGAGGGATTTTGTCCTGTTATATAGCTGCCACTTAGAGAAGTACCAAGCAATAATTGTAGGTACACTTTAAACAGATGTTGAGTGAACGAGGCATGAAGCCTGAGAAATTGCCTATTGCTGTGACCAGGCAGGGATAGTTTTTCAGATGAACAAAATTTGATTGGGAACCAGCAAGGGGGAACAAAAAAGTAATTAGTTAGGGACTTTTCTGCTGGTGCAGTAGTTAAGAATCTGCCTGCAATGCAGGGGACCCAGGTTTGAGCCCTGGTCCAGGAAGATCCCACATGCTGTGGAGCAGCTAAGCCCATGCACCACAGCTACTGAGCCTGTGCTCTAAAGCCTGTAAGCCACAACTACTGAGCCTGCGTGCTACAACTACTGAGGCCCGCGCGCCTAGAGTCCATGCTCCACAACAAAGACAAGCCATCACAGTGAGAAGCCTGCGCACCGCAATGAGAAGCCTGAGCACCGCAAGGAAGAGTAGCCCCCACTCGCCACAACGAGAGAAAGCCCGTGCACAACAACGAAGACCCAATGCAGCCAAAAATAAATAAATTTAAAAAAAGAAAAAAGAAAAAAAGAATTCTCCCTTTCACCCAAAATGTGCACACACACACACACACACAAAATTAAAAAAAAAAAAAAAGTAATTATTTAGCTAGTTTTTCCATTGGGGGAAAAGAATAACAGCCAGATAACATCTCTCTTCACTATAGAATTCTATTTGCATAGTCCTGTGGGGTTTTTTTTATTATTATTATTTTTTGGCTGCGTTGGGTCTTCCTTGTTGCACGTGGGCTTTCTCTAGTTGCAGCGAGCGGGGGCTACTCTTCATTGCAGTTTGCAGGCTTCTCATTGCAGTGGCTTCTCTTGTTGTGGAGGAGGGGCTCTAGGCATGTGGGCTTCAGTAGTTGCAGCACGCAGGCTCAGTAGTTGTGGCTCGTGGGCTCTAGAGCGCAGGCTCAGTAGTTGTGGTGCACAGGCCTAGTTGCTCCGTGGCATGTGGGATCTTCCTGGACCAGGGATTGAACCCGTGTCCCCTGCATTGGCAAGTGGATTCTTAACCACTTGCTACCCGGGAAGTCCCAGCCTTTTTAAAATTATTATTATTATTATTATTTTTAACTTTTGGGTTTATTTATTTATTTATTTATGGCTGTGTTGGGTCTTCGTTTCTGTGTGAGGGCTTTCTCTAGTTGCGGCAAGTGGGGGCCACTCTTCATCGCGGTGCGCGGGCCTCACTATCGCGGCCTCTCTTGTTGCGGAGCACAGGCTCCAGATGCGCAGGCTCAGTAGTTGTGGCACACGGGCCTAGTTGCTCCACGGCATGTGGGATCCTCCCAGAGCAGGGCTCGAACCCGTGTCCCCTGCATTGGCAGGCAGACTCTCAACCACTGCGCCACCAGGGAAGCCCCTTAAATTACTATTTTTAATCTTTAACTTTTATAGAGGGTTTCCTATTTGATCTTCAGGGACTCACTTATAAGTCAATGTAAAAATGAATGGGTTTCTTATTATGGGTGACGGTCTCTTGGTACCAGCTTTCTTTATTCTTTAGAGTACGTACAAGCCATTGAAGTGTGGAACTACTCTTATTAAAATAAGATTTGGTTTAGGAAGGTGAGGAGGTTCCAGTAGACAGTGGTAACTATTGCTTGTGTTATCTTATTTTGTACTTATAATAACCCTTTTGATTTACTTTATATTAACATTTCTTATATTATTAATCTTTGCTTTTACTTATAAGAAGAATGTGTTTGTTGAGTTTTGTTATTAGAGATATATTACAACCCGTTTTGATAGATACTTGTAAAGCAACTAAGATTTGTTGAAAGGTCTGCCATGTGCTTTTTGTTTTCCTTTATTAGAAATCATTTCATAATAAAATATATGAAGTTATAAAATATAGAAGAAAAATTCTTTTGTATATGTATTGTATGTATCTTTAGCTTTAGAAGTAGAGCTCTTAAGACCATTGCCAATAATCTTATTATGTTAATTGCTACATGCGGTAATCTGAAGCAAATCTGTTAGTTGATAATTTTCAATGGATGAGGAGCCTTTGTTGATTTTGTTTCCTAGACTCTAACCACATAGATATCTTTTCTATAACATTTCCTATCCTAATTTCCCATTTTCTAAAAGGCTTGTATTCTATGCTTTTTCTTTTTTTGAACCCAGGCTGAATATTGGTCTTTGAACAGGGGGAGTAAATTCTTTCATATTAATTATGATTATAAATCTACTTAGTTTTATTCTTATTCTACGTTTTCTGTTTACCCTCCTTTTTTCTTGTTTTTTAAAATCTTTTTCTTCCTTTTGATGAATTTTCTATATTTGACTTCTTTGCTTTAGTTATTTGAAAGTTGCTCATCCTATTCCTTTTTTTATGTTGGTTGCTGTTAAAATTTTTATATGTAATTTTAAAATTTATTTATTTATTTGGCTGTTCCGGGTCTTAGTTGCTGCATGCAGAATCTTCGTTGTGGTGTACGGTATCTTTAGTTGTGTCTTGTGAACTCTGAGTTGTGGCATGTGGGATCTAGTTCCCTGATCAGGGATCGAACCTGGGTCCCCTGCATTGGGAGCGTGGAGTATTAGCCACTGGACACCAGGGAAGTCCAATATATGTAATTTTTATACATAAAATCCATATGTCCTGTATATGTAATCTCTACAATAAGACAAGTTTGTTTTACTTCCTCCTCCCTCCCAAATTTCTCCCATTTTCAGGTCATCTCAGATTTTAGTTCCAGATCACTTATTTACTTTTATGTCAGGAGTTGCCTTGGACTACGTTTATTTTACTGATTTATTTGCCCACTGCTTTTTCTGATGTTTTCCATTTCTCCTACTTTAGATTAACTTTATGCTTTGGTAGACTATATCTCTGAATTCTTTTTTCAGGGAGGAACCAATGAAGAGTGAGTTTTCAGTCTTTAGATGTTGAAATGTTTTCATTTTGCTCCCTTATTTGGATACTAGGGTTCTAATTCTACAACTATTCTTAATCAGATTTTTGAAGATAATTGCTCCATAATTTTATAGCCTCTGTTGTTGATAGTGAGTTCTTGAAGCTAGTCTTATTCTCTTTCCTTTGTATATAACCACTTTCTATCTGGAAGCTGTTTGTTGTTCAGACTTTTAAAAATCTGGTGATGATCTAAATTTTTATGATGTGTCTAGATTTCAGTTTTTACCAGTGCATTTTGCTTGGTACTCACCTCTTCTAGTTTCAAGACTGTGTTATTTATTTACTTAGCTCTTAGAGGTTTTATTTCTCTTTTTCCGTACTCTCAGTTCTCTCCTGAAAGTCCTGTTAGACCAATTTGAGAACTGCTTAAAACTATTGATCCTGAGCTTGAAACACTTTCACCATGGCATATTTTTTCCACCTTCTAAACTCGTCTGTATTTAGGGCTGGGTTTTTTTTTTTTTTTAAGGATTTTCTTATTTATTTATTTATTTATTTATTTATTTTTGGCTGTGTTGGGTCTTCGGTTCGTGCGAGGGCTTTCTCCAGTTGCGGCAAGCGGGGGCCACTCTTCATCGTGGTGCGGGGACCGCTCTTCATCGCGGTGCGCGGGCCTTTCTCTATCGCGGCCCCTCCCGTCACGGGGCACAGGCTCCAGACGCGCAGGCTCAGCAATTGTGGCTCACGGGCCCAGCTGCTCCGTGGCATGTGGGATCTTCCCAGACCAGGGCTCGAACCCGTGTCCCCTGCATTAGCAGGCAGATTCTCAACCACTGCGCCACCAGGGAAGCCCCTAGGGCTGGGTTTTTAAAAATAGCTTTATTAAGGTATAGTTCATATATCACAAAATTCAGTCGTTAAAAGTGTACATACAGTTCAGTGTTTTTTTAGTATTCACAGTGTGGTGGAACCACCACTACAGTCTGTTGAAAATGTTCCAGAGCATTTTCAGTACCCCAAAAAGAAACCTCATGTCCATTAGCATTCACTCCCTATTCCACTCTCCCCACAGCCCCTAGCAACCACTTATTTACTTTCTGTTTCTGGATTTGCATATTTTAGACATTTCACATAAATGGAAATATAATATGTAGTCTTTTGTGACTTGCTTATTTCATTTAGCATGTTTTCTGTGTTCAACCATGCCATATTTTTTTCCATAAATTTATTTTATTTATTTATTTATTTTTGGCTGCGTTGGGTCTTCGTTGCTGCACATGGGCTTTCTCTAGTTGCAGTGAGCGGGGGCTACTCTTTGTTGCGGTGCGCGGGCTTGCAGTGGCTTCTCGTTGCAGAGCATGGGCTCTAGGCGCGTGGGTTTCAGTAGTTGTGGCATGCGGGCTCAGTAGTTGTGGCTCGAGGGCTCTAGAGCGCAGGCTCAGTAGTTGTGGCACACAGGTTTAGTTGCTCCGCGGCATGTGGGATCTTCCCAGACCAGGGCTCGAACCTGTGTCCCCTGCATTGGCAGGCGGATTCTTAACTACTGCACCACCAGGGAAGCACCATGCCATTGTTTTTTATTGCCAAATAATATTCCATTGTATGGATATATTATGTTTTATTTATCCATTTGTCAGGTGATGGACAGTTGGGTTGTTTCCACTTTGTCTATGTGGATGTATGTTTTCATTTCTCTCAGGGATTACACTTAACATCTTAAATTTCGAACAGTCTAGTTTGAACTGATAACCGACTTAACTTCAATATCATACAAAGACTCTGATCCTGTATGGTTCTGTACTACCCCCTTTAAAGGTTGTTGTCACAAATTGCAACTTACGTGCAACATGGATGAACCTGGAGGGCATTAAGGTAAGTGAAATAAGCCAGGTATAGAAAGACAATAACATAGGTTTTTTTTCCGGTTGCGTTGGGTCTTCATTGCTGCGGGCGGGCTTTCTCTAGTTGCGGCGAGTGGTGGCTACTCTTCATTGAGGTGTGCTTGCTTCTCATTGCAGAGGCTTCTCTCATTGCTGAGCATGGGCTCTAGGCACGTGGGCTTCAGTAGTTGGAGCACGTGGGCTCAGTAGTTGTGGCACACGGGCTCTAGGGCACTCAGGCTTCAGTAGTTGTGGTGCTTGGGCTCTAGAGCACAGGCTTAGCAGTTGTGGCGCATGGGCTTAGTTGCTCCGCGGCATGTGGGATCTTCACAGACCAGGGCTCGAACCCGTGTTCTCTGCATTGGCAGGTGGATTCTTAACCACTGTGCCACCAGGGGAGTCCAGTAACATAGATTTATAATAATTTTTGTGCATTAAAAAAAACAATCCGTACTAAATAAAAAGGGGAGTTGGAAACCGAAAACAATACTGTTAGCCCATTTATTCTTTTTTTAATAAATTTATTTATTTACTTACTTATTTATTTATTTATTTATTTTTGGCTGTGTTGGGTCTTTGTTGCTGCGTGCAGGCTTTCTCTAGTTGCACGGAGTGGGGGCTACTCTTCGTCGTGGTGCACGGGCCTCTAATTGCAGTGGCTCCTCTTGTTGTGGAGCACAGGTTCTAGGTGCACAAGCTTCAGTAGTTGTGGCATGTGGGCTCAGTAGCTGTGGCCTGCAGTCTCAGTAGCTGTGGCCTGCAGGGTCTAGAGTGCAGGCTCAGTAGTTGTGCCTCACGGGCTTAGTTGCTCCATGGCATGTGGGATCTTCCCAGACCAGGGCTCGAACCTGTGTCCCCTGCATTGGCAGGCGGATTCTTAAATACTGTGCCACCAGGGAAGTCCTAGCCCATTTATTCTTAGCAGAGATCTTTATTTCTTCCTGAGGTTTTGAGTTACTGTGGTATTCTGCTATTTCAGCCTGAAGGACTTTTTTTTTTTTTAATTTTATTTATTTATTTTTATTTTTGGCTGCCTTGGGTCTTTGTTGCTGTGCGCGGGCTTTTCTCTAGTTGCGGCGAGCGGGGACTACTGTTCGTTGCGGTTCCCGGGCTTCTCATTGGGTGGCTTCTCTTCCTGCAGAGCACAGGCTCTAGGCGCGCGGGCTTCAGTAGTTGTGGCACTCAGGCTCAGTAGTTGTGGCTCATGGGCTCTAGAGCACAGGCTCAGTAGTTGTGGTGCATGGGCTTAGTTCCTCTGTGGCATGTGGGATCTGCCTGGACCAGGGCTCGAACCCGTGTCCCCTGCACTGGCAGGCGGATCCTTAACCACTGCGCCACCAGGGAAGTCCCACTGAAGGACTTTTAACAGTTCCTGTAGGCAACAAACTCTCTCAGGTTTATTTATCTGAGACTGTTTCAGTTTCTCCCTCATTTAAAAAAAAATATTTTTTTGGGTTGTGTCGGGGTCCTAGTTGCGGCATGTGGGATCTTTCATTGCAGTGCAAGGGCTCTTTGTTGCAATGTGTGGGGTTCTCTCTAGTTCTGGTGCACAGGCTCAGTAGTTGTGGCACGTGGGCTCTCTGGTTGTGGCACATGGGCTCTGGAGCACATGGGCTCTGTAGCTGTGGTGCAGGCTCCAGAACGTGTGGGCTCTGTAGTTGTGGTGTGCAGTCTCCAGAGCGTGAGGGCTCTGTAGTTGTGGCGGGCAGGCTTAGTTGCCCCGTGGCATGTGGGATCCTAGTTCCCTGACCAGGGATCGAACCTGTTCCCTTCATTGGAAGGTGGATTCTTAACCACTGGACCACCAGGGGAGTCCCCCTCCCTCATTTTTTGTTTTTTTAATTAATTTATTTTTGGTTGCGTTGGGTCTTCCTTGCTGTGCATGGGCTTTCTCTAGTTGTCGCGAGCGGGGGCTACTCTTCTTCGTGGTGTGCGGGCTTCTCATTGTGGTGGCTTCTCTTGTTGCGGAGCACGGCCTCTAGGCGCGCGGGCTTCAGTAGTTGTGGCATGCGGGCTCAGAAATTGTGGCTCATGGGCTCTAGAGCACAGGCTCAGTAGTTGTGGCGTACGGGCTTAGTTGCTCCGTAGCATGTGGGATCTTCCCGGACCAGGGCTTGAACCTGTGTCCCCTGCATTGGCAGGTGGATTCTTAACCACTGCGCCACCAGGGAAGTCCCCCTCCCTCATTTTTGAAGGACAGTTTTTGCCAGATACAGTATTCTTGGTTGACAGTTCTTTTTTCTTTTGGTAATTTAAATGTGTCATCCTACTGTCTTCTGTTCTCCATAGTTTCTGATTAGAAATTGGCTGTTAATCTGTTGAGGCTCCCTTGTAAATGATGAGTTGCTTCTCTTGCTTTTAATGATTCATTCTTTTTTTTCAACAGTTTGGTTATAATTTGTCTTGGTTTGAATCTCTTTGAGTTTATCCTACTTGGAGTTCATTGAGCTTCTTGGATTTATAGATTCATGTCTTTCATCAAATCTGGGAAGATTTTGGCCGTTATTTTTTAAAATAGTCTTTCTGCCTTTTCTCTTTTCTGGGACTCCTGTAATGTGGATGTTGATATGCTTAATGGCATCCCACAGGTCTTTTAGGCTCAGTTTGCTTTTCTTTATTCTTTCTTTGTAGACATTGCTCTATCTTCAAGTTTGCTGATTCTTCATTTTGCCTGCTCAGATCTGCTGTCGTACCCATCTAGTGAACTTTTTGTTTCAGTTAGGATATTTTTAGCTCCAGAATTAAAACTACCGAAGTATAGAAAGTTGAACATGAAAGCCTTCTTTTACCTTCTTCCAGAACTAACCATTGTTAACAGTTTGGTATGAATCCTTTCTGATTTTTGTGTACATACAAAAAGCCATGCAAATATATGTGCTTGTTGAGTTTTTTTTAAGCATTTTGTTTTGATACAATTTCATAATTGCTTGAAAGTAAGTTGGGGACTTCCCTGGTGGCGCAGTGGTTGAGAATCCGCCTGCCAGTGCAGGGGACATGGGTTCGATCCCTGGTCTGGGGAGATCCCACATGCTGCAGAGCAACCAAGCCTGTGCGTCACAACTGCTGAGCCCACGTGCCACAACTACTGAAGCCCGTGTGCCTAGAGCCCGTGCTCCATAACAAGAGAAGCCACCGCAATGAGAAGCCTGTGCACTGCAATGAAGAATAGCCCCCGTTTGCTGCAACTAGAGAAAGCCCGTGCACAGCAACGAAGACCTAACACAGCCAAAAATAAATAAGTTAACAAAAAAAAAAAAAAAAAAGAAAAGTAAGTTGAAGACATGGTTCCCTATTACTACTTTACAGTGCGTGCTTCCTAAAAATAAGAACATTCTCTCACATAGTCACATACTAATGATCAAAATCAGGAAATTAACTGTTATTGAATCACCCATTGTCCAGCAACATTCTTATAGCAAAAGAACATCCTGGATCATGCATTACATTTAGTGGTTTTGTATTTTTTAATTGCCTTTCATCTGATACAGTTTCTTAGTCTTTGTCTTATGACTTTGACATATTTGTAGAGTGCAGACCATTTATTTTATAGAATGTCTCTCAAGATGGGTTTGTTTGATATTTCTTGATGATTAGATTCAGGTTGTTTGATACTTCCTCATGATAGTTTCACTTTTGGCAGGAATACCACAGAATTGATGTGTTCTCAGTGTATCATATATGGAGGTGTCAGTTTGTTCCATTACTGGTAATGTTAATTTTGATCACTTGGTTAAGGTGGTGTCTGCCAAGATAAAGTTACTGTTTTCTCCACCATACTTAATAAAAAATATATTGTGGGGAGATACTCTGAGACTATGTACATATCCCGTTACCCTTGTGGAACTTGAACCCACTTGTTTTAGCATCTACTGATACTGATTCTTCAAATTATTGATATGATGGTTGCCAATTATGAGTTAGGTTTAATGCACAGTTTTAGAAAATTAAAATGTGATTATTCTGCAGCCTCTTTCATTTTACACTATAGCAGTAACATCTTTTTATTTCTTTATTTTAGAAAGTTCCAAACTTATAAATGTAGATCTAGCCATAACAGCTGTCAATCTGCCTTTCTTCCTCCCTTCCTCTTTTTCTTTCTTTCTTTTTAATAAATTTCAGGTGTACAACATAGTGATTCACAATTTTTAGAGGTTATACTCCATTTATAGTTATTATAACAATCTTATTTCATATACATGCCCTCTTCCCAGTTATTTTGGAGCAAATCCCAGGCATATCATTCCATCTGTAAATATATTCTTGTGTATCTCTGAAAGATAGGAATTATAAAAAAACTGTAATACCGTTGTCCTACCTTAAAATTTAACTTATTTAATATTATCAGATATCCAGTTAGTGTTCATATTTTCCCAATTGTTTTGACTTTTTTCCTCAGTGTGTTTGGATTGGGATCCAAATAAGATCTGTATGTTGTGATTGCTTTATTTATTTAAGTAATACTTTTTAAAATTTTAATTTAATTAAATTAATTAATTTATTTGGTTGCACCGGGTCTTAGTTGTGGCTCGCTGGCTCCTTAGTTGCAGCACATGGGCTCCTTAGTTTTGGCATACAAACTCTTAGTTGTGGCATGCATGTGGGATCTAGTTCCTTGACCAGGGATTGAACCTGGGCCCCGTGCATTGGGAGAGCAGAGTCTTAACCACTGCATCACCAGGGAAGTCCCTATGATTGCTATAGATTTATTGCTTATGCTCTTTTTTAACTTATAGATTCCCTCCTTTCTATTTTTCTTTTTTTTTTTCTTTGAAATTCTGTGTTGATGGAAACAATTTTTCCTGAAAAGTGTCTTACAGCTAGGAGTTTGCTGTTTAATTCAATTTACTACTATTTCAATTAGAATTTAGTGTCTATATATAAATATAAGTATACATATATACAAATATATGAGGTTTGTTTCTTATTTTCCTTTTTTTCTCCTTCCTTTGTCAAGTTTTGGTATCAGTATTATGCTAATCTCATATGATAACTTGGAAATTTGGCAACATTAATTCAATAGGTACTTACTAAGCACTATTTACAGACACTGTGCTTGGTGAAATGGTGAACAAAGCCAAAGTGGTTCTTGTACTCATAGTGCGTAAAGCCTAGTGGGGAAAGCTAGGCAATAAATAAACCCTGTATAAAACTACAAACTGCAAAGCTGTGTTTGTCTGTTTCCATTTTATGTGTTGGAATAATTTAAGTAAAATAGGAATAATTTGTTGCTTAAAGATTTGCTAGAACTTTAAATAAAATCATCTATTCTGATGCTTATATTTACATAAAATTATTTTATTTGCCTGTGAAATTACTTAACAACCCTTACCTTCTCCCCTCAGATCCTTGATATTCTGTGAAGTTGTGCCATTTTTATATTGTTTGTTCCCTGGTATTGCACAGTGTTCCCCTGGGGGTATGAGTTCTCAAGTTTGGTGAGCAAGGCTCTGTTACTTCTTTGTTTCTATGGGAAAAAAATCATTCAGATTTCACAAGACTGAAACAGTCAGAATGATGCAATCCACTGAATGTGAAGACTGTTGAAAGGACAGAAAAATTATGTTTTTGATTACTTCTCTCAGATCAGATTAATAGCCTCTGGTATGATAATTAGCTTCTTTGTATTTTAAATTGACCAATTATTTTGTATTGGCTTCTAGTAGAGTGAAATTGTTTTATTAGTGTCAAATAGTAAGCGTTTTCTTCTCCTTCAACATGGGTGTGGACTATGTATACCTACTGAGTCATAGATTCAACAAGTAATTACATGTGTTTATGTGCCCTCATAACTAAGAATATGAAGTCTTGTGATATCTTGCTTATATATATTACTATAAAAACGATTGAAGTACGTAGTTATAAAAGAATGTGTCTAGATCCTTAAAGGTTTTGCAAAGATTGTCAGAGGTAATTTACTCCAGGCCTCTCTTTTTACCGAAGAAGCCCTGAATTTTTTTTTTTCTTCTTCTTCTTTCTTTGAAAGGTTTTGACTGGCTCTAAACCATACCAAATTGATGAAAGAACTGAGACTAGAACCTAAGTTTTTAACTGTCCAGAGTGCTCTTTTCTCTCTTGTATTCTGCCATAAGTTGTGATGTGGTTTTTGAAAGAGTTGGGGAGGAGATGATATTTTTGGTTCAGCAATTTCTTGAAATTATTTTTTCCCAGTTAATGTTTATTCATAGTTTAAAAAATTAAGTTGGATAGGTTTATGGCTGTATTTCCTCTTGGGACATTGTGCTCTTACTTGCTGAACTCTAAATTACATTAAAGGGAATGTTAAGTGAATTTTAGTGAATTGGTTAAGATATTGACTTGAAATTTTTAATTGGCTAATGCTTTATGTCATGACTCCCAATTCTAGCTTTTAGCTAGTCAGTACTTTCCTGTTCTTACATTATGTTAGCCTCACAGACCTCACCATTTCATACTATTTATTGGTAACTACAGGAAATCATTGTTTAACTTTTTTAAGGGCATTGTTTTGTCTAATTTCATTCCCAAGTTACGTATTAGTTAGCTATATAAAATTATCATATTTTCAGAAAGTTTGAGAGGGCAAGAAGACATGAAAAGGCCACCTCTGCTAAAGACTAGACACTGTGCTTGGAGGATTAAGAGGAGCCCAGAGTCCAGGAAGATCCTTGTTTGGATTTTTCTTGACCCATTTTGGAATTAACTAGAATTCTTAACTGCAGTTCTGATAAAATCACATTGGGTCAGTAACTTGCCTTGACAATACTATATTATCTTTTTTATGTACTACTTGTTGCTTTTTAAATTTTAGTGAGCTGATATTTAACTATAACCAGTTTTTATTAAACTGTGAAATGAACTTTGCATTGAGTCACTATTTGCTTTTCTTAAAGCCTTTAGTATACTACATGGTTAGTAGCTTTGGTAAAAACCTCATTTGCAAGAGAAATTAGCGAGAAACCTTGTACAGTACAACAATTTGGCTTTAAAAATAACGTTTTGTTTTCAAAGTTTTTCATGAGGCAAGCATTTTGTTGAATTTTAAGTCTCAGAAAGTTGTTTTTGCCCACTAGCTTTCTGTATAGAGTGAAATAGGTTTTATGTATTTGGGCAGTTGTGCACTGTTACTGCACTTTTGTTTGTTTGGAATTTATTTTGGTATGGAAATGTGAGGTGAGCATCCAACTTTACTTTTTTCTAGGTGGCTACTCAGCTGTCTCATCACTTCACAGATTTTAAATGGCACTTTATTTATTTTTAAAAAAATATTTATTTATTTATTTATTTATTTGGTTGCTCCAGGTCTTACTTGCGGCACACAGAATCTAGTTCCTTGACCAGGGATCGAACCTGGGCCCCCTGCACTGGGACCGTGGAGTCTTAACTGCTAGACCACCAGGGAAGTCCCTTAAATGGCACTTTAAATGTCTACATTTGGGGTATTTTTAGGGATTTCTACTCTGTTCCATTGATCTGTTTATGTGCCAGTACAGCACAGCTTTAAGTGTTGTATTTTGTAATAAGTATTTTAATATCTGATAGGCTATTCTCCCTTTATTATTTTCTTTGGAATTTTCTTGGCTATTGTTAATTGTTATTTCCATTGACCTTCAGAGTCAGCTTGTCTAGTTAAAAAAATGAAAACAGAAGACTCCAGTTTTCATTTGCATCATGCCAAATTAATATAGCAACTTAGGAAGAATTGATCTTAATGATGTTGTGTGCCCTAGCCAAGATTATCATATATTTTTCTGGAATTGTATAAGTCTTCTTTTGTGTCTCAGTAGCTTTAGTTGTCTTCCGTTACATCTTAGTTTATTCCTACTTCTTATCTCCTGTGGTATATCATGCTTCCTTTATACTTCTTATCTGGTCATTGTATATATGAAGGATATTTGTTTCAGAATATTAATTTGTAATTAATTAAACACCTTTTTGTATTATATTTGTAATAGTTTTTCAGTTTTTGGGCTTCCTTGGGAAAGTGTATCTTCTGACTTTTTATACTTTTTACTTCTTTCATCTGATGTTAAATAAAGCAATTGTGATAATGGACATCTTTGTCTTGTTCCTGTGCTTAGTGGAATCTTTGTAGTTTCCCCATTAGTCAGCATTCTCTGGCTTTGGTATTGAGAGGGATGATTTTTGTTATTGTTTTAACCTTATGTTAAGGACATGGCTATATGATTTTTCTTCTTAGATCTATTAATATATGGTGAATTATATCAACAGATTCCTAATATTGAACTATCCTGTATTCATGGAATAAATCCCACTTGGACATGATGTATTCCTATAATGTACTACTAAATTTGTGTTTTTTATTTTGAAGATTTTTAAATCTGTATTTATACATGATATTTTTCTGTAGTTTTTTTCTTTTATGGTGTCATATTCTTACTTTAAAAAAATTAGAAACCTTCCTTCTTATGTTTTAGAACCATGAAAATCTCATTGGACTAAGGTTTCTTTTGGGTGGCAAGGGCTCTTTGATAATTTTTTTCTCTTTCCTCTTTGGTTATAGGTCTGGTTAACATTTCTGCCTCTTCTATGGTCAGTTTTGATAGTATTTTTCTAGAAGATAATCCATTTTATCCAGGTTCTCAAATGTATTTGACAGAAGGGGAACAAAGCAATGACTTGGGATTATTTGAATTTCCTCTATCATTTTGTATACATATCCACCCACCTCCCTTTTAAAATTAAGTTAGCTGGATGGTTATAATTTTCCAAAGAACCAACTCTTGGGTTTATTTATTAGTTGATCTGTTTTTCTGATTTTTAATTGATTATTTTCTGCTTATATTTTTGCTGTTTCCATTCTTGTGTTTTCTGTGGGTGTGGTTATTTATACCCTAAGTGCTCATGCTGTGAATTTTCCTCTGAGACTGCTGTGTGCTATAGATTTTCCTGAGTACTGCTTTAGCTGCATGTTGTAGGTTCTCAAGTGCAGTATTTTCATTGTCGTTATCTTTTGCATTTTATTTTTGGTTCCCTCTTTTTTTTTTTTGGCCATGCCACGCGGCTTGTGGGATCCTAGTTCCCTAACCAGGGATCGAACCTGGGTCCCCAGAGGTGGAAGCGCGGAGTCCTAACCACTTGACTGCCAGGGAATTCCCTTTTGGTTCCTGCTTTGATCCATGAGTTCTGTAAGAGACAGTTTAGTAATTCAGGTAGTAGGACTTTTTTGTTTTCTGATGTAATTAAATTATAATTTTTTGCCTTTTGACTATTGGTTGTGCTACTGTTGATTTTTGAAATTCATTGGAATTTTCTTTGTGGCCTAATAATTACTCAGTTTTTTGTAAAGTGTTCTGTCGGTACTTAAAAAGGTATATTCTGCTCTTCATCATGGATTGCATTCTTTATCATCAGTAAAGTAGAACACCTATTACACTTCCATGAAGTCTGTTACCTAGAACCATTTGTGTGTTTTCAGGTATTCTTAGTGGTCTAGAAACCTCCGATTTATTCTTTTTTCTGTCTCTGAGATTACGACCTTTTACTAGTTACATACTATGTTGTTTCTTTTTTGGTTTTGTTTTGCTTTGTTTTAACATGAAAACATCACTTCCTTTATTTTGGGTTCCCAAAGTCAAAAGTAAGATTAGAACTAATATTCAGTCTATCACAGATATTTACTATGCTCAGTGCAATAATGCACTAACAGTTAAAAAAAAAAACCACTGCAATATTGTACATCTTTTCTGTGTTTTACATCATTTTTCCTACAGCTACTGAAAATTCCAGCGTCAGTTTGAAACACAACCTACATGACAGGCTATAAATTGTTAATAGTTCTGCTTCTTTGGAAAAGCACTATTGTGGCATTTGCTCATTTTAGCAGACAGCACAAGGGGAAAAAAATAAGAAAAAATAGTTCTCTTACCAGTGTCTGGGGTTTGTTTTCCCTCTGTTGCTCACTATATTTTTTTCCCCTTAATTACAAAGTATGTGTATGTATGTCAGTTGCTGGATATGTTCTCAATATAGGAAAGTTGGAAAGCAAATAGCATAAAAAGAAAAAACCAAAAGCCTCACCTGTAAACCCATCACCCAGATATAACCACCATTGTAAGACTATGTCTTATCCTTATTTGTTTCCGTATTCACATAGATATACTTCCCTCTTTTCCAAAATGGCAGGGTGTTTAACATATGGTTGCCAGCTTTTTATTTTGCCAGTAAAGACATCTTTATTTTATTTATTTATAAAATAAATTTGTTTTATTTATTTATTTTTGGCTGCGTTGGGTCTTCGTTGCTGCGTGTGGGCTTTCTCTAGTTGCGGCAAGCGGGCTTCTCATTGCAGTGGCTTCTCTTGTTGCAAAGCACGGGCTCTAGGAGCGCAGGCTTCAGTAGTTGTGGCACATGGGCTCAGTAGTTGTGGCTTGCGGGCTTATTTGCTCTGTGGCATGTGGGATCTTCCCAGACCAGGGATCGAACCCTTGTCTCTTGCATTGGCAGGCAGATTCTTAACCACTGCACCACCAGGGATGTCCCTAAAGACATCTTTAAGACGTTACTGTGTAAATGATATCACTTAACCTGAATACTGAGTATTTAATTTGGAAACATGAATATTTTTCCTTCATTTTATTATACCATTATAGATTTATGGTATGTTTAGAGTTGGCTGATTATTCAGTCTACTACCCTTATCTTACCCATGAAGAAACTGAGGCTCCAAAATGTCTCTTGAGACCTGAGAGAGAAGAAAGCTTTTTGTTAATGAGTATAGTCTAGTCTAGTATTGACATTTTAATGGCATCTACATGTGTGATTTTTTTTTTTCTTTTTCTTTGGCCGTGCCACAGGGCTTGTGGGGCCTTGGCTCCCCAACCAGGGATTGAACCTGCGCCCTTGGCAGTGAAAGCTCGGAGTCCCAACCTCTGGACTATGCCAGGGAATTCCCTACACGTGTGATTTTTTTCATATATATGTTGTATGGGTGTTAACTTGGTTTTCAGACTTGAAATTTGATGATTTCCAAAGCCATCTTTCTCTGTAAATTGGAGAATTTCCAGGATTAATTTGCATCTTGGGAAATTCCTGATTACAGCTCACATTGTTGTGTGTGATTGGGATAGCTTACTGAGTTGTTAAATTGCTGTTTTGTATTGGGAAGATGTTTGTAGTGTGTAATTTAATGATGATATGAGAAAGGGAAGAAAGAAAATTAGAACATTAATATTAAATTGCCCTTGGGCTTTCTCTTCTCCTTACGAAGCTGCCTGGGCCTTGCTAATATGTTTTCATTCTCCTGGTCTCCTACCCTTACTTCCTTTCCCCTACCCTCCTCACCTTTCCCTTTTTTCATTCCTTACTCTATCTCTTCTGCCTCTTGCATTCTAACTCCTTCTCTCCCTGCAGTTCTATCCTTGTTACCTATTTCCCCATCTCTCTTTGTTCTTAGATGTCTTTAATCAGTGATTCAAAATTTTAAGTTTTCCGGTTTTCTTCCTGTAGTGTTTGAACTAAAGTGGCACTGAACCAGCAAAATAAAACATTGCTTTTAATTCTTGGTTGCTTCAGGGAGTTCTGTACTTTATTAGTGTAAAGTTTATGAATTAAAAATGTGTGTTATTGTTAGTTCTACTTTCTACTTTTCCTTTAATAGAAGCATTTATATTTATTTTAGCGGAAATTTATGATTGCTTAAGAATTTTTTTCTCGTGAGCATTTGTAATTTTACATTTGGGGCAAATACATTGTTTTCAGTCTTGTTTTGGGTACATTTGTTACTTAGTAAAAGCAACTTGTAAAAACATTTTAAAACTTATACTTATTTCCCATCATTTATATGCTTTTAATGAACACTCTTCATGCCATCACAACCTATTTTCTGAATTTTCCGTAATTTAATAATTTTCATGATTGAACATTTAGATTATAGGAAAGTATTATAAAATAAGTATTTATAATTACATATAGGAAGTTTATGTGGAAGCTCAAACACACACACACACACACACAGACACACACACACACAATCACTTGATTTTGCTCAGATGTTCCAGGAAAAAAACGTTGACCCTAAGTAGCTATTAAAATGCTTTTGATACTTCAGAGGTAGTGAAGTGTTACTGCATAGCAGACATTAGAAAAATCTTTAAGTGACCAAATATGGATGGATTTCTCATATTCTTATGGTTTATGGAAAATATAATAGGAGTTGCGTTCAGTGAACTATTTTAATATTTAAAGAAAACCCCTAGATAATCTACATTTTATCAGCTCTATTGAGGCATAATTTTAAAGAATTTTCACCTGTTTTTTAGTAATAAGGGGGACTGTGTTTTAATTTTCATTTATTAGTCTTTTTTTTAGTAATCTTTTATTTATTTATTTATTTTTATATTTATTTTTGGCTGTGTTGGGTCTTTGTTTCTGTACAAGGGCTTTCTCTAGTTGTGGCAAGCGGGGGCCACTCTTCATCGCAGTGCGTGGGCCTCTTCACTATCGCAGCCTCTATTGTTGCGGAGCACAGGCTCCAGATGCGCAGGCTCAGTAGTTGTGGCTCACGGGCCTAGTTGCTCCGCGGCATGTGGGATCTTCCCAGACCAGGGCTCGAACCTGTGTCCCCTGCATTAGGAGGCAGATTCTCAACCACTGCGCCACCAGGGAAGCCCTATTAGTCTTTCTTTAAGAGAAATTTTGCTTTGTTGCTGATAATATGCATGTTTTTTTTTAAATTTAATTTAATTTAATTATTTATTTTTGGTTGTGTTGGGTCTTCGTTGCTACACGCGGGCTTTCTCTAGTTGAGGTGAGTGGGGGCTACTCTTCGCTGTGGTGCGCATGCTTCTCATTGTGGTGGCTTCTCTTGTTGTGGAGCATGGGCTCTAGATGTGCAGGCTTCAGTAGTTGTGGCGTACGGGCTTAGTTGCTCCTCAGCATGTGGGACCTTCCCGGACCAGGGATCGAACCCGCGTCCCCTGCATTGGTAGGCGGATTCTTAACCACTGTGCCACCAGGGAAGTCCCAATATGCATGTTTTAATGGGGTAGGGTGTAGTTATTGATTTGCATTTCCCTGACTAGTGAAAAATGTGTTAAACATCTCATGTGCTTCTTAGTCATTTGTGTATCTTCTTTGGAGAATTGACTATTCAGATTCTTTTGCCAACTTTCTAATTGGATGTCTTTTATTATTGAATTGTAGAGTTATTTATATATTCTAGATACAAGTCCCTTATCAGATAGATGATTTGCAAATATTTTCTCCCTTTCTGTGGGTTTTCTTTGGTTGAAGCTTTTTTTAAAAACCCATTAAAAATTCATTTAAATTTGATTGATATATATACACTAATATGTATAAAATGAATAATTAATAAGAACCTGCTATATAAAAAAATAAAATAAAATTCAAAACTCTTCGAGGGAAAAAAAATTCATTTAAATTTGGTGGAACTTCTTTAAAACATTCCTGATGTTAGCTTGTTCACAGAATTATTTATTAAATCAGAGCCTCAAAAAAAAAAAGAAATCAGAGCCTCTCCCAAGCCATTTACCTCTCAAAAACAGCTGCTTCTTCAAACAGCTGATATCCCACAATATCAGTAAATATTAGGAACACAGAGATGAAAACACTAATTTCCTGCACCTGTCTGTGAGCATATTCCCAGGTCTCACTGCTGGATGCTTAGATTCTGCTTCTTTCAACAGAGATTTAGAAAAAGTACATTTCTGGTCTTTGCCTCTGTGGGAAGATTGAGGCTGCCAAGAATCTTGCTTCTGGGTTTAAAAGTCTCCCTGTATTGTTGTGGTTTATGTACATTATGATGACACTGAAGCCTGTAAGAGTCTATGAAATGTCTTCTGTACATAGAAGAAAGTTAAATCATTTTCAGTATGGTTTGTTGGTTCTTTGAAAATTGATGATCCATATACTTTAAAATTTTAACTCTCCATTAACTAGTAGAATATCAACCAGAATGTTTCATCCCAACATCATGCTGGAAAACTGAAACTTTTAAAGTAAAGCTTTAAAGAAATTATAAAATTAATACTTGTTTGCCATACAGTGTTCAGAAACTGTAGAAAAATTTTATGAATTATTCCCAGTGCTACCACTTAGAGGCAGCCACTTTAAATATGTTTAATGTATTTCCTTCCGATGTTTTTCTTTTCACAAATTAAAAAATATGGCTTGTTTCTTTTAAAATCTGTGAATGCTTACTTTTTCCATAATACTTTTTTTTTTTTTTAATTTATTTATTTATGGCTGTGTTGGGTCTTCGTTTCTGTGTGAGGGCTTTCTCCAGTTGCGTCAAGTGGGGGCCATCCTTCATCGCGGTGCGCGGGCCTCTCACTATCGCGGCCTCTCTTGTTGCGGAGCACAGGCTCCAGACGCGCAGGCTCAGCAATTGTGGCTCACGGGCCCAGTCGCTCCGCGGCATGTGGGATCTTCCCAGACCAGGGCGCGAACCCGTGTCCCCTGCATTGGCAGGCAGATTCTCAACCACTGCGCCACCAGGGAAGCCCCCATAATACTTTTTATCCTTAAAGGGGTTGAGCACAACCTTTGTCTTCTACTCAATGTTGTGGTTAAGTCCATAACAGTTAACTAACCAGTAACTTTCTGTGACTAATGGAAATGGCACGGTAATTGTTCGCTGTTGACACTTAAAACTATACTTGAATGACATTTGCTGGCTATTAGGCCTTAATATGGGGTCACCTACACTACCTACAATGTGGGGTCACTGGACGTCAGGACAAATACATGCTCTTGCTACTGTTATAGTATGACTTTCTAACCAATGTAGGACAGATAAGTTGGGATGTGAAATAAGCTACGGAAATGCCTCTGTGAAGTGGCCTTGGCAAAGTTAGAATCAAGAATGGGCTATTGGAAGTGGTTTGTTTTGTTTGTTTGGTAGCTGCTTTTTTCCCCCCACTAAAGAGAGTTAATTTATTATCCTTCAGATTGTAAAAATTAATGAATAAATTTCTCTTTTACCAATGACTGAAATTATTACTTATTTCACTCATAATAGCCATTATGAAAGTGAAAAAATGTCACTCATCTTTCTCTTTCCCTTCCTCTGTACCTAAATAATCATTCTTTAGTTTGCATACCATATCAAATTCAGAGCTACTTTTTTTTTTGGTAACAGCTTTGTTGATATAATTCATATCTCATACAATTCAACCATTTAAGAATACAATTCAGTAGTGTTTAGTATATTCACAGAGTTTTGGGACTATCACCACAGTCAGTTTTAGAACATTTTCATCACCCCATAGAGAAATTTGGTTCCTGCTAGCCATGGTGACTGCATTGTAAAAACTGTTTTAGCCTTGCTCTTTGCGAAGTTTAAAAGGTATTTTACCAGTTAAAGACATAGTGTTAAAATAATGTTAATTGAATTTGTAATTTTCAACTTGTGTTTCATTCTTTCTTTCTAAAGGAACCTAAGCTAAGAGAGAGATAAACCGATTTACTTGCACTTAAAATTTTTTTTTTTGCTTTTAAATTGGGAAGAAATCCATTGTTAGAAGCCATACTTCACTGTAGAAAACCCTTGTCATCAGGCAGAAAGCATACTAATAGAATTTGGTACAGCCATATAATATGTTGTTTTGAATTTTTGCATTTTAAAAATGAAACTTTATTCTACTCCTAGTGGAGTAGCTTAAAATATTATTAGTGTTATTCAGTGATTCTATCTAATTTCAGTGTGATGGGTATATATATACACTTTTTAAAAATTTGAAGGTATAGTAAAATTTACCCTGTTTTCAGTCCTGTGATTTGTGACAAATGCATATAGTCCTGTAACCATTAGTGCAATCAAATATAGAAGTTTCAGTAACCTCAAAAAATTCCCACATTCCCTTTTATATAGTCAGTTCCTTCCCCCACTATTAGTGTCCAGTAGCTGGATTACTTTTTTGTTCTTGTAGTTTTGCCTATTCTGGAATATTGTAAATGGAATCCTATTCCGTACATATATGTATGTAACCTTTTGAGTTTGGCTTCTTTCACTTACCATAACGCATTTGAGATTCATCCAAATTGTTGTAGTGTATCAGCATATCACATACAGTCCATCCATTTAAAGTGTACAATCCAGTGGCTTTTAGTATATTCACAGAGTTGTGCAGTCATCACCATAATCACATTTAGAACATTTTCATCACCCCAAAAAGAAACACTGTATCTCTTAGCCATAATTTCCCCATCCACCTGAGTTAATTTTTATATACGGTGCAAGGTATGGATTGAGGTTTATTTTTTGCATACAAATGTCTGGCATCATTTGTTGAGAAGACTGTTCTTTCCCCTTTGAATTGCCTTGCACCTTTGTTGAAAATCAGTTAACTATATGCATATGGGTCTGTTTCTTTTTTTTTTTTTCCACTGTCATTATTTTAATTTCATTTTGAACAAAAAATCCACTTGTTGCATACTTCACAGAACGCAGCTCTTCTGATCTACACATGTCTGGGTCAGTTTGAATCCTTTTCTCAGTGAAGTACAGCCTAAAGCACTTGAGTGGTTGGCCGTTACGGTACATCTTCGGGACATTTTTTTCATATGGGTCTATTTCTGTACTCTGTTCTGTTGGTCTGTGTGATATACTTATGCCATTTCCATACTGTCTTAATTACTCTAATAGTAAGTCTTGAAGTTAGGTGGTAAGTTCTCCAGCTTTGTTCTTTTTCAAAATTGTTTTGGCTATTCTGTCTCCTTTGCCTTTACGTGTAAATTTTAAAATCAACTTGTCAGTTTCTTAAAATCCTGTACAGATTTAATTATTTTGAATAATTTTCACATGATGGGTGCAATATACTCTCCTTCTTTAAAAAAACTTACAGTGGAACATACAGGCATACCTCGGAGATATTGTGGGTTCAGTTCCAGACCACTGAAGTAAAATGAATATCACAATAAAGCAAGTCACGCAAGGTTTTTTGGTTGCCCAGTGCATGTAGAAGTTATGTTTACACTATACCATAGTCTATTAAGTGTGCAATAATAGCATCATCTAAAAAAACAATGTGCACGGGACTTCCCTGGTGGTCCAGTGGTTAAGAATCCGTCTTCCAATGCAGGGGATGTGCATTTGATCCCTGGTGGGGGGACTAAGATCCCACATGCTGGGTGGGGGGGTGGGCGACTAAGCCCGAGGGCCACAACTACCGAGCACGTGGGCCACAGCTAGAGAGCTTGTGTGCCACAACTACAGAGCCCATGAGCCACAACTAGAGAGAAGCCTGCATGCCACAACGAATTTCCCACGTGCTGCAACTAAGACCTGATGCAGCCAAAAAAAAAAAAAAAAAAAAATTAAAAAGGTTATTGCTAAAAAAGTCATAACAGTTATAATAGTAACATCGAAGGTCATTGATCACCATGACAAATATAATTATAATGAAAAAGTTTGAAATATCTTGAGAATTACCTAAATGTGACACAGACACGAGGTGAGCAAATGCTGTTGGAAAGATGGCGCCTTAGACCTTAGACTTGCTCAATGCAAGGTTGAGCATACCTTCAATTTGCGCAGTAAAGTGAAGTGCAATAAAATGAGGTATGCCTGTAGATCATTTTAAGTATGATGCCTTGCATTGTACTGTAGGTAATACAGGCTAGTAGAGACCATACCATATATTCGTTATGCTTACGTCTTAGGTTAGTTAAAGGTATAAACATCATATCAAGGGAAGTAAACTTTTAGGTTGAAGATCTCAGATTGTCTGTGCAAGAAAAGGACTTTGTATCTACTCATGTAAGGGCAGAGTGCAAAGATAATACTAAGCTAGATGTGTGGTTTTATGGGTTTTTCCTCCTTCCTGTTTTGGAATTTTTTTTTTTTTGGCCACACCACACGGCTTATGGGATCTCAGTTCCCCGACCAGGGATTAAAACTGGCCCCGGCAGGGAAAGTGCCGAGTCCTAACCACTGGATTGCCAGGAAATTCCCCTTTTTTGAAATTTCATACAAAATTAAAACAGTACAAAAGGTTGTATGTCATTGATTCCCTAATTCAGAAATGTCAGTCTTACAGTTACATTTGTCAGTAAAAGGTCTATATTTACATACTGGATAAAATGGGATATATAAAAAATCTTGACAGAACTACAAATATTGACATTAGTAGCTTATATCAGGAAGATAAATGTTTAGTAATTTTTTTTGACAGTTTGTGTATAAATTGGTCAATGGCCAGTTTGCTGTTCTAATGTTTTTTTTTCCAGAACATGCAGATTTCAGAAATGTTTTTTTCTAGAAAAGTGGTTTCTCCCCCTTTCTGCTTTCTTTTTTGAGACTTTGGGACTGAGAAGTTTGAGGGTTATGTCAGTCCTGGAACTTTTTAGTCTTCTGGTTTCTTTTTGTAGTCTCGATTTTCTTTCTTTCTTTTTTTAAGCTATTTATTGATTGGCTGCGTTGGGTCTTCGTTGCTGCGTGCGGGCTTTCTCTAGTTGCAGGAGTGGGGGTTACTCTTCGTTGTGGTGCGCGGGCTTCTCATTGCAGTGGCTTCTCTTGTTGAGGAGCACGGGCTCTAGGCGCGAGGGCTTCAGTAGTTGCGGTGCGTGGGCTCAGTAGTTGTGCCGCACGAGCTCAATAGTTGTGACTTGTGGGCTCTAGAGCGCAGGCTCAGTAGTTGTGGCGCATGGGCTTAGTTGCTCTGCAGCATGTGGGATCTTCCCGGACCAGGGGTCGAACCCACATCCCCTGCATTGGCAGGTGGGTTCTTAACCACTGCGCAACCAGGGAAGTCCTCAGTTTTCTTATAATGGTTTGTTTATATCCCCTCAAGGCATAATGCACCTAAGAAATATTTCTTTGTTTTTCAGGTTCTAAATGGCTTCTAAGAAGTTGGGTGCAGATTTTCATGGTAAGTGGACTGTTAGATATCATGGTTTAAGTTTTGATCTGATCAGAGAATTTGAGATCACATTAAATAAGTGTCCTTTTTTGTTTACTTAAACGAGCGGCTTGAGGAAAATAAAGTTGTACAACAATGTAGCATATTCATTCCATAGGACTTCACATAACTTTAATGTGAAGTTCAAATGGATAAACTTTAGAGTATCTCTGTATTTATTGTACTTGAAACTGCTGGAGGTAGATAGGGAGCCTGCCTATTTTGGTTGTTTTTCAGCAGTATTTTGAAGTAGTTACCATTCCTTTTCTTATTCTGGTCCATCTCTTCCCCATCAGGTGTGAAAAATTCTAAGCCTTTAGTTAACGTTTTATGATGTTTTGGTTTAGGTTTTCTCCCCCCATAAAAAGAAATGATTTACTACAAATAAGACATGATTAGCAGATCAATATATTACAGAAGTATCAGTAGTAGTAATTACAATTTTGCATTTGAAACTAATAGTTTATCATCTTTTTCTAAGATATGACCTTCCAAAATGGAGTACATTAATAAACTTTTATTATCTGCATTTGATAGGAATGGAGGTGCCTAAGAAGTTAAAATTAGACCCTCTTTTCGTACAAAGATAAGAATTAAAAATCAGAAATATCCAGACAACACAATTATTTTAAAAGGGGTTTTAAAACTAATCTTCCATTTTAAAAATCATGTCATTGTAAGAATGATTTGTTAGACTGCGTGGCAACGTGTATTGTTATGCTCTTCTGATCTACAAATGGTTACTTGATAATTATCACTTCTCTGAGTCAGGGTGGTGCAGCAGTTCTTTGGTTTTTAACTTGCTTGTATATTTTTATAAAACAGCTTTAATATTTTGAACTGCCACTGTGCATATACTTACATACATTGCTTGCGTATGTTTTGTTAAATCCTTTTGGAATTAAGTCATTCAGACTCTGGAATTTGCATTCTGTGTAACCTGTCAGGCATCAGATCTTCAGGTAAGCTATCTCCTGTTGTTTAAGGATTATTACAGGGCTCTTTCAAAGTATTCAAATGATATAGAGAGGCAGATCTGTAGTTGCCTCTGATCACTTTCTCAAGGGAAAAGAGAGGACAGAGCCAAGGAGAGAGGAAAGACCTAGGGAGAGAAAAGAGCAAAAATGAAAAAATTAAATTTATAATCTTACTTCAAAAGATACGTTTTCTATCTTGAATCTTTAGAAACTCCTTTTTGATTGGAGTGAAAATAAGTTGGACCCCAGTTTATATGTTCCAGCTCAACAATCCAGAGAGAAGATTATAGTTCTGAAGTTACCTGATCAATGATGACTTATTTTTTTAGGACTTCCTCCATCTCTTTACATTCCTAACCAAAATTTTATTGTTTAAATGAAATGCTCTACCTGAGTAAAATTTGAGAAGGATTTTCTCTTTCTCTCTTTGGCTGCTTCTTCTTTAATTTGCTGAGCTCCTACTTGAATTTCAGTGGCTTTAGTTGGGCTGTTAGAATAACGAATCTTATTTTTAGATATCATGTAGTTTAAGGAATAGAAATTAAAGTGAATAGGTGGAGAATATTTAATAGGCAATCTTGTAGGCATCTGAATGCAGGAAATCAAATTCAGCCTGGCCTTACAAGGCTGAAATTAGAAAGCCAGGAAACTGAGGCTACTACTCCCTCCATCTTTCACTGCTTTTCTCCGCAGATGTGCTCCATTTTTATTCTTCTGTTTATAGACTTGCTTTCTTGGCCTACTTGTGTAGAGTGCACAGGGCCAACAATGGCCACCCAGTTATGGTGCTTCTTGCTACTTGATCATATAGTGGCTAGCATCATATAGCTGAAGTTTTTGTATCTTTTGGTCAAGGGAGTATCTGACTGGAACATTTTAGTTTATGAGCCTCTGGGTTGGTTTCCCCTAAGTTAGATATTATCTGACTCGGGGTTAGAGAGAGAGAGAGAGAGTGAGTGTGAGAGTGTGTGTGTGTGTGTAATTCTAGGGCACTTGGGGTGTGGACAAGGAGGTGACAACTGCTCTCATGACTGGATATGAAAATGCTTTTTTTTCTGTTTAAATACTTGGGCTGACTGTATCTTATGCTGTGCTGTCTTAGGACTAGTGTTTGGTTTTTCTTCAAGTTCATTCTTTTCAACTGAGGTTGAACTTCTTCCACTGTCATTAATAACCACATACCCCTAAATAATAGAATAAGAAATACAAACAGTTACTTTTCAAAGGGCTTTAAAAATATTGTCCTTATATTATGCAAATTGCAAACCTTTGGCTCAGTTTAAAGCACGCCTTTCCGAATGTCAATTCTCTTTAATTTTTGACTCATTTTCCACTTGTTTAATCTAAGAAAAAAGTTATTTTCCAGAAGTGACTTTTAAAGGATTTTTTTAAATGTTTCAACAAACAGATAAGTTACTCTTTTAATATCTGGAAAAATGCCCTGATATTCTAATTTGGGAAAAAAATAAGTCTCTGTAATTGGACTTAATAAAACTAAACTCCCTCCTTTCAAACGCCAAGCTGTCATATTTATGACCATTTAGCTAACTTCTGGAAAGGTTTATTTTTCTCTTGGTTTAATTTCTACTAAGATATTGAAATACTTTTTCTATTGAGTGATAGAAAAAGGTGTTTTATTATTGTTTTTTAATTTTTTAGCCACACTGTGCGGCATACGGGATCTTAGTTCCCCGACCAGGGATCGAACCCGTGCCCCCTGCAGTGGAAGTGCGGAGTCTTAACCACTGGACCGCCGGGGAAATCCTAATCTGTTATTGCTTTTTAAGTACAGAGTAATGTAGAGAAGTCAGCCATCATTTAATCATTATTCTCCTGTATGTCATATGCTCCCATCCCCCTTCTTTTAAGACTTTCTTTTGTTTGCAGCATTTTAACTATGATGTGCCTTGGTTTGATTTTCTATGTATTTATCCTGCTTGGAGTTAGCTAAACTTCTTGGATTTGTAAGTTGATGTCTTTTACTAGTTTTGAAAATTTGCAGCCATAATCTATTCGCACATTTCTTTTGCTCCATGTCTCTCTCTTATCCTTTTGAGACTCTAATCACATATGCGTTAGGCTGTTTGATATTGTCCCAGAGATCTCTTAAGGCTCTGTTCTATTTTTTTTTTCTTTTTTTCTCTTTGTGTTTCAATTCTTTTAATTTCTTTTGACTTAATTTCAAGTTCTTTGATTCTTTCCTCTTCTGAGTATTGTCTTCTGGTTAGCATAGCCTGGCTTATGAACTATCAAAAATTTTTTCTATGATACTGCATTTTTCATTTTTAGTGTTTCCATTTGTCTCTTTCTATTTCCATCTCTCTGTTGAAATTTCCCATCTGCTCACACATGTTCACCTATTCTATTAGATCCTTTAACATATTTATTATAGTTATTTTAAAGTTCTCTGATAATTCCAGTATCTTGGCTATCCCTGAATTTGGGTCTGATGACTGTTTCTTCTCTTGATGATGGATCACATTTTCTTCCTCCTTTTTTGTGTATCTTTTTTAAAATTTAATGCCAGATACTACATATTAAAAAGCTGATTTTGTAGGTTATCTTGTTTTTTGTTAGGACATGAGTAACACTTTCTTTTGACTTCACATCCTGTATTGATATCTGTATAATTGTGTGTGTGTGTGTGTGTGTGTGTGTGTGTATGCGTGTGTCTCGCTCTGTTTAACTATCTATTGATGTAATTTTGCAAGTGTTACCTGACTTACAGCTTTAAGGTAATGATACTCAGTCATGGAATTGCAATTTTCAGTTAATTTTAAGTTTGATCTGTTTTATTCTTCTTTTTCAAAAACCTCAATTTGAACACACAGTAAAATCTGAATTAAGCATAATCCAGTTTCTACCCTCTATTAGGAATTTCTCTCCCCACATGGAATTACCTTTTTTCAGAAAAACAGGCAGGTCACAGGATCATAAACATTATCAGCAATTTAGAAAGAAAGGAAACAGAATGAAACCTTCCCAGAATTTATCCTGAGTCATTACACATTCAGCCCAGTTCTTTCCACCTTAGCATAATGGCGAGCAGTGTGCAGAACCTGACTTCAAGTAACTGCCACAGCCATCAGAGATGTACTTTCTTTTTCTAAATGGAACTGAGGAAAATGGGCTCAGACATCTTAGAAAGATTTTCAGTAATAAAGACTGAAACTAAAAGGTACTTGGGGGTGAGCCAGAAGATTTTTTTTTTTTTTTTTTTTTTTTGAGCCAGAAGATTGTTAACCACAGTGCTTTAATTCTCTGGGCCATGTGGTTGAGTTTTTATTGAATCTATTTAAAAAATAAAATGTATTGAGAAATAAGAGAAATTGATGTCTTTAAATAGATATTCTGATATATTGGATAAAAATGAATAGTTCCTAAGGCATAGTTGGTTATATTTGCAAAAATGTTCTTTTTAATCCTCACAGCAACATCATTCATTGTACTTATGGTAGTCTCTGGCCATCATTCAAAAAGTTGCTTTTCTTGTTGCTATCTCTTAAATGCCTTTTGCCCTTTAGCCCTACCCCCTCCTCCCAATAATCACAAAACTGTTTACTCATTCCGGGTTAACAGGTAAAGGGGGGAGGGGGAAGGTTAGAAGATGTGCTTAGTCACCTTGGCATTGGCTATGTTAGTGAAATGAAACTGCTTTTTAAAGCAGTTACCTGTAATTGGTGCTAATGAAGGGACACAGCAGTTGTTTCAAGGTATTCTACTTGATCTGGTCTGTCTCTAAGCCAGGGCCTAGTTCCATTTATAGAATATAAATTGTCAGTGTATACAACACTGTCATAGTTTCCTAACTGAAAGGTAGGCAAGGAAACTGAATACCCTTCTTGAAAGATATTATCATTTGGCTCAATGAGTACTTTTGGCTCAAAAGTACTATCTTAAGTATAGTACTTTTTAACAGATGGTTTTCCCCCCTCAAGTCCCCATTATCAACCTATAATAGAAGTATTCATTTAAGAAAGTTTTGTTAGTATTAATGTGGATAGGTTTTCTTAGATATGTATATCATATATGCATATAAGTATTATTATATATAGGATTTTTCTAATATGTGTGTGTCATATAATTAACCTACTTTGAATGTATACTTAAAATTTTCTTAAACAAAAGACTTAATTTTGTGATTATTAACTTGACTGTAAATCTTTCCCATGCTTCTTAGAAAATGCTAGTTCCAGCTTTGTTTCCAGTTAATCAGGGCACTAGCCAAAGTTAGACTCTAACTTTCAGTAACTTTTGAGCACCTGTTTCCATGGAAGACAGATAAAAGTTCTCTACAGTTAAAAAGAGCGTTGCTTTTGATCTCTGTAATATAAAGCATTTTATAAGTGGCGGAAGGTTTTAGTGTTATAACCAGAGTTTTGTTGGCAAGCTGTGATGGTACCTGATACTTTTTTTTGGTACCTCTGGTACATTTTTGTGATTTTCTGCAGAACCTTAGAAATGTGCTTACATCTTGCATGAGTACTGTGTTAAAACATTTTCATGACTAGCTTTGCCATTTTAGGTAAATCATTTTGAATTTTAATAAATACTAATTGAATGTGAGTTAGTGTGAGAGTTAAATACAAGAGAAGTGTAAGACCATGTCTTCTTTATTTATTCTCATTGAGCAAATCTCATCTGCTGGATGTTTTGCTGAACTTGGGGGGGTGTGGATAGGAATTTGATTAAATGCTTGATCAGAGTCTCTGGTGCAGGGTGGGGGGTAGTATAAGGATACAAACTATTAACAATACAGAATGGTAAGACCTGTTCTGAGATTGAGAAGGGAGTTGTTCTTAAGCTCATTCTTAAAGGACAAGACATAATTAATCAAGTAAATAAGGGTGGGAATGTGACAGGCATTGCCAGCTGAGAGAACACTTACAAAGGTATGACCAACTTGGAAACTTTCCTAGAGTGTTAACAGTTATGGTTATGCCTCAGAAAAATTATTAAATTGAACACAGTTGTGGATTTAATTTGCTAGCTGAGTGATAGTTAAAATGTTTTAATTCTAGCTAGAAGTTATATGGGAAAGAGGTAGACGCCCTCCCCCAAGAGTGGGAGAGGGGGCCTATTCTTCTTTCTTTTGGAGGGTTTCAGGTATATCAGAGCAATATCTACCTTGGGAAATGGGAATGATGAGACGATTACAAATATATCTTGACCTTGCTTGATAAGTGTTGAAATCTACAGAGTTCTTAGAAGGAAGAGAAATCTCTTTATGGAAGAGGTGCAATTGTCTTATTCTGTCCATGAGCACTTAAGAAAATATACTAGTGTGAGACCCAGAAGTAAGCCTTATTTTACTAGCTGCTAATATTCAAAAAGCAAAATTTATTTTATGAACTATGTTTCATTCTCCCTGATGCTTCTGCCAGTTAAGTTAGCCCCAAACCTGGTCCAGAAAAGAAATCATGATCTGATTTGGAGTGTATACCTAGTGAGAGTCACATACAAGGACCACTCTCATTTTTGTCTGACCCTATAAATCGATGATAATGTCCCGATCTTTCTGTATTACGCATCTGTGATGGGCAGAGAACATTTAGGGAGTTAAAGCAGTTCAGTTGTGTATGGTTTGTGTCTCCTGATAATCCTGGTCTGATTCCCATGGTCTTGTCTGGTTTTCCTTTTTTTCATAAGTGCTGTACTTCTTAAATATTTCCACATCTCCAGAATATAGCTTAAAAAAAAAAAACTAGAGGAGTTCTTTGTATTAATTAAAAAATGATTCTTACTAGAGTAAAGAAATCCTAATCAAGGAGGTTCTTTTGTGAAGATTCTATCATCAATTCATCAGTATTTAATAAGTGCCTAATATGTACCAGGAAGTACTGAGGTTTTGAGACTACATCAGTGAATAAAACAGACTTAAATACTTACCTGCAGGGAGCTTATATTCCATTGGGCAAGACAGACAATAAATATAATTAAAAGGCAAATTACATATATGTTAGAAGGTAATAAGTGCTATGGAGAAAAGATAGATGATGATGGGGGATTACTGCTGTGAGGGTGTGGTAGTAATTTTAAATAGGGTGGTCAGGGTAAGCCTCACTTAGAAAGTGCCATTTGAGCAAAGACTTGAAGGAGTAAGCCATGTGAATATCTGAGGGAAGAACATTCCAGATAGAGGAAGCAGCCAGTGCAGAATTTTTGAAGTAGTTTTGACCATGTCATGGTTGAGGAATAGAGGATCACTGTGACTTAGTTCAGTGAGCCAGGAATTGAGGGCAAGAGAGGTAATGGGCGTTGGGGATCGGACTTTTAGGCTACTGTGAGTACTTTGGCTTTTACTGTAAGTATAATTGAATATAAACCCTAATAAGATCAAGTAACCTCAAATAGGAGTTCCTTATTAGAGATCTAGGGTCAGGAGAAGGTAAGCAGTCAGAGAAGGAACTCTGTAACTTCTAATCTTAGGATAGCATAAATTAATGTTGTATCCTAGACGTAAGATTATACCAAAACAAATAATAAGTTCTTTGCTGATATTTTGTACTTTATTTTTGATTGTAGGGACTTTCAGTTACCTTGATGATGTCCCATTTAAGATAGGAGACAAATTCAAAACACCAGCTAAAGTTGGTCTACCTATTGGCTTCTCCTTGCCTGATTGTTTGCAGGTTGTCAGAGAAGTACAGGTAAGTGGTAATTTTTAGTTAAAGTTTAGTACATTTAACATTTTAAGGAGTAAGAATTTGATGTATAGTGAAATAGAAAAAAAAAAATTCTTCTGTCTCTTATTTGTGTTTCTGATAGCTCCTGTTATCGCTTGGCTCACATTGTCTCTCTCACTCACACACAGGCGTGCGTACAGACGCACGCACATTTATATATGTTTATATATCTGTTACAGATATTGTGTAATCTGATAGATTGTATGTTCCTGGGATTCTGTGCCTTGTCCAAAACAAATCCCCATTGCTCATCTGACTTGCTTCTTCCCCTCTTTCCTTCTCTTTATTAATGTCCTCATTACCTTCTTGGTCACTCAAGTTGCAGAGTATTTTCTCTCTGCTGTGTCTTCCCTTTGCCATTCAGTTTATCCTTACCTTATTTTTTCACCTGGGCTATTTCAGTAGCCTCTTTAATGGGCTCCTCTGCTTACAGCATTTTCCTTCTATTTTTCATATTGTTTCTAGAATAATATTCCTGAATTTAAAAACTTACAGTGATTCACCAACCCTTACTGAATCGTCTAGACATAAGGTTATGGTCGAGTACCTTAGCTCATCATCTCCTCTATATTCTCTCCAAACCAGGATACTATAGCAATTTGTTGAATGTACTGTGTGTATTACCTGTCTGTACCATGCTCTTCTCATGAGTTGTTATCCCCACTTGAAATATTCTTCTCTTTCTCACCATACTAAAAGCTGTCTGCTTGTTAAAAATCTATCTATTCTAGACTGCGCTTAAATGCCGTCTCCTCAATAGCTTCTTTTTCAACCCTTACATCTTTAAAGCTCAGTTATATATAAATGTATAAAATTACATCTTGAAAGCAGCAAATAGCCCCATGTTACGTGACTTCCTACACACTTATTGACTGCCTGCTTTTGAGTGATGCGCTGGTAGGGCTGAGGATAGAGATAAATGCCTTAATCACTTTCCTCAAGGAGCTTACAGTTTAGAGAAGGAGTTACATGGAAAAACAGAAAGGTACGCTACTCACCCAAACACTTCTTCCTGTGACTCGAGATTTTTTAAAATACAACTTCCTGGCAAAGAAGGGGGATTTACTAAGGCATTACCATGTTACTCTAAAATGTATTCTTTGAAAAAAAAAAAAAATTGGGAATTCCCTGGTAGTCCAGTGGAAAGGACGCCGTGTTTTCACTGCTAAGGGCCCGGGTTCGATCCCTGGTCGGGGAACTAAGATCCCACAAGCCACGCAGCACGGCCAAAAAAAATAATAATAATTTAAAAAATAATAATAATACTGAAAAATAAAATAAAATGTATTCTTTGTTTTACCTTCCACTCTTTTGTAGGGAATAATCATAGTGGGAGAACTTCAGTTACATTTTTTAAATAAAAGTTTTATTGATATAATTCACATACCACAAAATTTTCCCTTTTAAGGTATGCAAATAAATTTTTTTTTAGTATATTCAGAGTTGCATAACTATCATTACCATCTCATTCCAGAATATTTTCATCACCCTGAAAAGAGACCCAGTGTCCGTTAGCAGTCACTCTCTATTTTCCCCTTCCCCCCCAGCCCCTGGCAACCACTAAATCTACTTTCTGTCTCTATGAATTTGCCTATTCTGGAATATCATATAAGTGGAATAATACAATATTTAGTCTTTTATATATAACTTCATAAATATATATGTGACTGATTTATTTTACTTTAATGTTTTCAAGTTTTATCCATACTGTATGAATGAAGTATTAGTACTTCATTCATTATTATGGCTGAATAATTCCATTGTACTGATATATACCACAGTTTGTTAACCACTCATCAGTTGATAGACCTTTTTTTTTTTTGGCTGTGCGGCTTACGGGATCTTAGTTCCCGACCAGGGATCAAACCCATGCCCCCTACAGTGGAAGCGCGGAGTCTTAAAACCACTGGACTGCCAGGGAAGTCCCCAGTTGATAGACATTTTTGATGGTTTCCAATTTTTTGGCTTTTAGGAATAACGCTGCTGTGAACTTTTTTTTTTTTGGCTGCATTGGGTCTTCATTGCTGCGTGTGGGCTTTCTCTAGTTGTGGCAAGCCGGAGCTACTCTTCGTTGCGGTGCGCGGGCTTCTCATTGCATGGCTTCTCTTGTTGCAGAGCATGGGCTCTAGGCGAGTGGGCTTCCGTAGTTGAAGCACATGGGCTCAGTAGTTGTGGCGAGCGGGCTTATTTGCTCCGTGGCATGTGGGATCTTCCCGGACCAGGGATTGAACCCATGTCCCCTGCATTGGCGGGCGGATTCTTAACCACTGCGCCACCAGGGAAATCCGTGCTGTGAACATTTGTCTACAGGTTTTCGTGCAGACATAATGCTTTCAGCTTTCTTGGGTATATACATAGGAGTGGAATTGCTGGGTCATATATATATCTTTAACCTTTTGAGGAATTGCCAGACTAATTTCCAAAGTGGCTGCACCATTTTACAATCCTACCTACACTGCATGAAGTTTCTAGTTCCTCTACATCCTTGCCAACTTTTGTTATCATCTGTCTTTTTGGTTATTTATATACATCCTAATGGGTGTGCAGTGGTCTTACGGTTTTTGTTTTTGTTTTTTTGGCCACATGGCATTTGGGATCCTAGTTGCCTGACCAGGGTTTGAACCCACGCCCCCTGCAGTGGAATCATGGCATCTTAACCACTGGACCGCCAGGGAATTACCTCTCTTATGGTGGTTTTGATGTACATTTCCCTAGCTACTAATAATGTTGACTATCTTAGATGTTTTTGAATACTGAATCAATACTCCTTTTGTGTATGGAGACTTTATTGGGCCAGAAGAGATAGAGATTTCCCTTATGAAGTTTTACCTTGTTCTTTTTCCTTGGTGGCTTTTTTATTGGCAGCAACAAATATTCAGTAAATACCACTCTGTGTGCAGAATACTGCTAGCAATATGATTTAAATAACACCTCCATCTTGTTTCAGTAGTCCTCATATTCGCTGCCTCATTGATTCATTCAGAAGGCTTGTTTGGAATCGCACATTGTTGCCGTTCATAGGCTTTGCTGGGAATTTTCTATTTGCTCAGTGTGACACACTAGTGAGTGCCTGGTACTGTGCCTGACATACGCATCACACCCACTAATAACAAAAGAGGAGATCAAGGCTCCAAGCTCCATTCCTGTGTGGGCTAGCGGCAGTGTTTTTGTTCTCTAATTGCAGAGAGCTTCCTTAAACTTCGACTGCCTAGGGTCTCCAGTGGGGGATTTGGCTGTGTGGCGTGGTGTTGGCGCTGGCTCCCTCTCTATCCAGAGAAGAGTCAGACCTAGAGCCCTGGACAGCTTGAAGTTTCCTGTAACTTTTTCATATTTGCCCTTGCATGACAATACAAACTTGAGATTTCAGACTAAAAATCGTCAAAGTGAGCCAGTAAAACATACATAAACCTTTGCACCCAGGTCCGGAAAGTTTTCACTGAAATGGTGGTAGTGGCCACAGTAGCGGAGGGTGGCCTTTAGTGTCACGGTTTAGAGCAGACTCTGGTTCAGCAATTCATGGGCTAGAATTGCCATGTAACAGCTGTGTAATCTTGTACAGATTTTAAGGTTATTATAAGGATTAAGTAAAATAATGCATTTATAATGCTTATTCTGGTTCCTGGTACTCCATAAATGTTAGATGATGTTACTATTTATTATTGTACACTCAAAAATCACATTCTTTTTCACTGTACTATTTCTGCTGTTTTTTTCTCTCTGTTTTTTCCTATGTTCCAAGTATTCTACATTACTTTGGTAATTACAAAAAAACGAAAAAGCACTAAAGAGGAAAGAAATTTACACTTGTTTTGGGGAGTAAAACTTCAGAGATCTGTGTTTACAGGCAGTGGGAAGTTGGTCACAGCCTCAGTTTTTGGTGGAGGAAACCAGTTGCATAATTGGATTTCCTCCACAGTTAGAAGCAGCAACCTTTGCCCAGTGCTGTTTTCTCACTATTCAGTTAGTGGTAGAAAGGAAGCCCTGTGATCCCCCAAGTGTCTTGTTGGGGCCCAGTAACTGGCTCAGGGTGTGTAAGTGAACTTCTTGACATGTGTGTTTCCAGGCTTCCTTTGTGTTGTTTGAAGCTGAAAGGTTTAGGGATGACCTGAGGCACTTTATTATGTTTCTTCTACTCTAAAACTCTAGGCCTACCGTGGCTCTAGGTCATGGTAGGCCTCCTTCCTCTCCCTTTCCCCTCTTTACTCTTATTGTGCCTCCAACCTTGAATGTGCACATGTTGTTTAGCTTTTACTCTTTTCCACAGTGGCTGCGCCAGTTTACACTGCCACCAACAGTGTGTATGAAGGCTCCCTTTTCTCCACATCTTCTCCAACACTTGTTATTTCTTGCCTTTTTGATAATAACCATTTCAGTGGGTGTGAGGCGATATCTTATTGTGGCTTTGATTTGCATTTCCCTAATAATTAGTGATGTTGAACATCTCTTCATGTGCCTCTTGGCCATCTGTATGGCTTCTTTGGAAGAATGTCTATTCAGATCCTCTGGCCATTTTTTAATCAGGTTGTTTGCTTTTTGTTGAGTTTGCATCGTAAAATCTTAATTTGATTATGTCTAGATTTCTTAATAAGCAGTTTTCCTACATTTAGAGTACAGTCTGTTCATTGTAATTTGGTAGTGGTTTAGAGCATAGAATCTGTTGTCAGACTGCCTGGGTTCAGATCCAGGCTCTACCACTTAACAGCTTTATGACCTTGAGCACAGCCCCTGTAATGCTGAAAAAATCTAGAGAACTAATATGTAAAAAGTGCTTAGAATCATGCATGGCACCTTGTAAGTGCTTCTTAAATACTAGGGGCTGTTGTTATTATTGAGCACGGGATCTATTTAGGGCATTGTGTTAGATAATGGAGACCTTAAGAGGGTCTAAAGCCCAGTTGCTGCCCACAAGAGGCTTGTGATAGTGTTGGGGAAATGTTTAGAGGAAGACTAAAGCTGCTTGTGGTCATATGTGCTCAGCATCAAATGATAGAGACAGACACTATGTAAGAGTTCAGAGGAGGGAATGGGCCATCAGGAAAGCTTTATAGAGGAGGCAGCTGAGTTCTGCCTGAGCCACCAATGAAGAATTCTAGGAAGGGAAATGGCCTGAGGGGAGAGAAGCAAGGGAAGTGGCAAGGTACATTTGGCCTGGTATGTAGGACTAGAGGTGGTGGGAGCTCTTTCTAGTTAATTTCTAGAAGTAACCAGGGAGCATAGTTTGATTAAATCAAGTAAGATTAGGAAGTCTTAGTTTTCCTGAGTGGGGATCCTCCCATACACCTTAATAAATGCTGCCTTGCCCAGTTCTCTTGTGCCAGGGTGAGGGAGAAGTGAATTGGGTGGGGGAGGGGAAGCCACCTGGGTTCACACTTCCTTTCTCTGATATATCTTTGCAGTATGACTTCTCTTTGGAAAAGAAAACCATTGAGTGGGCTGAAGATATTAAGAAAATCCAAGAAGCCCAGTGGGAAGCAGAGCACAAGGCTGAGGAGGCAGAAGCTAAGGTGAATTCTAAGAGTGGCCCAGAGGGTGATAGTAAAATGAGCTTCTCCAAGACTCACAGTACAGCCACAATGCCACCTCCTATCAACCCCATCCTTGCCAGCTTACAGCACAACAGCATCCTCACCCCGACTCGGGTCAGCAGCAGTGCCACAAAACAGAAAGTTCTCAGCCCACCCCACACAAAGGCAGATTTCAATCCTGCTGACTTTGAGTGTGAAGAAGACCCGTTTGATAATCTGGAGTTAAAAACTATTGACGAGAAGGAAGAGCTGAGAAACATTCTGGTAGGAACCAGTGGACCCATTATGGCCCAGTTATTGGACAGTAACTTGCCTAGAGGTGGCTCTGGGTCTGTGTTACAGGATGAGGAGGTCCTGGCATCCCTGGAGCGGGCAACCCTAGATTTCAAGCCTCTTCACAAACCCAATGGCTTTATAACCTTACCACAGTTGGGCAACTGTGAAAAGATGTCGCTGTCTTCCAAAGTGTCCCTCCCCCCGATCCCTGCAGTAAGCAATATCAAGTCCCTGTCCTTCCCCAAACTTGACTCTGATGACAGCAGTCAGAAGACAGCCAAGATGGCAAGCACTTTCCATAGCACATCCTGCCTCCGCAGTGGCACGTTCCGGAATTCCCTAAAGCCTTCCACCCAAAGCAGTGCCAGTGAGCTCAATGGGCATCATGCTCTTGGGCTTTCAGCTTTGAACTTGGACAGTGGCACAGAGGTGCCAACCCTGACCCATTCCCAGATGCCTTCCCTCTCTGTCTTGTCTGTGTGCACAGAAGAATCATCACCTCCAAATACCTGTCCCACGGTAAGCCTTTTATAAATTTATTTATTTTATTTATTTTTGGTTGCGTTGGGTCTTCATTGCTGCGGGCGAGCTTTCTCTAGTTGCGGTGAGCGGGGGCTACTCTTCATTGCGGTGCGCGGGCTTCTCATTGCGGTGGCTTCTCATTGCGGAGCATGGGCTCTAGGCACGTGGGCTTCAGTAGTTGTGGCACACGGGCTCAGTAGTTGTGGCTCGCGGGCTCTAGGGCTTAGTAGTTCTGGCGCACGGGCTTAGTTGCTCCACGGCACATGGGATCTTCCCGGATCAGGAATCGAACCCATGTCCCCTGCATTGGCAGGTGGGTTCTTAACCACTGTGCCACCAGGGAAGTCCCACGGTAAGCCTTTTAAATCCCCCTGAATTAAAGCTCCACAGATTTCTAAATTCTACCCAGCAGTTGCCACCCTCATATTCTTCTTTGCAAGGTTTAGGGCAGGATGGGGCATGACCAAATTGACCTTGCTTACATTAAGTATATGTAGTTCTGTTTATTTTTCTGAGGACAGAGATTATTAGCTTTGCACCTAACCTGGTTAATGTTGGCTTGTTCCTCCCTGCATCTTTTTGGTCTTTTCCTTCAAAAAGATAATGTGTATCATGTGAATGATGTTTTCCTGCCTAATCAATTTGTTCTTTTCTGTGCTGCCCTGTCTTGTGTTTGCATTTTTTAAAGGCTTTCTTTCTTTGTACCTTTTTACTTTTTCCTATTACCTTTCTTAATTTTTTTATGGTTGCTTGGTATTCCTCCTTTTATCTTCTCCCTACCTCCCTCTCCTCCCTCTTTCCATCTCACTCTGCCTTGAAGTTTGGCTGTTTTGTGTTTGACTAATTTGGAGTTATGTTTCTTCAAACTGGGCGGTACTTTAGTAACTGGGGCATAATTTGTATTGGAAGTTTCAGCAAAAGATAGAAATTTGTCATTATTTATTTATTTATTTATTTATTTATGGCTGTGTTGGGTCTTTGTTGCTGGGCGCGGGCTTTCTCTAGTTGCGGCGAGTGGGGGCTACTCTCCGTTTCTGTGCACGGGCTTCTCATTGCGGTGGCTTCTCTTGTTGCAGAGCACAGGCTCTAGGCACGCGGGCTCAGTAGTTGTGGCTCGCGGGCTCTAGAGCGCAGGCTCAGTAGTTGTGGCACACGGGCTTAGTTGCTCCGCGGCATGTGGGATCTTCCCGGACCAGGGCTCGAACCCGTGTCCCCTGCATTGGCAGGCGTATTCTTAACCACTGCGCCACCAAGGAAGCCCGAAATTTGTCATTTTTAAACCTATAGGTTTTAATCCTTCAATTACTTTTTTTTTCTTACTACTAAGAATTGTGCAGTTTTCTCCAAAGGGAGGGAGAGGGGGAAGGTTGGAAGTCAGATTTAGTGTTGAAGGGTGGATTGATACGAAAGTTGTAATTTGTATCATCTTGAAGAAAATCTGATTTGTCACACCAGAGAGATGCATATACAGGGAGGTTACTTTATTTTATGTGGTTGTTTCAGCCCCACAGAACAATACATTACTGCACTATAGAATAGAAATCACAGAAGACCAAGAGCCTTTTGCTACACCAGTTCAGATTTTTTTAAATGACAGCATATCAAGACAGTATTTAGAGCCAGAAAGGAGCCTGATTGTATTGGTGGGAAATCTCTGAGAGACCATAATAAGCCTGATATTAGCTGGTAGAAAAGATGAGCCTTGGCCTGCCTTACAAAGAGTGCAAGTTCCCAGCAGTGACATTCTTGGTAAATGATTGTCTCTGTGTGAGTGCTTCCATTGTCAGAGCTTACTGCTGCCTGTAAACTTCCATGGACCGTGGCTCAGAGAAACTAAATAGAGTGCATAACATCTCCTAGGATGGACCTTATCCTAATTCCTCCTGGTTTGTGGTTGGACTTTGGTCAGCAGGATACTCCTCTTCGCTTTGTGACTTATTGTGTGCTTTAGAGGAATTAAAAGCACTCTGAAAGGTTCCCCCACCCCCACCGACTTAAGAGTATCAGAGGAACCATGCTTCACCCTGGCCTGGGGACTGACTGCCTTTGTGGGGCAAATATAAACAGAGTTGGAGTTCTGGTGATCTTTTAAGGAAGTCATGACCCTTACCTCCAGGGAGCAAAGCCTAGTTTCCATCCTGGCTTTCTATCCTTAGTGCGAGTCTTTGAGGCCCACGGTAGGAACCGTTCCCAGTGAGAGAAGCACTTCTCTCCAAGATAGGGACTTGAGGCAGGGGGTGGTGATGGTGGTCAGCTGGGCTGTATACATCCTTCAAATAGGAGCTCCTAGGGGAGTGTTCCTGGAATTTGGTTCTTGTCAGCTATTTCAGGCCCAGTGTTTGGGTCTCATTTTTCAGATTTTGATTTCATGTTTCACTGTTTTATATATACTAATCTTAGAAGTTGAGAACTCCATGGGATCATGTTAAGAGGAGCAGTCTTGTGATGTGCCCTTATTCTGTGTCCAGCACAGACCTGCCTGACCTAGCACCAGGGCCTCTTCCCACTCACCGCCCCTCAGCCCTTCAAGGGGTCTTGCTCTGCTCACAGGTTAGGCTCATTCTGCCATTGGGTTCTCTTTCTCCGGGTATGGATATATATTTCCCACTCTTTCACAGTTACTTCAGCAAAATATTTGCCTTTTTCCTTATACTTCTGAGTTCTCAATTTACTGATTTTGGCCAAGAAGCATACGAGTAGTGCCAGTTTGCTTTTAAATTGTATTTTAAATAATTTTCAATACACACAATCTCTTAGCTTTTCGGTGTTTGAATCTGTTGATCGTTTCTTATGTTGCCATTGCTTCAATACTTACAGTAGAGTCCTTCTCCATCTCTAGATTTAAAAAATGAGGGACTTCCCTGCCGGTCCAGTGGTTAGGACTTGGTGCTTTCACTGCTGTGGCCCCAGGTTCGATCCCTCGTTGGGGAACTAAGATCCCACAAGCCATGTGGTACAGCCAAAAAAAGAAGAAACAGAAAAGGAAGAAAGAAATAGGAAGCCTCAAAAAAGAAATAAAGAAACAAATGAAAAATTTTTAAATAAATAAATAAAAATTAAAAATGAATTTATTTTTATCAAAGTACTACAAGCATATTTTAATGAAATCAAGTAGCATTTAAAAAGCTTGTATTGAAAAACAGTAGCTCCCTGCCTCACCTCTCCCCAGTTCCAATTTTGCTTCCCACAGTCAGGCACCTTTGACCTTTAAACTGTTTATGCTGGGAATTATCTCTGTATTTCTGAATTAGATGCTTATATTTTTCTAAATTTATCAATTTTAGACAGGTTTATACTTCCTGTTGCAGTAGTTGAGGATTTAGCTCTGATAACAGCCCCTCCTCTACCTTCTTCCTGTATCTCCCATCATGTTTATATCACAAATTTCGGTTCAATTAATGTTATTGTTCATATTATTATGATTGGGTAAATATTTATTACTGAGTTCAGATGGTGTACTGTGGTGAGGATGATGATTTTTTTGGTAGCTTTTTGTTTCTCTAGTTTAACTGCCCCATTAAAAAATTCTGCATGGTTTCTTTGTGCCTGTTGCTAATTTTGTCCAGATGCTCCAAAAGAACTGTCAAAGACCTAATGATAATTTTCTTGTTCAAATACATTCAAGCATGTTGGTTAACCTGTCTGATTTTGAGTCTTTTTTTTGGCGGGGGGTGTCTTTGTTGTTGCACGCGGTCTTTCTCTACTTGTGGTGAGCGAGAGCTACTCTTCGTTGTGGCGCACGGGCTTCTCAGTGCAGGGGCTTCAGTAGTTCTGGAGCGTGGGCTTCAGTAGTTGTGGCTCGCGGGCTCTGGAGCGCAGGCTCAGTAGTTGTGGCACGGGCTTAGTTGCTCTGCGGCATGTGGGATCTTCCCGGATCAGGGCTCGAACCTGTGTCCCCTGCATTGGCAGGTGGATTCTTAACCACTGTGCCACAGGGAGGTCCCGAGCTATATAATTTTGAACATGCTTCTAGGATAGCAGGCTCCTTTCCCTCCTCCCTCCCTCACCCCCGCCCCCCGCAAAAAAAAAAAAAAAAAAGGAAATAAAGAAAATTTTGTTGAAAAATTTTCCCTGGTTCTTCAGAGCTGGGCCAAGCTGTCAAACAGCTTGTGACTTTGTTCCCATGGTGGTTCTGTCCTTTGGCCTGGGAGTGAGCTGCCTTTTTGCCTTGGGGCTGACTCATTATCAGAAGTGGTGGGAGGATTTAATCCTGGGAATCTGTCCACCAGTCAGGCTGGGGTTAGTAAGGTCCTGTAGCCAGTGCAGTAGAGGCAGGGCCCTAGAGACTACGGTCCAGTCCTTGAGGGCACAGCCTGCAGTGGGTAGTAGTCCTTCAGTCTTGGCTCCGTACGACAGCGGCTATTGCAGGGAATCAAAGCACAGTGCATGGTGTGGGGCAGAGATGGAGTGCCCTCAGAGCACGGGAGCCCTGAGCTGGCCAAGTTTGGGAATGGCGCTGGCAGTCTCTGCCCAGCCAGCGATAGTGGAGGCGAGGATGGACACGTTACTGGCAGAGTCAATACAGAGTGGGGGTGTTTGAGGTTACTGATCCCTTTAGGACTCAGATATGGCAGCTTAGGAAAGGGATAAAGGAGCCCTGGAGAGAAATAACAGCAGCCAGCTTGGGCATCAGTCCCGAATGTAGTTTTCAGAACTTCTTTCTCCACCTCAAGCCCAGGGGATTTGGGCATGGAAGGGCATGTGGCTCTTGTGCTTCCTTGCTCTGCAAGGTGGGATGAAGGCAGAGGACAGCCACAGTTGCAGGTGTCTTCCAGTTTTTCTCTCCCTCAGCTGGAGCTCCCCTACCACTCTTCAGTCTTCTTCAGGATGTCTGGCCAGAAACCTGGCCCTTTCTTGCAGGCAGGTTGCTTGACTGGGAGGTTTGATTAGGTCAGAAACGACAAGCCCGTGGATTGGGCTACCTCAGTGACATGTCTTCCGGGGCCCATGTCTTTCTTCTTGCCTTAATCCTTTTGTTTCTCCACCACCAGGTCACACCTCCTAATTTCTCAATGTCACAAGTGCCCAACACTCCCAGCTGTCCCCAGGCTTACTCTGAACTGCAGACGCTGTCCCCCAGTGAGCGGCAATGTGTGGAGACGGTGGTCAACATGGGCTACCCATATGAGTGTGTCTTGAAAGCCATGAAGAAGAAAGGAGAGAATATTGAGCAGGTGAGCGGTTAGTCAGCCGTGGGGCAGGGCGGGGGTAGGAGAGAGGTCTCACATCTCTGGAGCTGGAATAGTGTCTTGCCTTTATCCTAGAGTCCCTCAGACTCACAGCACCATTGTCTTCTCCTGGGACTTGAGGGGGGTGGGCAGGACTCAGGGTGCTTTGTTGGGCAAACCAGCAGCCTCAGCAGCAGTGCTTCTGCTTTGGGGGCTGCTCTGGGACCTAGGCTGAGGGAGAGCTTTGAGAGTATTGGAGTTGTTGACTGTTGCCCAGTTATCCCCTTCTCTGCTTTTCCTGAGACAGCATTCTAGGCTTGAGGTATGGTCAGATGTCTTCTTCCAGAAATGCTTATCCTGTCAGGACTGCCCAGGGAGTTCCAAAATAGGGTACTGGAGTCCTAAACCTTGGGGGCACTTTCTGACTTGGGTGGTTTCTTAGAAGAATATCTTGAGACTTCCCTGGTGGTGCAGTGGTTAAGAGTCTGCCTTTCAG
Organism: Balaenoptera acutorostrata; assembly: GCF_949987535.1. Taxonomy (NCBI): domain Eukaryota; kingdom Metazoa; phylum Chordata; class Mammalia; order Artiodactyla; family Balaenopteridae; genus Balaenoptera; species Balaenoptera acutorostrata. Next base: position 43,369,544 of record NC_080069.1, on the reverse strand, counting down.
TCCATGGGACACGGGTTCGAACCCTGGTCCGGGAAGATCCCACGTGCCGTGGAGCAACTAAGCCCGTGCGCCACAACTACTGAGCCTGTGCTCTAGAGCCCGCGAGCCACGACTACAGAGCCCACGTGCCACAACTACTGAAGCCCATGTGCCTAGAGCCCGTGCTCTGCAACAAGAAGCCACCGCAATGAGGAGCCCACGCACCACAACTAGGGAGAAAGCCCGTGCGCAGCAATGAAGACCCAACGCAGCCAATGATGATGATGATAATAATAATAATAAATTAATTAATTAATTTAGAAAAAAGAAAAATCACCATTTAAAAAAACCAGAATATCCTGCCTAGGCTGTGGAATTGACGTCAGCTGGGAGATGTGAGTCAGCCGTGACAGGAGCTCCTTTGAAAAACAGCTATGCATGTTTAGAAGGGTGTACCTATCAGCAAGTAGTCACTGAGGTACTGCTGTGTTGGACACAATTCAAGGTACAAAATCAAGTCCTATCTAGGATCTAATAGCCAAGGTGGGGAGCAGATGTCACACTTGTTGGTTTGTGTAAGACTTTTGGGAAGCACAGACAAGAGTGGCAATAGGTGCTTAAACCTTTCTCTTTTCTTAGATTCTCGACTATCTCTTCGCACATGGGCAGCTCTGTGAGAAGGGCTTTGACCCTCTTTTAGTGGAAGAGGCTCTGGAAATGCAGCAGTGTTCAGAGGAAAAGGTAGGAACCTTCATGCTTCACGGGAACCCTCTGGAAAGAAGGGACAAAGTAGTCTGTCTTGGGGGTCCTCCTGGACTACAGCCTTCATCCCTTCCAGTGACTGTGGCAGAGGTAGTTGAAGCACAGAATCTCCCACGTCCAGACAGGCATTTGGCTAGTTTGGCTCAGATAAAGTATCGGGTTGAAGACTATCTAGAATCCCAGGGAAGGGACGGGAAAAATGACCTGGGCAAAAAGCCATACTTTTGGATGTTGGGGGAGATTGCTAGTCACTTCACCTAGGCTGCTCACCAGAGAGCAACCATTTCTGGGTTCTGTATCCTGCTGGGTGGGAGCACAGATGTGGATGGTGGGACCTGAATGAAGGTCAGCAAGGTTTGGGACTGGGCATGGCTCCTGGTGGACGATTGGCCGTGGCATCAACCTGTCTTCCTCCATGGCCTCGCTTCCTCTACGGCCCTCCTCTGCTTGCTAGGGGACCTCAGAGAGGCTCATGAGGCTCTGGCAAAGAACGCTTCCCCAAGCCCCCTTACACACATATTCCTCCACTCAGCTGTGCTGTGTGGCTGGACCCCTTTCTTGAGTCTGTATTCTCTTATTTCCCTTAGATGATGGAGTTTCTTCAGTTAATGAGCAAATTTAAGGAAATGGGCTTTGAACTGAAAGATATTAAGGAAGTTCTGCTATTACACAACAATGACCAGGACAATGCTTTGGAAGACCTCATGGCTCGGGCCGGAGCCAGCTGAGACCAGGCCCTGCCTAGGCCCTGCCACGGAGCCCCCCCTGCCGAAGGCCCTGAGGAGACTACCTGTGGGGAAGAATGGGCACACTTCCGGATTTTCTTTTGGGGGTGGAAGGTCAGGTGTAGAGACTGTGCTTGCCAAGTCTCTCTGAGCCTAGGTCCTGAGCTGGGGAGAAAGTGGGGAAGATTTGGGCATGCAAATGCCCCCAGAACTGTCCTGGCTCCTTCCATAGTAAAAGTATTTGTATTCTGAGAAGTGTCCTTCCCACCTTGGCCATCCAGAGAGACTTCTCTGGTCTTTCTGGGGTCTGTATGGCCTCAGCCGAAACCTAGCCCAGCTGCCAAAAGGAGTTGGAGAGGAGGTGGGAGGGCCAGACTCAGTGCTGCTTTGGGGCTAGATGTTTCCCTTCTCTGCAAGGGTGGACTGACCTCTAATCCAAGTTGAGTGCAATTGAAAGGTTCTTCCAGGGTTTTGTTTTTTTCCCCTTTTAATGATGTCACTTAGTGTTACACTGGTTCTGCAATGTCTCTGAGGTGCAAAGAATGCCCTTTTCCCCTTGGGGCCCTGAGTTTGCCTTTTCTGCCAGGCAGTTACCATACTTCCCTGCCCCAGCCTGTTTCTTTTGGCCTGGTTTGGACCACAGTCTTCTGCTACCCGAGATTTTAGAGCCCCCTGCTCTAGAAAACAGTTGTCAGTTTAAGAAATCATTGGCCCCTTCCCAGCACATCAAGTGGGGAAGAAAGAGGCTGTGATTTAGTCACCCAGCACTAACTCCACCTCAGTTCTCCCTGGAGAACAGCCTCTCCCTCCAGCCCCTTGCTTTAGGATGACACAATGAATAACACCTAGTCATAGAAATCAGTCTCTTTGGTTTGTTTTGTATTATGTTGTACATCATTAAAGATCTAAATACAAAGGATATACAGTCTTGATGAATCTAAAGTAATTTGCTAACTATTTTGATTCTTCAGAGAGAACTACTAATAAAAATCTAAAAGGTATATATATCCTGCTGTGATAACTTCTTTATTGCCAAGGAATGTTTTACTGCAGGGTGGAGGTGAGTGAGTGGTAAAGGGATTTGCTGGGGATGGAACAGGAGCTAACCATTTTCTGTCATTTCAGTACTTTCTTCCAACTCCTCTTAGACCCATGGGACCCAGGAGCTGGCCCCCCCCCAGTCTGCCCTGGTTTTAGGTTTGTAAAGGCAGGTGTAGACAAGGGTCTGTTTAAACTTGACCTAGCCCAGTCTCTGGGTCAAGGACATAGACATATACCTTCCTGCAAGACTGACTGGCGGTGAGACAGGCTGGGCCTTCAGGGGGATCACTCAGAAATGAGGAACAAGCCCCTTGTCCTCTGAGCAGCATCATGCATGATTTTGTGTTCCACAGGCAGGACTGGGATTCAGACTGCTTTACTAGCTCTCAGTAGTGCTGATGTATCTGATGGCACTAGATTTATCCCTAGAGCTTCTTGTCCTTATACTTAATACTGTCCCACAGCCCCTCTTGTGCTCTTGGCTTGGATGGGTCTCTAATTGTTTTTAGTGATCACGTGAGGAGGGCATACAGAACCTTTGGGCTGGGAAGCACCACGCTGGAAAGAGGCTGCCCTCTGGTGGTCAGATCAGGCATGGCCATTGTCTCAGAAAGCCCCTCTTCTGGCCTTTAAAATTAATTAAACCCTTCTTTTAAAACCTGTAAAAGTTATCCTTTACCTGTAGGAAATCAAAGTTTCATACCAAAATGGTGTCTGGGCCAAGGGCTATGACATGAATTTCAACTTGATCCAGGGTGGCCTTGGTTAAGTGATGGGCCACCTGGAGGCCACTTGGTATTTCTTAAGCTTCTTTCTGCTAAAAAGATACAGAAAGAACTCACATGAAGGTGTGCGTGTATGTGTGTAGAACTGCTTTAGAGCCTCAGACTACTGACCAGAGCACTCAGTGCCAAGACCCTGAACACAGGCCATTGATGGGGGAGTAGATGGCCAGGGCAGTCCTGGATGAGGGTGAGGCTAGGCGATAGGCTTGCCTGAGATACTGCAGCTCTTCCACTATTCCGTGAGGGAGCGTGGGGGTGAGGATTCACAGACAGGAGCCAGGAGCATGACGCAGGTGGATGGTCCCAGCAAAAGGTAGAGATTGGGAAAGAATAATGCAGTGACGCGAGCACCCTCTTCTGTCTAAATACTGGATTGCAGGGAGGGAGGGGAACTGGAAGCATAAAGCCTGTCCCACATCTGCTGCTGTTAAAGACATCAAATCAAGGTTTATTCATTTTACATTTTCAAAAGCTAAAGTCCCAAATCAATCTCCAAGGGCTGATGGGGCAGAGCTCACCCTCCCCTGCCCCACTAGCACCAATGTTTTCGTTTCTGACCAAGTCCTGGAGAAAGGCACAGAATCCAGCTGATAAAACCTCTGGGCTCAGCATGTTATCTTCCCTAGCTTGTGACCTCAACACAACCTCTAGGTTACCACTGACCATCCCCCCATCCACTGATCCCCAAATTTAGAAACATCTACAGGGTTATTAGACCTAACTGTGTTTCCACAGACAAGGGGTCAGTAAAGGCAAATCCTCCTCCAGCCCCAAAGAAAAGGGAGGGGCCTATTAAGTTTTTCAGGCTGATCTGTCCTTCCTTACAGATACTCCTGTGCTTAGAATTGAGGGACAGATGCTTGGCCCTGAGAGAGGAGCTGGGACCCAGCCAAGGCCACGTGTGGCTAGGGAGAGGCCAGCATGGGCAGGACCAGGGAGTGGGTTCTGGTATCTGTAGGGGGACCTGGCAGAGGCCCCTCCAGCTCGAGAGCCCAGCCATCACATACTGGATCTTGTTCTAAGACACCGCTGTCCTCTCAGGGGCTGCAGCTGGCCTGTGGCAGGCCAGGTATAGCTGCAGCTGGCTCCTCAGACTCTGGATGCACTTGGACTTCAGAGCCATGATTTCATCTAACTGGGTCACAAAATCTTCAAAATCCTGGAAAGGAAACAAAGGACAAGTGGAGCTTTTGCTGTTGCTGCCAGATCAGCTTTTCTAGTCCCTTCTCTTGTATGAAGATTTCAGAGCCCAGGCCCTTCCTCCAGCTGGAAAATCTGCAGGAAAGTCACCATGGCACGGGGTGGGACCACTTCTCTACGCAGAGAGGTATTTTGCAGGGCAGAAGGGTGGTTTCGTAGAAGTACCTCTGGTCTGCATAAGGCAAGTAAGTCACTGTTACCATCACAGGGAGGGGCACCGACAAGCCACTAGGAGGGCAGAATGGCAAAGAACAGAGGCTGGGAACATTTTGGCCTGGGAATGGGGAGTGTAGCACCATCTCCCACCTGTCCTTGCATGCCCTCAAGCCAACTCAGAGGGGTGGCAAGAGCAGGTCCAAGGCCTCAGCAAGGTTAGAGTGTGACAGCAGACCCTTTCTGCACACACAACTACAGCAAAAAAGGATGACTGTCAAACTAGCTGCAGGCTAATTCCCAGCAACCCCTGAGGGTCCAGCCAAGACCACTTACATTAGGAGCCAGCTGGCTCATCAGGGTCTCCTCCTTGAAGCCCAGCTTGGCCATTTCATCCAGCTGTTCCTGGTGTGCTCGGATGAGTACCTGCCTGGGAACCAGAGGGGATGCTGTGATCCTCTGGGCCTCTCGTCTCTCCTGGACAGCTTTCTGGAAGTGAGCCTCATTTCCAGGCCAGGAGCTGCTTCTGCCCAAAGAGGTCGAGGCTTCGACCAGAACCAGCTCACCACCACCTCCTGCCCCCTCACCCGTTCTTTTCAGGCTTTGTCAAGGGGCTGAGTACAAATGAGATTCTGGGAAGAGATGGGCTTCTGGAGCTGCCCCCTGCCTCCCCAGGTACCCTGAGGCACAGGGCTGGATGCTGCTCCTCCTCCGCAGGAGCTGCCCACAGCTTCCCTGCAAGAAAGCTCAAGCCTGTGCCACTGCAGCTGGCACACTTGGCACAAGGTAGAGCCTGCCACCTAGCCTGCTGTGACTTCTACTTTCTTTGGGGAGTTAAGGGACCAAAGCAAGGGGGTTTGAGCTAGAAGCTGGAGGATCTGCCTTCTGTCAGAAGAATCCAGCTGATAAAACCTCTGGGCTCAGCATGTTATCTTCCCTAGCTTGTGACCAACCTCTAGGTTACCACTGACCATCCCCCCATCCTCTGATCCCCAAATTTAGAAACATCTACAGGGTTATTAGACCTAACTGTGTCAGACTCCACTGATGGATAGAGACCACGGAAACAGCAAGACTGTCCACCTTGTAGAGGTGGGCTCCTCAGCTGCACATCCCTACACGCCCTTCTCTTTGCCCACGGCCCAGGCCTGAGCCCCAGCGAGCAGCTGGCAGACCGTCTGCCCAGGTGTCAGGAGCCCTAGCAGAGGACCGCAGCCTCACATAGGAAGCATCTGTTCCCACAGGGCTGCCCTGCCTTCCTGCTTCTGGGCCTCCGACCCTGCTAGACCTCTTCCCCTCCTTTCTCTCACATTCTCAAAGGCTCTCTCATTCTGCTGTACCATCCACAGCCTCCTTTGGGAAAAGCAGCACAAATCACCAGCCCCTGTTTTTTACCTTCACCATCTTGGAAGGTGACCAGCCTGCCTTGGCTCTGGGGTCACAAGGCTGCTGCTGCTGTGTCCCTGGGGAGCACTTCCAGGAACACAGACCCAACAGAATGAAGAAGAGGATTCTGATCTCACCATAGGTCTTAGGCTTGCTTATAGGGTCAGATCCTCCCTTCTTTCACTCATATCTCAGCTTTCCCAAGCTTCTTTCACTCACATCCCACCTACCCTACCTGGCAGGCCTGCTCCAGTACATTTTATTCCTGCTGTTCATGTCAGATGCATCTAGGCAGGCTCCCTTGAAAAGGTGGACAAAACGCCTTTCTCTGAGCCAATCACAGCCATTCCCAGAACAGACAAAACATTCAGCTGTAGTGGGAGTAGGGGTGCCAAAGGGGCTCAAGTCTAGGTAGGAAAGTCCAACTTACTGTGCGTGCCCCAGGACGGGCTGACGGAGTGTCCTGGCAGTCTTGGGAGAGCCTAGCCTTGCTAAGTACCTTGGGATTGGCCTGCGTTTGAGCCACGCGATGTCCTCATTGTAGCAAGACAGCTTGATGGGGTCTGTGGACAAACCCAGCTCCTGCCAGCCAAGCCCTGCCAGGTGCTTTCTCTCCTGGGCCCAGGGCTGGCCGGCCACATCACTACTTCCTGCTTGGGTGGTGAGTGTAGGCCCAGAGTGGGGTCCCCCAGTATGTATGGTGAGGAAGGGTTTTTCTGGGAAACCCTGGGAGCAGCCCAGCTCTGTCTCAGCATCGCCATCATAGTGCCGCTGGGAGAAGAGTGCAGTCTCTCTGCTCTGACAGGGCTCCCCCAGGTCAGCCTCCCTGTTGGGCAGCTTGTCAGGTGGGTGCTGATGGATGGGTGACAGGGACAGAGCTGGAAGATCACCCCCAGGCTTACTGTCGGGGGGGGATGATGAGAGCCACAGGTGCTCAGTTGTTGAAGACATTGGCAGGTCTGCCTCTTGATCACCAGATGACACTGTGTGGCCCACAGCTGGCCCCCCTGTGTCTGCTGCCACTAGACTGTGCGCAGCTCCATCCTGGGCCGGCTGCTCCAAGTGGGGAGAGCCCTCATCGTCTGGGCTCTCCAGGAGAGACACGGTGAGGGAAGCCATCAGTCCAGAAGCATGCTCAGAGCATGTGCCTGATCCCCCTCTAGAGTCTTCTCCTTGGAAAGGGTTACTGTTTTTTGTTGTTCTGGTCGCCACAGTTGGGCTACCTTCACTGACTTCTCTCAGAGGTGTGCTCACTGTGTCTCTTTGGTCTGGGGATCCAGGAACTGTGACGTGGGATAGTGAGAAAGTGCAACCATCTTCCTCCAGGGATGGTGAGCTGCCCTCAGCCTGCCGAGGAGCCTCATTTTTGAAGGCATCCTGTCTGAGGTCAAAGGCTGGGCTGCCACCCCTTTTCTGGTTATACACAAAGCCTACCTGTGAGCAGTAAGGCTTCTCTGCCAGGTTTTCTCTGGGAGGAGGCTCTGAGGAGGTAGCGTCCTCCTCTCTGCTCCAGTCCAAGGGCACCTGACTTGGGCTGCGGCCGTGATCAAGTGCTATCCTGTGGCTTGCGGGGTCCCTGGAGTATATCCAGCTTCCAGTTAGACCCTTCTCGTCACCTTCTGTCCTGGGGCTGAAAAACAGACTCTGCCGCCTTTCGGCTACCTGCTCCTCAGGACCTTGCTCCCTCTGATGAAGGAAGAACGAGCCTTCGCTATTCTCCAGGGTGTTTCCCTGCTTTGCGGTCCTCTGACAGGAGACATGTGAAAAAGAATCTTCACTGAAATCGCTGTCATCAAGGTCCTCAGCTTGGGCTCCATCATGGCTCTCACAACAAGAGTGGAAGGGAGGAGGGGTGTCATTCTGGAGCTGCCCCTCTGGAGGCCGGGACTGGCATAAAAACCGTTCCAGTGGTTGGTACTTTAACTTCTGCTGGAGGAGAGGTGGCTGCTGGAACTGCTGGTGATAAAAGCGCAAATGTTCCTCCCTCTCCTTCTGATGCGGAGGGATGTTTGTCCAAGCTTCAGAGGCAGGCCTGGTTGGTGTGCCCCCCTTGCTGCCCTGACTGTACTCGACTAAGTGGTGGACGTTGCCAAAGGAGAGCTCAACTCGTGACACAAGCTGCTTTTGCACTGGCTGCACAGTCTGCGCTTTCTTGCACCGGGAGGGCAGCTTACCACGGACTGCTTCTCCTCCTGGGCCAGGGGCCCTGCTTCCCCACCCGAGGGCAGTTTTGTTGCCGACTGGATTTTTCTCAGAGCATAATGCAGCTGATTCTTCTGCCCTTTTTTTGGCTAAATGTCCAGACCGCATGGTTCCTTTGATAGAGCTAGTTTGAATGACCCACTCTTGGGGAGGACTCCCTCTAGAGCCACCCCTTTTACCAGGAACCTTAGGTACAGAAGCAAAAGGGATATTGGCTGGGTGACTGGCCAGAGGATGGGCCTTCGTTCTCGTGGAGCCAGGTGCCACTGTGAGCGACTGTTGGAGCCCCAGCTTGACTTTTTTGGGAGAACACTTGTCCCCTGGCAGGGCCACAGGAGAGCTCTGAATTCGTTTTGAAGAAGAGTTTCCAGATGTTGGATTTCGACTGCTGGCTGAAGTGCAACATTTAATGCCTTTCTTTAGTTCTTTGACCCTGTAAACGACCATTTTATGTTAAATGTGCATTCTTGCATGTTCTGTAACTTCTTTCCTATAGCTTTCAGGGAAAACAAAAACCAAAGAAAACTATTACAAGGACTGGGAATTACTTTTTTATCTGGGAGAGAACTGGAGGAAATGGGGAGATTCTATTTCAGCATGAAACACCTCTCTTTACCTGAACAAAGAAGACCAGTGTCTTCTCTCAGGATAGTAGTGTGCATCCAATATTCCATGATCAGGAGAGTTTTGGAAATACCACAGTCCCATGTGAGGGCCAGGCCAGAGGAGCTAGTCTCAGAACTATGCCCACGCAGGGCCCACGCCACGCTTCCTGAAGATCGGCCAACTCAGGAGCCTAGTGTCTACCCCTTACCCGCTCTTCCATGATCAGAGTCTTCTTTTCCCTGCAACCACCTCCTCTCAGGCTTCTCTGAGAAAATGAGTTCCCTCGAACCTGCTGGGCACTTCAAGAAGCAAAAGCCCTCTGGAAATAAGCAGGCTTGTGCTAATTCCATTAAGGGAAAAATGACCTGTCTACTCACAGGGTTTCTCAACCTTAGCACTAGTGGTGTTTGGGGTCAGATAATTCTGTGTTGTGGGGAGCTGTCCTGTGGAGTGTTTAGCAACCTCCTTGGCTTCTACCCGAGATCCCAGCAGCATTTCTCCCCAGTCACAACAATCAAAATTGTCTCCAGACATTGCCAAATGTCCCCTAGGAGGCAAAATCGCACCCTAGATAAATAGAGAAACATGCTCTATTTTACAAGGGAATTTTAGAGAGCATGGAAAAATCCAGAATTAAGTCTCTGCTAGGATTCAGTTGCCAAGATCAGAGATCATTCACAAATATTTATTACACATCTACTAGGTACCAAGTACTGTCTGGGCAGGAGAGATACAGTGGAGAAAAAGATAAGGTTCCTGTTCTCACGGAACTTAGATGGTAGCCTATCTTTCCTTCCCAATGAGTTTATAAAATGCCATGGATACTAAAGATTCTTCAACAGTAATTAAAAAAAAACAACCAAGTTCCCCTCAAATAGTTTGTTAACTTTGGAGATGGCTTCTTGGGAGACTGAAGAGGAGGTGTTGTAAGACAGGACCAGCAGCAAAGCAGCCAGAGGAAAGAATGGTAATGAGAGCATTTTCACACATGTAGGAGACATGTGACCCCAGGGTCAGAGATGGGAGGGACCCTGGCAGATACCAAAGTCACTAGAGCCCTGACCTGGCAGTAAGAGGTGCTAGTTCTGCCACCAACTCCCAATGAGCCCTTTTAAAGTTTTCACCCTTTTCTGGGACTCAGTTTCTCCTTCTATAACACAAGGCTGGTCTCTTCTGGACCTACACAGCTCTGAGTACTTCTGCCTTGACAAGTAATAGGTATTCTATCCCTAGTAATTAGAGCTGAGGCTAGCAGGAAGAAAACCTCACTAAGCCTTCCACTCTGGGGAAATATTTCATCTCCCGCTAGCCATTTAAATGCCACTGATGGGGAATTCCCTGGCAGTCCAGTGGTTAAGACTCCACGCTTCAAATGCAGGGGATGCGGGTTTGATCCCTCGTTGGGGAACTAAGATCCCACATGCCGCACAGCGCGGCCGGAAAAAAAAAAAAAAAAGCCATTGATGGAGTTGTCTCCTAAATAAGGGAATGTGTCACCCTCCTCTTGTCACATTCACACTTGTAAAATGGCAGGGCCTCCTAGGTCACATTCTCCAAATGACCAATTGCACATTCCCCTGGCAGTAGGATTATTGCCCCAAGAACAGGCTTGTGGAGCTCAAGGTCAGATCCTTGTGTGTGTATCACACACACATACACACACGACCTGCCACCTAAGGGGGACTCACCGGTCAGCATAGCGCAAGGTATTCAGAGTGTGTTCGGTGGCCACATGGCTTGGCGAGATGTTGGCGATCATGCAGGTTTTGGCATTGCCAATGAAAGAGTCCTTCAGAACCTGTTTGAAACAGAAGGCAGGTCAATGAAGTCAACTAACCAAGGGCCTACTGACTACTTACTGTGTGCAGGACACTGGGCCACAGTCACCCTCACCCTCTTCTACAAAAAGGTAATTCACAAAAGGAGAAACACAAACAGTCAGTAAACAAAAGGTAGTCACTTCACCACTAATCAAAGAAATGCAAACAAACCATTTTAAAAAACTAAAATTTTTGCACCTATAATATTAAGATTAAGACTCATACTACCCTGCTCTGGTGAGGGTCTAGGGAAAGGGTGCTCTTGTACACTGCTACACTGCCCATATACCGTGTAGCATGAATTGGTACATGCCTTTGGGAGGGCAGTTTGGCAATATGGTAAAAATTTGGTAAAAAATGTTCACACTCTTGGTTTGGCAATCACACTTCCAGGACTTTATTCTAAAGAGATAATAATTGCTCAATTGATCCAAAAAAAATAATAGTATACACAGGATATTCATTACCTTATTATAATAGTAAAATGTGGAAAATCTACAACTCTATAAACAGGTAACAAACTAAATAATTGTAAACTGCATACAACCATAAAAGATAATTATGTATATTAGGTACCTGGAAAGATCTAAAACTTATGTTTGAGTGAAAAAGGTATATTATTCTGTAAGTGGATCCATGTGTGGAATTATTTTTTTAATTAAATAGGACACAATTTCTGGGGATGGAGGACATGTTTTGAAAAATAACAAAGCCAATGTCAGAATCAGGACTAACCACCTATAAGAAGGGTTTCCTGGATCCCTGGTTGAAATCATGTCTGAGAAGAAACAATCTAACCCAATTCTGACTAGTAAGGAGCTATGTTATTATAGGTTCTGCCCCAGGTCCTGTGGAGCTGCCAGTCTAGCTGCACAGGGTGAAAACCTCTCCCAGAATACAAAGATCCTCACCTAGACCGCCTTCTACCTAGTCTGTCCCTACTGTGCACAGGACTTGGTGCAGAAGGGAACCAGGGGCGCCCATAACTGTCTTCACAGCTGTTCGTACCTAGGCAGACCCCTCCGTGGGCCACTCTTCCGCAGCCATTACAGATGCGCACTTATTGGCGTTTCCCATTAATAAAGAAGCACATTTTCGTGGCAGAAAAATGGAAGAAAAAAATTACCTATGGTTCTACCACTCAAAATAATCAGCTAACATACGCATAATTTCCGTGTAGTTTTTTCTTCTCATTTCATATTTTTAAACTATAGATCTTAGTCATCTTTCCCGTCAGGACATGTCAAAAATCTAGCTCATTCTTTTTAACTGCAGCCATTATTTTTTGTCTTGAAACACTGGTCTAAGTCTTACAACTAAGGAAGTACCAAGTACAGCTGTACTACCATCCCCTTCAAAGGCTCAGAGACTCCACTAAATCAACAAGGTTTCTTTACATTAGAAATAAGCAGAAAGCTGTTGGATGGTGACCACTGCTGCCCCGCAGGGAGCCTGGCTGCTTCGTACTGCAGGTATCCCTGCCTGAGGATGCCCCTTTCTTCTCCAAGACTGAGAGCTCCTGGAAGGAACGTGACTCCTCCCCCTCCTCTCTCTGCCCCCTCCCTTCCCCCTCCCCCCCCCCCCCACTCCAGGTAGCATCACGCCTTGCTGGCAGTGGATGCTCTGCTGAAGGAATAAATGAATGGAAGAAGGAACACATGAGTGAACCAGAACTCAAAGCTCATATATAACTTTACCTGAGTTAATTTGCTTTGCCTGAAGGGAGTGTGAGTGTGTTCCTGATCCAATGCACGGATACATTCCTTCAGCTGCAAAGTGGTAGAATAATAAGCACATCAAATATCCCATGCAAAGTGAGACTAACAGATCAGATTTTTCTTAAATAAATCACAGTCATGCAATTCCCAAAAGGAAGTCAAAATGCCGTGTTAGTTTCTTGTTCAACAAGGAAAATCAAGCTAGACTGGGAAACGTCATCCTGTGCTAGCTGTGCCTAGTTAAGGGCCCCCCAATTTAAAGGCTGTGATCCTAGAATTAGCCCTGATAGCGTAGAACAGACAAACCCAGGGACATTCCCACAGGTCCCAGAGTCCAGCTTATGTGGTGGCAGTTCTGGCTTGCCAGCTCCCTTTCTCTCCTCTTCTCACACTCTTCCCAACTACAAGATGCACTTCAATAGCGAAAATATCTATACTACTCCCCCGCCTCCCTGCTCACACATGCACACCTATAGGTATGGACTCAAGTGCAGATTCAAGTTGTCTGGATGGGACAGGAGAAATTCTAGAGTCAGAGCTGGGAAGGAACTGAGAAATCATCTAGGTCTACCTCCTCATTTAAAAAAAAGGAGGGACTGTGGCCCATAGGCAAGGGCATGTCACTTGCTCCTGGGCAGAGCCCCTCAAAGAAGTGCTCATTGGACATCACTAGTGCTAGCAGACACCTGCATATGTAGATCTCTAGGGGCAACATGCCCATCAGAAAGAGCAGGGGTTGGCGGGAGAGGATCAGGGAGGAGAGATCTTCTGAGTCCTGCATCTCCGCTAAGTGGCAGTAAATGAGAAGAAAGGGAGGGAAAAGAATGGAAGGAATCCCTTGGCAGTGCCAGCTCTGGGAGTTCACCAAGAACAGGTAATTAGCTTTGAGAGTCTGCTGTGGCTGTTCTTGGCAGCAGCTACAGATGCCCACAACTAACCCCTCTCTATCTAAGAAGCTGCCGGGTTATAAGAAGGTGTAAGGGAATTTCCTCTTTCATTACAAATCAGTCCAGTATCCCCAAACTTTAGCACTGGGAAGATTCTCTAGAAGGGATGAGCAGGTACCCAAACCTGGTCCCTGAGTTACACCTGCCCCTTATGTACTCAAATCCAAGTGTGGCTATCAATCTCTATGAGCCTTTGGGTCCCTTTAGCCTTGAATCAGAATGGAAAGTAGACTTTACTAAACTCTAAGGGAAAACCAAGGGAAAGACCCAGGAAAGAAGGGGCACCTTTGTGCACCTCACAAAGCACAAGATTTTGATCCTATTCTGTAAGGCTTGTTCTCAGGCCCCTTTACATGCTATCGCCCATGTGAGATAGACACAGTCAAGCCCCAAAGGGTTCTCCAACTTCACAGGTACTTCTCAGGTTTCTTGGTTAATTCCTGGACCATAAATTTAAATATGAGAATCAAAGATTTCTAGCTAGAGGCTGTGGACCCTTGGCCAATTCACTTAACCTGAGCTTCAGAATCCTGATCTATAAAGTGGGAATAAGAGAACCTGCTTTGTTGTGAAGAGTAAACTGACTAGCACATAGTACGTGCTCAAATATATTCTGGGGCTCCTTGGAGAAATGGTTGATTCCAGGGCTAGGGCAGGGAAGAGTGTGTAACATCTTATAGTACCAAAAGGCAAGGAGCTGCTCAAAAAATGATAGGGGCATGTCAAAAGGATACAGAAACCAACTTGAAAGAACTCCCAATGGCCATCTGGGATAATGTGAGCAAGAAAATAAATAATGATAGAAATGGATTCTAATTTAGCAAATAAAAGAAATATCCATTTACTATTATAACTAAATAACCAAATAAATAAATTAAAGAGAAAAAACAGCTCTTTCTTTTTTTTTTTTTTAAAGGATTTTCTTATTTATTTATTTATTTATTTATTTTTGGCTGTGTTGGGTCTTCGGTTCGTGCGAGGGCTTTCTCCAGTTGCGGCAAGCGGGGGCCACTCTTCATCGCGGTGCAGGGACCGCTCTTCATTGCGGTGCGCGGGCCTTTCTCTATCGCGGCCCCTCCCGTCGCGGGGCACAGGCTCCAGACGCGCAGGCTCAGCAATTGTGGCTCACGGGCCCAGCTGCTCCGCGGCATGTGGGATCTTCCCAGACCAGGGCTCAAACCCGTGTCCCCTGCATTAGCAGGCAGATTCTCAACCACTGCGCCACCAGGGAAGCCCAAAACAGCTCTTTCTTACAGCAGCATTCTAACTAATTAATGTAGAATGATGAACATAGAAAATCTCATCAGGTAAACACCACAGTAATAATTGTTGCAGGTAAGAATCATCAATGGATACTAAAATTAGGCAGCAAAAGTGTGATGTAAACAGGATATTTGCATAGTTTCAAAGTATCTCTCCATAAGATACTTATTACAAAGGGAATAATCATAACTTTACAGTGGAGTAACCTAGCACAAACCACCTTAACTCAGTGATCAAGTTTAACATCACCAGTAATAAGACATATTGACTGATACGATACACTGAGAAGCGTACAACTTCTGTGGTATTCTTGCTAAAAATTCATTATCTCAATCTAATAATGAGAAAATATTACACAAACCCAAATTCAGAGACATTCTGCAAAATAACTTGCCAGCATTCTTCAAAGGTGTTAAGGTCAAAATTGACAAAAACTGAGGAGACTACAGACCCATGATAACTAAATGTAACATAGAATCCTGGACCCGAAAAAGAACATTAGTGGGACTATTGATGAAATTCAAACAAGGTCTGTAGATAGTTAATAGTATTATATCAATGTTCATTTCCTGGTTTAGATTACTATAGTTATGTAAGATGTTAACATTAGGAAGGCTGGGTGAAGGAATGCTACATGTTTATTTCTGTAACTTTTTTAAAATCTAAAATTATTCAAAAATTTTAAACAATAATAAAAAGATGCTGATTCTCTCACCTCTCAGCCTCCCAATTTATCCCTCATGAGGCCTGGAAATAATGTGTCAAGCTGGAGATTTCAGTTCTGATCAAAAGGACTTAAATACTGTGGAGGGGCACAAGACAGGACTATGCATCTATAAGAAGTAATGAGGGTCTCTGTACACAGCCATGGAGTGAGCTCCAGGATACTGTTAAGTGAAAAAAGTAAAGTGTGCTAAAGTACAGTATGCTACCTTTTTTTTTTCCTCCTGAGAAAGGGGTGAATACAAACATATATATTGGTAGAAAATCGTTATCTAAGGGGAGGGAGGTAACAGGATTGAGAGGATAGGGAAGAACACTAGACTTTTCTGAATGTGGCTTATTTTATAACTTTAACTCAATACAAAATTGGTAAGCTTAAACACACAGAGAAGAATTATTTCAAGTGACTTTGCAACACACTATTATGACTGTATATCCCTAGTGGGATACAATTTAAGGGTAAAAAGGAAACTGCAAAGAAATCTTAATCTGAATTCATTAATCATATTATGAGTAATATTAACATGATTTTGGTATACATATATATTGAAGTAGAGCAAATAAATTATATTAATGTTGTTAGGAACTAAGAATTTTAGCATAAGAGAAAAGGGAGAGAAATATAAATTTTAAAAAGTTAAGCAAAAATCCTGTAGTCTTAATTTTGAATTAATTTATTAGTGTGAATCCCTGATATACTTTTACCTTTAAAAAAAAAAAACTACGGGCCTTCCCTGGTGGCACAGTGGTTGAGAATCTGCCTGCCAATGCAGGGGACACAGGTTCGAGCCCTGGTCTGGGAAGATCCCACATGCCGCGGAGCAACTGGGCCCGTGAGCCACAACTACTGAGCCTGCGCGTCTGGAGCCTGTGCTCCGCAACAAGACAGGCCGCGATAGTGAGAGGCCCGCGCACTGCGATGAAGAGTGGCCCCCACTTGCCGCAACTAGAGAAAAGCCCTCGCACAGAAACGAAGACCCAACACAGCCATACATACATACATAAATAAATAAATAAATAAATAAACCCAAAGTTAAAAAAAAAACAAAAAAAAAAAACTAGGGCTTCCCTGGTGGCGCAGTGGTTAGGAATCCGCCTGCCAATGCAGGGGACACGGGTTCGAGCCCTGGTCCAGGAGCATCCCACATGCCGGGGAGCGGCTGACCCCGTGCGCCACGGTTGCTGAGCCTGCACTCTGGAGCCCACAAGCCACAAGTACTGAAGCCCACGCGCCTAGAGCCCCAGCTGCGCAACGAAGAGTAGCCCCCGCTTGACGCAACTAGAGAAAGCCGCGCGCAGCAACAAAGACCCAATGCAGCCAAAAAAAAAAAACACCTATTTCCAAGCTCTGTCCACCAAAAAGGCCTAGAAGTGAGGACTAACAGTGGTAGTAAGTACCACTAGCACTCTAAATGGTCTCTAAATACCATTTCCCTCTAAAACCAAGGCTTGTTGAAGAAATGGCTGATTCAAGGTCTGGGGAAAAAAATGTACAAGATGAACCTACAACATCTTGTCATACCAGAAAGCCAGGGACTAGTAGGAACATACTTGAAAAGACTCCCACTGGCCAAAAATGTGTAATTTAAGAAGAAGAAGAAGAAAAAAAAAGATGACAATGAATTTATAATAATATGAAAACAAACAAAAAAATAAACAACAACAACAACAAACTCATGGTCATATTTAGGTTACCAGGACATCAACTCGTTCTGAAAACTGGTGAGTGAAGGCAAAAAATCAAGCATTTATCTTGCCTCCATTGTATGAATTATATTTCAGGATAATCAGATAGTTGTGGGAAAGTTCTTTCCAGTTAATAAATACAGAAGGAATATTAGAATTAGAATATCACCATTTTGGGATCCCTAATGAAGCAATGGATAAAGGTAATAATGCTCATTGACAGCTGCTAAAACCATAAGGTGAAAAAGGTTGACGGGAAACATAGTAATGGAGGAATTAGACTGATAACACTTCAAAATCACAAAAAGAGATAATCAGACATTCTGTACCTCCTGTTGTGTTCCTATACAAAGTCTAAGAACTACTCATGAATTATTCTTGCCAAAAAAACAGAACTTAAATCTGATCAAGCCTCTAGATCAGCATTTTCCCAATCAAAATATGTGAGCCGCAAATACAAACCATATATGTAATTTTATTATAATAGCCATATTAAAAAGAAATAAAACCATATTAAAAAGAAATAAAACTAATATGTATAAAATAGATAACTAATAAGAACCTGCTGTATAGCACAGGGAACTCTACTTGATTTTGCTGTACAGTAGAAACTAACACAACATTGTAAGACAACTATACCCTAATAAAAAAAGAGAGAGAGAGAAAAAAATAATAAGAAATAAAACCAGATGAAATTATATATTATATTAAACATAATCTTAACTGTATATTAAATATAAAATCTTAATTATATATTTTAGTTAATCTGACACATCCAATAATATTTTGGCATGTAATCAGTATGAAAAAATATTAATGATATTTTATATGCTTCAATGTGTAATTTACACTTAGAGCACATCTCAATTCAGACTAGCCACATTTCAAGTACCCAATAGCCACATGTGGCTTAGTGGCTACCATTTTGGACAGCACAAATATAAATCTTAACCACTTTATAGAAAATAGAGGATAGAGTACCATGTTAAACATCAACATGGGATGCAGTCAGCCTAATCCAGAATGTGGGAAATCTCACAGGTCAAGTGACTGAGTTTTCTTCAACAAATACATTAATATTAAAAAAAGAGAGAGAGAGGGGGAAGAACTGATATGGCATGAAAGAGGAATATCAACCAAAAGCAATCCGAGGATCTTGTTTGTATCTTGATTTGAATAAATCAACTGTAAAATGGCATTTATGGGTCAACTGGTAAAATTATAACACTTACTGGATAACAGGTATCATTAAATAATTATTTCTTTAGGTATGCAATGGTATTATGTTATATTAAAAAATAAGAGTCCTTATCTCTGAAATACATCAGTAAATATTTGTGGAAGAAATGACATGATGACAGGATTTGTTTTAAAATAATCCAACCAGGGGAAGGAAAGGGTTGGTTAGATTTTTCGCATGTTGAAGCTGGGGGACAAGTATTTGGGAGATCATTATACTATTTATTCTACTATTATATGTTTGAAAAAATAATTTTAAGACTTGATGAGAGGGAGAAAGTGTACCTAAGTTAACCATTCAAGCAACTGCAGAAATACTTCTCTGTTCCTAATTGTCAGGGATTGACCAGAGGAAGAGAAGGCAGGGAGAGAAGGAAGAGTTGTCTAGAACTGCCGAGAATCTGATTGGGCAACCTTCATCTCCGTCTCCAACCTTGGAATTCCACTGCCTTATTCCACCCCACCCTCACCTACTTTGGCTGCATGTAAAGAGGGGCAAAATCTCTCAAGAATGATTTTTAGATTAAAGGTTTTGAACAACTTACAGCCAGAAGACTCTGGTTTATTTCCGCACCTTCCATCTTTGTCTGTCTATCTGAGTCTCTGGCATCTGCTGCTCTTTCACTGCCAGCCAAGTCAATAAAAGAGATCCTAGAGAAAAGACACAGCAGGGATGACTTCTTTGGGGCTTTGGTTTATTTTTACATCAGCGAGCATTTTGTGACCCCAGGAAGAAATCAACACTGACCCATCCTCAGGAAAGTAAAAGATATTACTGTCAGCTTTCCAAAAGTATTGCAAGATTCTAATCTGTCAGTTACTGCTGGCACTGTTCACTTAGACCCTTCTGTTGGTTTTAATCATTTGTGAGAAAGTATGACTGAAATTAATTAAACATTCTTCCCATAAGGCTAAATGACCACAATGCAAATCACTTAGGTGACCACTTAGATAATTAAATAGAAACTTCCGTGGGCTGCTTTCCAGCAAACCCCCCTCCCCGCAAAAAAAAAAAAGACTCATTACTCAGAGGTGAGATAGGTTCATCCATCACTGTGGCAGAGTTTGCTAAGATAGCACCAGAGAGGCAATGAATGTACCCAGTTGTCTTATGGCTTTTTTCAGGAAGGATGGATTAATTTTCTTTCTTTCTTTCTTTCTTTTTTTTTTTTTTTTTTTTTTTTTTTAAAGATTTTCTTTTTTTTTAATTTATTTATTTATTTATTTTTGTCTGTATTGGGTCTTCGGTTCGTGCGAGGGCTTTCTCCAGTTGCGGCAAGCGGGGGCCACTCTTCATCGCGGTGCGGGGACCGCTCTTCATCGCGGTGCGCGGGCCTTTCTCCATCGCGGCCCCTCCCGTTGCGGGGCACAGGCTCCAGACGCGCAGGCTCAGCAATTGTGGCTCACGGGCCCAGCTGCTCCGTGGCATGTGGGATCTTCCCAGACCAGGGCTCGAACCCGTGTCCCCTGCATTAGCAGGCAGATTCTCAACCACTGCGCCACCAGGGAAGCCCCTCTTTCTTTCTTTTTTTTGCCTGTAAGCTCTCTGAGATGCATTTCCTACTATTCCTCTGCTGATGCTGTTTTTCACGTTAGAAGCAATCAATGTCCCTTTTAATAACTTAGGGTTGACCAACAATAGGTCATTACTTCATGGTTAATCAACTGAAGGCACTTTAGTACAATGATTTATTTCAGAGCTAATAACTCTACTGTGTATCCCTGAAATAAAGAACTCCACAGTGGCAGGATGTCCTGTTGTTGACAACACATATTTCAAAGTCACATTAGGGAAAGGCACACAATGCGATTCCCTGTGTATTTCCAGCTCACCTGCCAAATGTCCTCTTGGCTGAATCTTTGATCTGAATTTGGATGATAGCATGAGAGCGGGAGGAGTCTGCATTAACTCCAGTGGCCCCAGTGCTGCGCTCCTTGCTGCCCTTCAAGATCACCTGAAAATAAAATCCACAGGGTGACTTCTGCAAGGAATAAACAAAGCCCTCTGGCTCCTAAGAGTTCACTGAGAGCAGCAGAGACCAGACATATAGCTTTGTCAGTAGACTGCAGTCTTTTCCCTCTATGAAGAAAGCTGCCTAAACTCTAAATCATACAGAATAAGTACTCAAGAGCAATGAAAACAATGTGGAATACTAATCTTGGGGGAGAACATTCAATAGCTCAAGAGCTAATTTACTTCTTGATCTCATATACTCTTTTTAATATCTTTGATGGATTTATCCTGACTAAAATCCCCAGGGCATAACTTGGCT
Organism: Balaenoptera acutorostrata; assembly: GCF_949987535.1. Lineage (NCBI taxonomy): Eukaryota > Metazoa > Chordata > Mammalia > Artiodactyla > Balaenopteridae > Balaenoptera > Balaenoptera acutorostrata. The sequence continues at coordinate 43,349,036 of NC_080069.1, read as the reverse complement.
CCGAAGTAAGGTCCCATAATACCCATCTGTCGTAGTAACCGAAGCAAAGGACAGAAATGTGCATCACAGAATGAATGATCACATCCACCTGTTCCACCACGATGCAGTCATAAAGGAGACCAGGACTGATGTGTGGGAACATGGAAGTGATGAGTTATCACAATTGCCATGAGCCCATGATTTCCCTTGAGACCACTGCCCCTCCAAATGGGAGTAAAGGCTAACTTGGGTCCCTCTGGCCACAAAGGAATGGGGGAGAAGAGGTGAAGCCTCAGGAATGGCCTCAAGCCTCTGAAAACACAGCCATATAAGAATATCCTGCCCTGATTTGGGGGAGTGTCGATTACTGAGAATCAAAAAGGTGAAGAACTTTAAAAATATTTGACAGACTCCTCACAGTAGCCTAAGGTGAGGTGAGTATGATTATTATGCCCAATTTACAGCTGAGGAATAAATTCAAAGGTTGATTTGCTCACAAACAGCTGTTTTGTGGCAGAACCAAATTCCACATCTAGTATGTCTGATTCCAAAGCCCATGTAGTTTCTACTACACTGTGGGGCACTTAGGACAAGTTCATCTATTTTGCAGTGAATTAGACTAAGAAAGTCCTATCTAATTTTTTTCTCAATCTCTCAGAAGTTTAATTTTTATCATATTGAACATAGCTACAGTTTCCAGATTAAGAGTCCAAAAGTTGACAGAGTCAAACCTTCAACAATAGTCCATAAAATATCTTAACAAACAGGGGTAGGTACTTTTAAAAAAATTAACTAACTAATAATAAATTCCTCCATGGCCTAAGCAATAGTTACGTCTCTAAATATTATCAGTGAGATTCAGAATTGTATTTTAGAATCAAATTTAGAATCAAATTTTAAATGCACTCATTTTGTAAATAGCTTGCTAAAAGTTTAAAGGGACTATCTGATGAATCCTTTTGTAAAGAGCAGAAATTGTTAATTTACAAAACTGGATTATCAACTGCATGGATAGCATGTTGCTGCTAATCAGAAATCAGAAGAATTAGAACAGTAATCCCTTATTCTGGGTGTGGCAACTGCCCAAAAAAAAAAAAAAAAAAAAAGCACTGATAACTAAACCTGGATGCTGGCTAGGTCACTTAAGGCCAAATCTATAACTGAACCATCTAGTTTGTCTGCCTATCTATCTATCTATCCATCCATCCATCCATCCATCCATCCATCCATGCCTCGCTTCAAGGCTTGCCGGATCTTAGTTCCCCGGCCAGGGATTGAACCCCGGGGCCACTGCAGTGAAAGCACAAAGTCCTAACCACTGGAATGCCAGAGAATTCCCATGAACCATCCAGTTTAAATGCACTTCCTCATCCTGGCCTCTCTCTATCACTCTGATTTCATACTTTCATAGATTACAATGCAATGATGAGGGATTATTTTAGATTTGTATTAGTCTTTTTTATCAAACTTCTTTTTCATTAGAAAAGAAAGACATGCTTACTGGGGAAAACTTAGAAAATACAGGAAAAATATAAAGAAGAAAATATATACCTTCCATAACCCCAGAGTTAACAAGATTCTGGTGCATTTCCTCCCAGGGTTTTAGGGGTCTCACAGCTCTTTTGATATATATATATATATATATATATATATATATATATATATATATATATATATGTCTTTTACAAACCCCATGAAGAGACAGGGGAGATCTTTTAAATGCCTACATTTGTGAATTGTGTAAGCAATATGCTTGATGGATAAAGAAACGATCACAGAGAAGTTAAGTGGCTTATCCAAGGTCACATAGGCAGAATATGGTCAGGCTAGGGATAGAAGCCAGGTACCCTCTGCCACATGTAATCAATGATGTTACTTCTGCTGGAATCTGATGAGAGCTCAGAGAGGCCTCAAGGCCATACCTAGTCAGGAACTGTGGATACTGACAGGAAGCTCAAGGGGTGACCTTGTGGTTCATCCCCAGGGGAGTCAAGAAAGACTGTCTTGGGCTTCCCTGGTGGCGCAGTGGTTGAGCGTCAGCTTGCCAATGCAGGGGACTCGGGTTCGAGCCCTGCTCTGGGAAGATCCCACATGCCGTGGAGCAACTAGGCCCGTGAGCCACAACTACTGAGCTCTGTGCGTCTGGAGCCTGTGCTCCGCAACAACAGAGGCCGCGATAGTGAGAGGCCCGCGCACCGCGATGAAGAGTGGCCCCCACTCGCCACAACTAGAGAAAGCCCTCGCACAGAAACGAAGACCCAACACAGCTAAAAATAAATAAATAATAAAAATAAAGGAATTCCTTTAAAAAAAAAAAAAAGAAAGACTGTCTTCTGAGGTTCTATTATAGAGTTTTATACTTGGCTTTTCATTGTGCCATGATGTACTAGATACCTGTGAGTGTGTCTCAGAAAATCTAACATGTTGAGGTGACTTTTCCTGACTAAATGCCTTTTAGAGAAGACATGAAGGAATTTCTGGTCCATGGTCCAGTTTCCTCAGCTTCAGTAACAGTCTGCAATTACCATGTTTTTCAGAAACTGTGGTATAAAGCAGCTGAGCTCTGAGGAGTAAAAATGAGGCAGTCTGTGAAGATCATTAGATAGACTTCTGTAAATGATATACAACTCAAGTGTAGCAGTTAAGAGTAAAATATGAAGTTAGACTGTCTGGGTTTACATGCCAGCTCTGACAATACGGTTGTTTAAACTTTTGCAATGTGAGAAGTTTTATAAATCACTTAACTTTTCAGGGCCTCAGTTTCTTATCTATAAAATGGTAATTTCATAGGTTACTTTTGAGGACTAAAAGAGATAATACGTAGTATGTAAAGCACTTAGTACTACGATTGGCACATCATAAGTTCTCAATAAATATTAATTAAAGAAAATATACTAAAGAACTAACATCTTTTTTTTTTTTAATGTATTTATTTATTTTTGGCTGTGTTGGGTCTTCGTTGCTGGGCACGGGCTTTCTCTAGTTGCAGTGAGCAGGGGCTACGTTTGTTGCAGTGCGCGGGCTTCTCACTGCGGTGGCTTCTCTTGTTGCAGAGCACGGGCTCTAGGCGCGCGGGCTTCAGTAGTTCTGGCTCGCGGGCTCTAGAGCGCAGGCTCGGTAGTTGTGGCACACGGGCTTAGTTGCTCTGTGGCATGTGGGATCTTCCTGGACCAGGGATCGAACCCGTGTCCCCTGCATTGGCAGGAGGATTCTTAACCACTGTGCCACAAGGGAAGTCTCAAGAACTAACATCTTTGTGTAAACTTCCAAAACTTAAACTATTTCTTTTAAAAAATGTAGGGACTTCCCTGGTGGTCCAGTGATTAAGACTCCGTGCTTCCAGTGCAGGGGGCATGGCTTCGATCCTTGGTCAGGGAACTAGGATCCGCACAGCAGGAAGTGAAGCTTCATCTGCTGCTCCCCATCACTCACATTATGCGTTATCACCTGAACCATCCTCCCCCCACCCCCAATCCATGGAAAAACTGTCTTCCATGAAAGCGGTCCCTGGTGCCAAAAAGGTTGGGGACTGCTGCTTTAGACAAATCATGTTATGTAAGTAGTAAAATGGGGACCTGCTACAATAGAAAGTAGAGACAACTATGGAATTCTGTGGCACTGGGAAATATTCAGGGACTTATTAATAAGAATAATAGATGTGACAAATTTAACTAGCATCACAGTAAGCATTATATGTATATTATCTCATTTCCTTCTCTGTCACACAACCCAATCGTCTGCTAACATCCACGTATTTCGGGCTCAGAAAGGTAAAGGATGTGCTCAAGGACACACGGCACTGGGACCCAGCTCCATCCAGACTTTAATCACGAAGCTTCCTGCACAAATACCAAAGACAGGCTATGAGCACTTCAGTAGGATAGGCACTGTGTATAGACTAAGTCTCTATCACCGGCATACAACTGAGGCTTATCTAGGGGAAGCTCTTACTCTGTGGGCCTCTGCTACCAACTACAGCCAAGGCAATGTTAAAAGACGAAACAGATTTATTAGAAGTTCAGGAATGGATACCTGTAAGTACATGAAATGTCTGTAGGAATGACTTAAAAGCCCAAAAACCTCTACAAGGGAAAAAATGCCCAGCATTTGCCTGACAAGCAAAACCTAGATTCCAAATCTGGTTGCATCAGCAAGTCCTCTGTAAAGGCAGGGAAGTCCTGGTCCCTGCATTGGTAAGACCAGGTAATAAAATACACCTGGAAGGAGAAACTTCTTGGAGGAAGGACAATCCTGTGTGAAAAATGAAGCTGCCACTTGTGCAGGCAGGTAACAAATAGCCATGCCTGAGTGAGCCTGCGGGTGATCTGTGATGGTGACATACATGAAGATGACACCTGAGGGTGACACTTGAGCAAACACATAGGTGATACCTGAGTGAGCGTGAATGGTAACACCTGAGAGAGAGTGAGAATGTGACACCTGAGTTAGCAAGTGCTGTTGTTTCAAGTCAGTAAATGTTTATGAGGGTAACCATGTCAGATATCCATAATTTATACCAACTTTCCACCTTGATCTCAGCTGGCTTCCTTCTTGTACAACCTCGTATGTATTACAGACTGAGGGTATCAATGGCAATAATATGTTCACTAACAAGAAACTTCTGCTTGTCTTAGAAAACACACCTTAGGATAGAGCAGTGCCATAAACTCTTCCAGGGTGAGAGCGATTTGACACCAGATTGCCCACTAACATAGTTATGACCCATAGCCAAGGAAAAGGGACTTCCTTTTAGTGTTTGATCCTTTCCCATTCAATTGGTCTAATTTCCAAGGACAACAGCATCGTGAGGACCAACTCTCCTGAAACTCCCAGCCAAATGAAGGAATGACTAGGGGAGGTAGGGGCAAGAGGACGACAGGGAATAGGTGTATAAGAAACAATTGTCTTAGGACTCTGCAGTGGAGGGAGCTCTGGACAGGTTAAGAATGGTCAACAGCCTCAGAAGAGCCCGTCAACATGTCCCACACATTTTTGTTCTGTGCCTGCCTTTGCAGTCACTAGAAAGGGGCTCTTGGCTCTTAGGTGCCTGTCTAAAACAGTCACACTAAAGTGCCATCCTTGGGTTTTGGGTACCAGGATTCAGGAATCTGATAATCACATAAATACAAGGTTCCAGCCCTTAAACAAAATTTACCTATTTGTCCCAAGAAAAAGAAACTGTTAGAAAAAGACATGTATTAATGGCGGGCCACCCGCCATTTCACACACCCAAGTCCCCGGAGGGATGTGCTGTGAAGCTGTTCTAAAGGTGGGTATTGTCAAGTACCCAGCCTGTCCTTCGAGCCTTCTCCCTTTGACTCTAGCCAGGCTTGTTGGATGTACTAGCATGACTATGATGGCTGCATGTTAGAATCACCTTGGGAGCTTTTAAAATAATACCCACCTTCATACATTGCTGGTGGGAATATAAAATGGTGCAGCCACTTTGGAAAACAGTTTGGCAGTTCCCCAGAAAGTGACTCAGCAATTCCACTCCTAGGCATATACTCAAGAAAACTGAAAACGTACGTCCACACAAAAACCTGTACCTGAATGTTCATAGCAGCATTATTCATAATAGCCAAAAGGTTGAAACAACCCACATGCCCATCAACTGATGGATGAATAAAATATGGTATATCCATACAACAGAATATTATTCGGCCATAAAAAGGAATGAAGTACTGATACATTCAACAACATGGATGAACCTTGAAAACATTATGCTAAGTGAAAGAAGGCAGAGACAAAAGGTTGCATACTGTGTGATTACATTTATATGATATGGCCAGAATAGGTAAATCCAGAGAGATAGAAATTAGTGGTTGTCAGGCACCAGGCACAGGGGAAATAAAGAGTAACTGTTAATGGTACAGGGTTTCATTTTGGTGTGATGAAAATGTTCTGGAATTTGATAGTGGTGATGGCTGTACAACTTTCTGAAAATACTAAAAAAAAAAATCACTAAATTATATATTTTAAAAGGGTGAGAAAAGCAGATTTTAAATACCTTTGGAATGATACACAAAAAACTAAAAAATATATCAGTTGCCTCAGGAAAAGGGAATGGAAGGAATATTTTCATTGTACTTTCTGAATTTTGAATCCATGTGAAGGTATTACCCATTAAAATTTGTATTGAAAATAGAATATTTCTCTCCAGCAGCCTTTACCAGAGCCCACTACCATAAAAATACACATTAGCAGCTTTTGAAACTGGCTCAAAAGTATCCTCTCATGCATTAGGCTCTCCCACATGCCTTACTTCCCACTATCAAGGCATTGAGACAACAACCTTGTAGAGAAAGGAGCCAACCTCTCAGAGTAGGATTCATATTTTATAAATGTGAAATGGTATGTTTGTCATCGCCCTTTGCCTAAATCTGAGTCCACTATATTTGCGAGATAGCAAACTGAAGTCTTCCCTGGTACTTAGGCTGCTACAGTGGGGTAGTAAAGGAGGAAGAATTACCTCTAAGAGAAGCTCCACACTATCCACCTGAAGTTCTCGCAGTCCCACTATCTGTACCACATGCTTGCTATCTTCTCTTGCGAAGAGCCTGTGGATGCAAGAACATGGTTGGTTTGGCAGAGCTTCAGTAACAGACTCCCCAGAACCCAACCCACCACTCCCCATTAAGTAGCAGTTTTGCTGTTTGGGTGGGATCGATATGCATTCTCCTCACCACCCCCCCACACCTCCTGACTCCAGCCCCAGGTTTCAGAGGCAGTCTTTGATTGTTTTAATCAAATCAGCATCTTTGGCTACAATGAATAGAATGAGCATTTAACCCAGACCTATGCCAATCAGTGGATGGTGTATTCCTGGCTACAGTGATTGGTTCAGGAGTGGATATGGGATCTTCGCTGGTCCCATCAGAATAAAGTCCTAGCCTCTGGTTGTTAGGTGCTCTCTTTTCCTCTCTAGAAGTGAAAGCATGTGGCCCTGGGAGCAGTGGCAGCCATTCTACATCTACAAAAGAGGCAGTTTTGGAATGAAGCTAATACCATGGAAGGTAGAGCAGAGAGATGCAAAGAAACCGGGTCTTTATAACATCACTGAACTGCTAGAGTAAAAAGACCCTAAGACTTGACTATCCTCTAGGCTTTCTAGTTATATGAGCCAATGACTTCCCTAAATGCATAAGCCAGTAAGAGTGGGGTCTTATTTTACTAAATACTTTCAACATAAGGAGTCCTGATACATCTTCTAAGGAAGCAAGAAGAGCTGGTGTTGCAACTGAAAGCCTCAGGCCTGCGTGTAACAAAATGAATGGTTATGGTCTACCATCATCATTGAACCAGATCCACCAAGGGGCATGTATTGAACCTATCAAAGACTCCAAGATTATTTTCTCCCTTAATAAGATACTGATTGCCAAATAAAATAAAATAATAATAATAATAATAATAATAATAATGGAATTTCACTTCATAGCCAAAAAAAGATTTTCTCAAAAAATTTTTTTCTCCATCTAAACCTTATCCCAAGTTTCCAAATTTTTACAGAAGGATAGGAAAACAGCCTCACCAATGCCCATGATCTCTCAGAAGACAACTCTATTGGAACAGTTAGGCTTCTGGAATAAAAGAAGGATCTAGCTTTCAGAGCCTTCACATCACTCCTGAACATACTTCCCAGGCCCCAGAAAAGTTCCTAATGAATAGCCTAAAATGCACTGCTGTATTTTTAAATCATATAAGCAAGAAGTATATTTTTATCACTTTTTATGCAAAGGTAAAGACAACTTATCTTCTACTTTAAAGAGTTAATCTTAAGATCTTTAAACTTTGGGTTCTAGTTTAAGAGGTAGACTGAGCACATATACTTCTATCTACCTTTGACAAAGCCCCTCTTATAGAAAATATATTTTATTTTAAAAACAACAGGATAAGTCATAACAGCTCTAAACAAACAAGAAAGAGTATTATCAATGGAGCAGGACATTTCAGAAGTCTCAGAAAGGTAGGAAATAAAGAGATATTAGCCAATTAACCAGAGACATAAAAAAAAAACAAACCCCAAAATCCCACAGCTCAAGACACTTTCAGAATAAGTGTGGGTATTCCCTAGTGAGCCCTAGAAAAGCTTTAAACCCAGGAGTTAGCATATTCCCATCCCCTTGGCTATAATTAAAGAACGTAGAAATAACAGGATAGTATATCGGGGTCATTCATTAAAGAACTGCACTCAAAAACAGCTGGATGGGCTTCCCTGGTGGCGCAGTGGTTGAGAGTCTGCCTGCCAATGCAGGGGACACGGGTTCGAGCCCTGGTCTGGGAGGATCCCACATGCCGCGGAGCAACTAAGCCCGTGAGCCACTATTACTGAGCCACTATTACTGAGCCTGCGCGTCTGGAGCCTGTGCTCCGCAACAAGAGAGGCCACAATAATGAGAGGCCTGCGCACCGCGATGAAGAGTGGCCTCCACTTGCTGCAACTAGAGAAAGCCCTCGCACAGAAACGAAGACCCAACACAGCCATAAATAAATAAATAAATAAATAAACCCAAAGTTTAAAAACAAAAACAAAAAAAAACAGCTGGATATCCTGACTGTCCCTTCACACAAAGAAACAAAACACGCGCGCGCACGTGCGCACACACACACACACACACACAAACACACACACACAACAGTGGCTTTTATTTTCATGCTAACTGTTCTTTAAAGGAAGTGGCCATTCTGACTGGAAAGGGCTCCTAATAAGGGTATTGAGGCTTGAAAGAGAAGCTGTGATGCAGCTAACTTGAGGCTTCAAAACCAACACAGAGACTAGGAAAGAAAAGCAAGTCTTCCCCAAAGCAATCCCAAAGTAGCACCCTTCTTTATCTGGCAATTGTGTCATGACTGAACCCCCAACACCTGTACATTCTCTGAATTGTGGCATACTGAATGTCCCTTTTTTGTTGAAATAGTCCACAGGATGGTGGCCTGCCTAAGCCCACTCCAGTGACCTCTCCAGTTATGCTACTCAATACTCTAGTGCCCCTCTATGACGGGGGCCGCCCTATCGTGCTCTCCATGAACTGGAGCTGCTCCTCCACCCCTACTCCCCATTCCAGTGCTTTCCTGGAGCACATGAAACTTGCACGACCTTTTGGACAGCTCTGTAGGGGCTTAGATACCTTTGCTGGGGGCTAGTCTCTTTCACTGATTTGGTTTCCCCAGACTTCCACCATGCTCAGCCTCAACTCACTCCTCTTCACCTGGTGTGGCTGCTCCCAGCATGTCTCAGGTCTGGTTAATTCTGTCCTGACAACCTCTTATCCTTCCACTTCCCCTGTTCCCTCTCTCTCCTACCTGTTCTCCCAGTCACTTCATACCTCCACAACTTTGTGGCCTCCTACTCAGTTAAAATCACCTGTTTCAACCTAAACAAAACTTTATGCCAGAAAAATACAATAGGGATTTAAAATCAGTTACTGAATGAATACATTTCCAAAGTACTGTATTATGCTGCAAGGGCAATAGGTTAAGCCTTATAAGAGTTAATGTGAAGAAAAGATTTTCTTTTCTTTTTACTGATGTCAGAAAACTATCATTTTTACCCTAAGATTATTGAGAAGAAAAACAAGAGGAAGTGGGAAACATTATAGTTCTTCCAGTGTAATAATAGGTCAAAAGAATAGGAAGGGATTTACGTATATGTTGGTTTCCTGACTTCCTGAAATTATAATCTTTTTCACAGACCAAAATAAAAGGGATATAGTCTTTTGATGAGCATTAGGATACTGATCACTTAAAATTTTAATACTAATGGAAGGCTAATTTATATTTTTCTCTAGCTGAACTGACAGTTTGAAAAAAATATGCACCTGATTCAGGAGACTCTCATTTCACAAAAGGGCATTAGTGTACCAAAGTCTCTCATTAAATCCCATAATTCAGTGGGACTCTGGCTTAAAACAATAAAGAACAGATTTACAGTTTCCAACTCATATGCAATACCTTTTTCTTCTATTTAGGAGGTCATAAAGCTGTCCACAGTAGATTTCATAGAAGCTGATCCACACAAAACAGTGTCTTCTTGGCTGGGACACTTCTAGTTGTCTGAAGATATCTTTGGCAGCCAGAGCATACAGTCCTGGGTTCTGATGAGTTCCTATCATGGTATAGGTCTTTCCGGCACCTGTCTGTCCATATGCGAAGCAAGTGGCATTGCCTCTGAGGGAAGAATCATTTGTATTTACTTTTAAATATTAAGAGAAATGCTAATCTACACACAGATTTTTAAATGACAAAAGTCAGGGGGAAAAAGAATCCTTGACAAAATTCAGCTAGAAAATATAGAGCCCTTTAAGGAGAAGAGGGCTTTACATTATAAAAACAAGGGAAGAGGAAAAAAATTCTCAAAGCAGTACGTGAGTTTTTTTACTAGGAATTTTTTATGGAACTGGTAAGACCATAAGACAACTCTAGAAGATAAGGAAACAAAGATCTCATGTTAGGTGCTTTAGAGGATCCTAGAGAAAAAAAAAGAATTGTGTTAATCCTGAAAGATAAGTTTGGTGAAAGAAGTAATAGAGAATTAAATACAATAAATAATAGAAGATCATACGATAAACAGGATGGTAGTGACCACTCATATGAATACTAAGGAACTTTAGACAGAGGTAAAATCAATTTAAGTAAAATATTTGAAAGACTCACAAAAGAGATCTTAGAGCCTCAGTTTTCACTTTCATTGATAAATTACTGGACTACTTGATTTCCAAGATCCCTTCTAGCCCTGATGTCCTATGATTCTAAGTGGGAGTCACTATTCTTGCATGTGGATACATGCATGTACACACAACCTGTATGAGTGTGAAAAACTGCAAAATAAGAGATGGACAGAAGAGTTGGGAGGCCAACCTGCCAGCCAAAGTATGTTTTAGGAGGAGATGAGGCCAAGATTACCTGAGTACTGTGAGGTCCTATGTACTATGTAGCTCTAGTACTATGTACTACTAAGTAGAGAGTGAACATAATGTTATGCAGGAAGTAGCTATTACAGACTCTTGAACAGGAATCACATGGATTAATGACAAAAGTAGCTACTTGCAGCAAGAAAAAAATTCTATGTATGGACACAGGGGAGGGAGGCTGGAGGTGGGCAGAGAGATGAATACACAGAAAGGACATGAAGCCAGATAGAAACCAAAGAAAGAATGATATGACAAGAGCAAAGTAACCATGGAAGTGTGAGAATCAAGAGATGGGAGCTAATCAGATTTAAGCTGTTTAGAAGCAGAGACCGGTTACTCCTTGTGTTTTAAACCATGGCTCCCAGCAGTGTGGGCACTTGAATACACTGGCAGAGACACAGTTAGGAAAAGAATTACAAGAGGAAAATTTGAACACACTGAAGAAGAGCTAGCAAAATGAGAATAATAAAGAATAATATCCACCTTATCTTCTGAACATTTTCGTGATGAACTTTTTTTAAAAAAAACAACAGATGAAGAAAGCTCTTATTACACTTTACAAGAACTAACCTAATAATTTCACCTAACTTGCAATTCTCTTTTTATTAATGTCTTAACAGTCTAACTTATTTTAGAAACTTGCTCTCTCAAAAAGCACTCCCTAAATTTGGTGCATAGGAATTGAACCTGAAAGAGATTTCACTTTTTTAAAAAAATTTATTTTAATTAATTTATTTATTTTGGCTGCACCGGGTCTTAGTTGTGGCATGAGGGATCTTTTACTTGCGGCATGCAAACTCTTAGTTGCAGCATGTGTGCAGGATCTAGTTCCCCGACCAGGGATCGAACCCAGGCCCCCGCAGTTGCGAGTGTGGAGTCTTACCCACTGGACCACCAGGGAAGTCCTCAGAGACTTCAGTTTAACCTGCTCATGGAAAAAATAAACGTAACTTCTACACAACAACAATAAAGACAACACAGGGATTTCCCTAGTGGCACAGTGGTTAAGAATCCGCCTGCCAATGCAGGGGACATGGGTTTGATCCCTGGTCCAGGAAGATCCCACATGCCATAGAGCAACTAAGCCCGTGCGCCACAACTACTGAGCCTGCACTTTAGAGCCCACGAGCCACAACTACTGAAGCCCGTGTGCCCTAGAGCCCACGCGTTGCAACAAGAGAAGCCACCGCAATGAGAAGCCCGCGCACTACAACAAAGAGTATCCCCCGCCCGCTGCAACTAAAGAAAGCCAGCGGCAGCAATGAAGACCCAACGCAGCCAAAAATAAATAAAAATTAAAAAAAAAAAAATTAGGGACTTCCCTGGTGGCTCAGTGGTTAAGAATCCGCCTGCCAATGCAGGGGACACGGGTTCGAACCCTGGTCCGGGAAGATCCCTCATGCTGCAGAGCAACTAAGCCCGTGTGCCACAACTACTGAGACTGTGCTCTAGAGCCCATGAGCCACAACTACTGAGCCTGCATGCCACAACTACTGAAGCCCACATGCCTAGAGCCTGTGCTGTGTAACAAAGAGAAGCCACCGCAATGACAATCCCGCGCACCGCATCAAAGAGTAGCGCCCGCTCACTGCAACTAGAGAAAGCCCACGAGCAGCAACCGAGACCCAACACAGCCATAAATAAATAGATAAATTTATTTTAAAAATAAAAAGACAACACAAAAAACAGGCAAATGAAGATATCTGAATGGCCAATAAGTACATGAAAAGATGCTCAGTATCATTAGACACTGGGGAAATTAAAATTAAAAAACACGAGGAAATTCCCTGGTGGCCCAGTGGTTAAGACTCCGCACTTCCAATGCAGGGGGCCCAGGTTATATCCCTAGTCAGGGAACTAGATCCCACATGACACAACTAAGAGCCTGCATGCTGCAACGAAGATCCAGCATGCCGCAGCTAAGACCCAACACAGACAAAATAAATAAATAAATATTTTTTAAAAAAACCCACAATGAGATACAGTTCCATTAAATTGGCTAAAATAAAAAAGACTGACAATATCAACTATGGTGAGGATGCAGAACTGCAATTCTCATACACTGCTTCTAGGAGTATATAACCGTGCATGGAAAATTGTTTGACACTTTCTTATAAACATACACCTATCCAATGACCCAGGAATTCCATTTATAGGTTTTTATTTGAGATAAATTAAAAGATGTCCATAAAAAGACTTGCATAAAAATGTTCATACAGCTTTATTCATAATACTCCAAAACTGGAAACAACAACCCAAATGTCCATTAACACGAGAATGGATAAAAAAATTGTGGTAGGGCTTCCCTGGTGGCGCAGTGGTTAAGAATCTGCCTGCTAATGCAGGGGACACGGGTTCGAGCCCTGGTCCTGGAAGATCCCACATGCCGTGGAGCAACTAAGCCCGTGTGCCACAACTACTGAAGCCCATGTGCCACAACTACTGAATCCCGTGAGCCTAGAGCCCGCGCACCGCAACAAAGAGTAGCCCCCATTCGCCGCAACTAGAGAAAGCCTGCGTGCAGCAACGAAGACCCAATGCAGCCAAAAATAAATAAAAATAAAAATAAATTTATAAAAAAACCACACCATTATGCTATGCAAAAGAAGCCAGGCATAAGATATATATTGTAAGATTCTGTTTCTATGACATTCTAGAACAGGCAAAACTAATCTATAGTGACAGAAAGCAAGTCAGTGGTTATATAAGACCTGGGGGTGAAGGTGGGAGGATTAACTAAAAAGGGACACAAGAGAACTTTCTGGGGTGATGGAAATGTTCTATATCTTGTTCCAGGTATTGGTTACTTGGATACGTGCAACTATCAAAACTCATCAAACCTGAGTACTTCTTAAGATCTGTGCATCTTAATGTATGTAAATTATACCTCAACTTTTCTAAGTTATAAAAGTTATTTTACAAAATAAAAGTAAAAATACTCTGAAATCAGTTACTCTAGCAGGCTGTTCAATATTTTCTACCTGTACCTGACTACATTTTAAATATACAACAGAGGCCCCTAGTACCTACTCTGTCCCATTTAATGTTTATGTGTGAATAATTATTTTAAAATTAAACTATAGCTAGAATACATAATTCCTATTATCAAAAGTTCAGACTAACTACAACCACTTACACCTTCTTATTCTGAGGACTTTGATGAAATAATATTGTTGACAGGGACTTCCCTGGTGGTGCAGTGGATAAAACTCCGTGCTCCCAATGCAGGGGGCCCGGGTTCGATCCCTGGTCAGGGAACTAGATCCCATGTGCATGCTGTAACTAAGAGTTCCCATGCCGCAACTAAGGAGTCCACGTGCTGCAACTAACGAGCCAGTGAGCTGCAACTAAGGAGGCTGCCTGCCACAACTAAGACCCGGTGCAACCAAAAAAATATATATATACATATATATATATATATATTGTTGACAGCTTATATTTTTCCGCTAAGTACAGAGAATCAATATCATCAGTATAAATGGAAATTTTGCTGAATATTTCTAAATGCTTTGTGAATCCTATAAATAGAGACACTGAATTTTCCAGAAGAGTCTAATTTAAATTCATTAGGTCAAAACACAATTTCATGTTTAATTCAAAATAATTGAAAAACATAAGTAACATTTATAAAGAAATAAGATTTATGGAAAATAGAAAATAAAAGGCAGGAGGAGCAAATAATTTCTATCGTACCCATTGAAAATATGCTGAATGAGTGGGTGAGTAGTTTTCATGTATACATCTTGATTGGTGCACGCCTCATCAAAGACTTCATCAAAATAAAAAACATGCTGAAAAAGAAATTTGGTTTTTATAGAAAGAGACACTTTCTTGATTTTCTTCATCACTATTCTAGTTAACACACGATAAAGGCGCAAATACATTTTTAACTAATAGTAACTGTCCATGACAAACTTAGAGATAATAAGCAATCATTAACTGTCAACTGACAGGGCCTTCTTTTACTTGAGATCTCTGTAGACATGTTCTCACAATGTAAAAACTAAACCACACAATTTTTGTTCTCTCTTAAGGGAAGTAAATTAAAGAGTCCAACAGTGAGCCAATCTTCCTTAGGTCTAGGAGAGGAACTGAATTCTATGGAAATTATCCTCATAGCCCACCTAGAGCCAGCATATTTGAAATTTGGGGGGAATTCTAGAGGAAAATCTTTATTCCATAGGTTACATAGCTTAATTTATAATTCCATAAATATTTATTGCTCAGCTGGTAGCATGTATATTGCAGTAGGCACTTCAAGGGGCCCAAAGAAACAGACATTACCCTACCATTACCCTACTCCACAACCTAAAGATGTTAATCCGGACAAGTATACAAATGACCACAAGGTAGAAAAAATTTGAGAGATAAAGCACATGTGGAATTCAAAAGAAAAACATAATCTCTCTGATTGGGAAAGACATTCTGAAAAAGCTTGTACTAAGAATGGGCCATGGGGGAAGAAGAGGAATTTAAGAGGTAGGGGCTGAGGCAGGGAAGGTATTCTGGGCACGGGGGAAACATGAGCAAAGAGTCAAAGCAGGAAAGCACAAAGAATCTTTAGAGGACAGGGAGGATTCAATGTGTTTGACATATAGGATCTTGGCAGGTAGAAAAGTGAAATAGAAGGTGAGAATAATGAGTTAGGACTATGTTGTAGGGGTCTTGGGACACCAGCCTTAAGGGAAGGGGTAGAATGCTTATATTTAATTCAGTAAAAGTGGAAAGACAAAAAACTGTGCAAAGGAGAGGGATGACCTGAGCCATTTTATTGGAAGACTAATCTGGCTTCATACTGTGAATGGATTGGAAACAGGAACACTAGTAATTCAGTGGTGAGGTTAAGAAGGGTCTAAATTAGACAATGACAATGGAAATAAAAAGGAAATGGATGCATAAGAAATTTGGCAATGACTGGTTGTGATAGCTGGGGAGAGAAAGGAGTCCAAGATGACTCCCAAATGAAAAACCATGGTAATCTGAAAGGAGATAGGAAATCCCATTAAATTGGGTCTGGAAAACATTACTTCAGCAGCCGTAATAATTTCCATAATTTAGAGGCTCACTATGTTGGCAGCCCAACTGTATCTGAGTAAGAAATCCTAATAATTTCAAGTCTGATTGTAGCATCATAATGGCAGTCTACACATAATGAATGAGAGATGAGGCCCTATCTTCTGCTACCTTCTGGGCCTGCTCTAAATATTCAGTTAAGAAAAAATTTTATGGGCAAGTCTGGAAAAGTGGACTTGAGCCAACTTATCGTGGGTCACCGTACCCCAAGTTCAATGCTGTTTCATGTACCATTACATTCCATTAGAATGGAAATTTGTTAAGTCATCTGAAAGAAATTGGGTCCACAAAGTCAAATTTATCAATTAGAAAAAATCTCCAGGGAATTCCCTGGAGGTCCAGTGGCTAGGACTCCACGCTTCTACTGCAGGGGGCACGGGTTCAATCCCCGGTCAGGGAACTAAGACCCCGCAAGCTGCAAGGCATGACCAAAAAAAAGAAAGAAAGAAAGAAAAATCTCCAAAAGTTAGGAATTGAGAAAAAAAATGAATCTGTGCAGCATGATAAAGAGATCTGTGAACATTCAGTGCTCTGAAAAATATGATTGATTTTAAGAACAGTTAAATGTTTCTAACTGTTTTAGCTCGGTCATAGGTAGATGGGGGTTCATTATACTTTTGATTAAGCTTGAAAATGGCAATAATAAAGAGTAAAATATATTTCAAAAATCTGACTTTAATGGACATGATTTATATCTAACTCATAACTGGTCTTTAAGCAAGGAGACAAATCCATTCTTTGCTCAAATATCACTGTAGGTTTTTATAGTTAAGTATGAAGTCAAAAGCATTTTTGGCATTTCTCAGGAAAATAAAAAAATGAATGGAAGTAAATGTGGATATATATTTTTGGGGGGGTTTCTTTTATTTCATGAGTATATGGCTATTCTTCTTCTCTTTCTATAAGTGCTCTTGGGTAAACACCTTTGAAAGCATGTATTGACTAAAGGAATTAGTATCTTTCCTTCCAATAGGATTTAAGTACTGATTTTCCCAGTAATTTTGTACGAATCTTTCATGAAAGATATGTGAACATACAAGATTACTATTATAATTCATGTGCATCACATATGCTTTCATTTGATCATATTTTATCAATGAAGTTGGATTAACATTCACTTTAGGCAGTTCCCTGGTGGCCTACTGGTTAGGATTTGGACTTTCACTGCCGTGGCCTGGGTTCAATCCCTGGTCAGGGAATTGAGATGCTGCAAGCAGTGCAGCGCAGTCAAAAAAAAAAAAAATTCACTTTAGTTTTGATATGATCAGAGTTGCATAGTTTATTTTTTAAAGAAGTTTTTTTAAAAATTATAAGTGTCTTTATAGACTATCTCTGGAAAAATACACTTAAGTAATACTGGTTGTCTTCAAGGAGGAAATGGGATTAGAGACACTCTTCATTGCATACGGTTTTGATTTTGAAATAGGTAAATCTATCCTATTCAAAAGTTCTTACTTTTTTTTATAAGAGTAACACTGCTGATTGTATAAAAAGATTTTAAACATGGATAACAACAGATAAGAAAATCAAATTATCTGTAAATCTTACTACCACTAGAGATGGCCACTATTTACTTTGATATATTTCAGTACCATCTTTTTTTTCTCTATATATATTTTTCTTTAAGAAATTGGAATGAAACACAAACAGATAGGTCTCCTTGTTTTTTCACTTATTATGTTGCTATCCTAAAATTTAATGGTAAGTAGGACAGCACACTATATGTATGTGATCACATAAGTAACAAAAGAAGATTTGAAAGGGTAAGATGTTTAATTAAAGGACACATAAACCTATTTGAATTCCTGAATAAGTTTAAAAATAAAACCCAAAGAATCTAGTATCAATATTTATTTGCTATGTTTGCTATGAACCTCCCTTTTCTTCTTTCTACTTAAGAAAAAGGGGGAGAAAAAAGGCCTCTCAACACATATATTATAAGCATCGACAGGTAAGGACTTTGACCTATGAGAGCGAAGGTCCAAAGTTCA
Organism: Balaenoptera acutorostrata; assembly: GCF_949987535.1. Lineage (NCBI taxonomy): Eukaryota > Metazoa > Chordata > Mammalia > Artiodactyla > Balaenopteridae > Balaenoptera > Balaenoptera acutorostrata. The sequence goes on along the minus strand of NC_080069.1, from coordinate 43,331,083 downwards.
AACAGCAGATAAAGTGCTAAGGAAACAATGGGTATTCAATAAGTATTGACCAATGGCAATGACAAAGAAGTAAGGTTATTGTGTTTTGGGATAATGGAAAAATACAAAAGATAAGATGATGCCTCCTTGAGGGAATTACTGTGACAGAAGCATCATTAAGGCAGTCTTGGGTAGATGGTGATTGGATAGGGCTATTACCATGGCTATAAGTAGCCATGGAACTAGATAGTATTACAACTAATTGGCCATTTGGACTGTCTGCAATATAAATACCTCCCACCTAGACCTAATAGACTGTGCATTGACCAGCAATCAATAAGGCTGTTAAAGTGACTGGGCTGGTTATACAGTGGCCTAGTAATTTAGTGCCCATAGAAAGACACGGTAGATTGCTTTGAATGTTACTGTGAAAGTCAATTTTGGTAAGCAAAGAAAAAAAAGAACAATGCAAGTGTTAAAGAGGGGAGAGTATTAACAATTTGACTTCAGTGTTAAAGGATTTATTCCAGTAGAGTAATATCTCAGCTGACTAAGGTGAATTGCTTGCACACCAGATTACTCACCACTTTTTTTTTCTTTCTACCTGTCACTGGGTTTTGTTTTGTTTTCTTGCACCACGTGGCTTGCAGGATCTCAGTTCCCTGACAAGGGAATGAACCCAGGCCACGGCAGTGAAAAACACCAAATCCTAACCACTAGACCACCAAGGACCTCCCAGTCACTGGGTTTTGAAGCAAGAGAGAGAGAGAATAGAATGAACATAATATGAACATGCAGGGAGGCAGATTCAGATAAGAGAAACTCTGAATTCCCAAATCTTAACATCTGGTGGATTATCCCCTATTTAAGATTATTCATAATTGCTTCATAATTTTAAGAGTACCTAAATTATGGTATCTACCATCTGTGGGGTTTGCTGCTTTTATAAGAGAGTGAAGGAATTATCGCAAGGGTACCTATCAGCTAGGAATAAATTTCTTTCAGTATCAAACCCTTTGTTCTTGGACTCATCATGATCATTCTGGCAGGGAGTGAACATTTTTTAATGTTTTTGAACTACAGTGTTTTATTTAACCCTTTATATGTTCGATATAAAATCACATCCCTGGGTTATATTTACTCACTGCAATCTACCTTGTACAAAGTGGTCTGTTCAGGAGCCCAATTTCCACCAAATTAAGCCTAGGCCCAAATACAAGTGAGAATCAAAATAAGCAGTTGGCTGGCAATCTGGGGTCTTTTTGCTCAAAAATATACCCTCCATCATTAAACTTCAGACTCGCACTCAGCAGAATGAGAAGTTCACACTGTGAGAGACAGGAGAGAATTGAGACTGTGTGACCATCTCATAGTCGCTCTGGTGCATACGCTCAGTGACTGGCCCTGCTTACCAGCAGTTCATTATTTAAACTCTTTTTATTCCCTCATTTGCTCTTTTCTGACTGAATATGTGTAATTAAGTTCACATAAAGCATGTTAAGTGACTGTATGATGCAACTCTATTGCACAAGAGTGGAGGAGTTACGTTTTTGTATCCCCCATTGCACTATATTTTTTAAAAATGAAGGCTAAGGTTTATCAATGATTTAATGCAATGTCACATCAGGAATGAATGCCAACACCCAAACCCAAAACTGGATTTTAGAATTTGTACTGCTACTCAAACAAAAAAACAAAAAATTGACACTTGATAATGTTAGTTCCAAACCCAGAAGGAAAGCATCATACCTGCAGAATATATTGTGTGAGGTCAACTGCTTCTTTCTTCTCATGAACAAGTAGAGTTTCTTTGTCTTCTACAGTAATAATATTAATTTCTCCACGACGTACCTCCCTCATGCCCAGAGGGCGTTTTCGAACACAAACTCTGATTTTCTCCATCTCAGTCCAAGGATTCTCTTTCTCTGAGGGGTTCTGGCTGATATATAAGTGGGCTTTAATTTTTAATAATACGATAAAACTACTTAAGAGGTCAAAGTATCAGTACATTTTGTTATATATTAGGTGTAATACACGCACACACACATATACACACAATATGTTACATACTGAAGTGTTGACACTGAGATCTTTTATTCGCTATAAATCCTCCTGATTACTTCTATCTCCCTCTCTATTTCACCCCACCCAAAAGCAGGTTTCTTGCTTCCTTTCAATCCAATTATTATTGTACATTTACTGTTTTCTGGACCATTCAATCTAATTTCTTTTTTTTATCCTACCTGGGTTTATTAAATACCTTGAATTTGGTGGTAGGTTTCAATGTATTTTCCCCCTGTTTCTCCCAGGTATATTCTGTCACTCCCTTTGTCTTGTTTTCTTGCATCCTCTTTTTGCCTACTCTGATATATATTTATTTGTTAGAACACGATCCTATATTTCCTCTTCCCAGGACAATTTTATGACTGGTGCTAATTCACCACTAAATTCATCTTTCTATCCAGATACATTTCTTCTCTGGCTGACTTCAGTGAACTCATCAACCTTAACATCCAGAATATTGAGGCAATATTCCTTGGGTTAGGAACATGCTGTGAAGCACAGGAAGCTCAGCTCAGTGCTCTGTGATGACCTAGATGGGTGGGATGGGGGGTGGGTGGGAGGAAGGTCCAAGAGGGAGGGGATACAGGTATACATATAGCTGATTCACTTCATTGTACAGCAGAAACTAACACAACATTATAAAGCAATTATATGCCAATTAAAAAAAAACAAAGACTACTCAAGCCCTTTGAAGCATGTTTTGTTTTTTTTAACCAATGTAGAGTAGACGTCTAAAAAATGTACCATTTTGACAGTAAGTGTGGCAAAATCTTGACAATCATTGAAAGTGAATGATGGGCATGTGGGGGCTCACTGTTCTATTTTCTCTTCTTTTGCATATGTTAGATTTTTTAATAAGAAAAGAACAATTTTTTTTCTTTTTTGGCCATGCTGCATGGCTTGCAGATCTCAGTTCCCCAACCAGGGACTGAACCCCGGGCCAGCAGTGAAAGCGCTGAGTCCTAACCACTGGACCGCCAAGGAATTCCCCAGAAAAAAAAACACAAAGTTTTAATGTATTCTAAAACGCTCTGGTTTTACTGCTCAACCTTCCCTAGAAGAAATAAAATATATCTGTCTGACATGCAGAGTTAATACATCTAGAGTTAGGTCTGTTCAAGATCTTAAATAAGTCAGGGCAGCCAGTTATCTAAACGCCTTAGACTTTTATTAAAGTTCTGAGTCCAGTAATTTATTTTGAACTTACCTGATTTGAGGTATCCAAAGAGAATGCTCTTTGGACACAGATGACTCACTAATAGGAAGCCTTAAGTTGGTGAGGGAGTTTCTCAGGGTTCTGAAACTCTGGCTCCTACTTAGGGTTTGGGTGAGAAGACAATATTGAGAATTATTGGGGAAAATGTACTTTCTTACCTCCATTTCTCTAATATAATAAGGAATGGGCAGAGTATGATAATAATGATATAAAGTGAGAAAGCTCAATTGAATAGCTTTCGTTCTGGGTTTGCCACGTACAAACCTCTGTGAGAGCGCTTATCTCACTATATGGTTGCCTGTCTTCCCACTTACCCTGCCGCCTAAGAGTCTGAGAGTCTCCAGATATCCTAATCATCTTTATATCTAGGATCAGGGCAAGCAGAGGTGGTACTTTATATTTGCCAAATAAATAAAACAGCGATATTTAAACTAAAATATCCATTCTATCTAAATAAATAATGCAAAGTCACATCTTTATTCTATTTATAAATAATTCCAATTTAGATTTTTATGTGTTGTTCAATGAAAGACTAACATTCAAGAAACTATTTGTTCTTTCACCACTGAGCTAACCAATAGGACAGCAACAATCCTGGCATTGATGATCATAGAACAATCTAGTCCTTTCACAACTGAAAGAAGAAAACAGTACTATATGCTCTGTGCTTTGCTAAACCAAACCAAAAAAAAAAAAATTTTTTTTTCTTCCACAAACACTATAGAATTCACTTATGTATTTCAAATTACTAAAGGCATTTTTATCTTTAAAATTGGGTCTTCTATTTTTTTAGAATAAAAGAACTAGTTGGTTATGAAATCCTCTGAAACCTTAGCCAATGTAAGACCAGATGTAAATACTTTGTTTTAAGGTATGAATAATAGCCTTTATTTTTTTTAAAAAAAGTGGCTTAAGAATGTATTTTATTTCTCCACAACTCACCATCTATAACTTTTAAAATAACAAAACAAACAATACACATTATTTTTAAAAGAATGTATTTTCTATCATATACCAAGGTTGTTATTAGGGATTACTTGATATTTCACCTCTTAGGGACCTTATTTCAAATTCTAACTCGAAGCACTGTCACTCTGACAACCAAACTCTAAACTCCATCAAAAGTGTCTTACTCTTTGAAATGACCAAAATCATCTGTCCTTCCAGGGCTGGACTTGTAGAAAGCCCTCAAAATCAGGACCATATTTCAATATGTGCAGGTAAATCAATTGCTCCAAAGACCTATTTAATTCAACTAGTCGAATTAAACAGCTGTTTTTAACTAAGCTTCATGCCTCCTGGCTGAAGTGAATTTGATAGCCTTAAAAAAAAATCCTGTGGATTGTGTAATTTTTTTTTTTCACTACAGAGACTAGTTAACTATTGATATTTTACCTTCATGGATGCATTAGATGTATCATGTTACACTATAATAATAAAAATATGTCTGCTATAGGAATAATAGCAGACCCTGGTAAGTAGCAGCTGCTTGATGCACGTGAACAATATTATCTTTCTCCCAGCTGAAAAGTCCAAATTCTTCATTAATTTCCCCCTATCAAGGTACTTCCATTATCACCGCAGAAGCTGTTCACTATCATTTTCTGTAAATATGGAATAGTTGGTCTCCTCTGGTCATGGAGAAGCCTGCCCTTGCCTAAGGCTACCCTCCCTCCAAAATTAAAAAAGAAAAAAATAAGTTATTACCTGATGTAGGAATGAGGGATTCCATAGTTATACCCTGAAACATGAGAGACTCTTTGCATAATGGGACTATCACAATCTCCCTGTATTGGAGAAAAGTGATTTGATGAAAAGAGTGAAGTGTTAGTTTCTTCTTGTAGGTAGGAATCAGCAGCTGTGGCATTCAGAATTCTTGTTTTTGTACAGTACTGGGAATCATCTGGTAGCAAATGCTCTAGTACTTTTACGTAACTAGACTTCTGTTCACTTGCAGATAAATGTGATAAATCGCACAGTTCAAACTGATTGTGGCTGGTAGTTCTGTCTTTGTTGTCAGCAGGAGAATCAAAATGCAGTTGCCTTCGAGGGCCAGATCTAGATTTCTGAGGCTTGATGCACAGACTGCTTGTCTGTAGAGGATACTCTGGGCTACTGACTGCTTTATCTTCTTCCTGCATAATCTTAATGATTTTGATAAGTTGGAAGAGACGTTTGCGGTCATTCATGTCATGGACTCCCAATTTGGAGTAGTCCTTCATTGTAACATTGGCTAATTCATCTATTTTCTGAAGGCCAAGGGCAGTAAAATGAGGATAATACTGTGCTAGTTCAGCTTCACAAAGACATTCATATAACCAGGATGTCATTTTTGTGAATGGGTTTCTATAAACTCTGAAGAGAAAAAAAAAAATTCATTCACTTGAAATATAGTATATGTAATACAATTATTCCTTTAAAAAATGAAAACCACAAAAGAAACATGCAGAAAAATCCATTCTAGCGTACCAGGTTTTCAATAAATATATTTTTCTTCTAAAATGATTAAACAGCATAGTGCATAAAGATGCTTATAATGCATTTGTAGTAAGAGATGTAATTTGTCCATCTGTTTAATAAAAAGAGACTTTCAATTGTGTATACACACAGGTACATGCACACACACATAACACAAGTCACTTACTTATTTCTAGGGAGTTCCTTCCAACCTTGCAATGTCTACTTAACATATACCACAAACTACTAAAACCTTGTTCCCAACTGCTGATTGTTACAGGACTAATTTTAGATGTTCAAGTTAATGTCAAGGCATGTTGCACAACTGTTTCCCATGATTAATGAACAAAGGTTAAGAGCTCTTTCAGAATGGAAAGCAGAATTAAATAGTGGACCACAGAGGATCATAAATGAATATAACTCAGAGGAAATCACATTTGTGTTTGCTGAGTATTGGCAGACGTTAGTTGAATAAAGAGGTAAAAACATCATTAATTTAGAACCTACTAATTCAGGATTTCAGATTATTCTAAAAGGTAGCTGGTTGTAGATGTCTACCTATACAGAACATAAATAAAAGAATTCACCTAGGGGGACTTCCCTGGTGGCACAGTGGTTAAGACTGTGCTCCCAATGCAGGGGACCTGGGTTTGACCCCTGGTCAGGGAACTAGATCCCACAGGCATGCCGCAACTAAAAGTTTCGCATGCCACAACTAAGGAGCTCACCTGTCACAACCAAGACCCAGTGCAACCAAATTAATTAATTAATTAATTAATTTTAAAAAAAGAATTTACCTAGGAAATTAATACTATGGTCAAGATTTTAAATGGTTATACACTAAAATGCTTAAAAAAATTTAACACCAAGCTATTTAATTAAATACTAACAAATGATGTGGTAATAACACATAATCCTGGTCTATTATTAAAATCCTGGAGAGGGCTTCCCTGGTGGCGCAGTGGTTGAGAATCCGCCTGCCAATGCAGGGGACACGGGTTCGAGCCCTGGTCTGGGAGGATCCCACATGCCACGGAGCAAATAGGCCCGTGAGCCACAATTACTGAGCCTGCGCATCTGGAGCCTGTGCTCCGCAACAAGAGAGGCCACGATAGTGAGAGGCCCGCGCACCGCGATGAAGAGTGGCCCCCGCTTGCCACAACTAGAGAAAGCCCTCGCACAGAAACGAAGACCCAACACAGCCATAAATAAATAAATAAATAAATAAATAAATATTAAAAAAAAAAAAATCCTGGAGAACTCCCTGAGGAGTTAATCACTGTTAATCACTGTTAACAAACAGTTAATCACTGTTAATCAAGTTCAAGAGAATATTCAAAAGTAAGTAAACTACATTTTCTCTTCAAAATTTTTAAAAAATAATTCAGAGTTTTGGGGAGCTTCCCTGGTGGCGCAGTGGTTGAGAATCTGCCTGCCAATGCAGGGGAAACGGGTTTGAGCCCTGGTCCGGGAAGATCTCACATGCCGCAGAGCAACTAAGCCCATGTGCCACAACTACTGAGCCTGTGCTCTAGAGCCCGCCAGCCACAACTACAGCAGCCTGCGCGCCTAGAGCCTGTGCTCTGCAACAAGAGAAGCCACCGCACCACAACGAAGAGTAGCCTCTGCTAGCCGCAACTAAAGAAAGCCCGCACGCAGCAATGAAGACCCAATGCAGTCAAAATTAAATAAAAAAAAAAAATTTATTTTAAAAAAATAATAATAATTCAGAGTTTTCAAAATTCTATTAGTTAGTTCTTGGTAAAGCTTTTTTGTTTTTCATTTTAATTTATATTTTATCTTCACTCTAGGAGAAACAGAGAAAGAGGTCAGGGCCAGGTAAAAGTGATGATTAAAGGACCTTGTGTTGGGACTTCCCTGGTGGCACAGTGGGTAAGACTCCGCACTCCCACTGCAGTGGGCCCGGGTTCGATCCCTGGTCAAGGAACTAGATCCCACATGCCTGCCGCAACAAAGAGTTCGCATGCCACAACTAAGGAGTCCATGTGCTGCAACTAAGGAGCCCGCCTGCCACAACTAAGACCCCACGCAACCAAATAAATAAATAACTTTTTATTTTTTTTTAAAAAAGGACCCTGTGTAATAAACGTTGGAGGAAATGTTACTTAGGCTAAAGAAAAGGCCAAAGGGGCTAATAAGTAACACATTCTAAACTCATCCTGCCCTTTTCCATTTGTGGTAGATTAAAAAAAAAAAAAAAGTCACAAATTCTTTGCAGGTCCTTCCATCAAGAGATGGAATTTATTTCTCCTGTTGCATCTAGGCTGGCTTTGTGACATGTTTTGGCCAACAGAATGTGGTGGAAATGACACTATGTGACTTCCATGCCTAGTCCTCAAGAGCCCTTGCAGCTTCTACTGTTCTCTAGGGACTCTTCTGCGGTCATGTGAAGAAACCCAGCCAACAGCCATATTCAAAGCCAGACACATCAGAGAAGCCATCTGAGACTATTTAGCCCCAGTGGCACCACCAGATGACTACAGCCATATGACGGTCCCAGGTGAGACCAGAACTGTGAGCAAATAAAACAGTAATTGTTTCAAGCCACTAAGTTTTGGGGTAGTTTACTACACAGCAGTAGGTAACTGCAACACTGACAGCTTCTATGCCTTTTTAAATGCTGTATCTTTGCCTGAAATGTTCCCAACTCCCTCTGCCTACTAAAATGAGCCATGTCCATTCTTTCAAGAGGGCTCAATAGCTTCCCTTCACCCCCATGAAGCCTTCTTTCTTATCTCAGCCTCTTCTACCATTTTACCACCAAGTACCCTACGCAGTAGTTAAACCAGGCCACCAATCAATCCCTTTACTACAGTGTCTTCTACCGGGAATACCTCTCTTTCCTTGGAAAAACCCTATTTACATTTTTCTTCTGTGAGGCATGCCCTAGCAAGGGATAACTGGTATTTACTCTGTGTTTCAGTAATAACAATAATAGCAGCTGGTATGTACTGAGCATTTATTATGTACCAAGCACTGTTCTAAGCACTTTGTTAACCTCTAAACAATCCTATAAAATAGATACATGTGTGACCTTCAGCAAGTTACTTATTTAACATCTCTGAAACTCATTTTTCTCAACTGTAAAATGGAAATACAATAGTCCCCACAGTTTCTAGGGTTAGGATTCAATGAGAAAATACTTGTAATAATGCAAGTATTAATCAGCAATAATACCCAGTATGTACGTAGTACCCAATAAGTGTTGGTAGCTATCACTACTGAGATTGTTATTTCTATATTACTATTACTGTATTACTACTACTCACCCAGAACCTAGAAAAGAATAAGCCTTCAATGTTTTGGTGTGTTTTAAGTTATTTTTAAAAAGTTATATTCCCTACTTGGCTCCGCCTAACCCAGGGGAAGAGGTTAAGTGCTATGCAGACTTCTCAATTTCCACAGGCTGTACAAGATCCTGTATTTCACATACTTATTCCCTCAGCGACATACCCAACATTTCCCAATCCAACTCTGATAATCATGGGTTCTATTGCATCCCTTAATCAGTACCTTTAAGACCAACATATTTATATTGTGATGCTTGGATATCCCATAATATCATGGGAGGGGAAGATACCGGAGTTAGCAGTAATCTGGACATGTTGATTAAAGCAGCCAACAGCATGCTTCTACATAAACTGGCAGCATAGAACCTTTCTGAGCCCTATAGTTAGCCTATGTTCTTTTGTTTTAAAGTTGGATATGCTTCCTATATATAAAATAGATAACTAATAAGGACCTACTGTATAGCACAGGGAACTCTACTCAATACTCTGTAATGACCTATATGGGAAAAGAATCTAAAAAAGAGTGATATATGTGTATGTATAACTGATTCACTTTGCTGCACAGTAGAAACTAACACAACATTGTAAATCAACTATACTCCAATAAAAATTTTTTTTTAATTAGATATGCTTCTTTGTACCACATTTCATTTCACAAAGGTCCAGCCCCTCTCTTCTTCTGGGATAATCATCAGAATCACTACAGGAACTTTAAAAAATATAGATACCTGAGCCCATCCCAGATCCACAAGAAAACAAAACAAAAAAACCCTCCCAGATCTTGAGGGGGAGCAGACATAAGAACACTGAAAAGGTTTCCCCAGGTGATTATGATTATACTGCATTGATATATCTATCAAAATTACAAATGCAAATACACTGACCCAGCAATTCCACTTCTAGGAACATATAGATATTACGTACAAGTACAAAATGACATAGGTACAAAATTATTCATTGCTGCACTTTATATAATAGCAAAGAAATGGAATAGAGACTGGTTAAATAAATTATGGTACTCCATTAAATGTAATACTATGTAGCAACTACAAAGAATAAACTCTCAAAATATTACTGAAGAAAAAGAAAGCTCTACAATATATTAAGCGACTAAAACAAGGTACAGAACAGTTTGTATAGTAAAGCTATCATTTGTCAAAGAGAAAGAGATAATTGATCTATAACAGATCTATATATTTGCTTATCAGGCATAAAATATCTTCGACAGGATGTACAAGAAGGTAATAATACTGGTGTGGGGGGACTAGTTGGTGGAGGGTAAGCATGGGAAGGAGACTACTGTATGCCAATAAATGTGGTAGTTATTATTACCTTTCCTACTGTTATTTCTATTTCACTGCTGTCTCCATCACCCAGAGCAGGACCTAGAAGAGCTGTTTTGTAAATTGTGAAACTATGTAACTATATTACTGATTTTTAAAAATATAGTTTTAATTTTATCTACTTCCCTTCTTCCCAATCTCCCCAAATTGATCTGATACAACTACTTGTTACTATTTTGGTGATTTTCCCTCTAGCCTTTTTTAAAAATATATGGTTGATGTACAATATTATATTAGTTTCAAGTGTATGACATAATGATTTGACATTTGCATAAGTTATGAAATGATTACCATGATAAGTCCAGTAACCATCTATCCCCAAAGTTATTACAATATTATTGACCATATTCCTTACGCTGTATACTATATCCCCATGACTACTTTATTATATAACCAGAGGTCTGTATCTCTCAGTACCTTTCACCTATTTCGTCCACCTTCCCCCCCACCTCCCAGCCTTTTTTTTAAGTGCACTTTTTTTACATTGTATTTAACACTGTACTCATAACTATACTGAAATCTACTTTTTTAATTTAAGCATTTTCATACCTGTTTGTTATAGCCATTAAAAACAATCCACACTATTATAATGTTTGCTGAATAGATGAATTACCCCAGGGAGATGTGATTTCTCTCTTCCAACTATAGTGTTTTAATTGTAAAACTTACAGGGTATTTATTACAGACTCATATTTTTTATTTTTTAATTTACTGCCAGCCTTGTTCCAGAGATGATAAGGTGGCTCTGCCTTATACTATAGTAAGAATTCTTAAAGAGAAAAGGAACACAATCCCACCCAGCCTAGCACTGTGCTAGCGACAAATATTTGTCAAATGAACAGAATCTGCTTAGATAGGACACATCACAAAAGCTTCTACCATTTCTACTTTTTACCTAAGGCAACTAAATGATTAAAAGACTCCATTAAGGGACTTCCGTGGCGGTCCAGTGGTTAAGACTTCACCTTCCAATGCAAGGGGTGCGGGTTCGATCCCTGCTCGGGGAGCTAAGATCCCACATGCCTCATGGCCAAAAAACCAAAACATAAAACAGAAGCAATACTGTAACAAATTCAATAAAGACTTTAAAAATGGTCCACATCAAAAAAAGAAGACTCCATTAAGCCTGCTTATGTGGCTATGGAGCCATTTTTTCTGTTTCCTAACTCTCTACAAGACCCATCACCCAAGGTAATGGACACAATCTCAGGGTCCTTACAACCAAGAAGAGCCTAATATATACAATGTCTTTACCAATATCACCCTGAATACTTCATATAGGTCAAAGAAACATTTTATATAGGGATTTCCCTTGTGGTGCAGTAGTTAAGAATCAGCCTGCCAATGCAGGGGACATGGGTTCGATCCCTGGTCCGGGAAGATCCCACATGCTGTGGAGCAACAAAGCCAGTGTGTCCTAGAGCCCGCGTGCCGCAACTACTGAGCCCACATGCTGCAACTACTGAAGCCAGCATGCCTACAGCCCATGCTCCACAACAGGAGAAGCCACCACAACAAGAAGTCCTCACACCACAAGCTCGCCGCAACTAGAGAAAGGCCACACACAGCAACAAAGACCCAACACAGCCAAAAATAAATAAATAAAAATAAATAAATGCCCTGTTAAAAAAAAAAAAGAAACGTTTTATATAACAAGGCTAATCCCATTATTTCAGCTTATGGTCATACTACCTTGATGATCTGATGAAACTAAAATTTACTAAGTTTTATTTTATGCCAAGCACTATGCTTAAGTACTTTACATAAACTATTTTATTTAGTCTGGTTATACCAGAATTCTATTTTAAAAACCCTGTTGGGGCTTCCCTGGTGGCACAGTGGTTAAGTGTCCTGTTTTGTGTTGGCTTAATCTGACAATCCTATATTAGAATCAAGTTCCACATTTGGGGTAAAAATACTTCATAGGTGTTATCATGTGCTTCATAATACATCACATCAGAATACATACAAATGTCTGCAAATTGCAGACTGATTTCCTTCATTGTAAAGTTCTCTCATCAACCAATCAATCCAATGGTTTCATCCTCTGTTGATCGCTACCTGCCTCAATCGCTACCTGGGGTTGCAAAATGGTGATTTTCTGAATCTATCATTCTCTGTGGAATTTTCCTATAAAGAAAAACTTTCTGTCAACAACTAGGGCTATTTGATTATCCAAAGTAGAGTTTGCACATGAAGGCGGGCATAAAAGTATTCTTTCTTTTAATTTCTAATTTTCAGAGTTAAGTAGTAGTAGTGCCCTAGTTATTTTGGATGGTGTCCAATGAGTTCTTTTGGGGTTTTGCTTTTGCTTTTTTTTGAGGGGGCGAGGCAGGTTCAAATTCATTATTAACTCATGGGTTTTATATATTTCATGTGTTTCTATCAATTACCTTAGTCTTTGAGAGCTTCATCTTGTATATTTCCTGGCCAAAACCTAAAATCAGCTTTCTTCCAAGAAACACATATCTCTGTTTTAGAAGTAGCTGCCCTTTGTCCCACATCCAGCTAAAGGTTACGTATTCCTGGCAATTCTTAAGCAGAGAGGGCCTGGGCATTAGGGAAAGAGGGGATAGAATAAGCACAACCACACCAGCCCTTCTCTTCCCTTTGGAGATCAGGAATAACGCTATACAGCCACAAGTAGCTAATCCAGGAAAGTCACTACTCACTTCATATTTGAGTTACTGAATAGTCTTTCTAGATCAAGTTCTGACTTCAGTGTCAACCCCAAACAATTAGTTGTGGCTTCTGGGAGGCCTTATTAAGAAGGACATTGAGGCATTTACAATCATTAATAGAATACAGGATGAGAATTTGGGGGGCTGGGGAGGGCAAGTCATTTCCATTTTATTTCTTGCAGCCCTGCTTACATACTGGAGTTAAGAATTTACCATTGACATCTTTGTCGCACTGTGACTATGAGGATGTCAATAGAGTTCCTCAACATAAAGGTGATAGGATATAATAACCACTAAGAAGTGGAATGACCGGACAATGGAATATAGATAAAATTTTTTAGTAAATTAAGTATTTCAAATATTTTAAGAAATCTGTCTGATTTCAAATGTCCCCTACTATTACTAGTTCATAAAAATTCAGATAAAAATGACAAAGGGGTAAAGGAAGAGTTAGAGGTCAAGATGGATGATTGTTGATTTTGTTTAGTGTTGGAGAATTCCTATTACATTAGGTATAACTTTACTGGGTAACCTAGAGCAGAAAGGGTAAATACACAGACTACAAATACACAACGCAAATACCAATCCGTGCTGCTTCTCTCCCCTCCTGTACAAATGGTAAATAATCCAAATCTATTTCAATTTTTTCTTTCTTTCTTTCTTTTTGGCCACGCCACATAGCATGCGGGATCTTAGTTCCCTGACCAGGGATGGAACCCATGTCCCCTGCAGTGGAAACGCTAAGTCCTAACCACTGGACCGCCAGGGAATTCCCTCAATTCTTTCTTATTAAGCCCTGAAATAGCTTCAAGATTCCCTTTTGGGGGCTTCCCTGGTGGCGCAGTGGTTGAGAATCTGCCTGCCAATGCAGGGGACACGGGTTCGAGCCCTGGTCTGGGAAGATCCCACATGCCGCGGAGCAACTAAGCCCGTGTGCCACAACTACTGAGCTTGCGCGTCTGGAGCCTGTGCTCCGCAACGAGAGGCTGCGATAGTGAGAGGCCCGCGCACCGCGATGAAGAGTGGCCCCCGCTTGCCGCAACTAGAGAAAGCCCTCGCACAGAAACGAAAAACCCAACACAGCCAGAAAATAAATAAAGTGAAATTCTTAAAAAAAAAAAAAAAAGCAAATAAACACATAACTCTAAAAAAAAAAAAAAAAAAAGATTCCCTTTTGGGTGTGTGTGCACAATAGGGTACAAATCCATGCGTTTTGACAGTTGAATACACCTGTGAAACCACCACCACAATTAAAATACAGAATATTTCCATCATCCTCAAAAGATTCCTCACGCCTCTTTGCATTCCATCCTTCCCTCTGCCCCTGGCCCTAGGCAACCACTGATCTGTATGATGTTTCTGCCATTATATATAAGTTTGCTTTTCTAAAAGTTTATATAAATGGAATTATACAATATATTCTTTTTTGTATCTGGGTTCTTTTACTTAGCATAATGATTATGAGATTCATCCATAATGCACATATCACGCCCTCATTTTACTTAGGAGGAGAAAGACTGGAATGAATCAGTGAGTTGCCTGCCCAAGGTAACACAGCTCTCAAGTGACAGTTCTAAGATTCAAACTTAGGTCTTCTCATGGCTAGTCCCATGTTCTTTGCACTATTCCATGCTGCTTCCTTCAAAAGTAGCTGCAAAGACAGCTCCTTGCCAGCCCCCCTAACAGGCCCTCTATCTACCCTGCTCAACAGAGTGGCTGTCTCCTGCAGATCTGTGCTGCAGCATGGAATCTTTCACAGCTGCCACCACCTGGAAAATGCCCTGCCAATCAGTAAAATCCAATGGAGGCCAGATGGGCAGGTTTTTACATGTAGGGCCCACTCACGTTCAATGCCACCAGTATGCAGAGTGCTCCTTTGTGACAAACCCAGAGACTGCTAGGTCTCAGCTGTTGGGGTAACAATCAGAAATAGAGTCTTGGAAGAAATCCAGTTGGCAGAAATTCAAACTTTCTTATCCTGGTGGCAGAGAAGATAAACTGGAAGGGGAATACATGCAACTTTATACATAATTAAGGAAGTTTATTCACATTCCAGGATGTGGATAAGATCCAACTATTTAACATGTCCCCTCAAATTTTCCATTCATCTACCTAAACTATGTAACTCTACCCACCTAAACTGCCTGAACCTGAATTTGGAATCAGATAACTCTCAGTTATTTAGCTGTGTAACCTTGGACAAAGTCACTTAGTTTCTCTGAGTTTTATTTCCCTCTCTCAAAGGATGTGATAAAATTATTTATGTAAAACTAATTTGAAAATTGTAAAGTACTCCATAATGGAGCTATGCTCTCTTATTCGGCACTGGATCACTGTGCCTGGCATGTAGGAAGTGTTGACTTATTAGAAACAAATATATAAAACATATTAAAAACTTTTAACACAATTAAAAGATGGTTTCTATTATTCAATTGATGAAAAGCTGAATACATAACAGAATCTAAAGGTAAGAAATTAGACATACTGAAGTAGATGTACTATACTTGCAAAATATACTAATTAATTAATAGTAATGCTATGTGTAGGCTTCTACTAATGTAATACTGTTTCATCAATGACAATTGTACAAATACTTTTCTCTCCTTCATTGCCATAAATAGTTGACATAAGTGCCTGGTTACTATATATAATGTGGAAACATTAGATGATGCTACATATCAAAAGACCAACACCTGATACAAATATAAGTCATGTGTATGTGTGGTCACTTTAATTGATTTTCTTTTAATCAATTTTACTGAGGTATAATTTATGTATAACAAACTAGACCCATTTTAAGTGTACAGTTCCATAAGTTTTGACAAATATATACCCATGTAACCACCACATTAATCAAAATACAATCAAGACAGTCCCATCAGAAAAGTTCCTAAGGCCCCTTGGCAATCAATCCTCTCCTCCACCTTTGGTCCCAGGTAATCTTTGACTTGCTATCTGTCACTATAGATGAGTTGTATTTTCTACAATTTGTTGTAAAATAAAATCATATAGTGTCATTGTTAGTTTAAATCTATTTAACATTTATTGACTGAAAATTTTGTGATTTTCCTTTCTTAGGCCTTTGGAAAAAAGTTAAAATGATCATACTATTTACCATAGCTCTTTTTTCACTGACCTAAATGACATCTGCTAATAAAGGAAAAAAGTTCTTAAATCAGTCTAATTTAACTGAGAAAAACAAGTAGTGAAACAAATTTGAAGAAAATAGCATAATCTACTGTCGCGTATAATTGTCAAGATTATTCAATATCTCTAATAAAGGTTTTTGATCACTATAAAAGTAGAAAACCTAAATCTAAGGTCTATGTATTCCTTGCCAATCAGAAAAACGGGGGAAAATGGCCCAAGTTCTAAGCATCCAAGCTATTTTTAGTTTCTCAAATTTATGTGACATTCCCAAAATTTCAATTATCAAAGATGAAAAGGAAAAAAAGGGTCAATAAATCCCTCAAGGACATCATTAAACTTTAATAACTTTACTGAGATATAATTCACATACCATAAAACTCACCCATTTAAAGTGTACAATTCAATAGTTTTTAGTATATTCACAAGGTTGTGCAACCATCACCACAATCCAATTTTAGAACACTTTTATCACTCCAAAAAGAAACATTGTACCATTAAATTTTAGATGTTACACTAGCACCTAACAGAGAAAAGCGCTTTTCCTAAAACATTCACTTCTATAATTATCAAAAATAAAATTAACCATGGAAGAAACTGAGAAAATGTATTGAAGTTTTCTGGGGAAATTTGAGCTGTGGTCAAGAGCTATTAAGAATGCACAGGCTGAGTTATTTTTTACACTCTTCTAGCACAGAATGAAAATTTCAAGAGCTTCAGTTGAATAAATTAGAAGGGCATACCAAACATGTTCTAGGTGGGTGTGATGGCCATAGTTTTCAAGAAGTAATTCAGTATAAGTCTAATAATGCATAAACCAAAGCCAATCTCATTCTATTAAGAATCTTAGGAACTCTACCCTTATTTTAAAGAAAATAAACCAGCCTGTTTAAAAAAAGAAAAAAAGTCTGACTCGTTTGTACATGGATTTCATAGTATCAAATAATCTTTGTTATTTTTATAATGGTTAATTAAATAATTCCTCTTTAAAGGTGTATTTATTTTTGTTACAAAGAATACAATGAAGAGGAAAGTAAAATGTGGCTTTGGATAACATTTATAGTAGAAAAAAACAAAAGTTGAAAGCATCTGTGTGTCACAGCCTTTTTAAAAGAAAAATATTCAAAGTTAGTTCAGAAATAATTCATGTTCCCAAGTTTAAAAAAATCCTCTCCATTCAACAATAAAATTTCAAATTATTTATGCTGAGCAACCCTGGAAACAACTAGAAGTTCACAAATGCCAGAAATAACCTGATCATTTGTGAGGTAATTAAAGAAAACCACACAGTAAACAGAACTTAAATGTAATTAATCTTAGACCAAACCTGACAAATAAAACTTACAAAGTTCTTTAAATGACCATTAAATTTTAAAATAAATATTTCTGCATGGAAAAGCATTTAAAAGGCACTTTTAACAAGTTATTTATAATGTAGCTGTAAAAGTGTAATATTTATTTCTAAATATGATTCTATTATGTTAGAGGAAAAGTTCTTAATGAAATGGCAGAGAACATATGGTTGTCTAGAAAGAAAATAAGGGGCAGTGAGGCAGGTTATCTTCACTAAGGGGAAAAAGGTGTGGAAGGAGAGAATACAATAAATTAGAGAAGGCAGAGAGTTATGGAGAACTCTCAGAGTGAAGGATCATGGGGCTAAATCAGAAACACTGAAAAACAGTTTGGCATTATCTTACCAAGTTGAGTGTTCATACAGCATACAACCAAGCAACTCAACTCCTAGGTATATACCTCAGAAAAACTTCTGCATGTGTACTTCAGGAGGCACATACAAAAAAGTTCACAGCAGCACTGTTCACAAGAGCCAAAAACAAAATAACCTAATGTCCATTGGCTGAAGAACAGATAAATAAATTTGGGTATATTCATACAATGGAACATTATACAATAGTGATAAAAGGACAAACTACACTAAACAATTTATCAATCTCAGAAACATCATGAGGAAAAAAACAAATCCCAGGAAACTACGTTCCTTTGCATAAGGTTCAAAAGCAAGCAAATCCAGTGTATTATTTAGTAAATACAAAATGAAGGATAATGGTTATCTCTGACGGAAGAGCAAGAAAATGGTGAACAGGAAAAGAATACAGGGATATTATCTGCTAGGTCTTGGGTATTTATTCATTTTGTATTGTGCTTTATAACTTACATATATGTTTCACACATACCCTTTGGAATGTACCACATAATATTTAGGTAACATAAAGGGGAAAAAAAAAAAAGAATCCTACAGCTAGCCAGGTCAATAGAGATTGTCTAGTCTATAGCTGATCTAGTCTATATTAGGCCCATGAAGGATTCCTTCATACCTTGTAGTTTGGCTTGCATACTGTTTAAAATTTTTAAAAATTAGTTGCAATATTTAAAAAGCAGGAACAGTTAAAAGTATCCAGTTTCTGCTTTTCTTGAAAATTAAAGATACAGTTACATTGGGCCTACAATAAGATAAAGCAACAATGGATCACAATTGAGTTATGGCTGCTCTCTTTAGAAGAGCATATACTATCCATACGCCATGGTCCCCTGCTCCCCATTCCCTTATACCCACCAACTTTATTTATTTACTTTAATTGGTTAGCCCTGTGGGCATCAGAGTTTGAGAACTAGCATCTGATCCAACACCTTCATTTTATGTGGTAACTGAGGCTCTGAATGATTAAGTGACTTGCCTAAGGTTACACAGCTTTGATACGCTAAACCTCAGTGGCCTTTTCGAACACCTTACTATTTTCCACTTTCTACTTGCTCAATTATACATGTTTTAAATGAATATACTGTTCCTGAAAGCAAGGGACTACACGGGAAGGTCAGCAGGCATTAGAACATATTATACGCTCTCATTAATACAGAGGTAGTATGAAATACAAGGACCAAAATAGCTTCTGATTGCCAAGAAATATTTCTTCAACTGAGTTCCCCTAAACTGTGACAATGACCACTTAAAAAAATAGGGCTGCCCTGGTGGCGCAGTGGTTGAGAATCTGCCTGCCAATGCAGGGGACACGGGTTCGAGCCCTGGTCTGGGAAGATCCCACATGCCGCGGAGCAACTAGGCCCGTGAGCCACAACTACTGAGCCTGTGCGTCTGGAGCCTGTGCTCCGCAAAAAGAGAGGCCGCGATAGTGAGAGGCCCGCGCACCGCGATGAAGAGTGGGCCCCGCTCGCCGCAACTAGAGAAAGCCCTCGCACAGAAATGAAGACCCAACACAGCCAAAAATAAATTAATTAATTAATTTAAAAATATATATATAACAACTTTATTGAGATATAGTTCACATACCATAGAATTCACCCATTTAAAGTGAATTCAATGGCTTTTAATACATTTACATACTAAACCCCCAACCCATCCAGCCCTAGGCAACCACTAATAATGATCACTTTTTTTTTTTTTAATAAATTTATTTATTTGTTTATTTTTATTTTTGGCTGTGTTGGGTCTTCGTTTCTGTGCGAGGGCTTTCTCTAGTTGCGGCGAGCGGGGGCCACTCTTCATTGCGGTGCGCGGGCCTCTCACTATCGCGGCCTCTCTTGTTGCGGAGCACAGGCTCCAGACGCGCAGGCTCAGTAGTTGTGGCTCACGGGCCCAGTCGCTCCGCGGCATGTGGGATCCTCCCAGACCAGGGCTCGAACCCGCGTCCCCTGCACTGGCAGGCGGACCCCCAACCACTGCACCACCAGGGAAGCCCTAATGATCACTTTTTTTAAAAGTCACCGAACCCACTGCATTAGTAACAGACACAATACAAACCCAACATTCTCAATGAATTTGCATTAAGATGTTCGTGTACCCCACATTAGGCATAAGATCCCTAATTAAGAACACAAGAAATGCAATATTATCAGTGGGAGATTAAAATGTGGATAATACAGTATACACTTTTCCTCCAACAAGGGAATTAAGTTATTTCAAACTCTAGGGATTATTCTATCTATAGACCGCTGGTCTTAAAAGAAGACAAGGGATACTAGACAGCTGCTTAAAACAACAGCTGCAAAGAATGAGAATATATGATACCTAAATGTAATTCTTAAGGCTGGATGTGAATTTGGGGATACAAATCATGTGAGTTATACCCAAAAGTACTTTTTGAAAGATTGTTTCTTTTTGTAATTGAAAAACAAGCTTCAACTTTGTTTATGGTTAAGTAGCTAATGCTTTGCAATTACTGCAATTCCTTTCAAGAGCCCCACTATGACATTTAAAAATTTCTAAGTCTGGTGCAAAACATGGGAGCAATCACCTAAAAATAAGCATAACAAAATTGCTGAACCCAGTTATCTTAAAACAGTTCAAATATTACCTCTCTAAATATAGAGGTTTAATTTTGAAAGAATTCCCAGGAACAGGTGGTAACCAATATTGGGTTTAAACTCAGTGTTTTATTTTTTAAATCTTGATCTAATCCAATTGCAGAAGTTGTCATTTTCAGATTTTTTGCCATTTTGCAGTTATAAAATACTTTCAACAAAATATATCTCACATGTTTAATTGGAAAAATAACGATTACAATCAGTTTTTATAAATTACTAAGATGACAGAGATGCTTTTACTTAGGGTTACATCCTCTTGGGAACCGTTGCCACAATGGCACCAGAAATTACTTCTAAAGGAGTGATGCTGAGAAAGCAAAGAACGATTAAAACAACAATTCCATTCACTGGGATCTAAATTATTAATGCATAATTAATTATGCTACCTGATTAATCTTCCAAGACTTTTTGTGAGAGATGGACATTGTCATCACCTCACTTTATACAAATGAAGAAACAAAGGCATAGATAATTTATTAAAAACAACTATATGAATTTGTTTTTGAAAGTGATTAGATATCTATTTGTTGGCTACAAAATTCTATACCACTAGTTTTAACCAATCAAATCTCAGCATAAGCAGGTAATTTAAAAGACTATAATAGACACAGTACTGCTCCTCATTGCTTGTGAAATCTCAGCTAGTCTTTTTGGCCTGGATATTGTGCAATGTTATTAACTGAGTACTTTCAGAATTCCAGTGTAACTTTAGTTCACCTCACAATAAAACTAACAATCTTACAGATGTCTTGCAGCAAAAACATGCAGGTATCACTATCAAAATGTCCCCACGATTGAGCATCTGAACTACTTGTCAATAACCAAACTCATTAACTCCCCACAAAATCTGTTCCTCCATCTCTTTGTTCCTTGGGGAAGTGAGGGTTGGGGTAGGGTAAGTGACAAAATACCATCTATCCAGTCACTCAGAGCTAAACTGGGAAGCATCCTTAGACTCCTCCTTCTCCTTTAATCCCAAATCTGATCAACAGGTCCAGTCAATTTAATCTCCTAAATATCTGTCAGATTTCCCCTTTGCTATCCTCATTCCTACTACCACAGCCCTGGTGGTTCAGCCTCAGATGGTGGTTCACCTAGATCATTACATGTCTCTTAACCGCTCTCCCTGCCTCCAGTTTTGCCCCCTCCAAACCATCCTCTACACTACAGAACCAGATCATTGTTCTGAAAGCACAGTTATGACCATGCTGCTCCCTTATTTAAAAACTTTCAGTGGCATCCTGTCACCTATCTAAAGGACAAAGTCCAAGCTCCTTAGCATGTCCTGCAAAGCCTTCTACAGTCTAGCCCATTCCTCTCTCTCCCACCTACTCTTCAGTTTAGTCAGCTTCTTAGACTGTTATCTCTGTGCATTTATTCACATTGTGCTCTTAAATGGTCTTCTCCAACTCTCATCAAACCTCACTTTACCTGTCTACCTCTTACCCATTGATTAAAACACAAATGAGTTCTTTCCTGGTCTCCCCAGATGTGGTTGGATTTCCCTTCTATGTTCATATCATACCTTTTGCATATCTCTATCATTGCAGTTACATTCTGTAATAATTATCTATGAGTATGTCTATTTCCTCCACTAGAATATGATCTTGTGGTCAAGGAATGTGTCTTATTGATCTTTTTATCCCTGGAATCTAAAACAATGTCTGGGAATAATAAACATTCAATAATTATTTAACGAATAAATATCCCTACACTATTTTTAGAACTATACAAAAGCATTTGATACCATTTGCAGTCATAGGTGATAGAAACTTTTGTATCAGGGTAGTTTGATTACTCAAGAAAACTAAAGCAGAGCTGGTGGTGCCCTGACTCACTGCCCCTGAGCAAGAAAATGAAAGAAGTTTCTTTCACTCAAACGAATTGCTATGGACACAGCTATGGTCACAGTTACAACAAAAAGCTTTCATCCAGTCATTCAAGAAATAGCTTGAGGGACTTTTATGAGCTGGGCCCTTTCTAGACATTGAGGAACAAAACAGATAAGGTCACTGCCCTCAAGGTGCTATTATTCTAATGGAAGGAGATAATCAATAATCAAATAAGCAAGATAACTTCTGATGGTGATAAATGTGTTTCTGTGAGTTCTGGGAGCTGCTGTAGCAAATTAATCAAACCTGAGGAGGGGGACGTGGGAACCTCTAATTTGTAGCCAAATGTGAGAGAAGTTGTGGGTATCTGCGGACCTACTACTTGTGATTGGCATCTGAAGTGGTATGGGAGCAGTCCTGAGGGACTAAGCCCTTAACCTCTGGGATCTGACACTATCTCCAGGTAAAATGTTAGACTGAGTTAAACGGTAGGACACCCAACTGCTGTCACAGAGAATTGTGGGGACCCCACATATTTGGTTTTTCCCTACACACGAAAAAGACATACTTGTGGAAAACTGAATTTTTCCAGTACGAATGGTACCTATTAGTTTATGCCTGTGGAAAAGTCTTCTTGTTTAATAGGATATGAACATCAAAATCCTTGAGACAATATCTTGGAAAGTATAATGACCACAACACTCAAAGTACAAGAAGTAGAACTCTATTACTCATTTAACAAAATTTGCTGAGGACCTACTCTGAACAAATTATGAATAGGTTTGCTGAGCCAGCACAGGAAACTGGATTAATTCATCAATTAAACTGAAGGGATCTGAGAAGAGTGGTTCAATCAACCCCTCACTTTACTAACAAAACTGCAGCCCAGAGAAAAAAACTGCTGTTCCTGCTAAACTGGAAGATGAGAGAATCATGCCCTAGTTTGCCCCAAGGACATACTATGAATAGCTAAAGATTTTCATTAACAACATAAACCAACAGTTTTTAATGAAATGTTATGTGGGCAGTAGATTAATGTACTATGCTAAGAAAAATTTAATATTTATGTAAAGCCCTTGATATGATATAGTGCTTTGCACAGGGTAGATGCTCAATAATGGTAGCTATTACTTTCCAGCTATATGGTCTTTGGAAGGCTGAGTGCATGATGTCTACCTGGCATCAACGGCTTGACTAAATTGATAGTAGAGCCACATGACTTCTAATCTAATTCAAACATTTGATTTTCCACATGGAAAAAGTGAAATCTAAAAGGGATAAATGACCTGCAAAGCCAGCCACAGTGAAAAAGACAGAGCCAAGACCAAACCCTGAATCCCCAGTTCGGGTTCCATTACATGCCACAGGTCTACAGTTTAGCTATAAGGTTATGTTCAAACTTTTATAAGAAGGTAATAAGAACAGAGCTGCTATACCTGACTTTTTTCAATCCTTTTATTAAAGTCATCATTGAGCTATGATTTTGATATAAGAATCAACAAAGCATATTGGGAATATATAGCCTTAGGAGTTAACAACGAAACAACAGTCTTGGTAATGCAGTTCTATCACGGACACCTGATAAATGGATAGGCTACCGGAGCAGCTGTTATATGTGCTGAAGTAGAGAGACTACAAGCAGAACAGAAATACAAAAGAGAAAACACTTAAAATGTGACAACAGCTGTGGGTCACTAAGACACTGAGATCAAGTCTTTTGGCATACAGCAACAACAGAATGGTTCGTTTTAAGCAAAGACTAACCGGGAGTCTAATAAAAACACTGGGAGACCAAGACTAAAAGGCACAATGCGGGAAGAGTTGTAGTAAGCAATCCAAAAGTTTTCCCTTTCACGAAGAGTGGAAAGCCCAACCGTAAACTTTCAGGTCCTTTTGCATATGAGATCAGGATGCCCTCCCCCTTCCCCCATAAAGATAAAAAATAATCTCTGTATGGGAGGGAAAAAGGGGCAGGGCATAGAGGGGAATCCAATTTATTTGTGGTGAATTAAATTCAACTCAACAAATATTTCCTGAAAAATCTACTATGTGTAAAACATTGTGAAAGATGCTTGCCTTGCCTCAAAGACCTCAGAATTATATGGGAGAAGGGAAGAGAATGGGGTTCACGGAAGCACCCAAGGAGGAACAGAAGCTTTCTAAGACAGGTTCCAGTCAGGGCTATAGGTTCAAAGGGGTAAAGAGGACTTCGAGACTCAGAAAAGGTTTCACGGGAGAAGTGAGGGAGAGGGTAGGCGAGTGGGTGAACATTCGGACCATCGGGAGAGGTCAACTCCCGGTCGCCTCCCAACTGCCCGCCTCCTCACGCGCTTGGCGGGCGCCCTGCTCACCCTCTCCCGCGGGGCAGGCAGCAAGGCTCCCGAGCAGCCCACCCCGCCCCGGTTCTCCCCCGCCATTTCTCACCTCGGAGGCTTCCAAATTCCTCCTCGATCAACCCTGTCTGAAGACAGGAGAAAACGCTGACAGGAAAGAGCCCCAAGGCGGGCGACCGAGGCGTGCTGTCAGCTCACTAGCTTGAGCCTGCCGCCAGGCCGCATCCCCATGGTAACACCGCCAAGCGCCGGTTCGAACGCCCGCGCCGACGCCCGCGCGCTGGCAGACCAGCACCATTCACCAATGGGCATCCAGGGAACTCGTGGACGTGGGCCGCCTTCTCTTCTAGAAGACCAATCAGGGAACTAAGGAAACGGTGGGCGTAACTCTCAATTTCCGTCTTTCGATCTTTCAACCAATTACTCCGCTCAAGTGAAGATCTCGCGATGTTCTAAGTGAGAGAACCTCACCTTTGAGGCGGGTCCAGAATCCTTCTGCCCGGAGCTGTTGGTCGCCCAAAGCGAAATCGAGCTCTCCGGATTGGTCGACGTACCCCCGGTCTCCGTTCAAGGCCCGCCTCCTGCCTCATTCCACTTCGGAAGGTGAGTAACCTTAGGGAGGGTCCATTGGCTTTAGTTCTCCGCGGCGGAAGTGAGGCTCGGAGCTATGGAAGTCTGCAGCTGACTAACCTCCCGTCGCTGTGGGGTCAGAGGTGGTCGTTCCCTCCTCCAAGCTGGCAGTGGGGCGTGGTTAGGCCAGGCCCCAGACGCTCGCAGGACCTCAGTTTTCCTGTATGCGTAGGGAGAAGGGATCAGTGGCCCCACGAGCCTTGCTTGCCCTCGTGCAAGTGGTGATCGGGTGGGTCGTCGGAAGCCCAGAGTTACGGGTGTAGGGCCCAGCGACCCGAGGGCCATTCCTTCCCCTCCTTGGGCCTCAGTTTTAACATTGTTGTTACCTTTTAAACCCTGCCTACTTTCCAAAAGAGGTTTTATATTTTCTAATTGCTTCATTTATTGAATGGATAATATCGTGGCAATTATAGCAGAAATATAGAAAGTCACACGGGAGTCCCACTACCTAAAAAAATAACTTCCTTTTTCCTTGTTGTGGCTTAGTTTGGACCTTATGTATTTATTATATCTCCTAAGGGGAAAATGTATGAATGACAAATTAAAATAAGCTGAATGCAATCAAATAGGCAAATGTAGCTAATGTAGAGTCGAGGTTGAGAGCAGTGATGTTGGGAGACAGGCAGATCTGCTTTTGAGTTACTACCCAGACACATGTCTGAGCTGTAATTTCCTTTTTCCTCTTCTGAAAACTGGCAGTAGTGCCTCGTGGGGTTGTTGTGAAGATTAAGTGAAATAACAAAGGTAAAGCACTTGGCACAGTGCCTGACAAGTAGTAACTCTTCCAAAAACGATAGCTGTTATCTTCATAATAGAAACAAGCCAATACTAGCCAATGGAGCCAGCAGATGTACTGTAACTGAGTACCCAATTTAGTTCAAAACTTGTCAGTTAAATAACTAATAATTCAGGAAGCAATACATTCTTCAAAAGAGTGGAATTTCTTCCTAGTAGCTATATCAAGAGGAATTTATCTTGTGGGGCCATCAGGGATATACATGGTGTGATCACCGGTAGTTTTGCAGAAAATGTGAAAAGCCATTTCTTGATTCAACTGTCAATAAAAGCTAAGAGCATGCCCTTAAAACATAACATAGAGAAGCTTTCTGATAATCTTGTATGATACAGGGGTAAGCGTGACTCATATATTCAGTACGTCTATGTCAGACCCTACATATACATTATTTATTTTAAACTCTACAGCAACCGTGAATAGTAGGTTTTTGTTTCCTTGTTTGTAAGATGAGGAAAATGAGGCCTAGAAAAGTTAAGTATTTTGCTCAAAGTAAGACACCGTTAAATTAGGGAGCTAAGTCACACTGCGAAGCCAGCCATGCTTTTCTGTGTTGTGCCGTGCTGTTTCTGACTGAAAGAGGATGAAAATACTTGGAATACCAGATGTACAAGCAGCTTTACCCAAATGGAGGGAGGTGGGCTGCAGAGATACCTACAGTGGAAGCAAAATCTTTCTCTAACAGGAAATTTCAGCCTTGGGAAATGAAGCGATGGGATGAGGTGATCACTGAACTCTAGACTCATGTGTCCATTTACCTTGTGGGTAGTCTATAGCACTTCAAATTCAACTTGTCTCAAACAGGAATCATTTGCGTACATTCTACTCCTACCTAGTCACTCAAACCAAATACCTCTCCCTTTCCCTCTCCCTTGGACAATGAAACATCAAATAGTGTTGATTTTCTCTTTGAGACCTCTCAAATTCATCCCTTCCTCTCCTTTCTCACTGCCTCTGCCTTAATTTGACTCTGTATCATTTGTCATCTGGACTATTGGCAACAGGCTTGTAACTGGTTGGCCTCCTTGCCTTCTAATTCTTTCTCCACTTTCCTTGCTGTCAGAATGTCTCTGTAAAATGTCAACCTAACCATACTACAGCCATGTCCAAAACCAGTCCAAGGCTCCTCATTGCCTGCGGGATAGAAACTAAGTTTTATCAATGGGATGTCATCTTGTGCTTGACGGTCTTTGCTCACACTCCTCCCTTGGCCTGGAGTGTCCCTTGCCACCTTTATTCTGCTTGGTAAACTCCTAGTCATCCCTCAAAATCCTTATGGCGTACCCCTTGACCTAAAGATATCACCCCTTCTTTGCTACATTTACATCTTACACATACCCTTGTGATGCAAAAAACACATTTGGTAACTTGTCTGTTTAAACATCTTCCACTTTCACTAGTATTCAGCTTCCTATCTACTCTTCAATCCTGTTACACTGCCTGTCGAATGGGACACACTCAACACACATTAGATGAGCGAATGAATCCTTTCAGGCTCTAGTATTAGAATTCCCTGTGTTTGCTTTCCAGAATTGTACAGCAGGTGGCACTAATAGGCCATTTAACAGATCTCCTTCACTAGAAATGATTTTTGTCCCAACCTTGTCTGACTTGGCTTCATCCTAGAAGCCAATATTCATGTCATTACAGGTGAAATCTCCTGTTTCCTCCCTCAGCCAAATGGCAAAGATAGCAAGGTGACTCAGCAGCTTGGTCTCTGTGAGAAAAGAGAGTGGCAGATGTCCAGGGAAAGGTGCAGTTGAGGGAACATTTTTATTCAATTTATGGTAGTTGGGAGCTTTTTTCTTTCTTTCTTTTTAGTTTTATCTTTTTGCTGTTGTTGTAAGAGAGAGCTTTATTCAAAGATGGGAGCCTCATTTCTGCCCACTCCTTTGAAAGGGAAGAAGGGACTTGGAGAATTGGAGAAAAGACCACTGGGATGTGGGAAGTGAGAGAAACATGAGCAGTCACAAAGTTGCTTGTGGGCAGGCAGGGTTGGCCTTCCTCCTCGCAGTGGAGTGGCCTGGGCAAATTTCCAGGACACCAGTGCCCTAAGTTAGGAATTTGTGTGCTTCCCCCAGGCTAGCATCCAGTGTGTCCCCAGTACTTGGTGCTTGGGAACCCTCAGGCTACTCGGTATGGTTTTGAACGTGTGGTTATAGGTTCCTGCTTCCCAGAAAAAAAGCAGAAGAGGCATAGAAACCTTTATCAGAGACACAAAGTTTAGGGGCCTCAGACTACACTTTACCCCTCCAGGATTGTCTTTGGGCACCAAGACCTTCATCTATACCACCCTCCAACTAAAACCTCTTCTGTAGAAAGGAGTCCAGTTAGACATATTTAAAATCCTCCATATGAATATAGATCAAAGTGTGGGAATTTTGGAACTGGAAATGATTTTATAAATCATTTTCGTGTTCTCTCTCAGGGCTACTTGTGCCCTAAGCCCTGCTCTTTCACGGTAAGCAAAGCAGTATAAAGGGAAAAAAATACAGATTTTGGAGTTAGACTTACTTGAATTCAAATCTCAGCATTCACAGACCAGCTATGCCTTTGGGCAAGTATTTTAAACTTTCTGAATCTCAGTTTCCTCATCGTAAACTGGAGATAATAATGCTTATTGTGAAGAGTTGTCTTGAGCATTAGAAAAGATATACGTAAAGAACCTTGCACAGGATACATGCTTAATTGATAACATGGTGGGGTGAAATACTGTTTCTGCTAGAGGGATTTTACACTAGGAGGAACAAGTCGGGGGGTAGGATTTGGAGAGCTCTTTCTGTATGTAAAGGTACATTTATGAGGGCTTTGGGGGTTGAACTATGCTTGCAGTAGCACTCTGATTAATTTGATGAAAATATTGGAACACAGCACATCAGTATAGCCATTATCTGTGAATTATGTTTTGGCACCTAAGTCCTGAACCTCCTAGGCTGTGAGGGAACTCTATCTATAGAGAAAGCCAAGAGTACTTTTCATTAGCTTCTGGAACCTTCTGATGACATTGAGGGTTTTTTTGTTCGGGTTTTTTTAACCACCTAAGGCACTTTGCCACTTTTCTGAAGTGTGAATTGCCTGCTGTCAGCCTGGAGTTCTCACCTCCGCAATCCTGGCTGCAGGCATCTTTGCATATTAGACGCTGTGTTCTTTAACCCCCTGAGGTTTGAATCCACTCAGAGTTTGTGCGTGCCAGAACGTGTGTGTGTGTGTGTGTGTGTGTGTGTGTGTGTGTGTGTATGAGGGAGAGAGAGAGAAATCTGGCTACTTTCAAACCCCAGGACAGTTTCAGCTCCATGGTCTCCAGAAAAACAGAAAACCTCCAACAATAGCTCCATTGACTTTTATGTAAATGGCACTCCTCAGGAAAACACTGGGCTATTTCCCAAAGTCCCAGAACGTACCCTGAACATTTGTTTGAGTGGGAGGTGGGGAGACAGTTCTGTTGAGTCAATGAACATCTGTTGAGAGCTGCTGTGCTGGGTCCCAGGAGACAGCTCATAGTCTGGCTCTTACCTGCCAGAGGTACAGACAAAGATTTGCCATACTAGGCATGCGTGCTTGTGGTGGCTTTGTACTGTGTCCACTTAGCTGAGCTGGAACCGAGTTTCCCAGGATTCCCTTCCTGTATGGTTCCAATTGGGGTTGACCTCAAGAAAATTTTGTGCAGTATTTGGAAAACGGAAGTGAAGTAGTGGCCAGTACACTGTGAAGGATACCGGGCATGATGGCAGTGCCTACCTTTTGACACTGATCTGCTGGCTCACCTTGGTGGTGCAGGACAGCACCCAGGCCTGCAGCTCCCCAACGCCTGCTGAATCTCCTCCTTCAGCTGCTCTGACAGTCCTAGGCTAGATGTACGTTCAGCTCTGTGGCAAAGGGCCCTTGCTTCTCCTGCAACTCACCCGAGTCAGTGAGCTTGGAGACAGTGAACAGAAGTCGATTTGTTCTCACAGGTTCCAGTTCTTTCTCTCCTCCACTTCACAGCCAGCTTTTCTTCCCAACTGCTGGCCTCACCGACTTACAGAGACTTCAGGCCTAACACCAGATGCAGAAGTAACAGAGTTGTGTGGATTTCTCCATCAACTTCCTAATTGGACAAGGTCTAATCCCTATACTAAATTCTTACTTTACCGTTGCTCAGAGTGTTCTGTTTCTCTTATCAAACCCTACAGTAGAAGATTATTCAAGCCATGTTAAAGGCCCAGAAGATGGAGTGATTAGAAGCCAGAAGGCTTCACAGAAGAGGTGACATCTGAGTTGTTGCTGAAAGGATGAGGAGGTGGTTAAATGGATGGGGAAGGAAGAAATTCTAGAGGACGGCTGGCTCAAGCCAAGCAATTGAAGGGCAAATAGGAGTTCTGCCTTTCTGGCCTCTCTGTGGGTGCAGAGCATAGAGAGAAAGTGAGCATCTATCTGATCCTAGCTCTTCTTGTTCCATCAAGATGAACCGTTGGTCAGTCTGCTTCTTAGATGTGGTCACCGCTGAATACTGCTATCTACTGAGATACATTTTTGATGGGTGCGCCCCTGTCAGTGACCTAAGCCTCCTCCCCACAGGAAAATATTGGCCTGCTCCCGTCTCCCCAGTAGTTCCACATGGCCACCCCAGGCCTGTCTTTCTTGGCCCCCCATGCAGCATCTTTGTTTCCTCATGCTGTATTGGCGATGGCAGTGGTGTGGAGGGAGGGCACTGTGCCCACTAGTCTGGGATCCCTAAGCTTATTGAGGGGCTCCAACATCCATTCCATGGGACTCCACTCGAAGCAGGGGCCAGGTGCCCTACACCTATAACTTGCTAATACCTTCTGAGCATCTTGATAGGAAAGCATGGGATCAGGTACCTGTTTCTGCCTAAACCTGGAACCAGTCATTTGAAATCTTGCTTCACCAGTTCTTTGGTGACAGGGTTCCTTCTGGCTTCCAGAATAAGGAACGTTCTCAGCATAAATAGGGAGGCCAGGGAAACAGAACACCATATTTAGTAAAAGCCTGATACCAGTTTACATATGAATTTTAAACTCAAAAAGAACCATACTTTACATACTGTTATGAACCGTTCTTTTTCCACTGAAAATCTTTTTACAAGCAGCACGTTTGACTCTACCTCATTTTTTTAAGGGCCTCATAATCTTCCATCATATAGATGAAATACTGTACTTATTTAACCATTCCCATATTGATATTTGTTTCTGCCCTTTTTTTCTTTTTGTGTGTGTGTGTACATCTTAAACATGTATTTCTATATGTCAGTATGCCTAGAATTGGAATTCCTGGGTCTAAGGGAATGTGCATTTTATGTTTTGATAATTATTACCAAATTGTCCTCCTAAGGGGATATGCTATTTTAATCTCCCACCAACAGTAAATGAGAGCACAGACCATTTCAAAAACCCATTCTGAGATTATTTCCAACCCTTAAAAACTCTCATTACAGGTGTAGAAAGGTTTGGAAAGGTCACAGTGTTGGGTGTGCTTGGTTTTTTGGGTAAGGAACCACTGTTCTCTAGAGTAACATTACCATCTGTTGGTAGTCCTGAGAATTGCCCTGGAACAGGTTGTAATTTGGGTCTGATTTTTAGGCCTTTGACAAATGCAAGCTCATCTTGATTGAGCACCAACAAGGGGGCCATGGAGACCATCAGCATCTACTCCAGCCACCCTTTCAGCATCAGCTCTGCCACCTGTGAGCACCAGCTCCTTCTTTGGCCCTGGAATCTTGGAGATGAGACCCTCCGACTCGGGCCTCTCCCTGCCTGGGCCACTCTCTCAGGCCTCCGCTGCATTTGAGACACCTGGTTTTCTTTCAGTTCTGCTGTCTCACCTCGGAACCTTTGCCCATGCTGTTCCCTCTACCTGGAACAAATCTCTCCTCTTTCCCTTTGACAGCTTACCTTCTACTCATCCTTTACTTCTCTGCTCAAACATCCCTTCTTCCAGGAAGCATTCCTTGATCCCTCAGTCAGGGTTAAGTTACCAATCACACATTTCCCCTTTGGAGCACATACCTTATTGGCAATTATTTTTAAATTTGCTTAACTATTTGATTAAAGCCTGCCTCTTCCACTAGAATATAAACTATGTTCTATATTCTTGTGAGGGCAAAGGCCAAGCACAGTACTTGGTACATAGTAGGTACTCAATAAATATTTGTCGAGTGAACAAATGGTACAAGTTTTTCTTTTGCAGGGCTTCACATAAAGGATCTTCCATATATTTTGTTACCTTGATTACATGTCCTCCTTCAGATGATGAATTTTTTTTTCACTTCTGCAGATATTCCTACTCCCTTCCTGTCGTTTGTTGTTGTTGACATTTTTTTCTGAAATGGAAAAAAGGCTAAATGGAACAGACTAAAAAAGTCTGTCTTCATTGTATTTCTGATTATAAAAATAATAAATGTTCTCTGTACATTTCCAAATAATACAGATATATATGGAGCAGAAAATGGAAGTCTCCCCATAATCTCATCCCCCCCAGAAAACAGTATTAATGATGTGTATCCTTCAGACATTTGTCTGTGCATAATGAAATCTACTGAGATTACATTCCAAGCACTGTTCTAAAGCACTTTACAAAAGTTAAGTCATGTAATCCTCATAGCAGCTCTTTACAGTAGAGCTATTACTATCCTGTCTTACAGCTATGGAAACAGGCTTAGGAGCTAATCACACAGTGAATACATGGCAGAGTCAGAACTTGAACCCAGGCTCCAGGTTCACACTCTTGACTACTCTGCTAGTTCACCTCTGATGGGGTAGGAAAGAGACTTCCTACCATGTGTTCCCCTTTATATTTTGAGTTTTGAACCATGTGAATGTATAACATTCCAAAACGGATAAAAGATTGAAAAAAAATCAATAATAAATTTTTAGTACACTAAGCTACCCTTTCTAAGTGACCCTTCTGAGCCATCAGAAACCACATTGTTGGGGTCTCTTTGCTCCAGAGACTCAGGTTGGAGGCTGAGGGAAATAGGATTGTGAATTTGATGATAATATTGTACTGCATCTCTCCCATTCCCCGCATCTCTCCAGTTTCAGTGGGGTTGCTTCTGAGGATCTCCAGTCTCTACATACACACGCCAGCCCTGTTTTAGCTGGGAGACCTGGAGGAGTTGGGATAGAGCTACAGTAACAGGTAGGGACCAAGGTCCTGCAGTTACACACAAAGGTCTGTCTCTGACTCCTGGTTTCCCCCCATTGGTTCTCAGCATGCTGCCTTTGTCTGTAGGTGATGAGGTCACTGCTAGCTGGTCTGTGCTACTCTGCAGCACCAGAGTGCTGCCCCCAGTATGGATCTTCCTGTTTTGTGTAACTTCGAACATCTTTTTTGTTAGGCCGTCAGATAGACCATGGCCCTGAGAGCATGTGGCTTGATCATCTTCCGAAGATGTCTCATTCCCAAGATGGACAACACTGCAATTGAGTTTCTACTGCTGCAGGCATCAGATGGCATTCATCACTGGACTCCTCCCAAAGGTGCGAGGCCAGGGGGGTGGGCTTTGGGGAAATGCCAAGCACTGTTCAGAAATCCACCCTGCCAGGCACCCTGCAAGGCTTGCTTCCCAGTCATTGTGTAGCAGGAGGGGGTGGGGTGGGCAGGAGCTCTTGATCCTTTCTACATACAAAGTCTCCATGCCAGGCCAGAGAAGAACTGGAAATAGAACTCTGTGGCTGAATTCCAGGGCAGAAGCAAGACCTGGTTTTCTTTCCTTTTTTTTTCCTCTTCTGTGCGCCATGCAGCATGTGGGATCTTAGTTCCCGACCAGGGATTGAACCCGTGCCCCCTGCAGTGAAAGCACGGCGTCTTAACCACTGGACTGCCAGGGAAGTCATAACACCTGGTTTTCTTGCATCAGTCACCAGAGCCTCTGTGGTAAACGGCTGGGTAGGGGAAAAGGCACTGGGCTGGGAATTGGGGACCTTGGGGTCAAGTTATTACTGGGCTACAGGTCAGGAGCCCATAGTGAACAGCCCCCAGACAGAAGGGAGCAAGTGGGGTCAGGGAGGGGTGAACAAGACTCCAGGGTTGGAGGAAAACAAGGAAGTGGGAATAGGAAATAAAATTTGCACATTCAAGTTTCACTGAGGAGAAACAAGGTGAAAAAAAAAGAGACAGAAGTGTCACCGATACTATGAATAGGAATATTCACACTTGCCTCCTGATCACCTCAGTCACACTGCACGGTCCCTCTCGCTGAAAGATTTCAAAGGACCTCTCTGAATTTTTCCCTGCTTGGGCCTGGGGGAGAAGTTACCCTGTTAACACTGCTGGGCAGAATGCTGAATAGATGCTGCTGGGCAGGGTGTGCCCAGAGACTCCCACACAGTTCTGAGGGAAGGTCGGGCATCCTGGATCAGCGTCACCTGTCTCACCACCAGCATCCCTCCCACCTTCCTCCCCTGGTGCGTTACCTACCTGTCTTTGTGTCCGTGGCTGTATGAGGTGCTATACAGAGAAAATTCCCTAGCAGCCATGAACGAAAATGGGCTTTTAAGTCCAAGCTCCTGGCTGCTTTCTGTGGGAGCTGTGCAGCAGCAGCTGACTCAGGGCACTGCTCTGAGGACCCCTGGGAAGGAGGAGGCTAGGATGTAGCCCTGTCTTTGAACTAAGAAGAGAACAGCTAAGAATTCCTGCTCTCTATGAGCTCCTGAACCAGGAGGCCCCCAGCAACTTGCTGGAGCCATGTGTTGACCGAGGCTGCCAGACCCCTCCCAGGCCTTCTTGGCCGCCCCTGGGCAAGCTGAGAATTTGCAGGGAGGGCTCGAGGCAAAGCTGAGGGCTGCTCCTAGTCTGCAGAGCTTCAAGTTCTCTTACAACAGTTTCTTGGCAGTTGTCTGTTTGCGTTTGGGCCTTGCCAACAAATTTTCTTAGAACTGGCTCTCAGCTTGTCCTTAGTCTAAGTTCCCATCAGGACTTTCCCTATGAAACTGGAATCTGGCCTTGCTCAGTTAGAAAGATGAAAACAATTTGGAAGAGCCTTGATAGCTACTTGGAAACAGCTGCCGGTGCCTTGGTGCAGGGTTTGGAGACAGACTGTTGGCCCTGGGACTTCAGGGACCAACTGCAGACAGTGTTAAGTCTTCACTGTGCATTGTAGGTGAAGTGCTCCCTCTTCAGCTAGCTCCCACCTGGCAAGAAAGGACTGCCCCTCCTTGGGAAAATCACGTTAAGGTGTCCCAGGGAAGGGTCTCCCTGAGAATATGGGATGAAGAGAACTCCAAAGAAAAATAAAGCAGAGGTCTGAGGGAGGCTGTCTCTCACCATCGAAGAGCAGTATTCTAGACCAGACTTGCCAAATATATGGTTTGTTTCACTCTCTGTAGAGAAGATGGGGTGGGGAGGAGGGATTGCCCAGACACCACAGAGCCAGACACTGCCTGCCCTGTACCCCATTCCTAGGCATGTTAGGATATTGCCAAAGCTTAGCAACACCTAGAAGAGTTGCCAGAGACCCCAGCTTTAAATCATTTGACCTGGAAAATCCAGCTTTGTTGAAGATTATATCCACCTTCTCTTCTTTTCTCCTAACCAGGCCATGTGGAACCAGGAGAAAGTGACTTGGAAACAGCCCTTCGGGAGGCTCAGGAGGAAGCAGGCATAGAAGCAGGCCAGCTGACCATCATTGAGGGATTCAGAAGGGAGCTCAATTATGTGGCCAGGGAGAAGCCTAAAACCGTCATCTACTGGCTGGCGGAGGTAAAGGACTATGACGTGGAGGTCCGCCTCTCCCATGAGCACCAGGCCTATCGCTGGCTGGGGTTGCGTGAGGCCTGCCAGTTGGCTCAGTTCAAGGAGATGAAGGCGGTGCTCCAGGAAGGACACCAATTTCTCTGCTCCACAGTGGTCTGAACTCACCAGATCAGGGTCTTTTGCCTCCGTAGGGTCCTTGAGGGCTTCTGAGGTGAACTACCTTTGCTTCCAGGGAAGCCTGTGCCGGTCTTTGGCTCATTATAGCAGATTGCAGACAGGCTGGTAAAATCAGCTGAGGACCCTCAGAGAAGAGCAAGCAAAAATCTCAGCTGGGTGGAAAGGAAGGGAAAGGAGTTTTTTAAAAAAAAAAAAAAAGGCCAAGCCCAGTGAATGCATCCTTATACTTTATGAATAAACCTCAAGCAGCTTATCTCTCCTTCTAACCTGCTGTATTTATTTCATGGGTTCTTGCCTTGGGTGGGGAGAAAAGCTAGAGTGAATCAGAGCTCTGACCTTAGCTGGAGGGAATCCTGTATCCAAGCACTGTACCCCAGAGAAGCTGAGGGACGGAGTCGGAATCAGAGAGACCCAGCACTGCCGGGTGGCTCTCCTGCCTCTGGACCTCCAAGCACCCTCACCCCACCCCACCGGTGTGCCTGAGACGTAGTGACTTGTAGTGGACAGGATATACAAGCAAGTGGGACTGGAGCGCAGGAATGGAGTCTGCTACACAATCGGCCCACCATATCCGCGGATATCGAGGGCCGACGGTGGGACTCAAACCCTTGGAATTTGGTATCCTCAGTGGGTCCTCAAACCAATCCTCCGCGGATAACGAAGGACGACTGTACTCGCTAATGTATCTTTCCCTGGCACCAGGCACATATGTTATAGGTGCTCAGTAAATATTTCCTAAGATAACTCGAGACCCAAGGAACATTGGAACAAATCCCCAGTCACAACAGGGAAAGGAAGGACAGGCAACCCTGGGCCACCAGGTCAGTGACACATACGCTCCAACCTCCCAGCCCAGTCCTGACTCCCAGGGTCAGCGTGGTTGTCAGCATGACTGAGGCCACTGGCAAGGGGCAGGCCTGAGCCTGGGGGGCTCAGCTGGACCACCCAGCAGCCCTGTCACTACCCCGTGCATTCCTCGCCTGCAGCTGCCTTCCCCGCCTTTAGCAAGCCCTCGTCATTGGCATTTTTCTCTTCCCACCTGCTCCCTTTTTCCACAATTCAACTGTAAGATCCAGAGCCGCAAGAGCTGCGTCTCAGCCCTCTTTCCCCTAGCTACTAGGGTTCAAGGAATGCAGGGTAGGTGTTAGATCCTACAGCCCTTCCAGGAGCTGTTAGCAGCTGGATTCATGTGGATTTCATTAGAGAGTTGTTGCCCAATGAAGTACAGAAGATTGGATGGGAAGGGGCATTGGCAAAGGTCAACCTGGATTACCAGGGTCAAGAACAGCCACCCCCAGAGGAAGGAGAGAGAAGTCACCCAGGTCTTCGATCAGGCCTCCAGATGTTTTCAGTCACTGGTTCTCCGTGCAGACAGGGCAAAAGTACTAGCGAACAGGATTTTGGAGCCCTGCCAGGGACCTGAATGGTTTCGTTCCTCACCCCTCTGAGCGGCACTCCCGGAAGGAGGCCTGCTACAGGAAGTTTTTGGAGCTTAGTGCTCTCCTTCCAGGCCAGCAGGGACCACATCCACTGATTTAATAAGTGCCTGCTGGGCAGTGGTGCCAAACCACAGACTAACAAGAGCTGGCTGGCCCTGTGCGCTCAGCATGGGAGTCTGTGGAATCTCAAAATGTTAAGACCTCATACATCAGAGTTGGAAGGGACCTGGAAAATGACCTGATTCTGCTGCTCACTTTTTTAGCTGAGGATATTGAGGCTTAAGAAGGTAGATGGCCCTGGCAGTTGCCTATATGTGAGGTCCTTTGAGGATGAGGTGCCAGAGGGAAGACTCTGCCTTAGAATATCTTGTACAGCTTTGGAGTCATTCTTCTGGGACTTACTTACAAAGTTTTCCATTAAAACACAGGTACTTTGGAGAAGGTGGGGCGGGGAGGGGGGGAAGCCCATAAACTGTGTTCAGGTGTTCACTTTGTAGGATGAATTGACAGAAAGGTGGGACTGGGGCATGTTATGGGCGGTGGATGAGGGAGGGAGAGAGTGGAACCGAGATTGGGATGTAGTAGGTGAGTAGGCTTTGTTGTCATCACCACTTTGCTTTCGGCCACCTGGGCTTATTCAAGGGCTATAGGGCTGAGACTGCAATTTCCCCTTCAATCTGAGGCCCTCCAAGCTCCAGAGCATCTCTTCCTGGAAGCTTCCCCTGATAACCACTCACCCTATAAACACCAGCCTGTCCCCACCTACACCCAAAAAGGCTTCTCTTGGAATTCCACATGTTTTCCTCACTACCACCTGCACCACCCCATCTAATGAACTAATCCCCACAAGGGTGGTATTAAGTTGCCCCCTTCTGGGGGCATTTTTTTTTTTTTTTGGTTGCATTGGGCCTTCGTTGCTGTGCGAGGGCTTTCTCTAGTTGCGGTGAGCGGGGGTCACTCTTCGTTGCGGTGCGCGGGCTTCTCATTGCGGTGGCTTCTCTTGTTGCGGAGCACGGGCTCTAGGCGCGTGGGCTTCAGTAGCTGTGGCGCGTGGGCTCAGCAGTTGTGGCTCGCGGGCTCTAGAGCGCAGGCTCAGTAGTTGTGGCACACGGGCTTTGTTGCTCCGCAGCATGTGGGATCTTCCCGGACCAGGGCTCGAACCCGTGTCCCCTGCATTGGCAGGTGGATTCTTAACCACTGCGCCACCAGGGAAGCTCCTGGGGGCATTTGATAGAGGCTCTGGAAAACCAAAATACCCTCTTGACACCCAAAAGCAATACCTTACACCCCCGCAGTAAGCAGTTGTTTGCTGAATTGAAGACCCAAAGGAATGAAAGTATAAGGGTGGTTTTAGTGGTAGAATTTAAATGGAAATGCTCGTGCTGGTGTGGGACCCCAGGTGGGACCCCACGTTTGAGGAGCAGAGGCTGACTTCTCCATCAGTCCAGCCTGTGGCCCAACCCGTCCCTTACCTTCTAGAGGAGGGCCGTTCCAGCCCCGCCACTGCCCCCTGGAGGTTGTGCTACAGGTTTCCAGTGAGGCTTGCTCTCAGCCTTCTTCCTAACCCTCCCGCTTCACTTCCTTTCCCCTCCTACCCCACCTCCAGCTCCCCATTGTGTACCGGGAAGTGCTCAGCAGGACCCCCTGAGGAGGGGAAAGGGGGCTATGGAGGGAAAAAACAGCACTAGGATACTGAGTATAGAGGCACAGCCTCTTCCTGTTCTTCAGACTGGGAACCCCCAAGAACAGAGCCTCTTCCTCTTCAGTTTTTTCCCCACTCCCCTGACCCCCCCCTATTCAGACTTAGGGCTTGTCTCATAAGGCCAAGAATTCTCCCCTCCCCTAATGGGTGAGGGGCGTCAAAAGGTACCAATTTTCAGTTATAAAATGAATAAGTCATGGGGGTGTAATGTACAGCATGGTGACTATAGTTAATAAACTGTAGTGCATATTTCAAAGGTAGGAGAGTGGATCTTGAACGGTCTCATTACAAGAAAAAAAATTGTTTTGTGACTGTGTATGGTGACGGCTGTTAACTGGACTTACTGTGGTGATCATTTAGCAATATATACAAATATCAAATCATTTATGTTGTATACCTGAAACTAATATAATGTTATGTCACTGACCCCTCAATTAAAAAAAAAATTCAGTCTCTCTTTTCCCCTATAGTCCATTAAAATGGTAAAGTACATTGAAAAAAAATTCTCTCCTCCCCTTAAGCTGCTGGAAAGATCCTTGGGCATGATAAAGTAAATGGCCAGCCTGAAGATAAAAGCCATGTTGCTCCTTGGGAGCTGGGGTGTGTACCAGAGAGGGGAGGGTGTCAGCAGGAGTCCCACTGAGTCGGACAATGGCAGGAAAGGAAATCACCCAGTTGCCCCTGTGGTTTTCTTCAAGGCTTGGTCTGGGCAGGCCTCCCCTTGCAGGGATGGGCTGTGCAGCTGTTCCCAGAACAGAAGGTAGTACTTCTTCAAATGCTTTTCAAAATATGCTCATAAGTATGTGTGTGTGAGCCAAACAGAAGCAGAAGTAGACTTAGATCTCCCCTATTCGATATTTGTATATATTGCTAAATGATCACCACAGTAAGTCCAGTTAACAGCCATCACCATATACAGTTATAAAAAATTTATTTTCTTGTAATGAGACCATTCAAGATCCACTCTCCTACCTTTGAAATATGCACTACAGTATTATTAACTATAGCCACAATGCTGTACATTTCACCCCCCTGACTTATTCATTTTATAACTGAAAATTTGTACCCTTTGACCCCCCTCACCCATTAGGGGAGAGAAGGATTTAGACCTTAGAGGTCTTGAACATCAGAGCTTGAATTTTTTCCTAAATGACCTGATTGAATTTCAGAAAGATTTCCTTGGCTGCTATGTGGATTGAGTTGAAGCGTTCAAGAGTAGAAAGATTTAGGAGTCCACTGCAATGGTCCAGGCTAGAATTGATAAGATCTGACATGGGGTAGTGGCCAGGGGATGAGAGGTCAACATTGGCCTTGGACTTGAGGAGGAGTGAAGGGACCAGAAATCTTGGTGAGGGGAACCAACAAAAGAAGACTTACTTGCTCTGTAGCCAACCAGGGTGAGGGATACTTTGCCCATATCTGGGGGAACAAGAGCAAAGATCCTCCCAGAAGATTCACATCTTGGTCTTAGAGAGAGGGCTTGGCCAGGGTTTAGCTGATTCACAGAGTGCTAAAAGGGAAACGGAGGCAGACTCTTAGGGTACACACGGTCACAGAATGGGGGTGTTAGGCCCCAGTCCCAGATTTCCTGCAGTGGCCACTCAGTCCCTCCCCATTACCTCTGGAGAAGGAAGCTCCCTGTTCCTGCATACCAGCCTCCTCACCCCCACCCCCAGCCCAGGGGTACAGAAAAGACCAATGGGGAACTCTGGCCATGACAAAGCTACTGAAAGCTCCATGGAGGAGGGGCAGCCCTCCCTCCTTACCCAGATCTACAGAGAGAGAGAGAGAAATTTGGAATGTACAAGAGGTGCTGGCAGAGACGGGGTGTTGGACAAGGCTCTAAAAGGGAAGAGTTTCTGGCGTCCTAGCAAACAGGGGTAGAGGTAGCTTCTAGCCCACTTCCCTCCCCTTCCCCATCCCAAGACCAGCTCTTCCTCATGGTTCCTACCATTCCAGCCACTGCTGCCCAACTTCTTGAACCTCTCCTTTTTGTCGTCAGTAGGGGAAAGGGAAACACTTGCTGGCCTAGAATCAGGCCCATTGGGTGGCAGCTTCAGAGACACACATTTCAGTGGCTCCCCAGCCTTGGATATGTATAGGCCGGGGCTGGCCCAGGCTGTTGAAAGATGGGTGAAGACTGGGCTGGAGATTCTAGGCTTCTTGATACAGACCACCAGGTTCCAGTCCAGTCTTGGGTACTAATCTTCTGTGTGACTCAGGCCAGTGCCCTCCTCTCTCACCGTTTTAGCTTGTTCATCTGTGCTTTTGTGATTAACAAGGTCAATGGCAGAGGCCAGATTAGAAACCAGATTGCAAGCCAAGGGCTAGTTTGCTGGGATTTGGCCAGTCAAGGGCACTCTTCCCTTTGGCCCTGTCCCAGCACACAGTGAGTGTTCAGTGGGCATGGTGTGTCCCCTCCCCCATCTAAGCTGCCTGCCCTCAATGCCCTTCTAAAATTCTTAACGTTTTATTTGACCTCACTTCAGATCTTTTTTTTTTTTAAATTGGCCACACTGCATGGCATGTGGGATCTTAGTTCCCCAGCGGCCAGGGATCGAACCCGGGCCCCCTGCAGTGGAAGTGTGGAGTCCTAACCACTGGACCTCCAGGGAATTCCATCAATGCCCTTCTAAAGGGTACTCCTCCTCCATGCCAGATGGCTTAGGCCTTCCAGATTACTTTACCCAGCCTCAACCCCCATGCCATCTCAGACAGCACACACTACTTGGTCCTGGGGTATAGAACTTTATGCAACTATGGAAATGTTCTATAATCTGCACTGTCCAATATGTGAGCCACTAGTCACACATGGCTTTTGAACACTTGAAATGTGGCTAGTGTGCCTGAAGAACTGGATTCTTAATGTTTAATTTTAATTAATTTTAAAATTAAATTTAAGAAGCAACATGTGGCTAGAGGCTACCCAATAGGGTACAGTATCAGTTTTAGGCAGAGTTTTTCTTTGTTCCTTGTTTCGAATTAAGAGTTGATAGGCGTTACCATTTATTTAACACTCTTTGCCAAATTTTGCATAAGTACTTTACAGACACATCTCAGTGAATCCTAGAAATTCTATTTTAAAGATGAAGAAACCAAGGCTCGAGAGGTTAGGTCAACGGGCTTCAGACTGCATAGCAAGTGGAGGGCCATTCAAGTGTGAGTCATGCTCTCCAGCCATTTAGGGAGGTTTCCAGGACCCAGCCTGGGTGCCCTCCTTCTACAGTCACTCCACACACAGCCCATGGCTGTGCACCAGGGCCCAGGGAGACTCATCACTGAATACTGATTAGTAAATGCTCTTGACAAAAAGGAGAGGGAAGCTAATTCCATTTACTCCCCATCTCCTGGCGACTCCTGGCTCCTGACATTCCACTTCAGATGTCTCTTCTCTTGCCTCTCTCCTGGATCACAGTGTCCCTCGGGTCACAAACTCAGAGTTCAACTGGGTGCTATGTGCAGAGGTTTGGGAAGAGGGTGTCACATGCAGGCCCAGAGGGAGCCAGTTGGGCTGGGAGCTGGGGCCTGGAAAAAATCCATGTTATTTTTAAACAAGAAAAAAAAAAAAAACCCATTATATTAGCTTTTATTGAGCACCTACTTGTGCTAGGCACCTTATATAAATCTGTGCTTATAATTCCCTTAACAACCTGGGAGGTAGCATTATTATCACCATTTTACATATGAGGAAACTGAGGCTCAGTGAGGTTAAGCAGCTTACGTAAGGCCACGCAGCTTGCAGATGAGTGAGTGGTAGAATCATGGGTGAGTGCTCCTAAACTTTCATTAGCATAGCAATCTTCACACTGAGAAAATAGAGGGGGTGGAGGAGTGGGCAAAGAGATGCATTCTCTAGGGGGTGAGGGACTGATTCTGCTGTCCAAGCCATTAAGGGAAGCTGAGCTCTGCCCTGTTTCCCACCTCCCCCATCTGGCAAGCCACTCCTTCCCCAGACTCAGCTGTAAAGTCAGGAGAAACTCACTCTGGCTGAGGTTGCTTTTCTTAGAAAGGGAAAGTGGCTAAAATGAAAGACCTTACCCTGTATGTATATTTGTAGGTGTCGATGTGCGCAGTAGTTTTTGTGCTAAAGCACACCACTACCAGAATAAGAACATCGCTCCCTCCCCTTTTTTTTTCTATTTCTGGCTGCACCCCCCACTTGTGGGGTTCCCAGACTAGGGATCGAACCTGTGCCCCCTGCAATGGAAGCACAG
This sequence comes from Balaenoptera acutorostrata, assembly GCF_949987535.1. Classification (NCBI taxonomy): domain Eukaryota; kingdom Metazoa; phylum Chordata; class Mammalia; order Artiodactyla; family Balaenopteridae; genus Balaenoptera; species Balaenoptera acutorostrata. Next base: position 43,287,734 of record NC_080069.1, on the reverse strand, counting down.
AGTCCTAACCACTGGACTGCCAGGGCAGTCCCTAACATCACTCCCTTTTAAGCCACACCTCACGTGTGCCGGGAGTGAGGCAGCTGAGGAATCTGGAAAGGACTGTTTATTTCCTACTAGAGTCCCAGAGACATCACCTAGGAAGGGACCAAGTCAACAATCAAAACCTCAGATTTGCTCCCTGGCCTCTCCTTCCAGGCTTATGCAGCCTCGGAGGTACTGCACCACGGACATATGGTGCCTCTCTCCCTCTCTCCCTCTCTCTCTCTCTCTCTCTCTCTCTCTCTCACACACACACACACACACACACACACGTTCTTGAGTTAAGGCATCAGGTCTGGCCTGCATGGCCTTGCAAGTCTTTGCCCATCAGGCGGTGGCCCTGGCCAGGGCTGAACCATGTGTGTACACAGATGCATAAGTGCGGTATCAGGAGCTCTTCACAAATGAGGGACAATGATGATGGGTCTGTGCTGAGCCTAGGCCACCTGTCCTTTGGGAGGGGACCTCCTGCCTCCTTGTCAGTTGGCCAAGTACCTCTGTCTCTTCTCGCCAGCTGGGGTGGGGCCAGGTCAGCCACAGGTCAGGCCAGTGCTGGGGACTCAGGACCTGGCTTCCAACACCGAAAATGTGCCCTTTCTAAGTGTGGCTGGGGGCTATTTTGGGACCTTAAAGAGGAACAAGTCACCACCTCAGGACAAAGATGGCCACTCAGGCCAGGATGGAGGGTGAGGTTTCTCTCTGTGCTTTTAAAACCCAACCGTGTTTAACAGGAAGACAGCTGACCTTTTTCCTCTGTGCTCTCTTGCCCCCGGCCCAGGGAAGAGGTTTCTGTAGACTGGAGTGAGTATGGAGAGAAAGAGAGCTGTTAGGATTGTGCACTGGAGTGGGAGGTTGCTTCAGCATCTTCTCCCCTGGCCCTACAGGAGTTGGCTCCAGCACATTTACTTCAGTACCCACTTAGTGGGTGGTACAGAGGTGGGGACTTCCTGGGGATACACGGTGTGGCTGTGATGCAGGGTTAGAGGCCTACATGAAGACTGGGGTTAGGGCTGTGTGGTTTCTGGGTCCCGGGCTGGGTCAGGATGCCCAGATGAAGTAGGCGACCTCGTCCAGGTCAACGGGGTAATCCGTGAGCAGCACTGGTGTCTTGTCGAAAAGCTCACCCTTATAGCTGCGCCACTTGCCTGCGGGCAGGTAGACATCCCGCTCCTGCTTGCCTGGCTCCAGTACCGGCGCCACAAGCAGCGTGTCTCCGATGAGGAACTGTGAGTCGATGCGGTGCGCCGTCTCGTCGCCGGGCGCGATCCACCAGAGGGGGCGCACGATGGGGTCTCCCGTGTCAGTGACCTCACCAGCCAGCTCCAGCAACAGCGGCGCCACGAGTGAGGCCCTCAGTGCAGTGAACTTGTGCGCGATGGCCACCACTTCGGCGTCGTACCGCCAGGGTGGAACGGAGAACTGCATAGCTGGCATGAAGGCGGCCACTTCCAGCCAGCGCACGTAGAGCTCGCGCTCGGGCACATCGCCGCCGCTCACTGTGCGCTCAGACACCGCGTTGCCACCCACCATATCGGGCAGGATGAACGGGTAGCCCAGCATGCTGACAGTGAGCACGGCGGGGATGAGCGAGCGCAGCCCCAGATCATAGCCCCACACCGAGTCGCGGTCCACCAGGCGGAAGAAGCACGAGATGTTCTGTGACTGGTAGCCCACACGGACCTCGGCCAGTGAGAAGAAGGGCAGCGCCATCTCTGTGTAGCGCCGGCTCCATATGTTGGGGTCGGACAGTGGCCTGTAGGTGCTGAAGTCCCGCGGCAAATAGCTGACCTCTCCAGCGTCGAACTTGAAGGAGGCCACGGCGTAGCGCGAACGCAGTCGCCGCAGATGCCCCTGAAACCAGTCGCGGGCCTCCGGGCGCGTGAAGTCGAGCACGGCGCCGATGCCATTCCACCAGCGCACGAGAGCAGGCAGCCGGCCCGTGGGTTCACGCACAAACAGCTCGCGCTCCACGCCTTCGCCAAAGCACGATGAGTTGTAGTTGACAAACGGGTGCACCCAGAGCGTGACGCGAAAGCCAGCGTCGCGCAGGCGGCGGAACATGTCGCTGGCGTTGGGAAACTTGGTCTCATCGAAGTCGAAGTCGCCATAGGCAGGCGTGTACATGTCGTCGATTTCTAGATGGCTGCTGTTGAAGCGGTGCTGGCGGATCTGCTGAGCGAAACGCTGCACCTTGTCCTGGTCCACCGAACGCCCGTACAGCACCCACGTGGACCAGATGGGGTCCCGGAAGGCCTCAGGCGCTGGCACCCTCGATGGCTTGTTGAAATAGCGCCGCACCATATATTTGTGGATGGAAGTGACATCGGAGCCGACACACACGCGGTAGCTGAGCTCGGGCGCAGCAGCGCGGCCGGTGGGCGGCTTGTAGGGCGTGTCGTGGTAGCGGGCCTGCAGCCGCAGACAGCGCTCCGTGCTGTTCCAGCCCAGGTGGAAGGGCACTGAGTCGTTGACCTTGATGGCAGCTGCACGCGACGACAGCCAGTAGCGCTCGAGGATGCCTCCAAATGCGGCGTCGGAGGAGTAGACGTCGCTGGTGACGAAGGGCTGAGGCTCCTGCTGGCCGTCCAGGCGGATGGGCCAGTGCTGGGTCTTCATCTCCGCGCCGCCGTACCAGTGCGCCCCCGCGTCGCCCAGGAACATGGCGTGCTCCACCGCGCGCACCGGCGCCGCCTCCTCCCAGCGCACGCGGTAGCACATGACCGTGTCCTTGGGCCGCACAGTCTGGATGAAGAAGTGCAGCGGGCGCCCATCCGCTGTGCGAGAGCAGCCAAGCCGGGCGCCGTCGCGGCTGCAGGAATCGAGGTCCAGCGCGCCCGAGCGGAAGGCCAGGCGGAAGACCTGCTCGCCCTTCTGGTTGCGAATGGAGAAGCCGCCGCGGTTGAGGTCCAGCAGCTCGGTGCGCAGGCGTTCCGCCTTGCGTAGAGAGGCGCTGTAGTAGCACCAGGCCACCACCGCGGCCAGCACCAGCAGCAGCCCCAGCACTGCGGAGCCCAGCAGCGGCTTCAGCTCTTTGGACGGCTTGGGCTTGGTAGGCGAGAAGTTGTCAGGCAAGAAGGTGTACATGGTTGCAGCTGCGACGGCCTCGGGGCTCTTACGACCTGTGTGGCTCCCAGCACGGCGGCGGGGGTAGGCCTGGCTCTTTTCCTGAGGATTCTGCGGCATCAGCCCCCAGTTAAGGAAGGAGCAGGCAGTGGGGCCACCCGACAAAGCCCATCTGAACTTGGCCTGCCTGAGTCAGGAAGGGGAAGAGAGAGGTGGAACTGAGCTTTCTCATTCCATAGTATTTACATTTGCTGCCGCAAGAAAGAAGTGTATATTTTGGGAAAGTGTATACTGGGACATAAGGGCTTTACTCTTACCAGGACGTTCTGTCTGCATCTTACCTACCTTTCTCATGGGCCCCACTGCTTGCCAAAATTAGTCAGGACTCTGCAGGGGAGGGGCAGATGATATTCATCACCATTTTCCTGGTGGAGGAACAAACCCTGACAGGGTCAGGGAGCTGTCCAGGATCACAGAATTAATCAAGCCTCCCTGGATCACACATGGAGGCAGTTCAGGCTGAAGAGAAGGGGAGGAATCTGGAGATGGCCTGGTTTCCCAGAGATGTGGCCATGGTGGGAGAGGGGGGATAAGCAAGCCAGCTCCTTAAGACCTTTAACACAGCAGGAGGCTGGCTTTCCTATGCCAGGAGCGGGAGAGGAGAGATGAAGGGGAACAGTTCAGGCATGGAATTTAATCTTGAGTCAGAAGCCATATTAAATCTGGAGATTAGAGAAGATACTCAAAGCCAGACTCAGTCCAAGGGCCTGGTTTGGAGGGGGGGCAAGGTTGGGTTTGGACTTTAGGACTGGGGTCAGGAGCCTAGCATGGGGGCTTGGTGGCTTCTCACATCTCCCTCTCTTTGCTCTCAAACTCCACTCTGCTCTCAGCCATCAGGATCACCAAGTCCATTTCCCTGCCCACCTTCCTGCTCTGCTCCCAGCACCACATCTGTGGGCCAGCTACCTTCTGGCTTTGTCTCTAGCACTCACCCACTGTCCTGTTGGCCCCTACCCTAGTTAGAGCACTGTCATTTCTCCCCTGTATCATTGCAACACTTCCCCAATAGGCCTCCCTGCTTTCAACTTGTTTTCCTCCAATGCCTTCTGCTCACAGCAACTATAGTGATCTTTCTGAAACACTTATCAGATTACATCTCTCCTTAGTTTAGGGAGCTGCTCATGACCCCCATGATGAAGTTCAGCAGTGTAAGCTTTGCAAATTGAAGTTCAAGGCATACATGGTCTCACCTGTCCTTCTGATTCCATCTGCAGCCAAGCCTATCCTATGACTACCAAGCTCATTCCTTTCCTAACCTCAATCCTCAGGCCACCTGCTTTAGGAAATTTCACCCACCCATCTTGGGCCAACTTCCCTCCCCCACCTACCAGCTCTCTGGCCATCAGACACCCCCTACTACACAATCCACTCTTATATACTGTATACTAAAGATTCAGATATGACTACAGAGAAACACAGACTTGGGAGGAGGTGTGTGTCCAAACCTGCTGTTCAAGGCTACTGACCTTTCCTGTCTCAGCCCTCAGGGCAGAGTCCAGCAAAGAAATAGCACCAGCCACGTGCATACACAGACATACACTGCCAGCCTGCCGGCTGCCCACCTGTTCCAGCTGGAGGGAAGGAGAGAGGGAGACTGGCAAACAGTAATTAGACTCCTCCCAGATGCCAGTGTCTGTTTCCAAGTCCCCAGCAATTTCCAAGGAGATACCAGAATTGCTCAGCGTTCTCACTTCCCCCACCTCTCCCATGAAGAGATTATCAAGAATGCCAGATGCCAGGTGCAGATTGGAATTTTTATCCCAGATGTCAACATACAGCTCCCCATAATGCCCCACCTCTACCCCAGTGAGGTTCTATCTCAGGGCCTTATTCTCTGAGCTCCCTCCACCAACTCCCTAAACTGGTCAGTTCCAGTTGATCTAGAACAGCCTCTTATTCTCTTCCTCTCATCCCATACAAGTTAGCGTTCAAAATTCCCCCAACCTACTATGGACTTCCCTTCCTGTAGGTATAGGCTGGAAAAACCTTCCTGGAAAATGCAGGCATAGCCGTTAGCTGATTCCCTTAAGCTAAGCAGGACCCAAAGAAGGCCTTAGGTGGCCCACGCCAGACCTGCTGTACATTTATATTCAATTCATTCAAGACAACCAAGGCCCCATTCTGGGCACTAAGGGAATAGGGAGAAAGGGTCCGTATCTGAGTAGGACAGAGATTGCTCATCCTCAAAACTTTCATATTAAGTCAGCCTATCTCATGACCCCTGGAGGCATGGCCAGCTCACCAAGGTGACCTCAAAAGCCTTTTCAAACACTTAGGTCTTGAGAATTTTTACTTTCTAGGGTTCTGAGGTTCTTTGATGAAGGACAAAAACCCAGAGGCCCTCTGCTGGTCTCCCTAATGCCACCATGGCATCCAACCCTAACAATAATGCTGAATAGTAGGCACAGCTGCAGTGCCCATTTTATAGATGAGGAAACAGTGGCCCAAACAGAAAAAGGAACTTGTTTGAAGTCACTCAGGTAGCAGGGTTGCCTGAATCCAAAATCCCAGCTTAACCCTGACAGGGAGCTAATGGTCTGACTGGCTATCTGAATGCAGGAGAGAAAAGGAGCTTTGTGGCCAAGAGGGTGGGACAGGCTTCCATCAGGGGGGTGTGGGCATGGTGAAGCCTGTATTCCCAAGGGCTGGTGCTGCTACTTGCCCCAGGAAGGCTTCTTGGGGATGGGAAGTGGCAATTTTAATGGCATCTGGTACAGGGGCTGTGGGGGAGGAACTGTGGTTCTGGTGTTAACGGTGCCGCTAGAGACCCCTGTAATCTGCTGCCTCCGCCATCTGGCCAACCACAGGCTAATGCTGGCAGGTAGGGTTTGCCCTAACCAAGCCTCTCCCCACTTGACAGTCAACCTCAGTCTTGGCTTCCAGCCCCTAGCAATGTCTAAGGGGGAGGGTCGGGCCTAGCCGAACTGAAGGCAGGCCATTCCACGCTGGGTCCTTTGTCCAACACAATTCCCAGGGGTAGGGTGGGGGGTGGAAATGTCAAAGGCAACTCGATCCGGGCCCTCTCCCCGTCCTGCCCAGCGAGCGGATCCGGGGATATAGAGTGACTGAGCCTACAGCCTGGAATACTTTACACCCACTCCCAGCGCTGCAGCTATATGTCCGAAAGGACAGACTGAGGTCAAGAGGGCGGTCGCCCGCTGGGAACCGCGGCAGAAGAAGGGGCCCAGGTGTCCAGGCTCGCCCCACCTACTCATCTGTAGGAGCGAAAGTTCGGGAAATATTTTCCCTCAGCAACCCCCCAAGGTCTTCCCGCTGGGCGCACTCACGGAAGTAACCCCAGAAGTGGGGGTGAAGGGAGGCTCCCGCAGATCCCCTCCAAGTTAGCAGAAGTTGAGCTGCCACGGTGCGGCGCGGGGCGCTGCCTAGCTGGGGACAGCTGAGGCTGTCCTGGAGCCCCGCCCCCTGGCTGCTCGGCCACGCCCCAGTCATTCGGTCTCGTCTTGAGTCTCAGAGTCCAGCTCCGCCCCTGGCGCCCGACCATCCTCCCACATTGTCACGCGCACTTGAGGTCACGCCCCTTAGCCCCCACCTTCCTCTTCTGTTCTGTGCCCAGCTCCTGGCACAGGCCCGCCGCCAGCCCGGTGCCTCCCGGTTCCGCCCCCCGCCTGCAGGCCCGCCCCCTCTGGACCATTGCTTACCCGCACGCGGGCGGGGCTCTGCCCCAGGTCTGCTGGGAACTGTAGTTCTGGAGGGAGGTGCAGCTGTCGAATGTTAGGGTTCTCGCACCTGCAGGCTAAATTTGGGGTGTGTATGAGAAGGAGAGAGCCGCAGGGTAAAGGGACAGAGCTGGCCCTTGGGATTCCTTTTCCTACAGATTTGGGCAGGTTAAGGCCGTCTCGGTATAACGCTCTCATTAGCTCTTTTCCCATATGGAAAAAGGGTAGCGGAATTCTGGGAGGATCTCAGCGGCTCAGTGCAGGTCGGATCCAATCAAGGACCCCACGGAGTGGAGCCTAGTTCCATCAGCCGGGAGGCCTAAGCTGTCAGCTCCCACCGGACCAGACCAGCAGTGCCTGAGATCAGGGACTGAGAAGACCGGATTCTGCTCTGTATTTTGCAAAGTCTTCCCCCACCCACTCCCCTTGGTGGCAGCCCTTAGAAGTGCCCCTGCTGCGAGGAGGTGGGCGTGCCCCGCTATACAACTGCACCCAGGAGGAATGGGGTGCAAAAATACTGAAGATACTAGAGGCTCCAGAACACCCCACCGCTTGCTCCCTGAGGGACAGGGAAACAGGGCTTTTCTTTTTTTTTTTTTTTTTTTGGCTGCGTTGGGTCTTCGTTGCAGCACGTGGGCTTTCTCTAGTTGCAGGAGTGGGGGTTACTCTTCGCTGTGGTGCGCGGGCTTCTCATTGCGGTGGCTTCTCTTGTTGCGGAGCACAGGCTCTAGGCACGCGGGCTTCAGTAGTTGTGGCTCACCGGCTCTAGAGCGCAGGCTCAGTAGTTGTGGCACATGGGCTTAGTTGCTCCGCAGCATGTGGGATCTTCCTGGACCAGAGATTGAACTCATGTCCCCTGCATTGGCAGGCGGATTCTTAACCACTGCGCCACCAAGGAAGTCCCCCAGGGCTTTGTTTTTTAATTTTTTAATTTAATTTAATTTTTTTTATACAGCAGGTTCTTATTAGTCATCAATTTTATACACATCAGTGTATACATGTCAATCCAATTGCCCAATTCAGCACACCACCATCCCCACCCCTGCGGCTTTCCCCCCTTGGTGTCCATACGTTTGTTCTCTACATCTGTCTCAACTTCTGCCCTGCAAACCAGTTCATCTGTACCATTTTTCTAGGTTCCACATACATGAGTTAATATACAATATTTGTTTTTCTCTTTCTGGCTTACTTCACTCTGTATGACAGTCTCTAGATCCATCCACATCTCAACAAATGACTCAATTTCGTTCCTTTTTATGGCTGAGTAATATTCCATTGTATATATGTACCACAACTTCTTTATCCATTCGTCTGTCGATGGGCATTTAGGTTGCTTCCATGACCTGGCTCTTGTAAATAGTGCTGCAATGAACATTGGGGTGCATGTGTCTTTTTGAATTATGGTTTTCTCTGGGTATATGCCCAGTAGTGGGATTGCTGGATCATATGATAGTTCTATTTTTAGTTTTTTAAGGAACCTCCATACTGTTCTCCATAGTGGCTATATCAATTTACATTCCTACCAACAGTGCAGGAGAGTTCCCTTTTCTCCACCCCCTCTCCAGCATTTGTTGTTTGTAGATTTTCTGATGATGCAGGGCTTTGTTTTGTAATTTGAAATTTCTTGATCATGAAACCCTCCAAAATTGTTTTGGACCTCTTGGACTTGGGTGGGGGAGGGCAGCAAGAGTATCTGAACATAGACTTTGGGATCACTGTGATGGAGACTCTGGGAACAGAGATAAAGAGCTTTGAGTATAGGGACATGGCTCTGACTGTAGGATGGGCAATTCTGGGTCCACTGAGATATGGGGGTGAAGGGACATCTAGGTTTGGGGGATATTGGGGAAATGGCAGCTGTGGGGTCCTCCTAGGATGGGAGGTAGATGGGCCCTCCTGCATGGCTAGGTGGGCCCATTAGTTTGGGCTCTGGGATGGAAAGGAGGAGGTCATGCCCCTCATAGGGCTATTGCCATGCGTCAGGAAGGCACTCAGGGCCACCCAAGGGAAGTACTGAGATGATGGAGTGGGGAGGGCTCAGGGCAAGATGACTTTGAGAAACTGTATCTCAGTTGAGGGGGCTTGGCAGAGGCCTGAGTGACTGGCTCCTCATTGCCAGATCCTGCTGGGTAAGGACACGAGAGGCAGCCTTTAGGATGAAGAATTTATTCATTGTTCAGCCCCCTTGGCCCGGCCAGCCCGGGCTCTACCGGCAGTGGTAGTCAGGATAGGTCTCAGACACAAACTCAGGGTGGACGACATAGTTGTTTCTCTGGGGGCCACCGGTCTTCTTGAAGTGACTTGTGTCCCATCTGTGGGGAGAGATGGGTCAGCCCTTTTGGACCCTCATACGTCTGACTCCAATTCTCAATGCTAATCTTATCCCAACATTTTGCCCCGAATAATGGCCCTAGGCTCCAACACTGACCTCTTGACCTCAGGGTCTACTGTTAAATTTTTGATTCCCAATACCCGCTCCCTAACACTGACTTTTTAATCTTTAATTCAAGCCTTGAACCTAACGCCCTGATCTCTTGACTCTAAGCCCCACTGCTAACCTGTAAACCCTCAATGCCATCTCCATGCCCTCTCATTTAGTTGCCAGCTTTGACTTCCCCATGGCACCATCGCCCCCTGGTGTCATCTTCCAGTCGGTGCATCACAGAGGTCAGTTATCCCAACTAGTCCCTGGGTCCCCCGCCATGCCAAGGTTACAGCTTCTGTGTGGGTGCGCATTTGCATGTGTGTGCGCCAGATTTACCTGAGGTTCGGACAAGGGTAGTATGACGGCGGGGGAGTTATAACAGCACATTGCATTCCCGGCCGGTGCTTGCAGGGCGATACAGTCCTGGAGAAGGAAGCGGTGGGCAGGAAGGGGTCGGATCTTTTGACTTCCCTCTACGCCCCAACCCAGACCAAGACTCTGAGCCGCACTTCAGGTGTCAGTCCTACGGCTCGGAGATCCTCCCTTCCGGCCTCCTGTCCCTTCAAGACCTCGAAACGTCGCCTCTGGGAAGACACCTGAAGTCCCTCTCCCCCTAAGGCCTCGTTTCTGCCGCCCAGGCTGGGCCGCGGAGAACGCTGTACTCTGGGGAGGGTTGAGGTACAGTCACTGAGGACCTGGGAGCCCTCGGATCCTCAACATGGGACAGCGATTACTCCAGCTTATCGACGAGGCGACGTTTCTCAGGCTTAGGCACTTTCTCGCTCCTCCACGCCCTTGTGAGGGATAAGACCCAGTTTCTCACAATGAATCAGTCTCTCTCAGCCTGGGGAGGGACGGGGTATCACCACGGGGTTAGGGACAAGGTTCAGGATCTCCCTCCCCCTTTCACAGCTCTCTAGACAGACGCGGACACTGGAGTTCTCCCAGGCTCAGCCAGCCTTGTCTAACACCAAGTACAGGGAAAAGGCCGCGTTGCAGTCTGGGCTTCTGCTGAGCGCCTGAGCTTCAGTTTCCTCCACAATAACACGCGAGGCTGTCTACATCCAGAGGTGGTGCGGGGCTCCGAGGAGGCCAGGGCCCTTCTGGTAATGCGGTCACCATTTCCTTGCCTTCTCAGAACCCACCGATGACCCTGCCCATTACCAACGGTGACCCGAGGCCCAGGAATAGGGGACACTGTTCTGAGGACACATGGCACTCCGCAAGCTAGAACCTGCGTCTCCAGGGCCCGGTGACCAGGTAGGGGGCGGGGCCGGCGGGTGTGGGAAGGGGGAGCAAACTGGTGTGCGGAGTTTGTTCCTCAAAGAAACACTCGGGCAGAGCCTCCAGAAGACGTACAGGAGCCAGGTTGACCTTGAGCCCAGTTCAGGAGGGATAGGATCAGGAACTCGGGTATCTCCGTGCAGGTTCACCCGCCTCAGCAGTACGTTCAGGCCGTGAGGCCCGAGGGCGGGACAGGGAGGCGCCAGTAAGCGGACCGCGCGGGCTGGAGGCGGGGTGGGGTCTGTCACAGAGACAGGTCAGAGCAAGAAGTGGTTCGGGATGGAGTGTCCGCAGCTGGGGTAGGGGGGACTCTGGGGGCGGGGCTTGCTTGGGGGCGGGGCCCGGCTACTGCGCGCTCGGTCCTGCGAACCTTGCAGTCGGCCGCTCTGTGCGCAAAAGCCGCAGGCGACGTTCGGTGCAGGGTGGCCCGGCGACGCAGTAGTCCATGCCGCGCAGACAGTAGTGGCGGCCCGAGCAACCGCTTTCATAATCCTGGAAGGGCAGGCGGCCCGGCAGCGGGTCCACACACCCGCAGCGGGGCGTGATCTGCGGCAGCGGCTGCTTCCGTGACAGTGAGTTCAGCATGTTCACCACTACCTCGCGCTCTGCGCCCACGGGCCCCAAGCCCGGGAGACCCAGACACAGAGTCACAGGAATGGGAAAAGACAAGGTCAGAGACAGGACGAGATGGAGACACAAACAGATAGAGACAGGGTTACAGCCTCTCCAGGGCCCTCGGCCTCCGCCCCGTACCTCGGGTCTCCATCCCTCCGTCCTTCTGGCCTACCCATTTCCCTCCACTGTCCCACCATCCGTTACCGTAGGCGTTGAGTCGCTCCGGCTTAGGAGGGTGCACCAAGGGCATTCCTCGAACTACTGTCTCCATCCCGGCCTCCTGGAAGTGGCACACACGCTGCCTCAAGCTCTGACCCGGAAGAGTTCCTCCTTTGGGGGTTCTCCCAGAACACCCAGACTAGTCCCAGGCCGCGCCTTCTCCCGCCCTCCAGAAGCACCCCTACTCTCCCACGTTCTGAGTGTTTGGGGTTGTCGCTGGGCAACGCGGTTTACTCCGCCTCCCAGGTGGTGGGGGTGGGGGAAGTGGAGCTGTAGGTGGACCAGGTCTGGACCTGCACCTCTGACATCCCTGTCTCACCGTTTGCCTCTGATTTTACCCTTCTTTGTCTAGCCGACTCTGTGTAGCTGTGTCTCCGTGTCTCTCTAATAGGGATTTTTCAATATTGCAGTGTTGCCTGCCCATCAGAATCACTTGGGGAACTTATGAAAAATTCTGATTCTGATTCTTGAGGAAGTTCTGATTCAGAAGGGTTTGGTCAACCTGAGGTCAACCATCAACCTACAGTTAAGAGCCCCTACTCTTGCCTGGTATCCTTACATCTTCCCTCTTTCTTCATGCCTGGGGCTGTGGCTGGACTCTTTCCTATCTCTTTGGAAGACTCTCCTGTATCTATCTGCTCTGCCTCTGGATGGCCTTGTTCTCCCTCCTTTGCCCTTGCTCACATCACAAAGGAGGGGAGAGAGGAGCGGGTAGACTCAGCCTATCAATGACTTCTTGACCAGACCATGTGGGAAGGTGCCAGGTGGCAAGCTTCAGGAAGGTAGCACCTCAAAGAGTGCACACCAGCCATGTCTCCACAGAGCCTAGCCAGAGATTGGGACCCAGAGGCCCAGCACAGCTTCACTCCTGAGCTCCCTTGTTTCCTAGAAGATATAAACCCTAGTCTCACAAATGGGAAAAGGCCTTGGAGCATTGTTGGTGGGAAAAGGATGAGAAACTAATGGTGAAATATCAGACACTGTGGTTTGGGAGGCAGATGGGGGGTGGGGGGTGGTCCCAGGCCCCAGGCATCTTTGCTGGGCACAGTAGATACCTTAGGCAGCCGGGGAAGGTATGAGGCACGTTTGTTCCAGCCCGTACAGTTGTAAGGTCCCATCTTCCATGTATTATACCGGTTACCGCACAGGCGCTTTGGGTTGCATTTGTCTGCTTGGTCATAAGGGTGGAAACATAAGACAGTATTACTCCTTTTTCTGTCCCAGGATCTGGGACCCCTTAGATGTTTTTCCTCGGATCCCCAGCACAAAGCTGGACTCTCACTGATCTCCCTTAGGCCAGAAAAGCCCAGCCTGGCCCCATACTTGTCTTAGACACTGAGATGCAGCCTATATCCCACCTAAGACAAGCTTCTGAGGGGAGCCTGGGTCCTCTGAGCTGATCACTTTTCATCCTGGCACCACCCTCTCTGAATCAGCCAACCTGGAAACCCTGGAAATGGGCCTCCTCCCAAATCCTCCCTCTCATCTTCCACATCCAGGCTCAAAGTTTGCTTATTCTGCCTCCTTAAAATCACTTGACTCTATTCTTTCTTCCAGTCCCCCATGATATCACTCCTGTATCTCTGCAGTGCCTAAACCAGGAGACAATAATGTCATGGTTAATAGGATGGACTCTGTAGACCGACTCCTGTGGTTCAAATTTCAGCTCTGCCAGATATTAACTGTGTGTGACCTTGATCTAGTTAATTAATTTCACCTTGTCTCTGTTTCCTTAATTTTAAAATGGGGGTAATAATACTATCTACCCCATAGGGTCATTGTGAGATTTAAATAAGTTATTATATGTAAAACATTTAGAACAATGCCTGGCACAGAGAAAACTATCATCATCATCATTATTATTATTGTGATTATTATTGTTATTAGCCTACTGGTCTTCCTGCCTCATTCTGAAATCCTACAATCCGATCTCTACATAGAAACTATGGCACTTATGATAAATGAAAATCTGACCAAGACAGTTCTCTACTTAAAACCCTCCGAAGCCCCACCCATCCAGTCACCTAAGTGTCCTGTAAGTTCCTCTCTGATCCACCACGCTAACAGTGTGAAAGAATACACGTGAGAGATTAGGAAAGGAGTTCTAGGAGCCCTAGAGGAAGAGCAGGTGCGTGTATGTGTGGGGCAGTGTGTTGGGACTTGGAGTTCTAGGTTGGTGGGTTGGACATACTGAGTTTGAAGTGTTTGGGGCCATTCAGGTAAATTTGCTCATAATCAGATAAAGGAAAGTGGAATCCTGGTAAGAGGACAAGGCTAGAAATAAAGACTTAGAGCTGTCAGTAATTAAAGATGTGGGTTAGATTAAACGGTCTCAGGAGAGGAATAAGGAGAGAGGAGGGCTCCGATCAGCATCCCGAGGAACCCCATGTTTCCAGAATGATTAGACAAGAGACCCAGGAATTTGAGGCATCAGAGAAGCTGAGGAAGGAAGGAGTTTCACAGAATAGAGAGTGGTCAGAGTGAAATGCATAGGGTAGGTCTCATGAGGAAAAAACTGAAGAGTCCCATGGATGAGGTAATTAGAACCATACAAGATCAGTTTTAATAAACATTAAACATGAGTGTAGGAGATGCAGACTCCCAATTTCAATTGAAGATTAATCATCAATTCATTCAACAAATACTTATGAAGCCTGCTGCTATTCTAGATGGAGGGGGCACAGCTCTAAATAAAACAAGACTCTCTGTTCTTTTGGAATGTACAGGGAAACATAATAAACACCTAACCAAATGAGAAAGATAATTTCTCATAAGGCATAAGGAGTGAGGAAGTAGAGACATAGACTCTATTTCCAAGAATCTTGGCTGTGAAGGGGAGGAGCAAGAGAGAATTTTTAGACAGGAGGAAATTAGAAAAGACTTCCCGGTTGAGGGGAGAGAGATGTGATGAGGCAGAGGGTTGCAGGAGAGAAGGGAACCTGATGGAACAGGGTCACTAAGAAGATGGGAGGAGATAGCACCGGAATACACATGGAGGAATTTGTTTGGAGGAGGTTAATGCTCCCTCCCTCTCTCTAGGGATAAGGCCCAGGCCTCTTCCAATTCTTTGGCATAGACTGGGAGCTCCCAAAAGGCAGAGCCTGGATCTCCTCCTCCAGGGTCAGGGGTCAGGATCAGGGTCAGGCCAGGTGGTTGGGAATCAAGCTGGAATGGGGGTAATTAGAGAAGAAGCCCTGGTCGAGGATGGGGATAAGGTTTGTATAGGATCAGGGTGGAGGTCAGGAGTCAAGTTGGGTTCAGGGGTAGGGTCTTTGTTGGGGTCACTGAATGGGGTCTCAGTTGGGTGATGGATGAGGCCCTACCTTCCTCTTGAGAGAGCCAGTATTTCTCAGGCAAGTAGGGGTGACCTGGTATGGAACTCTTATAGCTGTAGTCCTGCACAGCACACTTGACCATCTTCTGCAGGGCTTCAGGATCCACGTGGCGCTGCACAGTCTGAGTCAGGCCCTGGCAAGGAGAGAGGGGAGGAGATGGCTAGGTGCATGGAGACCCCAGCCTTGGTATCCTGCTGGACCTAGATTTAGCCCCTATTGAGGTCAGCCCAGGTGGGTCTCCCAACCCTCTCCCTATGCCAGAGGGATCCCCAGGCCAGCCTTGGTTCCCTCTGCATAGTTCTTTTGCTTGAATCACCCTTTTCTTCTTTTTCTTCCATCCAAGTCTCGGACTTGGAACCCAACATTTTCCCTCAGTCAGAGTGGTTTTCTGATGTTCTTCTCATTTCTGTCCTTTCCTTGACTGGGACCTATAAGGGCAGAGCTGGGTGTTCCTGTCCTCTTTCTTCCAGACTGTGTGCTGCCTGGGAGCAGGGCCTGGGTCTTCCCCAACAGAGCAACAGGCCCGTGGAACAACCTGGAGCCTCAGGAAAGGCTGGCTGCCCTGGGAGCTGGCTACCTTAGGCAGGTGTTTTGGACAGGAAGGGCTCTCTGTGAACCTGGCACCTTGAAGGAGATGAAGGATGGGGCCAGAGGGGAACCTACTTTAAAATCTAATTCTCTGGCTCCAACCTGACCCTAATTCTGCTGTGGCTCTCATCTTGACACCAATATTACCCTTGACCCTGACACTTACGTTGTGCTGGTCCTCATCCTATCCTGATTTTTTTCCTGATCTTGGTTCAGGCTCTGGGCCCCTCTGCTTCTTGGGGTTCCCCTCATCTTATCCCAATACCCCTTGTTTGGCTGGATCTGTAGAATCCCAGATCAAGGGCCCCCTTGTCCTCAGCCAAAGGCAGATTGCCAAGTTAGTTGTGGACCCATGTTTCTGTAGGCAGCTGGGATGAAAAGGAAGCTGGGTTACAGGGGTGGGACACCGAGCAAAGTCAGACACCAGAAAGGACTTTCTCATCATAGTGGGCAGCAAGGTGCTGGGATGACGCCATTGCACCGCATTTCACCCTTATGATCTGAAGAGCAGAGGCTTCTCTTGGCCTGGGATGAGACCTTGCTGCTCCTACTCCCCTGAAAACCCCCCCTCAGCTGAGGGGCTTCTTGGATCCTCCGTGCCCAGCTGAGGTTTTGTTCTGTGGGCAGATCCTACACAGTCATACTCCATATGGGTGGAGAGGCCCCATGACTTAGCACTCCCCTGAGTTTTACATACACACAAACACATGCATGTCCAGACATACACATAGATCTGTGCACCCAGATACACTGACAGATGTACAGATGTACATCTATACATACACACTCAGACACGCTCACACACACACACACACACACAAATAATCATTTAGAAGAACTCACAGACTCTTCATTGTTTCCATTCGAGGCTTTCCTCAGATGTCTGTGATCTTTGATTATCTGCTCATGTTTATGAGCAGGAGACTAAAAAGGCTCATTGGAGGCTTTGAGCTGTGGGTGGGCATCATTGTAGGATGCTCTGGCTAGACTACTTGTTGCAAACTCTGTCAGTATCTGTAGGTCTTTTCTCTTGGGCTGATCAGATCCCTCAGAAGAGACTCTTTCAGTGACCTACCTGCCATTGTTCTGAGAACCTAGTGGAGAAGAGGGCTGCTGGGGGTTTAGCATTCAGCATATGGAGGTTCATCTGTTTTCAGTACGGTACCCTGACCTTAGCTGGGCCTGGAATCCCCAGTCCTGAGATCCTTGCCAAAAAATAAGCCTTCTGACTTTTTCAGAGATGGGCGAGCAGTCATCCTATGGCATGGAATAGAAGAGGGGGTTTAATTGCTTCTTAGCTTTCAAATCATTGTTGTTTCAGCCTTGGTCCTGTCCCATCTTCTGTTCCAGAGAAACCTAGTATTACCAATTTCTGAGCCTTTTAAAAATTCTGCAGTTTTAAGTTGAATTATGTCTTGTGTTTCTCACTGCTGGCTTTGGATTCAGCTTTCTCAGATCTGCTATGTCAGTTACTACTTATGTATCACACTTTCCAGCTTCTGAAATTTTGTTGTCATTGTCCTTCTTTCTCACTATTCTTGCAAATTTATGTCTTAAATATGCATTTATTGTAGTTTTCGAGGGGTTTTTAGGAAGGAGTCAAAACGTGTTCAATTTTAACCCAGAGAATTATAGTTCTTTATATATTCTACATATTCCTTTGTCAGTTACATGTTGCAATTATCATCTCTCAGTTTGTGGCTTGTAACTTCATTTTCTTTTTGGTGTCTTTTGATGAACATAAGTTCTTAATTTTAACATAGTTGAATTTATTCATCTCTTATGTAGTGCTTTTGTGACTTAGGAAATCCATCCATAATCTAAGATAATGGAGATAATGTCATAATTTTTTCTAAAATTATAGAGTTTTACTTTCCATTTTTATGCCTTAATCTGTCAGGAATCTGTTTTGGGGTTTGGTGTGAATTAGGGGATCAATTTAATTTTTATCCACATGGATAACCAGTTGTCTCATTGAGTAATCTATCTTCTCCCACAGATTTGTAATGCCACCCCAAGCCTGATACATCTTTTCCCATAGCTTTACTTTCAGTCATCTCTGTTGCATATCGTTTCCATATATGTGGGGCTCCATTTCTGGTCTGTTTTATTCCATTAATCAATTTGTGTATCCCTACAGTAATATTATGCTTTATGAATTTCTATAGCTTGGTAATAAATATTAATATCTGACTGGGCAAGTCCCCTTCTTCTTCAGGTGTGTTTTAGCTAGTTCCTGGGCCTTCGCTCTTCTCTATAAATTTTAGAAAGAGCTTGTCAAATTCTTCAAAAACTCCTGTTGAGATTTTAATCAGAATTGCATGGAATCTTTATGTTAGTGACTCTTCCTATTCATGAGCATGTTATGCCTCTTCATTTAAGTATTTTTTTTGAAGTATTCAAAGTTTTATAATATTATCCGTACAGTTTTGCACACGTTGTTAGATTTATTTCTACTTACTCTCACTCTTTGTTGCTAAAATGATATATATATTTTAAGATTATGCTTCCTAAATATGCTTTTTCTCTTAAATTCATCCAACTTTCTAAATTCTCTTATTCTAATAATTTGTAGATTCTATAAACACAACTGTATCATCTGTGAATAATGACAGTTCTTGTAAAAATTCCTTTCCTAGCCTTGTACCTTACATGATATTGTTTTCCAATATACAATTTACATGATATTGTTTTCCAATATTTTGGTTCTTTCTTTAAATTTTACAAGTTAAAACTTATTATATTTATTTTCTATGGACAATGTTTGTTTAAATTTATCTCATGTTTACCAGTTTCTTAGCTCACTAGTCCTTCTTGCATCTCAGACCTTCCTTTTGTTATCATTTTCCTTCTCCCCAAAGTGTATCCTTTAGAAGTTCCTTTATTATGTCTTTTTTTTAAAATTTATTTAATTAATTTATTTTTATTTTTGGCTGTGTTGGGTCTTCGTTGCTGTGCGCGGGCTTTCTCTAGTTGAGGCGAGGGGGGGCTACTCTTCGTTGCAGCGCACCGGCTTCTCATTGCGGTGGCTTCTCTTGTAGCGGAGCACGGGCTCTAGGCGCGCGGACTTCAGCAGTTGCAGCACGTGGGCTCCGTAGTTGTGGCTCGCGGGCTCTAGAGCGCAGGCTCAGTAGTTGTGGCGCATGGGCTTAGCCGCTCTGCAACATGTGGGACCTTCCTGGACCAGGGCTCAAACCTGTGTCCCCTGCATTGGCAGGCGGGTTCTTAACCACTGTGCCACCAGCGAAGCCCCCTATTATAAGTCTTATTGTAGTAAATATTTTAGTTTTTGTTTGTCTGTAAGTGTTTTTATCTTTCTTTTGTTCTTGAAAGGAAGACACGTTGAAAATAATTTCTCTCTGCATGTTTTTAAGGTCATCTCTTAAGCTGGTATTGTGCAGTTTCACGTGTTACCTTAAGAATCCATGGATTCATTTCTCTTGTTAGGTGTTGAAAACCAAGAGCCTTTGTCTCTTCAGATAATGACTACTCTCCTTTCTGCTCTTTCCTTCTGGAACCCCAAGTAGTTGTGTGGGATCTTCTTTTTCTTTCATATTGCTTAATGTTTCTTCCATATTTTCTATAGCTCTCTGTCTCTCTGTGCTGCATTCTGGGAAATTTCTTTTGCTCTGCTTTTTTTTTTTTTTTTCCCCCACACTGCACAGCTTGTAGGACCTTAGTTCCCCAACCAGGGTTGGAACCCATGCCCCCCTGCATTGAAAGCATGGGGTCTTAACCACTGAACCACCAGGGAAGTCCCCCTGCTCTGTTTTTCATTTCACTGATGTTCTTAAGCTGTGTCTAATTTGCTCCTTAATCCATCCATTGAGTTTTGGTTTTAACACAAATATCTTTTATTTCTAAAATTTCATTTCTTTAAAAAATCTGTCTATTCTTTTAAAAATATAATCTCTTGTTGCATCCTCATTTTGATGAGTTCACATTTTGCTCAGAAAAATTCATAATTATTTTGTGTTCTTTAACTATTATTTCCAATATCTGACATCCTTGGAGGTTTAAGTCTGCTGTTTGTTGTTTCTGTTGACTCTGTCATATGGTGGTTTGTTTCCTTATGTCTTTTATTGTGAGCTCAGAGTTGATTGACCGTACTCTAAGGATACCTGGAAACCTACATTGAGGATATTTTCCACCATAGAAGATGTACATTCATCGTGTGTGTGTGTGTGTGTGTGTGTGTGTGTGTGTGTGTGTGTGTGTGTTGGGGTAGCAGGGAGGAAGGGAGCCAGAGATCACTGGACTTTCTGGCTCAGTTTGGAATTTACAGGTTCAGTTGCTCCATCTTTCAGCTAGCTAAAGGCTTAAACTCCTGCTTGTAGTACTGATAGTGGTGTTTGTCCTCAGGGCAATCCTGTCTTCTTAGTATACTTACCACTCATCTCTACTGACAGTCCAAAACAAAATGAAAATTAATTTTTATGCAGGACCTAGTTGTTTGGAAGCAGGAGGGCCCTTCAGAGTTTCTAGACCACCATACTGCCAGAAGCGGAAGCCTTTTCCTTCATTATTAATCCCATTGCTATCTGACTGTCATTCCTCACCACTCACTGAAGCTGTTTAGCCAGGCAGCTAAGTGTTACTACATCCAAGAGATCCCTGTCTGTGCTGACAGCATTTGACACTGAGCTTTGTCTAATAATGCTGTCTTTGTTGGCTTCTCTATGATTTTCGTCCTATCACTGTCTCCTTTTATGGCTCTTCTTCCTTTACCTACTCCTGAAATATTGATATTCTCCAAAGTCCTATCCTTGGCCACTTTCTTACTCTTTTTTTGGCAATCTCTATGACTTCAGCTACCACCTATATGTTGATTTCAGAATTCATGTCTGTAGCCCAAACCTCTTTCCTTTGCTTCAGATAAGTATATCCAGCTACACAGCAGACATCTTTTCCTGGAAGTCCTTGAATATTTTTGTCCCCAGATGAACTCCAAATCTCTCTCTAATCTGCAATTCCAAATCTCAGTTGGTAGCACTGCCATTCCTCCAGTTTTCCAGAGTCCAAAACCCAAAAGTCCTCTTAATCTCTCCCCTCTTCTTTATATCGAGATGGTGACCAAGGTGTGTTATCTGCGTCCTAAGAATTCCCTCCTATTGAGTTTGGAAAAGCAGGCAGACACTCATATTTTGCTGGTGGGCATGTAGATTATTATAACCCTTATCACAGCAATTTGAAGTATATATCCAAAGTTTTTTAGAGTCACATATCCTTTCTCTCAACAATTTCTATCTATGAATTTATCTTAAGGGAATAGTTTATATATGCAAAGAATGTACAAGAATAATTATACTAGCAAAATTTTATAAATAATCTAAATTTCCGATAATATAAGATTCCTCAACCATATTTTGGTACATTCATAAAATAAAATACTATAGTCATTAAAATTACATTATAGAATATTTTTGACACAGGAAAATGTACTTGATGTATGGTTTTGTGAAAAAAGCAAGATTCAAAATATTAGTATACGACACCACCTTCATAAAAAAATATTTGCTTCCTGAAAGGGCATAAAATAATAAATTAACAGTAGTTATTTTGGGTAGTGAGAATTATAGGCCGTTTTCTTTGTGCTTCTCTGAGTGATCCCCACTTTCTGATTGAGCATATATTTATTTTGTAACTATAAAAATTATTTTAAAAAGACTCTCTATTCAACAGTAGGAGAGTACTATTGAGAGTATCAACGATAGTCTCCTATTCAAAAATACTCTCCTATTTTTCACTGCTACAGTCTCTCCTTATCTCCCACCTATATCCTCTTCCCTCATCCTTCACCACCTCACTGGGCTTCCTGCCCTCAACTCCAGCCCCTTCAATCTCCTGCCACAGTGGCCAGAGTGTGTCACTCACAATGCAAGCATGACACTCCCAGGCTCAAAAGTCTGGACCATTATGACCACACTTCTCAACACAACCTGAAGCCCTTCATGGTCTGCAGGCTTCTCTCTTACCATAGGGCTGGCCTCTCCCTCTGCTCCAGTTCTCAGTTCCTGGTGGGTCCCTGCCCCTGGGCTGCCCTTTCTCACATTTCTCTTCTGCTCGGAGCGTCCTTCTTCTGGATCTCTTAGCAGACCTGCCCTTCAAGTCCCGGGAGCGGCTTTCTGGCTGTTATACCAGCACAAGCCACTGCTGGTGCATGTTCCACACTGGGCAGTCCTACTTTGTTCACTTTTTGCCGAGAGATCCTCAAAGGCATGGCTTGGCCCTTCACTGTAACCACATTGTCCCTGACACATGTAAATACTCAGCAAAGTTTTGTTGGGTGGTACACACAGATAAACTCCCTTGGGCAGAGTCACAATTAGACTTACAGATCTTCTCTCCATTTTGTGAAAGCCGCACAGCCCCACTTGGCCATCTGTCTTCAAGTACAGACACAGGAGACTGTAATAAGCATGCATAAAAACATGCCTGTAGGCAGAGCCCACAGGCAGCCTCAGGGCCTTTGCACTTTCTGATCACTCTGCCTGGAACCCTATTCTTTCAGTTCTTCACATGGCTATTTCTCACTCACCTTTCCAGTCTCAGCTCAATGTCACCTTGAAAGAGAGAGACCTCTTTCATTACTTCTATTTAAGTAGCTCTCCCTGGTTACTATCCATTTCCAGTACCCCGTTTATGTCCTTTACAGAATTTGGGACAATTTACAAAACTCTTATTTATTTCTTGATTATCATCTATCTCTCCCCATCTCCTACCCTGGTGGAGTAGGAGGGTACCATGAGGGCAGGATCTCATATTACTTTATATATATCATGATAAATTCCATGTCTAAGCAAATGAATCACACACACACACACACACACAAAGCTACAAATAATTACAAACACATAATGACAACCACACACTGTCAGTGATCCAGACACCCACAGCCATACACTCTGGACTGCCCGCCGCCCAACCCCCGCCCCAGCTCGCCACTTAC
The DNA here is from genome assembly GCF_949987535.1 of Balaenoptera acutorostrata. Classification (NCBI taxonomy): domain Eukaryota; kingdom Metazoa; phylum Chordata; class Mammalia; order Artiodactyla; family Balaenopteridae; genus Balaenoptera; species Balaenoptera acutorostrata. The sequence continues at coordinate 43,265,477 of NC_080069.1, read as the reverse complement.
CGGAGTCACAAACCTGTTGGCTTCCCAGGCCCACAGAGGTGGGTCCTTATAGACCTCCTTGATGGAGGTAGGAGCCCTGTAGGAGTCACTGTAGGTGCTGATGGGGGTCTTGGTCTTATGGGAAAAGAGGAACATAGTGGGGTCTAGGGGATGCCGTGTTGGGCTCTACCTACCAGGGGCTCCTGCAAGACATCAGTGACCACCCCCCCCCTTTCCCAGACAGCTCTGCAGGTGCCCCAGCTGCTGCGACCCCCCTCCTGTGGAGGATCTCTCAGCTTCCCTCCCTCACAGCCTTCTTGCTGCTACCCCACCCTGATTCCCTCTCTAGGATGGGCACTGCCCATTATGATATCACCTGGCTCAGCCCATCCCTGGAGAGGTGAAGAGGTCTGATTTCCTCCCTACCCCAGTCTCTTCCTGCCTCAAGCCTCTCAAAAGAGCCCAATTTCCAAGAGTTCACAAGGTCCCTGGAGATCTTCTAGGCGAAGCTTCTCACTGTGATGAAGAGAAACAGAGATTCCGAGGGGTCAAGTGAGTCATCCAGGGCCATTGCAGCTGGTGGGTGGCAGGCCTAGCCTGGGAGCCCACAGGTGGAGGTAGGGTGAAATGTGCGTTCAGAGGATCGGTCCTCTGCCCCTCCCAGCCCATCTGCCCCTTGCCCCCATCCCAGGTAGGGAGCTGAGGCTGGCTTGTTTGATGCTTTTAATATCATTATTTTTGTTACACGATACACAACCAAGGATGATGGTCAATACTGCGATGGAAATGTTAAAAAAAATTTTATACACGGCTCATGTCTTCCACACACCTTCCTGGAAATAAATTAGTGAGCACGGAGAAACCTGGCTGGGTGGCAGCCAGAGCTGAGGGTAGAGGGAGTGTTAAGGCAGTATCTACAAGGGGCAAGGGTGGCAGGGGGCAAACTAAGGCCTCGATTCCTCCCCTCCAACCTCCCACATAGGGAAGGAGGGGGCCATGCACTCTCCCTAGACCCAGAAAGTGCTGGCTGCCAGCTTCGTACTTCTCTCCGCTACACTCGCTACACTGCCTCAGCTAGAAGCCCTTGCCTGCCAGGGAATTAGGTATATCTTGTGGGGAGGGAGCCTTTCCCTTATTCCTCAGGGCCAGAGAGGTTGAGCAGTGGGCCAGAGTCACACAGCATGTCAGCAGCAAAGGCAGCAGTCTAAGTGAGCCTTGGCGGGGGCCCTGCCTGGAAAAGAGGAGGTACCCATGTTCTCGAAGGGTGAGTCAAGGAGGCCAGGGTGGTGGTGGTAGTAGTAGTAGGAAGCTTGGTTTTGGGGCCCAGATGACGGGGGGTGGGTATGCTGACCGGGGTGGCAAGGGAGAAACAGGCTCAGGTGGGGGCCAGTACGGGCCTTGTGAGTCCTGCAGGTGCCTTCTCCGTCCTTGCCTCCCTTTGGCATTTTCTCATCATCTAACCAGGGTCCCTGCACTGGAGGAGTTAGGGGTGGGTTGGAGGAGTTGAGGGTGGAGAGCTGCACCTCAGCACTCAGGAGCTGGCAGCCCCTGGGTGTGGTGCAGGGAGAGGTGCTACCCCTCCTAAGCCAGCAGCCTTCCTCTCTCTTCTCACTGCCCTCGCCCCCTTCCAACTCCCACCTCCCAGGACTGGCAGCCAGGAACTGGGCTGTGGGTGTGCCCTGTGCACGCTGGCAGCATGTGAGTGGTATATATTAGAGTGGATTGGCCAGCGTGTGTGGGGGGTCAGCATGGAGGAGTGGCCCTGGGATACGGGGTTTGTGCGGCATAGACCTGACCAGGCATGGGCTATCTGTGCTTTTGCTTTCCTTCGCACGGGGCAGATCTATACTGCCCAGGCCCAGGGGAGGGCCTTGGTCACCTTCTCCCTCTTGCTTTTCATCCTCAGCTTTTCTAGCAACCACGCCCACCCCTGCCACCACCAAGTAACAGCAGCAGAAGCAGTAGTACATACATTCTGACTCTCAGACACACCACACAGCTACACACACCATAGATACCCACATATACGTGCACATCCACAGACACACACAGACACACACTCAAGCATTTCCCAAAAGATCCGATTGTATTCAGGCATACGCAGGTCCCACAGGAACCTCCCCCTCTCTTTTCCACACTGACACGCAACTCAGGAAGCCACCAGATGTACTCAAAAGACACACAGAGACCTCCTCATCCACCTCCACAGAAATTACTATGAAGAAATTCCTTCAGGTTTGGAAGAACCTTAAAAATAATTTCAGATGCTGCTCATTGTACAGTGGAGGGAACTGAAAGCCAGAGAACATAAGTGGCTTGTTGGAGGTAACGGGGAGAGTGCCGGAGCTAGGACCAGAACCCAGACTTCTGACCGCCAGCCCACTGCACTGCTGAGCAGCCTCTCACACTGTTAACAGGCCACACAGTCACTTCCCCACCGGGACGCCGCAGACATCTGGAGACACAGGCCCAATGCAGAGATGTAGACACACGCCCTCACAGCCCCAGGCACACACACGTTCTGCCAAGCTGTCCCTGCCATACACATGCAGCCACTGTATTCTCTTAGGCTTGCTTCCTTGAAGATTCTTCCTGGGAAGCAGCCTCTGGGATCTTGGGCTAGAGTGAGACCGGAATGAGGCATTCGAGGCCAGCCTTAACTCCTGTTTCCAGCCCGGGACAGAGACCAATGAACAGAACAGAAGTGTAAGTGTGTGTGTGTGTGTGTGTGTGTGTGTGTGTGTGTGTGTGTGTGTGTGTGTGTGTGTGTGTGTGTGTGTGTGTTGGGTGGGGGGATGAGGCAGGGCACAGAGAGATAGATGCATTAGTTATAGGGGCAGGTGAGGGCAGATCATACCACCCTAAACTCTGGCTGTCTCTAAGGCCCACCTCACCCTCCACACAATCCAGAGAGCAAGGAAGGGGGTGAATGGGGCAAAGAGGAGAAAGAAGGCAGTGATCCCCGAGGGGTGGGGGACAATATCCCACTGGGCAGCTTTGTCAGGCTTCCCATCTAGAGATGAGGGGAGAAACGCAGATGGTACGTGGGCCAGCAGGGGGGCATGTGGAGGCGGCTCTAAGGGGCTGGGCCCTGCCCCTACTGCCCTGGGCCTTTCTCCTTCCCAGCGCCTTTCCTTGGCTGGTGCTGGGGGATTCATGGCTTCACGTGGGTGGGTCCAAACCCCTGGCTTTGTGATCCCTCCCCCACTCATTACTGTTGGCCTCCCTGCAGTCCAGTCACCCCTTTCCTCTACTGGGCTGCAGCTTTGGGGAGGGGGCAGGATGCTGGGCAAGGTCCCCCAAGTAACTGAACAAACCGCCCCCTCCCCTCCTCAGCACCCCCGGGGGTGGAGAGAGACCCGGTTTTGGTTTCTCCGGCTCCATGAACACACAGAGGTACACGTCCTACCATAGGAGGAAGCAATGACTGTTACGAGGTTGGCGGCTGTAGGGGGCGCGGGGGCCGGGGGCAGGTGGACGAGCTGGGGAGGGGTTGGCCCCTGCCTGGTCCAACCTGGCCCCTGGCGGCCCCATCCCGGCCGGCCGCAGCGGCCCCGCCAGCTACTGAATGTGGCAGGCGGTGGAGGACGTGGCCTGGCAGCACATGCAGGTGGGGTTCACGGACTTGGGGGGGATGAGGTCCAGGTCCTCATCGTCGGGGATCTCGTCTAACCGGTAGCCGTCCTTCAGCAGCTGGATGTTCAAATCTTGGTTGATCTGCTGTAGGCAAAGGGGAGGGAGGTCAGGCTCGGGGCCATCTGGAGACACCACGCAGGGCCGGGGCCACATGCCCAGGCCATCGGCGCCCAGCCCGTCCCTTCCCAGGTCTCTCCGAAACCCCAGGCTTTGCACCTCCTCGGCCCCAGCCTCAGTTCCGGCCTCCCTTACAAGCACGTCCTCCCGGGGCCCCGCCCCGCTACACACCACACCCCATTCTAAGGGCAACTTCCCACCTTAGGTCCTGCCTCTGTTCGGGCCCTGCCCTCATTTCAGGCCCACTCCCGTAAGGTGTCGTCTAGGTAAGGGCCCTGTTCCAACCCAGGTCCAAGCCCCGCCCCTAATCCTGGGCTCCCGGCGCTAGAGGCGGAGTCCAAGGCCTCACCTTTCTTACCGGCCAGATCTTATCCCAGGCCCCGCCCCCGCATGGGCTCCGCCTAGCTTTGCCCACTGCTCCTCTCAGGGTGTTATTTGGCGTTGGCCCTACCCCTTCTCTTGGAGGTGGTCCTGCTTACGTGTGTTTAGGACGGGAATGGATGGGGCCTCACCTCAGCAGAGGAGTAGCCAGAGGAGGAATATCTGGACATGTCAAAGTCATCATCACTGGCCGCAGGGGAAAGAAGACAGAGAGGAAGTGACTCCCAGATATTAAATAGAAAACTCTTTACCTCCCCCCACCGTCATCAGTCAATACCTCACCCCTCCCTGACACTTCCAAATAAACAGCACGGTCTCAGTAAAAACTGTGCTTGCTGTGCGAATGCAGTTTTAAGACAGCTTCCTTAGCTCCACCCTTCTAAATTAATTGTCCCCCTTAGCCTCCTAAATCCCCCAGAGCCCTCCCTCCTTTTTTTTCTAGGCTCAAATTACCCTGGTTTGTTGGGTTTTCCCAAAGTCCAGATCTAGCCAGGTATGTTCCCAGCAGTAGGGCGCCTTCCTCAGAGGGGGCAGGGCGCCATGCAAGGCATCAGGGCCCATTTTAGGGGCAGCCATTGGATCAGCTGTCCCAGGACAGCAGTAGATTGCATAGATCCCTTTTCCTCTCTCTGTTCTCCCCCACCTCCAGGTAAAAAGTTCCATTCCTTGGGGGGGTTCACACTTGGAGGAACACCCCAATTCCGACAATATAGCAAGTACGTCCTGTACAGCCCACTTGTGTGTTTGCACAGGCTGCTGTGGCTTGCCCGGCTGCCCCAATGTCTCTGTACACACCTGTCCGTGTCAAGGGCTACCAGTGGCTTCTCGTCTGGGCTCTGGTCAAGCGAGGAGTAGCCTTTATTGGGGACGACCAGCCTGGGTGGAGAATTTTGGGGACTGGATTGGCAACTGAAGCACACAAGCCTGGCAAGGAACTGGGTTAGGCCGTGCCGACCACCTCCCTCACCCCTACCCCACCCCACCCTCGCCACCTTGGATCCTGCGAGACTCTCTCCTCTCAGAGAGGAGCTGGGCCTGAGGAGGGAGGGAAGACGGGAGGCTCAGAACCAGCAGAGATAGGTGCTGGCTGGCAGAGCCCTGGTGGGGTGGAGCGGTGGGGGGGGGGGGCCTCTACCTTGTCCGGGCCATGACATTGTTCTTCTTGGGTTGCTGGTTGACGGGGCTCCCCATGCTGCCATTCTTCAGGGAGCCCTTCCGGGCCAGCTCCCGCTGCTTCTCTGCAGGGGAACACGGGAAGGAAGCTGTGTCCTGCCCACAGGGGCACCCTGCCTTACTGTTCGGGGCAGCCTGGGCTGGGCCTCCATGGTGAAACCCCTTGCTTCTCTAAGAACTGAGGCAGGGATCCAACTCCAGGCCCTGATGCTCGGGAGAGACAGTACTTGGCTCTACACAACCTGAGGCAGATAGTGAGGGGGCAACATGAGGAGGCTGACCCCTGTCTTCCAGGAGCTGTACTCCCAAGTGGGGCAGCTAGTGTGTGCTTGATTCCAGAGAAAGGTTGGAGCAGGAGAGAGAGAGAGCAGAAGGATGGCAGGGCTTCCTGCAGGTGACACCTTGAGATGGAGAGAGGAGGGCATTCTAGTAAGGAGGGATAGTGTACAGAAAAATGCATTTAGAAGTTGAGCGTAATAAGTGTGGATGTGGATGGGATGGAGGGGTGAAGATGGAGGGAGGTCAGTTTAGAAAAGTAGGTTACATTTATTCAGTCATTTATTTATTCAGCAAACATCTGTGTCACCAGTCATGTCTCAGGTCCTGTGCTAAGGGACTGGGGGCTCCCTCTGATTACAGACTCAGAGCATGAAGGCCTTGAATGCCAAATAGACGAGTTAGGGATTAATGCAGAAGGAAAAGAAGCCACTGAAGGTTGTGGAGTGGGAGGGGCAGCATGGGGCTGGCAGGAGGCTAGGGGAGCCCCTCTGCCTAGACTACTTCTGACTCATCTGTCAGCCTCTGAATTCTCTGAGGCTCCATAGCCTACTAGATTCATGGGGCTGGCAACCAGGTGACCCATTGCCTCATGTGTGGCCCTGTTACCAGTAGCCAGTTGCTGCCTGGGCCCTAGAGGAGGCCTGGCTACCCATTCCTCCTCGTCATTTCAGCCCTGATGTAGGAAAAAGGACTGCCAGGGGAAAGCTCTCATAAAATAACCACAAGCTCCAGAGAGGAAGGATGGGATGGGCATTTCCAGCTACTGTGACTCTGGAATTTCCTCGACCTCCATGTCTCCATGCCTCTCATCTCCCAGTCTCTAACCCTCTTTCTTTGCCACTGCTCATCTGACTCCCTCAAACCTGCCTCCACCTCCTTTCCAGCAGGCAGCACCTGCCATTACCACCCCAAGCCTCTAGGGGGTGCAATTTGCCTTAAAGTTCCTGGTGGGGATTTTCCTCAGTGCAGCTGGGACGAGGTTGTGAATTTTCTAGAGGAGCTTTGGTGGTAATGTAATGGGCAGGACAAAAAAGTGTTATTTTATTTTATTTAAGTGTTATTTTAAAAGCATGTTGGAATTGTTTGAAACTGAAAAAATGCTAACAATAAACTGGGAAAACCAAACTACAGACTACTATGCAACTATTTAAAAAATGAAGTCATTCTCTATACAATGATATTGGAAGGGGTTCTAAGACATTAAGTGGAAAACAAAAACAAAAACGAAAAAAGTTTCAGAAAATATGTACAGTATGATACCACTTGTGTTAAAATACAAAATAAAATGAAAAAACTAAAAAACACTTGGAATGATGATCTCTGGGGAGGAGAATATGACGGGCGAGAGTAAAGGAGAACTTATACTTGTTAAAATACTTGTATTGTTAAATTAAACAATAATAAGCAGATAAAACTGGCTGCTCAAAAACAGTTTGAGTTTGGCGTCCTGGGACAATGAACAAATTCCACTGAGAGGACTGCTCTCTTGTTTAGAAAAACAGCCTGAGGGGCTCCCCGGATTTGGTCTGGAAGGAGAAAAACAAGGTTAACAAAAAGCTGAATAACATAACAGGACTCTGTGAAAAGGAGTACTAGCAGCTGCAGAGGGAGAATGTTTTAGAACAGATGGGAAAGGGTTCTCAGGACCAAGGAGGGGTCCAGTATTTGATGGGCAGCTGGAGCCTGAGGAGAAAGATGGGCAGGAGGGTGGCAGGGATGGCAGAGAAGTTTTGAAGGATAGTGATGGCCTGTATTTAATTGTTAACTCTTTCCTGGATGCACTATGTTATAATTTCTCTTCGTGAAAACAAATTTTTATTTTTTTATTTTTAATTTTTGTATTTATTTATTTTTGGCTGCGCCTCGTGGCTTGCGGGATCTTAGTTCCCTGACCAGGGATCAAACCCAGGCCCTCGGCAGTGGAAGCACAGAGTCCTAACCACTGGACTGCCAGGGAATTCCCTGAAAGCAAATTTTTAATTACAAGTCTGTTATGCACGGCAGCCCTGGGTGAGTGAAACTGGTCCCTGAAGGGAGAGACGCAGTGTTCGGCGTAGGGTGAAGTGAAAGCAGCAGCTGCGGGAGCTCTGGGCAATGGTTGGGAGACATGTGACTTCAAAGGAGCAGGCTGTAGCATAACCTGACTTTGGAGTGGACATGAGATAAACCCCCAAGGGAAAGGTGACCCTGGAAAGTGGGGGAGAGATTTGGGTTTATTAAGAAAATATGGAAAGCTCCCCCAAACAGGAGCCAACGAGATCCTGAGATCTCCAGATAGGCTGACATAGGAATGGGGAGAGGGACTCAGCTTCTAGGCTTTGGGAGCCTCATTCCTTTCTACCCCTTAGACATAGCAACTGACACCCCACCTCTGAGGCAGCTTCCTCTTAGCCTGGTCCAGTGTTTGATGGGACTTCCAACCCACTCTCTGGGGTTCCATGCTTTTACCCCTGCAGCTATCCCCTGGAATACCTGGAGCCTTCTTGGCCTCAGAGATGCCTCTAGAGTTCTGGGCTCCTGTAGAGAACTGTAATTTCCCTCTTGGCCTTGCAGGAGATAAGGTGCCTGGCAGTGCCAATGACTTGGTGGCTGGAGTCTTGGAATCAGCTAGCCTGAGTTGGTTTATTTGTGGTACCTCATTGTAGACCCAGCCCAGAGCACCTTGTCTGTCCACTCCCCACATTTCCCTCACCCCCCAGACACACTCACCCAGCTTCACTTGGAGCGGGGATGGTTTGTAATTCATGGCTACTGACTCACCCTCCCGGGCGTCACAGTCTCCGTCTGAGATGGAGGCGGCGGCTGGGTCCTGGGGGAGAAAGCAGAGAGATAGGGAGCTGTTAGGGAGTGAACACAGGGGGCTGCTCTCACCTGTCCTCTGGAGGTATTTTTCCCTGGCAGCAGGCAGGGTACTCAGGGAGGGAGGGACAGACCCATCTACCATGGGAGGAAGACACGGAGCTGGGTGGAAGAGCCAAGCATCTCAGCCCTACTTACACCCACCTGGGTGTCTATCTTTTAAGTCCTGTGTGATCCACCTCCCCCAGGAAGCCTACCGCAGTTCCTTAAACCCAAAGGACCACCTTCTCCAACCTCCCATACTAGTTGCCCTGCTCCTCAGGGCCCTTCCTATGTACTTGTTTGGAAAGATCTCTCTAGATTCCTGTGAGTTTACGTCTGCATTAGGTCGGGGCAGGTGCTCCCTGAGACAGGCCTTCTCCCTCTGTCTCTCCTAGCACTGGAGGATCCCTTCACAGGATCCAGAGAACTGACTGTCCAAGCCAGGCTAGACTTCAAGGCTGCAGCCACAGCGGTTCTAATGAGGACTTCTCCGTTTCACAGATGAGCCCTAAAGAGTGTCTCCTGCGAGAGCCTCAACGGTTGGCTGGGAATGGTAGGTGAGAAGACAAATCATGACAAATCAGCCGGTGGCCAGTTAGTCCTGTGTTGCCCACACAGGGCTTGACGCTACAGATGACAAGGAAGGTAGGAAAGCGTGCATCCCGTGCATCGTCCAGGGTCTGCAACTGTTTCGATCTCCCTCACTGCTCTCCTTACTGACTTCTTCCCATTGCGATGGGCGCTGTGCTGCCCAGAGTCCTACTCTAGCCTCACTGTTCCCTCCCAAACACCCCAAATCTCTGCTACAAGATCCAGGGCCTTGGCCCACCCTGCCTCAGTCAGTTGGAAAGGGCTGGAGCCATTCACATTCTCCCTGAGAAACTGATGACCAACTATTGATACAGGTGCTGCCACCCTAACCATCTGCCTTAGGCGGTATGCCTAAGGCCTAAGGATTGCAGAGAGGATCCAGGGCTGTGCCTGCTCTGCCTCTGGGGACAGGGAGCGCAGACAGATAGGCAGGCAGAATGCTCCAGGCCCAGGGATCTGAGTGGCTTCTGGTGACCCATCAAGGGAAGGGTATATAGCCATTAGGGTGGTTTCTGTTCCCTTTAGAATGAAGCAGTGGGGATGAAAACACGCTTGTCACTAAGGGAAAAGGGAAAAGTCTAGAATGTTTGGGAGGGAAATCCTGGCCTTGTCTATGTTTCCTTAGGCCATCCAGAGTGCAAGGCCCAGGGTGGGCTGTGTTGCCAGAGTGGTTTGTGAGCTCCCGAGGGCAGAACCTGGGCTTGTGTCCTCTGCTCCGATTTCCATCCTTAGCTGTCCTTGAGGGGGATGGGACAGGAAGGTAGAACAGGTGTGGGGGGGGGGGGCGGGGAGCTGCAGTGCCTGCATCCCAGGCAACTTCCCATACCATAGTCTTTCCAAGTCCCTCATCCTCTGCCTGCCTGGCTCAGCTCCTTCTTGGGAGACTGATTACTGGCAGCATCTGTCCCCTGCAGCCCTGGAGCAGGAGGCCTCTAGTGGCCCTTACATGCCTCTCAGTGGCCAAAACAGCCTCGCAAGTGCTGCCTGTAGGGAACGTGGAGACCTGCCGGCTGAGCTCTAGGCTGCAGGGAGGGCTCACTCCCAAAGCAGCCTGAGGGCGGGCTTCTCAAAGGGTAAAACCCATAAATGTGCCTGTGGAGCCCTACCAGGGAAGCAGTGGCAGATTTCCAATTTCCTCTACTTTTTCTGTAGCATTTGTCACATGTCACACATACCACATCCATTTGGAAATGGTTTCCTCCCCTGGGTTCCAGGACACTATGCCCCTTGGCTCTTCTTGCCTCTTTGACCATCATCTCTGCCTCCTCCAACAGCTAACTTTAAGAACTCAAGCTCTCAGGCATTCGGGGCTAACTTTCCCTCCTCAGTGCAGATGAGTTCATCAGAGTTTCTTCTCTCAGGCTGGAGGTACTAGGCTGGAGGGAGATGGTGCAGGAGGGATGGGGGGCTGGGAAGCTGTTGAGCCACTCTGGTCACAGGGACCCACGTTTGGTCCCCGCAGCCACTAGGCAGGTCCTAGTGGCATTTGACCCCTGAGTGAAACTGCCAGTCCCTTTGGGTCAAGAGCCAGGGTGCAAAGCCCTAGACTGGGAGGTCCCATGCAAACTCACCATTTAGCATTTCCCCATCATTGTCCATGATAGAAGGCCATCTTAGTGGCAGGAACAAAGATCTCTGGCACTGTGCCTGCAAACTGAAGCCTTTACTATGGGCTTCCTGTATGTCTTTCCTGAGACATGCAGCCAATGCACCATGACCATCACATGGAAATGTAATCAGGGAGATTAAATGTGAAATATTCATGAATATAAGTATCAGAGAGGAATCCAGGCAGAAGGAAGCATCTGGCTCCAAGAAATCAGGGAGAATTTAAAATGCCCCCCCAAGGACACCAGACAGGAGTTAGCTAGATCCAGGAACTAGAGTGGCGATTAGCAAGATTATTAATAAACAGTCAGCAGAGACAGACATTGAAATGCATCTCTAACAGCAACCCATGCTTCTACAACCCTGCATACAAATTCTCCAAAGACTACAGAGATGATTAATAGCTCAATCTCACTGTTTCTGGGACAGAATATATAGGCTAATGGCAAATGCAAAGCCAGTATAACTAGAGGAAGGAAAAAGTGCCAGAAGAATCTTTAAGAGTTAGTCTGGTCCAGTGCTTTTCATTCAACTGTGTTTCCTGAACCCTGTGCATTGGGCAGGGCTGAGTGAGAGAGGAGAGTAATAGGAGGGGATCTGGCTTGCCTTCAACCAGAATAGATCCGCTTTGATTTCATTTACATATCAGCCTTTCTGCAAGATTTTGGTTGAAGAAAGTGTTTTATTGCTTTTTAAAAAAAGGTGGGGGAGGGGTTTAAAACACATTGATTTAGTCAAATCTTTTAACAATGTTTTACTATAGAACTTATTAAATTTACATGAAAACAGAGAAAACAATACAGGGAGATCAATTTAGATTATTCTTTTAAAAAATCCTGGGGACTTCCCTGGTGGTCCAGTGGATAAGGCTCTGCGCTCCCAATGCAGGGGGCCCGGGTTTGATCCTTGGTCAGGGAACTAGATCCTGCATGCATACTGCAACTAAGAGTCCACATGCTGCAACTAAGAAGTCCGCATGCTGCAACTAAAGGTCTCTCATGCCGCAACAAAGATCCCGCATGCCACAACTAAGACCCGGTGCAGCCTAGATAAATGTTTTTAAAAAGTTAAAAATCCTCTAAAATAAAAAAAAAAAAATTATCCCTCTTTAAAAAAGAAAATCCTGGCTCCTCCGTTTACTAGCTGTGTGGTCTGGGATTTAGTTTCCTCATCTGTAGAGTGGGACTAATACTAATACCTATGTCAAAGGTTTCTGTGAGGATAAAGTGATACTATGTAATCTAGTGCTTAATATGCAAGCATTTAGAATAGTAGTTAGTATACTACATACTGAGCACTACATTTGTGCTAGCTATAAAGTTTTTATTAGTACAGGCTCCGTGGGACGCACACAATCATGAACAATGTGCCGTGGCAGTGACTGATCCACAGCAGCAGCCCTGGTACCACACGTGCTGGGGCCTGGCTTATGTGGGAAGGTGTCTGTGGAATAGATGCTCCCTCCACAGGGTGAGGAGGGGCCTGATCAGGGGGCATTCTGTCTCCTCTCTCGCCTCACTTCATTATGCTGCATTTCTCTCACTTATTTAACAGTGGTAGGCCTGGGGCTCATAAAGATAAACAGAAATAGGCCCATCCTTAAGGAACTCCCAGTAATTATCAGTAAATGTAACAAGGGCCATAAAAGTAGAGGGAAAGGAACAAAGTAGTCAGAGAAAACTTCACAGAGGAAGACACTTGAAAAGATTTCAAAACATCAGTTCACCAGTTAGCTTAAGAGGAAGGAGGAAGGATGTTCAGGGAACATCTGCAAAGGCTCCGAAGCCTGAAACTAGCATTGCATATTCGAGGAACAGTATTTTGCTATAGTTGAAATCTAGAAGGCATGATGAAAAGTGGCAGGAAATAAAGTTGTGGGGTCAGGAGGGCTCAGACTGTGGGAGGGGATGGGTCTTGATTTTGTTCTTTACTCAGAATATGATGGGGAAGCCGGTGAAGCCTTGAGTGGGGGAGTAACATGATCAGATCTGAGGTGGAGAAAGACCCTCTCATAGCCATATAGAAGATGGATGGGAAGGGAATGAGACTGAAGGTTAGAAAACTACTGCAACAGTGCCAGCAAGAGATGACAGGGACCTGAACTAAGCAGAAGCAGAAGATAAAAGGCCAGAAAGGAGGATGTTAAAGAGGGTAGAGTGGCAGACTTTAGAGATAAGATGTAGAAGAAGGAGTCCAGACATTCCTAGTTTTCTGTCTGGAGTAATTTGGAAAGGGGCACTAATTACTAAAAGAGACAATGCAGGAGAAGGCATAACTACACTCAGGGAAAATCAGACGAGCTCAGTATGGGACATGTTGAGCCCCAAAGTGTCTTTTGGACACTTAGATGGCATCATTAGTCAGTAGGAACTGAGGTTTGGGATCTCAGGAAAGAGATGTGGACTGGTGGTGATGGAAGCCCACAGAGGAGAGTAAGTCTCCTCAGAGAGAATGAGCACAGTGAGAGGAGACAGGAGCCAAGAATGGAGTCCTGAGGAGCATCCAATCTTAGGGAATGACTGGAAGAAGAAGACTGAGTAGGAGCAGAAAGACGAGATGTAGGGAAAGATCTAGGGAGACCTTCAAGTAGTTTCAAGGTGGAAGAAATCAACAGGGTCAAATAAACACATGAGTCCATAAGACAAAGACAATATTTAGAAATAAGGAAGTCACAGGTGGCCTCAGCAAACAGAGTTTTGGTTGAATGGTAAGAACAGAGCCCAAATTACAGGGGATTTAGGAGGGAATAGGAGATGAGGAAGTAGAGACAGTGAACACAGGCTATTTTTTCGAGGAGCTAAACTGAGAAGAGAAGGAATGAGAGTGAATGACTGTCAGAGGGAGCTTTGAAGTTGAAGGATTCTTTGGAGCTAGGGAACACCTGACCACTGTCCTAGACTGAAGGGAAGGAAGTTGGGTGAACAAGGAGATGTTTGATGAAGCATGGTCCTTGAGGAGTCAAGAGAAGATGGAGGGCTGCCCTGGTGGCGCAGTGGTTGAGAGTCTGCCTGCCAATGCAGGGGACATGGGTTCGAGCCCTGGTCTGGGAAGATCCCACATGCCGCGGAGCAACTGGGCCCTGGGCCCGTGAGCCACAACTACTGACCCTGCGCGTCTGGAGCCTGTGCTCCGCAACAAGAGAGGCCGCGACAGTGAGAGGCCTGCGCACCTCGATGAAGAGTGGCCCCCACTCGCTGCAACTAGAGAAAGCCCTCGCACAGAAATGAAGACCCAACACAGCCATAAATAAATAAATAAATAAATAAATTTATTAAAAAAAAAAAAAAAAACAGAAGATGGAACCAGAATCAGACCAGAGGAGGAAGGCTCCTTGCTGAAATGGAAGGGAGGTGAAGATGGGTGGGGGATGCAGATAACATGGAGGCAGAAAGGTGGGTGGAAAGTTAAGGGAGTTCATTCCTAAAAGCCTAGTTAAGTAAAAGAAGGGGCTGAATGCTAAGGGATTGAGGAAAAGAGGGACACTTGGTGGCTAGCCAGGAGTGGAAGGAGATCAGACTGGTGGGGGTCCCAGCTACACAATCCTCATCTTTCACCCACCCTTGATCTCATCTTCAGGATGAAAGGCACTCTCCGTGGTGCTGAACAATTCTGCCTTTGTCTTGTGGACTGAGCACAGATGATTCAAACGACATGATTCAATTTTCACTTTCCCACAGGAAAGGTAACCTCTGTCCTCACCTTCAAGCACTAATTTTCCAGAAGATGGAAATTGAAATGGATTTAGAAAGAGGTATGAAGAGGGAAAGTGCTTGCACCAACATTATCTAACCTTTCTTCCCCTAACACACATGAATTTTCCTCTAGTTCTAGGAGGGAGTTAGTGGAGGCAGTTCTGAGTTATGAAATATTGAAAGGCTACCTCTGGAATAGAGTCATGTCTGTACCTTGTTCAATTCCCCTGGGTGAAAGCAGGAAGCAGGACAGAATTAGAGCAGGAACAGGGCCAGGAAGAACGGTAGTGCTGACAAGGAAGCAGGAAAACAGGGAAAGATCTGGAGATCAGGCCACTCTCTGACAGGTAGATGATGCAAGATAGGGTATCAAAGACCAACTCTGTTTCTGTCACAATTTGTTCAGCTCAGAAGCTACCTGGGGCTGTGGTCCCCTGAAGGGTTATGCCACTCCCCGAAAACATCTCTTGGCAATGGGTGGTAATAAGCATGTTTAGACATCAGTATTTTAGAGGGAGATCCCAAAAAGGCAACACTATGCCTTTGTATCCAATGTCCATGGCTTGGCAGAAACCTAACCTCCAGTCCAAGAATATTCAGTAGCAGTCTAGACATTGGTTAGACCTCTCTACTTCCCTGCAGATGGTTGTTCTTTCAGCCTCTAAGGCATTCATCTCTCTCTGACTCCACACCTCAACATGAGAATTATTTGGCCAATCTCACACTGGTCAGAATGGCCATCATCAAAAAATCTACAAACAATAAATACTGGAGAGGGTGTGGAGAAAAGGGAACTCTCCTGCACTGTTGGTGGGAATGTAAATTGATATAGCCACTATGGAGAACAGTATGGAGGTTCCTTAAAAAACTAAAAATAGAACTACCATACGACCCAGCAATCCCACTACTGGGCATATACCCTGAGAAAACCATAGTCCAAAAAGAGTCATGTACCAAAATGTTCATTGCAGCTCTATTTACAATAGCCAGGACATGGAAGCAATCTAAATGTCCATCAAAAGACGAATGGATAAAGAAGATGTGGCACATATATACAATGGAATATTACTCAGCCATAAAAAGGAACGAAATTGAGTTATTTGTAGTGAGGTGGATGGACCTAGAATCTGTCATACAGAGTGAAGTAAGTCAGAAAGAGAAAAACAAATACTGTATGCTAACACATACATATGGAATTTTAAAAAGTGGTACTGATGAACCTAGTGGCAGGGCAGGAATAAAGACGCAGATGTAGGGAATAGACTTGGGGGCATTGGGCGGGGGGAAGGGGAAGCTGGGATGAAGTGAGAGAGTAGCATTGACATATATACATTACCAAATGTGAAATGGATGGCTAGTGGGAAGCTGCTGCATAGCACAGGGAGATCAGCTCGGTACTTTGTGATGACCTAGAGGGATGGGATAGGGAGGGTGGGAGGGAGGCTCAAGACGGAGGGGATATGGGGACATATGTATACATATAGCTGATTCACTTTGTTGTACAGCAGAAACTAACACAACATTGTAAAGCATTTATACTCCAATAAAGATGTGGAAAAAAAAAAAAGAGAATTATTTGGCCAATGACAGTTCCTGCTCTGTGGTACGATCTGAAGTCCTGAGTCCCATTTCCTGAGTCCAGTTGTTGGGCAGCTCCCACTTTTATTCCCTATCTCCCCCTTCACCAGGATTTCTCCAGGAGCTGCCTAAATTGCCAGGCAATTGGCCAGGACTTCAATCCTTTTGGGACACATAAGTTGGCCCTTAGGGGCCCCACTTATAGGGAAGGACAAAGACCTCTCTCAGACATAAGGTCTTTTGGGGGATATCTGAAGGAGAATCAGGGAAACATAAGGGAGACAGTCTTTCCAAATACTGTTCGTAGCTCTTACAAAGAGGGGAAGAAGAACAGAAGAGCTGGGGAAGTCTGTGAAGCCTGAATTTGGGAGAGGGAGCAGAGGATCCTGTCGAGCTCAGGGAGGCCTCTTTTACCAGTCTAAATCCCCTCAATCTTCAAGGTTTTTCCCTAAAAGAAGACTCAATTCAAACAAAGTCAACACACTGAGTGTCCATTCCTTTTCTGCTCTGGACTGGGTGCTGGTAGTAGAGAAGGAAAGCACACTTTCTCCACACGCACCACATTCTGCACAGCATTATGGGATAAAGCAAAGTTCCCCAGAAAGAAGTGGAAAGGATTCTTATGGCTGGGCTAGAGTTCAAGAACTCAAGTTAGTCCTGTGTGTAGCTGAAGATTTTCTGTTTCCTTAAACAGCTCCTAGGATGGAATTCATTACCAAAAACAAGCACCACCAAGCTTTAGTATCTTTGTGGTGGCTGTCATTGGGAGAACCAAAATGCAGAACCCCATGGCTAGTGACAACTTTAGCCATGGTGAGTTTAATAGATTTTTCTATTATAAAGTAATACATGCCAAAATTAAAAAAAAATCACCTTGAGTTTTACCACTTTGAGGTAATCTTTGTTAATGTTCTAGTGTATTTGAGTCTTTTGTGTGTACTACAGTAGCAACACTAGGGGGTTTCCCTCTCTGGGAGCTGGTGTTTCTCTTGTCCTCATGGTCACAGGGGTGGGCTTCTAGGTACCATGTTGGCTCTGTGTGGTCTTGCCCTTGCTTAGACCAGGCGGAGCCAATGAGAGTCTCCCCCAGAATTGGGAAGTGGGACTATGAGGAGATGTAAAGCTCAAGACTGTAGATTAGGTAGGAGAGAAGGCCATTGGGCAGGGAGACAAGAATAAAGCTGATGTCCAGAAAGAAGCAAACACAAGAGATAGAGAAAGTCTTCCCTAGGTTTCAGGTTCTTGTTCTAGAACTTGCCCTGCCCTTCTAAGGTTTGACCTCATGCCTGTCCTTAGATACTATGAGAAAATCTAGTGTCCTTACTGTCTAGTTGCCTTTTTAGCTTATACTAGCTTGAGTTGGATTTTGTTACTGTAACCAGTAAGTACCAACTAATAAATAGGCATAGAACAACATTTAAAGAAAAACACACTGTATCTTATATTCTGTATTTTATAAAGTTAGTATTAGGACATAATCAACTCTCCATAGTTTTACATAGCTTTCTTAACCATCAGCTTAATGACTGCATAATATCCATAGAGGGGATGTGCAATAACTTTTTAACCGTTCACTTATTTTGGACATTCAGGTGGTTTGCACTTTTTCACTATTATAAATAATGCTACACTGAAATCCATATATATTTGCATTTAGGATGATTTCTTAAATAAAGTAGAATTACTAAGTAAAAAAGCATGAGTGCTTTTAAGATTCTTGATACATATTGCCAAACTGCTTTCCCAAAGGATTGTTCCAATTTACAATGCCTCCAGTCATGACCAAGAGCTATAGCGGGCCTTTTAGTATTTTATTTTTTGCTGTGTACCAAGGCATTTCAGGTCATCACATCTATCTATCATCTTCCAAGAGAGCTCTGCTCCAGTCCTTATTTACCTGGTTCCCTCTGGGGAATCTTCTTTCAAAGAATAGAATTTCCTCTGGGCATCATCGGCCAGACAAAATCTCCTGACTTGAGGCCACCAATTAAGAACAAAAGGAGAGAAGACTATTACACTGCAGCTTGGGAAAGGCTCTGAGTAGAGCACCAGTACTGCCTAGAAGCTGGCCACCGTGCTTCAGCTGGTCCCTGGCCTAGGCCACCACATCAGCTGTAGGAACTGTGACTGAAATTACAGAGCCAGGAGGCAAACCTCATAGAGTAAGTCTCCCTTGCTTTCAGACTTGGGGTGAGACAATTAACCAAAATGGCTCTGGAGCTATTCCAGAGAGAGTGGCAGCTCCTACTCTCTTACCCATTATTTAGTTTTCAAAAATAGCTACTCAGAAACAGGGAGAGAAAAGGATGGTGAAAGATACAAAGCTAGTACTGGGATGGCAAAGAACTGTATTCATGTTTTAAATGGGGAGACAAGGGACCAGTGAGTTTTTAAAAAGATTTAGAATCCTACTTTGCCTTCTTCATGGTTAGGACTGCTTATCCTAGATTGATGTTCTACTTTCATTCCCATTTCTACTCACCTGGAAACCCTATGACCAAAAACCCTTTGGGAGACAGGACAAGTGCCTCAACTCAGGGACACCCACTGTAGCAGCTATGGCATGGGGGAAAGCCTCTGCATAAAGGCCCAGGGGACAACTCTCGTGACCCAGGAGATAGGAGCCAGGGCCAGAAATTGAGAAACCTTGGTTCCTCTGGGAGGCTTGACTTGGCCTAGTCCCTGACCTTCATCCCCATCCTCAAGCTCATCCTCTGAGCCAGACGTTGAGGAGGCGCCTGTCTTTCCTTGGACCAGCTAGAGACACAGGTTTTGGCCTATACAGTCTTGTGATCTGAAAGGTTTTTGAGCCCCAAATCCTGCTTCCCCCTCACCTGCTCCCATTTCAACCTCTTTAGGGAAAGACCATCTCACTTAATGAAGAAAGGGGGGAAGGTGTAAAGTTCTTTAAAAAGTAGATCAACGATGGCTAAAATGGTAAATTTTATGTTATGTATATTTTACTACAATGGAAAAAAAAAAGATTGAGTGGCAGGGCCTGAGGCAGAAGGAGAAGATGGGATGAGGGTGGGCAGTGGAGAGGAAGCAGTCCCTTCTCTTTTTTAATTCAGTTTCGGCCAACACAGACTTTGGAGATGAGACCTTTCATAGAAATGATTCTAAAATCAAGGGAGGGCTTCCCTGGTGGCGCAGTCGTTAAGAATCTGCCTGCCAATGCAGGGGACATGGGTTCGAGGCCTGGTCTGGGAAGATCCCACATGCCGTGGAGCAACTAAGCCCGTGAGCCACAACTACTGAGCCCGCAAGCCACAACTACTGAAGCCCGTGCTCTAGAGCCCGTGCTCCACAACAAGAGAAGCCACCACAATGAGAAGCCCGCGCACCACAACGAAGAGTAGCCCCCACTCGCCGCAACTAGAGAAAGCCTGCGCGCAGCAACAAAGACCCAAGGCAGCCAAATAAATAAATAAATAAATAAATAAATAAATAAATAGATTAAAAAAAATAAAATCAAGGGAGTGGGGCGAGGCAAGGGAATCTGGGGTTCTGGCAGGCCCCAAAGGAGGGAAAGAAGGGGACCAGATGTTCAGGGATACTAAAGCTTTAAGGAATGTGGTCCAGAGGATCCTTCAGTTTCTTTCCAGGATGTGGATTCTAGTTCCCCAATGTAAGGAAGGAGGCACAGAACACTGAGGAGAGATGCTGCCAGGAACTGATAGAGGGCATTTGGTTGGAGAGTTCTTAAGACTGGTCCTTCATCCAGTCAGCACATGGTAGGAAGCTGAAGCAAGAGAAATGTCAACAAACATTGACATTTGGTCTCGGCCCAGAATACTTGTGGATCTCATCTGGATCTTGGCTCCAAATCTCACTTGAGGATTTTTGATAAGCTTCAGTTACTCAAGAAACTGAGCCAGGACGGCACTGGTTCTTGAATCTTTTGGACTCCTTGATTTCCCAAGAAAGCAAAGTAGTAGTCTGAAAGTCTATGGGATGCCTTCCCAGAGCTGCCACGTCTGATCCCTTTCCTCTGCCCTTGGAAGAGTAAAGAGCTACTCAACTGCGATGGACAATGGACTTGAGGGCTGGTATCAAATAGCTCCTCTCTGTTGCATTTCCTGCCCCTGCCTTTCCTCTCCTTTTCAGCCTCTTCTAACTCTCTAACCTCCATTATGCCTGGCAAGCACCACTTTCTGCTCACACAGACAACTTGCAGTTCTAAAACTCAGCTCTCTGGCCAGAGCAGTCTCCTGTTCTTTCCTTTTTGTCATCCCAATAATTAAGCATTGGAGAGCTTGCAACTGGTTAAAAAAAAGTTGATGTTCACTGAAGACCAACAAGAGGCAGGCAGGGCACAATGCATTTTGGGGAGGGAAAAACACCAAGACCTGGTTCTTGCCAAGAGGACTTTAGTTGAAAGTCTAAACTTTCAAACTTTGGGGAGTCGACAGACACACAAATTAGCCTATTTTATGCAGAGAGAGGAGCATGGGAGGCAGGAATACATGAAGGGTGGTGGGAGCACAGAGGAGAAAGTGATGGCCGTGGAGGTTTGTTATCCTCCCTGACAAAGAGGGTCAGGCCTGTGAAGGAGCTTGATCAAAGCAGAGGCTCAGCTATTGGGTCAATGGATACTTTGGCAAGAGGGTTTAGAGCAATGACTGGTGAGGCTTAGCCCTGGGACTAGGACTCTTTTCTTACTACTTTTTTTAATCTTCTTTTTTTTTAATATTTATTTATTTGGTTGCACCAGGTCTTAGTTGTGGCCGGTGGGGTCCTTAGTTGCGGCTCACCAGCTCCTTAGTTGCAGCATATGGGCTCCTTAGGTGTGGCATGCGAACCCTTAGTTGTGGCATGCATGAAGGATCTAGTTCCCTGACTAGGGATCGAACCTGGGCCCCCTGCATTGGGAGAGTGGAGTCTTATCCACTGCGCCACCAGGGAAGTCCGTATTCTTACTACTTTTTAATGCTGCTGCTAGTACAACCCCTACTCTGCCACAGGGCACTCAGCCCACCCCATTTCTGTGGGTCAAGTACAGAAATGTAGTGGGTTGAGTACATCAGGGGCTTTTCCTTTACCACTGAGATGCACAGACAACTCTCCCACAGGGAAGGGTCGAGAGGCTCTAGGTGGGTGGCTGGGAAGTGTTTTTATTGGGAAGGCAAACAGGGATTCAGAGTCCTAAGAGAAAGATATGGTAGCTCTGGTGAAACAAACCTTCACTGCCTCAAGCAGTCACTCTCACCAGGCCTGCTTTGTACAGCAGGGAGGTCAATGCTAAGGGCTCTTGGCAGCTCAGGGCCCAGCTCAGAAGTGGAGGAGGTCAGAGAAGGGAAGAAGAGCCATAAAGGCTCATGAACCCTATCTGAGTTTCCCTAGAGAAGTCAGTTCTTTGAGTGGCCAGTTGGTGGTGGAAGAGTAGGGGGAAGGGGAGATTCTAGACTAGCACAAGCTCAAGGCAAGTTTTCAGCTATGAAGCCAGCCAGTTGCTGGTTATGCATCTTTCCAGGGAAACAATACTCATCTGCAAAGTTAGATGGTCTTGGGGTCCCTGCTGGAGGGCTCCCCAGGCTCAAGGTGGGACAGAGTCTTTCCCTGCCCACCTGTCACTCCCTGGCTGGTGCAGTGACACTGAATGGATAACTCAAGGGTACAGCCTCATTCCTGAGGCATCCACAGGAAGGGACCCTGAAACAACAAATAACCAATACCTACTCAAAGACCCCCTCTAGCTCTGAGCCCACGCCTCTGAGGAACACCTCTTTTGCTCTGAAGACACCCGAGCAGGCTTCATCTCTTCTAGACAGTTCTGACACACCTGTACAGCTTACATCCTTCCATACCTGCTGAGCCTATCTGTGTACCTCTAGGATAGTACTTTTTTTTTTCAGTTTTAGTGCACATTACTTTAATGACAGTAGCTTCCAAAATTTTACGTACACTGATAACAGGGAATAAAATTTAGGATAGTACTTCTTAAACATTAATGTGCACACAAATCACCTGGGGATGTTGTTTAAATGCAGATTCTGATTCAGTAGGTCTGGAGTGGAGCCTGAGTATCCACATTTCACAAAAGCTCCTGGGTGATGCCAGTGTTCTTAGTACAGGGACCACACTTTGAATAGCAAGGCTCTAGGCCAGCCCCTCTACACCTACACCATGCGCAGGCAGCCCCTCAAAGAGCTCTCTGCCCCAGCCTTAATCTGGTTACATTCTTAGTGTGAAGACAGCATGATGGCTTAGTGGGGGAGGAGATTAGGGAGACTGCCCAAAGCTCATGTTGGGGAGGCAGCTCTGCTAAGAGCTCTGGCTGGGCCCAGGCAGGGAGCTGCTCAGAACAACTTAGCCCAGATGTGGTTCTTCTGGAATTTATCAAATTGTTTAATATCTCTTGGACACCTGCTATATGTATAGCTATGGTGCTAGACGCTTTATGTATGTTATCTCATTTAATCCTCCTAAAAGACCAAGTAAGGTAAATATCATTCCTGTTTTAAAAATGCAGAACCAGGTTGTATAAAGCAGTATGTTCAAAGTCACACTTTGAAGGTGGTAGCACTAGGATTTGAATGTAATTTGCTCATTTAAAAATATCCCAGCCCCCCCCAAAAAAAAAATCCCAGCCCCTCCTCAGAGACATCAGATAAAGTCATGAGATTAACAACACATTAGAACTTACACAGCCGTGGGACTGTTGTCTTGTAAAGCAGGCACTTTGAAGGCTGGTACTAGTCTAATCATGTCTCCAATGCTCAGCCGATACTTGGAGCCCCTCTTTAGAAAATGGCATGCACGCTTTCTCATCACCAGCCTCCTACTCAGTGAGTTCTCCATAGGAAGAAAATATTAGAGCCATTGAAGCAGTCAGTAACTCAAGATGGAGAGAGACAGAGATGGCAGGAAGCAGCAAGCAAGAAAAAGCACTGGGAACTGTGAATGCTGAGCCCACAAGAGAAAAGCACAGGGCAGTACAAGAAAACGAGATAAAAAGATCTCAGCCACTAATTCAGTTCTGGTCCCACATTTTCTATTATATTATATTCTAGGCACTGTGCTAGGTGCTGCTGATACAAAGATAATGTGGTCTTTGCCCATGAAGAGCTCATAGGCCAGTAAGTAAGGTAAATGAATAAGCAGATAATTTTAATAGTATACCAAGGGCTAGAACAGAGGTTTGTATTGAGTATTTTAGATACACAAGATAGAAGCATCTATCCCACCCTTAGGAATTAGGGAAGACTTCTTCAAAGAAAGCTAAAGCATGAAGGGTGAGGTAGAAGTGAACCAGATGAAGAAAGGAATAGAGAACAAAAAAGAAAAGAAAGTAGTGGGGAAGAAGACACGCATGACTATATGGCAAAAGGAATAGCTCAATTTTGCTGGGATGTTAAATGGTAGAGGGTGAAGTGGCAGGTGATGAGACTAGAACGGGATGAAGGCTTAAAATCATGAAGGGCTTTGTAAGTCATGTTCAGGGCTTTGGACTTTAACTGGAAATAATGGGGAGCCACTGAAGGATTTTAAGCCCATTGTCAGATTTATAGAGACAGATCACTCTGGGAGCAGGGTGGGGAGAATGAGAAGGAATGATTAAACTAGAGGCAGGGCACTAAATAAGAGGCATTGCAAGAGGTGATAAAAGCTGGAAAAAGGCAGTGTCAGTGGGGTTGGAGAAAAGGGGATGGAGAAGAAAAACATGTCGAGGTCAAACTGCCGGGGCTCAGTGGCTGATTGGATCTGGGTTTGAAGGAAAGACATAGGCAAGGATAATTCCCAGGTTTCTTCCTGACTCAGATGCCTGGGTGAATTGTGATGCCACCAAATGACAGAGAAGCAGAAATAAGAGTAAGTTTAATGATTTTGTTTTGTGCATGTCTATAAATATGAAGGGTTGGAGAAAAGAACTTGGCCAACATCAAAATTGAAGTGGGGGGCAGAAGAAGACTGACAGCTGCGGTCAGAGAGGCAGGGGACCAAGGAGAAACTGATGTCATGGACGTCAGGGAAGGACAAGGTTTTGAGAAGGAAAATGTGAGACTGGAGGGTGGTTGAGGCTGGGGGAAAGAGCCAGCAGAGAGGGGCCAGCTGTTCAAAGACATCGAGAAACAGAACTCAAGACATACTGTTTGTTCTCTGGTTTGCTGACATTTCAGCAAAAACAATTTTGTTCTCAACAATTATGGGTTTGATCCCTGGCAGGCTTGAGACTCCCCACAGAGAGAAACCCTTCAATAGAGAAGTCCAGCCATGGTCCAGAGATCAAGGCAGGTCCACTATTTCTTAGGAAGTGTGGGCAAGAGTGGGCTTGAAGGCAAGGGATTCTGACCAGGGTCTGGCCAACCTCAAAATAACAGCAAGCAGAGGGGTGTGCAGTTGCCCCAAGTTCTGGCTGCACCACAGTCCTGACTACCTTGGGTCATCCCCCCCAGAAGATGGAAAAAAGCAGGAAAGACCCTCGGTTTCGGGACTTCCCTGGTGGCGCAGTGGTTAAGAATCCACCTGCCAGTGCAGGGGACATGGTTTCGAGCCCTGGTCTGGGAAGATCCCACATGCCGCGGAGCAACTAAGCCTGTGCGCCACAACTACTGAGCCTGCAGTCTAGAGCCCGCGAGCCACAATGACTGAGTCTAAGTGCCACAAATACTGAAGCCTGGGCGCCTAGAGCCCGTACTCCGCAACAAGAGAAGCCACCGCAATGAGAAGCCCGCGCACCGCAAAGAAGAGTAGCCCCCGCTCGCTGCAACTAGAGAAAGCCCACGTGCTGCAACAAAGACCCAATGCAGCCAAAAATAAAAAATAAATAATTTATTAGGAAAAAAAAAAAGACCCTGGGTATCTAGTCCTTGGGCAGGAAGCCTGCAGAGACTTAACAGGAGCAGCCTGGGAATCCAGAACAGAGGGATTCCCAGAGGAAGAGCTTGCATTGAGATTTTTCTAGAACCTGGAACACCTGCTCCACCAACCACAAACATCCAGCAGAGGCTCAATCTTAGAACGTATACTCTGAGTGATCATGATTACTTAGTGATCATGATTTCTCACTTTTAAAACCTTCAATAATACTTTTCTGCAAAAATAAACAAAGTAAAACTGAAGAGTCTTTTGACTTAATTATTAATCAGATACAGTAATGGAGTCTAAACTGCATGTCTCCACTGTGAGAAAAGTTAAGAAATGGTACAGTTAGAGTTGGTGTAGATCCTAGTTTTTGTGTCTCCTGCATCCAAACACCAGAACCCATGGGTGAGTGCGCAGGGCACTGAGGTATAGGAAAGCCAGGCTTGCGCTAGGGCAGAGGACTGGCAAATTCAATGAGGTCGGACTGACTTCTCTACAAACCTTGACTTTGGGGGCCTATTGCATTTTGAAAAAAATTATGTTTAGAAGATGAAGAGGCATTTCCCTGGTGATGCAGTGGTTAAGAATCCGCCTGCCAATGCAGGGGACATGGGTTCGAGCCCTGGTCCGGGAAGATCCCACATGCCATGGAGCAACTAAGCCCACGGGCCACAACTACTGAAGCCCGCACACCTAGAGCCCGTGCTGCACAACAAGAGAAGCCACTGCAGTGAGAAGCCCGTGCACTGCAACGAAGAGTAGTCCCCTCTCGCTGCAACTATAGAAAGCCCACGTGCAGCAACGAAGACCCAACACAGCCAAAAATAAATAAATAAAATAAATTTGTTAAAAATAAAAAAAAGAAGATGGACTGTGTTTGGCTATTTACAAAAATAGGTCTATGAATGCTGCCAGAGTTGAATGGATGTTTTATGCCATTTGATGCATTAGAAACAACCCAACAAGCTGGAAATTTTTTGCTGTGAAAGGGATGCTTGTTCTGTAGAGTTAAATCTTGGTTACAATTAGAAAGGAAACTCCAAAAAGTTCCTATGTCCCCTGGCAGGGGAATAATGCTTTTTCTTCACTCCACAACCTTGTAGCAGTCGGAAAGTTAGTTACAAGGCCTCACATCTGGGCTTCTAAGAAGCCCAGAATAACCATTTCCAGGAGTATTTTGGCTTCTATATGGACACCTAATTTCATAGGCAGTAGGAATCTGCCTTGTTCATATTATAACTTCCACTCTTTCCCCTACTCCCTTCTATCTTTCACTCCAATGAAAACCTAAGCATTGGATCCTTGGTGATTTTATCCTATTGCAGTGTTTAAGAGAGTAATTGTCAACTCCCTGTAACATGTAGGTGGGACTAAGACAAGTCCTCTCTCTATAGATAGGAGAACTGACGGTCTATGGAGAGAACCCGAGAATCCTGGATCCCAGTCTACAGTCAACACAGGGCTGCTTTGGATTCTGAGAGAATTTTGCCACCCACCCCCCTCTGGCCCAGCTCCAGCCAGCTGCAAATTGTCTGGATCCAGCCGCTCCGACACACTGATGTTATCGGCCTCGCAGTGCCTGGAGCACGCAGATAGGAACAGGCAATGGCGCCGTCTCACCGGACGCGGTAATGTAATTTAGTTTCTGAAATCCAAGTATAAAATCTTGAAAGCTGACTTTTTTTTAATCTACCTCAGGAGGGGGGGGGGCGGGTGATGGTGTGGAATTCCCAGCAGAACCATCTAAATAGGGAAATGGCTTCTGTCATGTATTAATAAATAGTTCAAAGCAATGGAGAAACATACAGAGAGGTTTTGTAGGGAAAGTAAGTGCCTAGTCTTTCTTGCTTCCTCTGAGCTGTGAGGACCACTCCATTCGTGTGAACCCCAGGCTGGGGCTAGAAGTGCCTCTCCCGAGCATTCCTGTGAGAGCCCCCTGAGCTAGGGAGATGGGACAGGCACCAGCCTCCGCTGGGGGCATGCCATAGCAGTTTGAGGGGGTCTCAACGAGCCCTTTTTTTTTTTTTTTTTTGAAAGAAGTTCCTCAGACCAGGATGAAGGCAAAGAAGCAGTCACTTGCCTTTCCTTCCGTTTCCCCAACCTCACCTCTTCCCCCGGCTTACTACACTTTGCGTCACTGGTCTTTGCTCCTAATGGAGCACCAAGATCCTCCCCACCTCCTGCCCCTCTTCTGGCTAGATCTTGTCCTTCAGGGCTGAGCTGACACATCACCCCTTAAAAGTAGCTTCCCATGAACACCAGGCTACGTTAGGTCCCTCTACCACATACTCTCATAGTCCTTCCCCTCATACATTTCAACTCCAAGTCACCTTCTCGTGGGGACTGATCACTGCTAGCCGAGCAGACAAGGCTTTCTTTGTGACCCAAGGTCAGGCTCAGATTTTGCTTGCAGATAAACACTCCCATCACTGTATGAGTGCGGCCCAACTCTTATTGTCAAGCGTCAGAGGAGTGGGCAGCCCGCGTGGAATCCAAACCATCAGAAAACCCTTTGGAGGGAGACAGGGGTTGGGCTGCTCTGATCCTCTGTCTGTTCAGAGTGACTTCTGACAACCTGGGGCTTGCAGCCGTGTTTACCAGGCAGTGAACCACCCAAGGCAGGGGAGCTCTTGGGAGTTCAGACATTAGGGCAAGGAGATGGCAAAAAGAAACAAAAAAACACAAGAAATCTCCCCAAATGGTACACACAACCTCTGGCTGAAGAGTAGGGCCTGGGGCTTCCACTTTTGCCTGTGAATTGCACTGAGAGTCTAGACAGGTCGTTTCTCTCTTTGAGCTCCCAGGTCTGTTTTTATTCGGGCCCTGAGATTCTAGAAAGAGCCTCCAGGCCAGAGAGTAAATGAGTTGTCCCAGGTCAATGCCAGATGGCAGCCCTGGGATTAGAAATCATGGGCCCTTCTTTCCAGCCGGCTGCTCCCTCCCCTGAGTCCTGAACTGTTTCTTCTTCTAAATGCTCAGGATTGTATTCAATTTAGTAAGGTTTGTGGTCACATAATTACTGCTCCTAAGTAAAACAATGACTACAGAGCATCCGCTGTAAGGAAGGCAAACATGGGGGCACCTTTGACCTTGAGAGAACAGCCAAGAGCAAGCTCTGGCTGAGGTTAGGCCTGTTCTACTTGAACAAAAACCAACGCAAACAACTCTCTTGGGATCTGGCAGAGACCTCATCTGTTCTCATTTCTTCTCCAGGCTTCCTCGTGTGTCAGAAGCTTGCGCTTAATACCACAGTAAGGGCCTCTCCTGGAAGCTGGAATACACTATTTTCAGGGGCAAGAGGGATGGTCTGGATCCAGATCCCCTGAGCATCTTTTCGTCTATAAACTAGTGACTACATTGTTAACGCTCCCAGCTCCAGGAGCACCAGACAGCTACACCTCTTCAGGTGAGGCTGGGGCAGCCCTCGTCCTAGCCCAAACTCTGCCAGGCCCACTCAGGCCTCAGGGAACACTGAACGTTCTTTTCTCCTCCCTGCCTTTCCCTGTCCCGTTATGACTGGCTAGTGCTAAGAGAGGGAGCCTGCAGCGGTCCTCTGGTGGTTTCACTATTGCTATCGCACCTGCTTCTTTGACCAGAAAGTTCTCTGAGGATGAGGCACGTAATGGCCTTTGGGCTCAGACACTGCCTTCAGTCAGGGACCCAGGAGCCTATGAGAGGTGGAGGAAGCAGTGGAGGAGATCCTTGCACAAGGCCCAGAGCAAGGCTGTTGGAAGGGATCGGATCCTGAGTGTTTTCACTCAGGCTCAATGCAGGCAGACTTACCTTCCCTCCTCAATCACCAGCCCAAGCAATCAAAGCGCACAGTAACCTCATTTGCTGGCTCTGATTCATTTAGCCATGGACGAGGCCTGGAGGTAGAGGAGGAATTTCAACTAGAAAATCCAGGCCCTAGCAGATGATTACGATTCCTCTGCCCCTCTAGACTCCTCACACACACCCCTCCTCTAAATGATTTGGGGAATAAGGAAGGGAACCCCTCTATAGTGCGAATTTAACTCTCCTCTACCTAGAGGCCATGTGCATGTCTAGGGCTGGGGCGACAGGCTGTTTCATTTCTGCTTCTACTTGCTACACCTGCCCCCACCCCCACTTTATGTCAGTGCCCTTCCCCTAAAAAAAGATGTCTTTAAATTCAGTGTACTCCCACTGCCAGGCTGAAGGTATAGTGACAGCTTGTGAAAGGTTCCGGCTTCAGGCCTTGAAACCTGCTCAATGCTTCCCCTCAGTTTCCCCTGCCTCATACCCCCCACTCTCAGATTGAAGAGGGGAGTACAGGGGTATTAGACAAAGGCTCTTTTAACACTTCTTGTTCCTCTAGACTCTTACCACCCCCTATCCCCACTCACTCAGAGTCCTACAGCCCTGAGGTAACAGGATGGCAGATCCTGACCAGGGACAGCCCAGGAGATGACATGGTGGTCTTGAAGGCTTATTTCACTTTCACAGTGATGGTGACCTCAACAGAGAGCTCAGTCAGGCTAGATGTGTATGGGCGTGGGGGTGGGGCAGGGGTTGGAGGGGATAAGGGGGCGTCCCCGGATCCATAGG
This sequence comes from Balaenoptera acutorostrata, assembly GCF_949987535.1. Lineage (NCBI taxonomy): Eukaryota > Metazoa > Chordata > Mammalia > Artiodactyla > Balaenopteridae > Balaenoptera > Balaenoptera acutorostrata. The sequence goes on along the minus strand of NC_080069.1, from coordinate 43,236,228 downwards.
ACTAATCTTGGAAAGAGAAGAGGCCAGGCCCCTTTCGCAGCTAGAGACGTGTGCAGGAAAGCTATTCAAAATCAGATAGGCAAGGGCCTTAAGGACTCAGGCACCTAGCCTTTGCAGACCTGGCAGGGACTGGGCTCCTTTATTTATTTATTTATTTTTGCGGCAAGCAGGGGCTACTCTTCATTGTGGTGCGCGGGCTTCTAACTGCGGTGGCTTCCCTTGTTGCGGAGCATGGGCTCTAAGTGCACAGGCTTCAGTAGTTGTGGTGCACAGGCTCAGTAGTTGTGGCTCGCGGGCTCTAGAGCGCAGGCTCAGTAGTTGTGGTGCGGTGCACAGGCTTAGTTGCTCCACGGCATGTGGGATCTTCCTGGACCAGGGCTTGAACCCGTGTCCCCTGCATTGGCAGGCGGATTCTTAACCACTGCACCACCAGGGAAGCCCGGGACTGGGCTCCTTTAGGAGCTATCCAGGGTTCTGAACTGCCTCCACCTGAAGACCTTGGTGGCTTTGGACAAGAGCCCTGCCTGCCAATTAATGCAGAACCTAAATGTCGCTGGCTCCTCTCTGCTCATCCCTGATACCAGCTGCCTGCTTGGACCCATGGCCCACACGGCCTGAAGTAGTTCCAGAATGACTCTAATCACCCTCTATGGCTGCAGCCTGGGCTTCACGCCAGCAGCCTGACTCCCTGGCCAGCTTTTCAACAAGAGGTGAGTTTGAGGATATTGGTGTGTGTGAAAAACTATCTCCCAATCCCTGTGGAAGCTCAGGACTAAATGAGCCTGGCTCAGGGACAAGGTGACCATAGGGAAGGGAGAGACTTCTCCATGTGACACGTCCTCAGACAGCTCAGCAGCTCCTCCCTTCACCTCAGCGGCTGCTGCACACACTCAGTTCACACGTGCACACACATACACAAATGCCAGATTCTCTGTACTGTCACTGCAGAGCCTGTATGCTGCAGAAAAGGTAGAGTCTTCTTCGTCTGCACTTTTGTAGAATGCACCTGCTTTGTTCCCATCATGGACATTACAGAAATTTGGCAAAGAGCACCAAAACTTAAGTAAATAAAATAAAGTATTTCTTTCTTTTTCTGAATTCAAGAGGAATTCATGGTCATTGTAAAAAGTCCAGATAAGCAGAAAAGAAGAAGAAAAAAATCATCACCCTCAATCCTACCATCCAGAGCTATATCCTGTGTTAACCTCCTGGCATACAGCCTGGATTCTTGTGTGTGTGTGTGTGTGTGTATGTGTGTGTGTGTGTGTACAAGTGCGCACACATGTGAGTCTTGATAAGAGCAGTATAGTGCAGTGGTTAAAATCATGGGTTAAGTTCTGCCTCTGCCATTTACTTATCTGTATGGTCTTGATCAAATTTCTAACATCTCTGGGCCTGTTTTTCATCTTTAACATGGGGAAAATAATAGTACCCATCTCACAGGGTTGTTGGGAGGATTAAATGGGATAATGTATATAAAGTGCTTACCACAGGCCCTAACACATGGTAAGCAGTCATACACCCTCAGATAAATCATTCTGTAATATTATTTAATGCCTAATTTAAAAACACAGATTATTCTCCATCTCAGATAAAAGCTGAGGAGAAGATGAATAAGTTCAGTTTACTTCATTTCTTGTCTGGCCTAACTTTCTAGGCCCCCGGGGGATAAAATGGGTCTTGGGAAAGAGAATGGCCATCTAGCTCAGAAAGGTAAAAAGCAGTCCTTGATCCAGGGCTTCTAGCTTTTAGCCTGAGTTCTGCAGCCAGGAGATGGCAGGGGCTTCCTTCTGGTCAAGGTCCTCTCCTCTCCTTGAGCTTTGGGCCCCAGCCCTCTGGCCCACTTGCTCTGGCCAGCACTTTCTGCCTCTCTGCCCTGGAGTATCCCACTCTCCTCCAGGGGCTTCTTCCTCTTGTCACCCACTCAAGTCCATCTGCCTGGCTGAGCTGGTTCCCTCTCTGTCGGGGTCCCAGCCATTTGGTTCCTATATCCATCCCACCCCACCGCCCCACCTCTCCATGCCTGCTCTTCTGACACTGACTTCCTAGTTAAAACCCAATGGTCTTTTCTCAGGTGATCTTCCACCACCTTTCAGCATCATTGGGCAGTGCTGACCAGATCTTTCTAGAAATTCTGTTTTCTCTTGGCATTTATGAAAACATTCTACCCCTGTTTTGACCACCCTTCCAATGGTTCCTCCTCTCATACTCTGGACATAGATGTTCTTCTCAGTAAGGCCACTGGCTCTCTTTCTATGTGGTCTCTCCTGGCATGTGGAAATATAATAGTAACGTAAACTTATTATTTCAAGTAATATCTCTCTGGGTTCTACTCTCAAATCTATAGCTCTATCTCTGACTACTCTCCTAAGCTCCAGGCCCACACTTCCAACTGCCTACTACTTCTGATGCCACACTCCTCCCCCCAGCCTAGTTCTTCCTTTTAACTACCCTTATTTTGTTAATGACACAACCACTTTCCCAGTAAACTAAACTCAAAAAATAAGGGGTCATTTAAAAATTTTTTTATTTTGAAATAATTTTATATTTATAGAAGAGTTATGAAGACAGTGCAGAGAGTCCTTGTATGCCCTTGACCCAGCTTCTCCTAATGTTAGCATCTTACAGAACCATGGTACATTGACCAAATCAATACTATTCACTAAACTACAGACTCTATGCAATTTCTCCAGTTTTCCCATTGATATCCCTTTTTCTGTACCAGGATCCATATTGCATTTCATCGACATGTCTCCATGGTCGCCTGAGTTTCTCAGTCATTTCTTGACTTTCAGGACCTTGACTTTTGAGGCATACTGGTCAGGTATTTTCTAGAATGTTCCCTCAATTTGGATTTGTCTGCTGTTTTCTCATGATTAGATTGAGGTTATGGGTTTCTGGGAAGAATACCACATAGGAGATGTGTCCTCATCACAACATATCAGAGGGAACATGACTTATTGCTAGTGATGTTAACTAATCACTTAGGGTGGTGTTTGCCAGATTTCTCCACTATAAAGTTACAACTTTTCTTTTATTCTGACCATATTCTATTAGTTGTAAGCTAGTCACTAAGTCCAGGCCACACTCAAGGGGAGGGGAATTAAGTTCCACTTCCTAGAGGGGGGAGGATCAAAGAATTTGTGGACATATGTTAAAACTACCACAGTAAATAATACATATTTTGGGAGAGATTCTGATAGGCTATGCAAATATCTTGTTTTTCCTTAAAGTTTCATCCCCTAGTTTTTAGCAATCAGTGGATCCTGCCAGCAACAATTATTACTATGATGTTCTAATGGCAATTTTAAAATTTCCCTCATTCTTTCTATAAATAAATGTAAACTTTAAATTTTAATAAGCTTTTCTATACATAAAAATTGGAATTCTTCTGCAAGGAAAATTTGTCCCTTCTCCCCAGTTTATTTATTTATTTATTCAATCATTTATTTTTATCAGTATGGATTAATGTACATTTATGTCCCTGTGGGTGGTTATAATCCAATGTAATTGTTATTTATTTTGTTACTCAAATTGTTCCAGCTTTGGCCAGTGGGAGCTCTTTCAAGTTGGCTCCTGTCTCTTTTTGACCTGCCTGTGGGGTCATTTTGACCCACTTCTTTTCCCTTTATCTTTCTGGCAAGCTAATCATGAACCTATGGTAGCACTTTCTTCAAAATATCTAACATTTATCTTTTTTTTTTTTTTTTTTAAGCCTTCTCTCAGCCAGCATCCTGCTTCAGGTCCTTATCATCTTATTCCAGGCCCACTGCAGTGGTGACCCACTCATTACCCTAACGTGGCTCTTCTTCCTCCAACTTACCCTGTGCATTGCTCTTAAATTACCCTTCTGGGAATTAAACACTGCTCTGATTACAGTATTCCCTGGTTCAAGACCCTTCAATGGCTCCCATCACTTAAAAACTCCTTGACCTGACATTCAATAGTTGTAACAACGTTTTGCCAATCTGGCTGCTTCTCCAATTGCTCATCCAATTGCTTCTCCAATTGCTCATCTTTCTAAATCCTTTGTTCTCTTTGCTCCAGCTGTCAGCCCTATATGCAGATGCCTTCCAATTTCTGTGTCTAGCCCTACCTAGTGTATAATTTTAAGCCATTAAAAAAACTATACTGGTGTCTATAACTTACAAAAGTAATACATGTTCAATGGGGAAAATTAAAACAATACAGAAGCAGTTAAGACAGAAAATGAGTCTCTACTCTCCTCTGCCCTCCCCCTTCCTCAGGTTGTTTAAGAATGAAGTGACCTTTCCAGATTGTTCAGTATCTCTCCTATCTCCCTATTAAGTTGCTACATCATAGCAAACAGATTTAGAGACATGCTTCTTGCCTTAAGGGTTTATAATGCAAATCAGAAAAGGTTAAATTCAGAAAAATACATATCTTTATGTTTGTATTGCACTTATGCTTTCAAAGCTTTTCCCTTAATATTATCTCATTTAGTCTCTGACAATCCTAAGAGATAGAAAACAGCATCTCTATATTGTTATTATTATTAATATTTTTTAAGAGCAGTTTTAGGTTCACAGCAAAATTGAGGGGAAGGTACAGAGATTTCCCATACACCCCCTGCTCCCACATATGCAGTCTCCCCCTTTATCAACATTCCCACTAGCATGATACAGGCTTACCACTTTTATTGTGCTTCGCAGATATTGCATTTTTTACAAATTGAAGGTTTGTGGCAACCTTGCATCAAGCCAGTCTACTGGCACCATTTTTCCAACAGCATTTGTTCACTTCATGTCTCTGTATCACGTTTTGGTAATTCTCACAATACTTCAAACATTTTCATTCTTATTATATTTATTATGGTGATCTGTGATTAGTGATCTTTAATGTTATTAATGTAATTGTTTTGGGGCACCACAAACTATACCCATATAAGATCATGAACTTAATAAATGTAGTATGTACTCTGACTGCTCCACCAACTGACCATTCCCATCTCTTTCCCTTTCCTCAGGCCTCCCTATTCCCTGAGTTACAATAATATTGAAATTAGGCCAATTAATAACCCTACAATGACCTCTAACTGTTCAAGTGGAAGGAAGAATCGGATGTCTCTCACTTTAACTGAAAAACTGGAAAAGATTAAGCTTAGTGAGGAAGGTTGTCAAAAGCCAAGATAGGCTGAAAACTAGGCCTCTTGCCCCAAACAGTTAGGCCAGTTGTGAATGCAAAGAAAAAGTTCTTGAAGGAAATTAAAAGTGCTACTCCAGTGAACACAAGAATGATAGGAAAGTGAAACAGCCTTATTAATGATATGAAGAAAGCTTTAGTGGTGTGGATAGAAGATTACACCAACCACAACATTCCCTTAAGCCAAAGCCTAGTCCAGAGCAAGGCCCTGACTCTTTTCAATTCTGTGAAGGCTGAGAGAGGTGAAGAAGCTGCAGAAGAAATGTTTGAAGCTAGCAGAGGCTGGTTTATGAGATTTAAGGGAAGAAGCTGTCTCCAGAACATAAAAGTGCAAGGTGAAGCAGCAAGTGCTGATGTACAAGCTGCAGTAAATCATCCAGAAGATCTAGCTAAGATAATTAATGACGGTGGCTACACTAAACAACAGATTTTCAATGTAGATGTAACAGTCATATTGGAAGAAGATGACATCTAGGACTTTCATAGCTAAAGAGGAGAAGTCAATGCTTGGCTTCAAAACTTCATAGGACAGGCTGACTCTCCTGTTAGGGGTTAATGCAGCTGGTGAGTTTAAGTTGAAGCCAGTGCTCATTTACCATTCCGAAAATCCAAGGACCCTTAAGAATTATGCTAAATCTACTCTGCCTGTGCTCTATAAATGGAACAACAAAACCTGGATGACAGCACATCTGTTTACAACATGGTTTACTGAATATTTTCAGCCCACTGTTGAGACCTACTACTTAGGAAAAAAGGTTCCTTTCAGAATATTACTGCTCAGGAATTCCCTCGTGGTCCAGTGGTTAGGGCTCCGTGCTCTCACTGCCAACAGCCCGGGTTCAATCCCTGGTCAGGGAACTAAAATCCCACAAGCCGCACTGTGTGGCAAAAAAAAAAAAAAAAGAAGAAAAGTACTGCTCATTGACATTGTACCTGGTCACCCAAGAGCTCTCTGATGGAGATGTATTACAATGAAATTAATGTTGTTTTCATGCCTGCTAACACAACATCCATTCTGCAGTCCATGGATCAAGGAGTAATTTTGACTTTCAAGTCTTATTATTTAAGAAATACATTTTGTAAGGCTATAGTTGCCATAGGGAGTGATTCCTCTGATGAATCTGGACAAAGTCAGTTGAAAATCTTCTAGAAAGGATTCACCATTCTAGATGCCAGTAAGAACATTTGTGATTCATGGGAAGAGGTAAAAATATCAATATTAACAGGAGTTTGGAAGAAGCTGATTCCAACCCTCATGAATGACTTTGAGGGGTTCAAGACTTCAGTGGAGAAAGTAACTGCAGATGTGGAGGAAATAACAAGAGAACTAGAATTAGAAGTGGGACTTGAAGATATGACTGAATTGCTGCAATCTCATGATAAAGCTTTAATGGATGAGGAGGTGCTTCTTATGGATGAGCAAAGAAAGTGGTTTCTTGAGATGAAATCTACTCCTGGTGAAGATGCTGTTAAGATTGTTGACACGATAATAAAGAACTTAGAATGTTACATAAACTTAGTTGATAAGGCAGTGGCAGGACTTGAGAAGATTAACTCCAATCTTGAAAGAAGTTCTACTGTGGGTAAAATATTATCAAACAGCATTGCATGCTTTGGAGAAATTTTTCATGAAAGGAAGAGTCCATCAATGCAGCAAATTCTTTGTTGTCTTATTTTAAGAAACTTCCACAGCCACCCCAACCTTCAGTAGCCACCACCCGGATCAGTCAGTAGCCACCAACATCAAAGCAAATCCTCCACCAGCAAAAATCTTACGACTCGCTGAAGGCTCAGATGGTGGTTAGCAGTTTTTAGCAATAAAGTATTGTTGTTTTTTAAATTTTATTTATTTATTTTTGGCTGCGTTGGGTCTTCGTTGCTGTGCAAGGGCTTTCTCTAGTTGCGGCAAGCGGGGGCCACTCTTCATCGCGGTGCGCGGGCCTCTCACTATCGTGGCCTCTCTTGTTGCGGAGCACAGGCTCCAGACGCGCAGGCTCAGTAGTTGTGGCTCACGGGCCTAGTTGCTCCACGGCATGTGGGATCTTCCCAGACCAGGGCTCGAACCCGTGTCCCCTGCATTGGCAGGCAGATTCTCAACCACTGCGCCACCAGGGAAGCCCCCTAAAGTATTTTTAATTAAAGTATGCACATTGTTTTTTTTTTAGACATAATGCTATTGCACACTTAACGGACTACAGTATAGTGTAAACATAACTTTTATATGCACTGGAAATCAAAAAAAACTGTGTAACTCACTTTATTGCAACATTTGCTTTATTGCAGTGGTCTGAAACCAAACCCACAATATCTCTGAGGTATGTCTGTACATTTGTTACAATTGATGAGCCTATATTGACATATCATAATCACCCAAAATCCATAGTTTACATTATGTTTCACTCTTGGTGTTGTACATTCTATGGGTTTGAACAAATGTAAAATGACATGTACCCATCACTATGGTATCACACATAATATTTTCACGGCCCTAAAAATCCAGTGTCTATTCTTTATCCCAATTTGATAGAGAAAAAAGATGATACCCTGTAACGCTGAGCAGCTTCCCTTAAGTCCCCTAGCAAGGGCTTCATCCCAAGTTTCCTGACCCCTTTCCTACTTTACCACATAAAAAGGCCATACTGAAAACCACAACACAATGAGCGGCAACACTAATGGGAGGAAGGCCAGAAGCCAAAGAGAATCCCTCAGAAGGCTGACACATCAGTGATCCTGTCTTTATCTTGGGGGATGTGAGAGTAATTTTGTCCCCGTGCTTCTCTTTTATGGTGAAGGTGAGACTGCACATATCTAAACAGGAGATAAGAGACAGGAATGTATCTGATCAATGTGGATGGCTTTCTCTTCCCAAAGAAATGCCCAGCCTCCCAAAATCCTCAGGGTTCTGCAGAACTTGAGAAGGAAGTGAAAAGAAATGAGTCAACTGTGGCCAGTGAAAGCTGGAGGTGCCCAGCAGGGACAAGATTGGCCAGACAAGTGGCATATAGGTATCTGGCAGCATTTCCATAGCCAATTCATCTCACCAATTTGTTGGTATGCATACCTGATTGGAGAATGTGGGAATTATGAGGCAAGAGCTAATCTCCTGGGTAGGCATGATACAGTAGAAAGAAAATGATTTTTCACCATTTGTTTCCTAAGATGGGGGAAAAATGATTAGAGAAAAAATAACATTGGTTTGTTATAACAAATTCAAATACAGAGAAGAATGTGAAAGTTCTCCTGTAAGTCAGAACTGTTACCAGTTTATTGTATATTTTTAGACTTTTAAAATGTATAATTGTATTTATAAATTTAAACATAGATGAATCAGATCATCCATATTCCAAATGTATGTGAAAATGTTAGCTTTTATGTTATATGCATTTTACCAAAATAAAAATATATATCTTGAACAACTTTTCATGCCAATCCATATTAGATCTTACCTCCTCTTTTACAAGGCTGGCCTGCCTATATGCTGTGGGGTGGATGTACCATGATTTATTTAATCAGTCCCCACTGATGGAGATTTATGTTGTTTGCTTTCTTTTCTTTTTCCCCCTCACTATCATAATGTTGCAGCTATTATAACTACTATAATGTTATAATATTATATATATTTATTTATAACTATTATAATATCTTGGAGGGGGGGAATCTTTATACACTTATCTATTTCTTCAGTTTAATACATTCCTAGAAGTAGAACTGCTGAGGGGGTCAGTGGGCATGCACACATTATGTTGCCAGTTTTCTTTCCAGAGAGGCTGTGATAATGTACATTCTCACCAAAGGGGTATGGGGGATACTCAGGTTTTGAAGTCAGAAGACCTGAATTATATGGTTCTAAGGCCAGCTGGCTGTATGACTTTGGCAAGTTACCTTTCTTAATATCCCTTTACTTTCCAGGCCAGTGTTAGAATTAAATGAAATAATGTATGTATTGGGTTGGTTCATTTGGGTTTTTCGTAAGTAAGATGTTATGGAAAAACCCAAACGAACTTTTTGGCCAGCCCTATATAAAACACTTTGCAGAATGCCTGACACCTATAGCAAATGGTAGCTCTTTTTTGTTTTATGTTGTTCTCTCCTCATTTACTTGGTTTCCATCTAGTCTAAAGTATTCATCAGTCCCAATTTCCTTGGCCACCAAAGGGAGCTTGGGATACTAACTAACTTGAGATTTTCTAATCAGCAGCAAGAGGTATTGCCCCCTTACTGAGTCTGAATTTCCCAGGAAAGCTTTGAAGCCAATTTCCAGAGCTCTATCTTTAGTGACTAAATCACAAAGAGACAAGCTCTCCGCCTCTCAATGACCTTTCCTAGGATCTTAATCAGGCCATGCTTTACTTCCCAGAACACTGCCAATCAGGCCATTTCAACAGCTGGCCCTTCAGCTCTCCAAAACAGGACACTGCATTAGGCCCTGGAGGCTACAAAGAGTACATGGAAAACAGAGAGGAGACAGACCTTAAGACACAGGTACCCCGGGACACTGGGGAGTCCAGCTTAGATTCCCATCCCTATGTCCTTCCACAGTATGGCCCAAAAGCAGGAGGGTTGGAACTGGATTATGGCTTCTTGGGGCTTTAAGTTCCAAAAATATGGGTTTAGGGTTGAAATTAACCAGGTCCCAGTGACAGAAGGTACTCAGTGACAACTCTCCAAACTGCCAAAAGGGGGCAGTGTAGTGTTATGGTTAAGAGCATGGGCTTTGACTCCACACACCTGGGCTTGAAACAGGGCTTTGCCACGAATTAACTGTGTGACCTTGGGTCTCACTTGCCTTCTCTGAAGATTAAGGGTATACCTTCTTCATACTGTTGAAAGGATGAAATTAAATGTCTGTCTGGTGGCAGACACACAGTACTCATAAAAAGCAGGACACAAATCTGTAGGGTGTATATGATTGAATATGATAGCCAGATATGACATGGCGTTACCAAATAAAAGAGACAAGATTGACTCCATTTATTTATTCATTCATTTGTTCATTCAGCCTTTCATTCAACAGATATCTAGTGAATGTTTACTATATGTTAAGGAAACTTGTGAGGCACAGGAGACATAATGAGAAATAAAAATAGATATGATCTCTGCCTTCATGAAACTTGGTCTTCATAAGGACCCATGTGAACAGAATAATCATACAAACATAAGTAAAATTATAAATGTAAAAAGTGAAATAAGGAGAAGGCCACTGACCAAGTCTAGAGTTCAAGAGAAGCCCTCTATGATGAAATTATAGCTGAGCTAAGATCTGAAGGATGTGTAAGAGTAACCAAAAAAAAGGTAGAAGGTGCAGGAAAGGCATTTCAGGCAGAAGGAACAACATGAGCAAAGGTTCTAAATCAGAAGAGAGTCTAGGACATCAGAGAAGTGGAGGAAAAGCCAGTGAGGTTGGCTGCGGTCATGGGGTATGAGATCAGCTGGAGAGGAAGGCAGGAGCCAGACCACACAAGGCCTTGTAGGCCATGTTAAAGATTTGAGTCTTCATAGTAAGAACAAGCTGTTAAGATGTAATGTGCTGTATTGGGCATCCTTGCTACTTGGCAATGCTTTCCTCTGATATTTCCTTTCATGGGGATGAAAAGGATAGGGCTTTACACAATTCCTGCTGCAGCCATCTGGGAGAAAGCAGCAAAGAAGTACTCTGCAGCAGGTCTCTTCCCAAGACAGAATGAGTCCCTCTAGATCCTCACTGCCCAAGGAAGAACTAGACATAGGAAGAATGTGAATGGGGCAACCAGGGCTGTGAGACTCATCAGAAATTCTATACTGGGTAAATGGGCTGTCACTACAAAGCTAATGTTTTCTTTTTTTTTTTTTTTTTTTAATTTTATTTATTTATTTATTTATGTATTTATGGCTGTGTTGGGTCTTCGTTTCTGTGCGAGGGCTTTCTCTAGTTGCGGCAAGTGGGGGCCACTCTTCATCGCGGTGCGCGGGCCTCTCACTATCGCGGCCTCTCTTGTTGCGGAGCACAGGCTCCAGACGCGCAGGCTCAGTAATTGTGGCTCACGGGCCTAGTCGCTCTGCGGCATGTGGGATCTTCCCAGACCAGGGCTCGAACCCGTGTCCCCTGCATTAGCAGGCAGATTCTCAACCACTGCGCCACCAGGGAAGCCCAAAGCTAATGTTTTCTGGCTGCTGCGTAGCAAGCCTCCAATTCTCAGCTTCCCTGCACTATCAGATGCTCCTTTGCATTGGTCATAATGACTAAGGGACTAATAGCTATTAGGGTGGGTGGTGGTGGTGCAGCACTCCTGGGGGCAGGGGCAGGGCCCAGGGGTGGGTTCAGGTTGGCAGGAAGCAGCTCTCAAGCTCTGTGTGCCTTTCTGGTTAGCTGGCTCACAGTACCCGTGTTGCTTGCACTGTTTGCTTGGGGCATATACACACTTAGAAGTGCAAAGTCTTTCCAGTCTCTCCTGTGTGAGGAGAGACACTGGGAGTGAAGATACTGGGCAGCACGGGAATGCTAGAAGTCCCAGAAGGTGGTGGTCGTGTTCTAGCCCTCAGAAGTTTTTGAACTTGGTTGGAAAGAGAAAGGGCCTAAGAGTGCTGGAGCTGCCCATCCAACCCCTCCTCCTGCCTCTCCCGGCCCACAGTCGGGCTAAACAGGAAACCAGGCTTGGTTCCCTGCCAGGGCCCAGGCTGGGGCAGGAAGCTCAGGAAACAAGTGAGAAAGACCCTCCTCAGCATAGAAGAAGGCTGCTCAGAAATCCCTGGGAAGGTAAGATCAACCCAGCTCCTGCTGAACAATCTCCCAGGGGAGGAAGAGACTGGAACTGCCTCTACTCTCCAGCATGGCCAAGTGTGGCCCTCACAGGATTCACAGAGCTCAGACCTAGGAGCTCCATAAGGAAAGACAGTGCTGCCTCAGCGAGAACACACTCCAAGTAAGGACCCTCCCCTCAGAACCCAGGTCCACTGTGAAGTGGGTTGGGTACATGTGGTCTAAAGACAACCTAGGGCCATCTTGGGTTGATAAGGAAGGAAATGATGGAATAGGGTAAGGGCAGTGGTAGAAAAAGTAGACCTAAAAAAGAGAGGGCTAGGGATATCTGTAATATCTCTGGGGACAAAGGCAGAGAATTGACAGGGGTTCTCTGTTGTCCAAATGTGAAGGAAACTCCTAATGAAATAATGGGCTGAGTCACAGACAGAGAACAGACTTGTGGTTGCCAAAGGGGAGGAGGGGTGGGGGAGGGATGGATTAGGAGTTTGGGATTAGCAGATGCAAACTATTTTATATAGAATGGATAAACAACAAGGTCCTACTGTAGAGCACAGGGAACTATATTCAATATTGTGTAGTAAACCATAATGGAAAAGAATTTGAAAAAGCATATATATATATATATATATATATATATATATAACTGAATCACTTTGCTGTACAGCAGAAATTAAAACATTATAAATTAACTATACTTGAATAAAAATAAATTTAGAAAAAAAGAAAGAATGGACTGAGGCGATAGCCATCAATGGCTGCTAAAAGCATTATGTGAAAGGCTGACGGAGGGATCAGGCTAACTACACAACTGATCAATCTGAACAACACAAAAAGTAGGACAACCATGTGTCCTGTGCCTCCTGACATGATGCAAGAGGAAATACAAAGCACCACCTTGGAAGGATCCTTCACAAAAAATGTTGAATCAAAATCTGATCAGACCTTGAGATTTAATTACCACTTTGCAGAAATACAGGAGACAGAGGACTATAGATGAAATAATTATTCAAAGTAATCCAGTGGGTGGGTACAGGTGAAACAAGATTAGCCCTAGGTTGATAGTTATTTAAGTTGAGTGGTTGATTTTACCTTTTTCCCTACTTTATATGTGTTTGAAATTTTCCATGACAAAATGTTTTAAAATTTTGAAGAAGGTCTGCAGACAGGAAACTGCCTCCTTCTCCAGCCCACAGACCTGTGGGAAGAGTAGTTGCAACATGGACTTTTTCAAATGTTTCCTGAGCCCTGAGAGTTGGCCTGTGAGAGCGGAAACAGCAGCAGGACATCCTCCGCTAGCCTCAGTAGTGGGGTTCTCCAGGAAGGTCCACTCCACCAACAGGACTCTGCAATAGCCATGGCTGGGACGGGCAGGGCCTCCTTCAGCCCAGGCCCACTCAATTGAACCCCCTCTGGGAATCAATGGGAGCACAGAGCACTTCCATCTCTAGCCCGGCCTGATCAGGGTCCTGTCAAGGAGGCCAAGGACTCTTCTCATTTGGTGATAAGTAGAATAAACCATCTTCTCACCCTCTCCTGTAAAAGCTCCCTTGGGAAGCACATGCAAAAAATGGAAATCGGGCTTCCCTGGTGGCTCAGTGGTTGAGAATCTGCCTGCTAATGCAGGGGACACAGGTTCGAGCCCTGGCCTGGGAAGATCCCACATGCCGCAGAGCGGCTGGGCCCGTGAGCCACAACTGCTGAGCCTGCGCGTCTGGAGCCTGTGCTCCGCAACGAGAGAGGCCCGCGCATCGCGATGAAGAGTGGCCCCCACTTGCCACAACTGGAGAAAGCCCTCGCACAGAAACGAAGACCCAACACAGCCAAAATCAATCAATCAATCAATCAATCAAACATACGCATCTGATTCAAGATCCTCATTAAAAAAAAAAAAAAAATACCACTGCTTTTTAAAAAAAAAAAAAAAAATGGAAATCACCAACCCCTTAATCACCATCAACTTTTAGATCAGAAATGATACAGTAATTTGCAGTTCATTGTCATGTACATGATCTTCTTTATTTATAAAATAAATAAATAAAATAAAGAGTCTGAAAGATTAGGAGCCTGGCCAAAGGTCATAACAAAAGGGCTAGAGCTAGAATGTACCCAGCCGACTTCCTACCAAGGCTGTGCATAGCTCCTGCCCTGGGGCCCATGTCCTTCACTAGCTCTCCCTGATCTCTGCACCCCCCTCAAGGATACTCAGACCAATTCCCCTCATGGGAGTTCCCTAAGACTACCTGGCTGCTGTAGCTCAGCCCCTGGCGAACAAAGGATCTGAAACAAGAAGTTCCATCAGGAAGCTGATAAGGAGGCTAATAGATGAGCAAACCCTGGGGGCTGACTGGTTCCCTTTGGTGCCAGAGTTTTCTACCATCCCCCAATTTGGTCTCCCTCCTCGACTCCATGTAATTTTCCCTCCTCTTCCCCAAACTACTTACTAGCCACCACCTCCTCCCTACGTCATTATCCCCACTTGGCCTTTCTCTAAGCTTATGATCTCCTCTGAGCCAGGGCTGGAAGCAGCAGGCTTGCTGAGAGCAAAGAGGACTTTCTGGAAGCTGAAACCCTCAGGGAACCCCTCTGGGATTTGCAGGAGGCCCAATGGAGGCCCCTCTCACCAGCTGCTGCAATTTACATGCCAATGTGACTGCTGGCTTTCCCACCAGAAGCAGGCCTGCTCCTGGACAGAACAGCTTGTAGCATTTGGTTTTTGTGGTAAGGAGAACGTGAACCCCATGCCTGCCACACAAAGAACAGGACATCCAGGGTGGCACTCTTGCCTCCCTCTAAGAGCTCCAGATATATATATATTTTCATCTCCAGGAGGATGTGTGCAAGTCATCCAGTGGTGGAAGATCCAGGTAGGAGTTCTTCATCAGCAGAGCTAAGTTTTTTGCTCACTAAATATTACACATCACAACTCTATTAACAGCTTTTCCAGCCTCACAACAAAGTGGGCAGCACAATCATCAGCTGTGCTACCAACAGGAGGGCGGCTGGATTGGCTCTCCCATGTTCTCCTGCGTCTTTCTCTCCTGAAAGCTGACCTCATGGTGCAAAGGGAGAGGATGGAGAAAGGCCAGTCTGTAAGGGACTCAGACTGCAAACTCAGCTGGGAGCCCCCACCCCACTTCTGGGAGCAAGGAGCAAGTCCCTCCTTGTCAGAGCACTCAAGCCCTTTCTCACCCTGTGGTCTGAGCTCAAACATCACTTTCTCATAGGAGCCTTGCCTGACATCCCCAATCTAATATGGGAGGCTGTATTATTCTCTCTCATGTCTTTTCTGTCACTTGTCATAGTTTGTCATTGTAATTTTGTTTGTGCGCTTTATTTGTTTAGTATCTTTCTTTCCCACTGGATTGCCAGTTCATAAGGGCAGGGACCATGTTTGCTTTATGTATCATATTATTCCTTGTGTCTGGTATAGTGTCTTGCATATATCAGATGCTCAAAGGATATTTTTTGAGTAATAAATGAGTGCCCCAATCCATGTATCCCCCTGACTCTCCCACAATTCCCCACGTGTACCTTCTACTCTGCTAACGAACTCCCACTTAGTCATCCCCCTCTGGGTCTCTCCTGCTCCCCTCCTTAGAATCACCTCCTCCCCACTCCTGTACTCATTTTTAAAGGATGCAGCTGTAGTCTTCTGTAGTTCTGTTTCATGAGAGCAAGTTTCTTCTTTGTCAGACTGTGAGCTTTGGGAGCAGAAGCTATCTGCCAAGGAGTTAAAAGAGGAGTTGGGGTGATGAGACTTACAACACAACACATCAAAGTGTACACTCCAAATCAGGATATCATATGTATCAAGTTATATGCCACAGGTTATAGAGGCTTTTGGGCTTGGTTGAGAACTCACTAGAATAGTCAGAGAAGGCTTCCTGGAGAAGGGGAGTTTATATGGACCTTTGAAGAATGGGTAGGAGCAGAATAGGCAGAGAAGAAGAGGGGAGAGAATATTTAAGAGGAGGCCTCAAGATGCCAATAGGTGAGAAGAGGTGAAGGGCCTGGCTGGACCTACCAGGAAGAAAGTTGGCATGAATGGTAGAACGTATGGCCACCTGGAAAGGCAAAAACCTAGTGTAGATGCCTCAAAAGCCAGTGGAGAAATTTAAGTTGATGCAGAAGAACTGAAATTAAGCCCCAGATTGTGAGAGAAATATCATGGGCCTGGGAATCAGGATACCTGGGTTCTAGTCTAGGCCATGCCAACCTCCAGCTGGGCAATGGCCAAGCCTATTTATCTTTGTGGAATTCTGCTTGCATATTTGTAAAATAGGCAAAAATTATTTTCCCAATCTATTGCACAAGGTGGAGTTCAGGTGCTTTGGAAACATCTTTGCATCTACCTTAGAAAGAAATTTAAGATAAGGATAAGACAACTGCATCCATAAACTTCACACAGAGACAATGTTTTAAGGCCACAGGAAAGGTAGAATGGAGAGTTCACATCTTATTGAAGGAAAAGAAAGGACACATGAAGAATGGGGCATTTTTGTGATTGGCCTTGAAAAATAAGAAAGATTAGCAAACACATACTAACAGAAAACAAGGAAAGTGCTGCTCATACTAAGTTCCACAATGAATTTTTTGGGGCATGTTTATATTGCACATACTTAACAGCCATGTTTATTGCTAGAATGTTGTTCCTAGCTCCTTTACACAGACTGTGGCATTTTGCAAAGAGCAATGTGTCTTCTAGGTGCCTGGCCTTTGGCCCAGTTTAGGAACTGCTACCACAGGAAACGAGAGGCAATGGAGTCCAAAGAT
The DNA here is from genome assembly GCF_949987535.1 of Balaenoptera acutorostrata. Taxonomy (NCBI): domain Eukaryota; kingdom Metazoa; phylum Chordata; class Mammalia; order Artiodactyla; family Balaenopteridae; genus Balaenoptera; species Balaenoptera acutorostrata. The sequence goes on along the minus strand of NC_080069.1, from coordinate 43,219,553 downwards.
AGAAGCACGTCCACACTCCCACCTAACTGCCCTGGTTCCTCCCTGTGAAGCCACAGATAATATGAAGTCTAACCATCTTTCTTTTCTTAACTCCAGCCCTTTAGGCATTTGAAAACCTTAAAATGCTTTTTCTAAGACTGTTGTTGTTTATATTTTGTTTTGTTTTGTTTTTGCAGGTTGAACAGCCTCAGTTCTTCCAACTATTCTCACAGGACATGGTTTTGACTCTTTCATCATTCTAGTCCCTCCATCTTTTGAATAATGACATCAGCACAAAATGCAGGACTTTAGATGGCACTGACCAGTGCAGAGTAGGACTATCACCTCCTAGGACCTGAACTTCAAATTTCTATTAACGTAGCCTAATAGCACATTAGCTTGTCTGGTGGCTGTGTCACATAGAAGACTTCCATTAAGCATCTGTCCACATAAGCATTAGCTCTCTTTGAAGGTCTGCCCTAGTCTACCCACTCACACAGCCTTAGCCTGATTCCTATTTAAATTCCACATTGCTGAATTCAGCCAGCTACATCTCTGAGAATAAGAGTCACATTACACACATGTGGTAGAGTTTCTACTAAATATGAAACCGCCACCTCACTAGCCCCAGTGGACTCTTACCTGTATTAGCAGCCAGCCTAACCCAAGATGTCACTCCAGGTTCTTGCTTTGATTCTACATTGCTAAGGCAATGTGTCCTGAGTTCAATATAACAATATGTACAGCTACTAAATATGATCATGAAACCTCGACTGATGATAATGGAAGTACAATATCAATATTTTGGATAGTGGCAGCCCCACTGTAATCTGTACTGGTCAGATCACATGGAGAGGGCTGTGTCTACTTCCAGGGGTGAGAAACTCAAAAGTACCCACTAGAGCAGCCAGAATGACTAGGGATTTGGAAACCAGACTCCAGGAAAATGGTGGAAGGAAAAAGCAAAGCGTTTAGCCTGGGAAAAAGAGTGCTAAGGCTGTAGAGCCGACGGTAGGGCCTTCTCCTCGCCAGGAACTGCTGGCTTAAGGATCTCCTCTTGTAGCCTACTCCTTCTTCTTGCTCCTTCAGCCAAGGGCTTATAGTTTCATCTTAAGCATGGCCAACACCTTATGAGATATTTATGAGATCTCTTTCTGAATCTGCCTCTTTTCCCCTCTTATCTGCTCAGCAGAGTCAAGGTTCTTCCCTCTTACATGGCCTGTTTCCAAAGGATTATTTACTTTATATCAAGTCAATACTTCAAAAACCCACGCTGAAAATCAGGGGAGGAAAGTTCAGTTTTCTCCATTCATTTCTTAAAGAACCATATCCTAAGACTCCAACCCTCAGTGAAACAGATTGCTAAGCTGGCTAACATCTCCAAGAGACTTCTTTTCCTGTGTTCTTTGCCTAGGATAACTATGATGATTCAGGGCTGCCAGGATGGCAAGCAGAAGCCTAGAACTGATGTTTCCCCCACTGAAGACTATGGCAGACATGGAAACTCAACCATGTCACTGTTTCTCATTGAACCAGGACTTAGCCTCAGGATCTACCTTAACACATGCTCCAGGCAGCCCCTACTGATCAGTGGGCATTAGCATAAGGGGTGAATAGAACTGAGGCATGAAGCACCACACCAGGATTAAAAGTAAAATACGAAATGGGTAAAGTGTACAGTATATGAATTACATCTCAATGAAGCTGTCAAAAAAAGAAAAAAGAAAAGCTAATGGTGAAAATGCTGATTTCACCAAAGCAGCGTTTAGTAGAGGGACCTGGGAAGTAAACCCCCCTCAGCATTGTCTTGAGAAAAACGAAGCACCTGACCTCGTTTGGTCAGAAGCAAAAATATTTGCTTCTGCACCTGCCAAAGTTCACTAAGAACTTCCTACTGATGGCAACAAGTTCAGACCCTGACACAAAGCAGCAACATCCCATTAGAAACTAGCATAGGGCAAAATGGCGTGGGTTATAAAAGAGGCTCAAAAGAGCTGGGAAGAATAGAAATCTAGACCCGATCAGAAGAGAGACTAATTTCTAAGTCAGGGTTTCCCAAAGAGCATTTCATGAAACACAATGGTTCTGTAAGACGTTAATAGATGTAACATGAAAAAAGGTTCCATAGTTCTGCAAGTTTGAGAAACACTGGATTAAACAAAGCTGGAAAGATTTCTTTATTGCAGGGCTTCTCAGAGTCTTTAAAATGCTAGTAAACATTGTGATAGGATGGAGTTATAGGGTTTCCGAAAGGAATTTGTCTATAGGTACTTTTTTCCCCCCATAAAGTATCTCAAAGGACCAATATTCCTGAGAATATACTATAGGAAATGCTGGTCTGAGCCATGCTTGACTGAGAGCTTCACTAATTCCTTTATAAGGATAAACTTGGGAATTAATATGGGAACTATAAATCATTTATAGCTTGTACATAATTATGTTTAAGTTAACTACATAGTAAAATATATATGGTTCTCACTCCATAGTTTGGGTGCAGTTAATTCGATAAAACTTAGTTAAAGTACCCCTTCAGGTATTGTTATAAATAGATAGATGGGGTGGACTTTGGTTATGACAGCCAAGAGTCTGGTGATGGAAACAGGCAAAACCAGGACAGGAACCACCGTAGCTGTGCTCATTTCTGCCTGGGTGTGGCTTCTTGTCATACTTAATACTTCCCAGGGCTAGAATGGTCATTCAGAGAACATTCTTTATGGCCATTAGTCCCCTCTTACTTGTGTACACACTCACATACATCATCATCATCACAGAAACTTAAAATTCACCCTCAAGAAACACAACCATCTGACCCTCAGTTTGACATCTCTGAATAACAACAACAAATTCAAGTACACATTTGCTTGAACTGGCTCCTAAGAATGTAAAATCTAGAGGGATCTCCTACTAGCCCCCATCTACCCGTTCCCCAGCCCAGACCCTCTGGGCCTTCTTCCTAGACAACCTCCCCACTCCCTAGAGCCCAGGAGTTCACTCGGCTGCCCCACAGTGAGGCCGATGGGTCATGTGCCAATTTCTGAACTCCAGAGCGGAGCCAGATCCACAGCTGGCTCCAGCTCTGCCCCCTTCCTGCCTTCCTTTCTCCGCCCAGATGGCCAGATTCCCACCAGTCTCCTAAGGAAACAATGACTTGCGAGCCTGCTGAGCCACGCCTCTTGTTTCCTTCAACCAGCACCTCTGGGTAGCTGCCCTGAGCCTGATTCTCCGCTTCCTGCCTCCTCTGGGGCTCCCTGCACCAGTTCTCCCAGGGTCTGCTGGAAAGCATGAAGCGGCTAAGCCAGGAAGCTAAGTCTCCCATGTCCCCTTTCCAGACACAAGGCTCCACCTGCCCTCACAAGGAGGGTGGAGGGTCCCTGAAGCTAATCAGGTTCAAGTGAGGAAGGCTCTGTTTTCCATCTCTGTTCACTCTGAGCTATAGTCAGTCAAGGGCAGCAGGCAGTTGGGGGTTGGAAATGACTCAGCTTGACTCCCAGCAGCCATGGAGTCAGGTAGCCTCCTGGTACCATGTGCCTCCCTGCAGAGGCTACACTTGGGGCATCTGAGAAGCCAAGTCACCCCTGAGCAATCTCAACCCAGAAGCCTGCTCCCTTGGCACAGCTTGCCTGGAAGATATCACCCTGGGTGCTGTTTCTACACCAAGTGCAGCTTTCCAGGCTGGTCTCAGAGAAAGGAGGTACATGTCCTTTTCCATTCTGCCTCTTGCAAGTGAAGCAGTAACTCATATATCCATCCATTCTAGAGGAAATCAGTGAAAGGGCCCAGCTCAACCAATCAGCCAGAAAACCATAGGTTTGACCAGAATGACGGTAAAAGCAAGGCCAGAAACTGCAACAGAAACACTCTCTCAGCCAACAAAGGATTTTATTTTTCCTTTATCAAAGTGCTTCGGGGGTTGGGGGGGGAAACAACCTACCATGGCTCCTCACTGCCACCAATTCACTTGCATTCATCAAAGCAGGTTACAGAGGAAAAGTATTCACTGGCAGATGAGCACACTTAGCATCCTTTTGAGGCTGTGGGGCTAGTGTCACTCTGCTCTTTGGTTTTTCAATAACCCCAAGATTGCGGCTTCAGAAGCAGAGCAAAGGAAAACAGCAGCCTTCTCCCGTATAAGCAGTCCCTGAAGCCAAGAGGTATACAGACCCCCTCAAATTTCCTGGGGTGGTGATGGTACCTCTTGCCATCCAGATATATACATGCCAGAAACCTGGGAGTCATTCTGGACTCCCTACCTCTCCACCCCACCTCCAAACAGGTACCACATCCTGCCTATTCCACTTTATTAGTCTCTGTACATAAATGTCCCCTCTCTCTTTCTGCTTTAGTGTAGGCCTTTGTCATCTCTTGCCTAGATTATTATTATACCCACCTTCATATTCGTTTTCCAACCTCCAATCTCACCTTTTCCAATCTCTCAACCACTCCTGGAATGATAGTCCTAAACTCAAATTGGATCATGTTATTTCCTTAACTATAACGCTTTATTCATTCAAATGCACCCTTTCGATTCTGCCTCTATGCCCTTTGCCTGGAACTCTTGTCCTCACCTCCTCTTCTTGGTCTGCCAAGTTTCTAGTCCTCTTCTAAGAGCCAGTTCAGCAATGTCTCCTCTGTGAAGCCTTCCCTGACTACTTGACGAAAGGCCTTACTGTTTTCCTTTGGCGCTGCTGGACCTGGTTCTTACTTCTTACGGTGCTCATCACCCTGAATGCCTCAATCTGTCTTGACTGTGTATATCCATCCCTGGAGCAAGAGGCTGTGTTATCGAGCTCAGCACAACAGTCAGCAGAAAGTAGGTTCTTAGTGTTTGTTGACTGAGGAGATGAGCAATAAGGGAGGAGCTGGAGGTCTGAGCAAACCTGACCCTCACTTTGCAATATAGGAAGAGAGAGAAGGGTGTGCCTCTTCCTAGAACCTGAGAAATGCTACTGGGTCATGAGTTACCTGGACCATTAGGAGAATCCACCCTTAAGCTGAAGAGTCCTTTTACTACAAGGAGGTGACTTAAGGCTCCCAGACCACAGAATACATGTAGGTCAATTTTCCATAGTGGCTTCTTGCTAGCTTTACAATGTTCCCTCTGCCACTTTCAGGAGCTGCTGTGACCCACTCACTAAATTAATGTCCTGACCATCCCCATCCCTGAGCGCAAGGAGTCAGGAGGAGTCTGAAATTCCTTTCCAAGCTCACGTGGTCAAAGGGTCAGAACCTCAGCTTTCCTCATCTTCTCCCAAGCAAGGTGTCACTCTTTCCTAGGAATGCCCTACATTGATCACCACTCTTTCCTAACGTGTATCTAAAAGCTTCCTGTAGCCATTTGAGCCCATCTTTCTCCTGGCCACCCCCTGGAGAGATCTCACTTATCTTTATCTGTAAAGTACCTGGAACTGAGCATATGCTTGTGAACTATACAACTGAGTTAACGGATAACCTGGGTTTCAGTGAGGCCAGACTAGTATTTCTCTCAAGAGCACAGAGACCCTGTCCAGTGCCATATGCTTTCCCCGCCCCCCACCCCCCCAAATCTCTTCCTCTCCATTACAGCCAAAGAGAAGACATAGACTGTGAGGCTGTACCAACCAGCCCAGCAGACAGACAGTAGGGCCAGAGAGCCTATCCCTGCTGCTCATACAAACAATAGCCCAAATTCAACACAATTGCTCAACAGAGAGCCTTGGACAGCTGGGAGCTTCCCTAGATCAGTAAGGTGTGTGGCTTGGCCATAGAACTGACATACAAGGTGTGCCTACCCCTGTCTTTGCGAAAATCTGTGCTCAGAAACACTCAGGATTGTCTAGGAGATAGACACAGGAGGAGGGGAACCCAGGGACTAGGTCTCCCAGAGGAGCTCTCATTCCTTTCATAAGGAGACAGAAAAGAAACCTTGGGGAGCTCTCAGGGAGAGGCCCAGGCCTGGTTCAGCTGCTGCGATGCCGCCAGGCCAATTAAATAATTGGTGTGATGAGGAAAGTAGGGAGGCAACTCCCTTCAGGCAAACTCCCACCCCAGACAGGAGGCTCCGTGCAGCTGTGGCAACAGCAGCAGCAACAACAGAGCAGGGATCTCTTCCTCTTCCTCCTACTAGCTGAGAACTAATGCTTAAATTAGCACCTTGGAAACACCCAGTTCTGCTGGCTGCGCCTTCTCTCCTAGCTCCTGCCGCTCCCCTGGGCCTCTTTTTCACGTGCAAGTTTCTCTTTCAAGTAAATTAAAAGAAAGATGTTTTCCACCTACAGTTCATCTCTCCAAGTAAGGAATGGCCTCTGGATTCTTCCAACCACTATGGGTGGGAGAGCGTTATTTGATAATCAAGCCCATGTGACAGGCCACTATCGGTACAGCTTGGTCCAGAAAGGGGCAATGATACTGACACAAGCATTGCCTTGTTTCCCTTAGGGCTTAAGGAGACAGCCCCGCCTCTGCCCTCAGAGGGACTCACACTGAGGGGGGTGAGCAAGAACAATAACTTCTGCTGAACTGTGAGCTCCAGGAGGCAGGGCTATATCTGTGTCTATGTTGCTAACCACTGTGTCCCCAGTACCTAGTATATACCTGGAACAGAGCTGGTGCTCAATAAATATTTGGTGAATGAATTTGCTGAATCAATGACGTCAGGTCACTATGATATTCTTTGGAAGAGTGAGGAGCTATTGTTTAAACTTTAAAGAAATAGTTTGTCTTCATTTCATAACTGGGAAACTGAGTCCAGAGAAGAGAGATTTCCTAGAGGTCTTAATAAATAATGGCAAAAAACGAAATAGGTCACAGCTGAGTCTGAGACCCTGGTTTTTAAGGTCTACCCAAACACCCCTAAAGGGCCACTTTGCCCTTCTTTTCTGCAGTATGCCACCTTGATTCCTTATGCCCCGAAATGAAGACTCTTGGGGAAACTCCACACAAGATTCTGCTGGTCTCAATAATACAAAGAGCATTTCAGGAGTTCTGGGGATCCTCTAGACTTTGACCTGGGAACAGTGGTGGAGAGGCAGAGATCTGCAGGGCAATGGCTATGACCCCCAAATGGGGGATGACTGTATTGCTACTTCCGTAAGGCTCTCATTCAACCTCAACAAAGTATCCTCTTGCAGAGAAGGGCTCCTTTAGCCTTCAAGAAAAGGGTCTGAAGGCAATCACAGCTTTTCTGATAAGTGCCTCCTTGCCGTAAGCACTTCTACTTCAGAGCCACACAGATCAGAAGCAGCCCAGGAGTCTTCTGAGGACACTACTCACTCAAACCATCGTTGAAAACTTCAGGCAAAAACAGAGGCATCAGGGACAACTGAGAGAACCTGGTGACCCCTTCCTTCTCCCCTCTCCCTGGACAGCTATTGCCTCCCTCCTTAGGAACCCCAGATGGGAGGCAAGAACCAACTCATTGCTTTCTTCTCATTCATTTGGACCTTCTCCTCCTTCATCTGCCCTCCCTTTTGATTCTTGATTAGATACGTACAACTGGAAGGGCAATCTAGTTTGACAAGCCAGGTTGGCTGGAAAGATAATTCAGAAAGGAGTGTTCTCTTAGCCCAGCCCAAAGTTCTTCAAGTTCATGGGACAGACTTCTCAACCAGGATTTTCCGGCCCTCAAATAACCCAATGATGGCATCAGGCTAGGAAAAAAGTCCAGCAGCATCTCTCTCCCCAGTTTAATATTACACATCTGTAGAGCTTCTCTGTTTGGGCTACTAGAACTAAGTAGTCACAAAAGGGGAAAAAAGACACTTATCTCTGGCTAGGTGGCCTCTAATGATTCTCTCTACCATCCCCCAAAAGGTGTGGCTTAGAGTTGGTCATGGGTCCCTGCCAAGGTCTGTCTTGGCTGCTGTAATGGATAGATTACTTGCTCAGAAAGCCACAAAGCACATCTGTCAGCCAGGGGCGGGGGTCCCAAGGGTAGAACCTGTTCCTCACCTCCGCCTAACACAGAGGGAAGAGGGTTAGGGAACCCCAGAGCTTCAAGACCTGGAGAGCTCTGCTCAGCTCTAGCTGAGCTCATAGAATAGGGCATCCGCACCTTCAGGTTCCTGGCCTGCCTTGCCTCCTTCCAGCTCCCACCTGGGCTCCAAGGGGGAAAGGAGAAGGAAAAGCAAAGCGAACAGAGCCGGGCACTCCCTCCCTTCTCCCTTTCCTTCTCCCAGTTGGAAAGACGCCGCCGCTAGGCCTCGGCGTCTCTCGCCCGGCGGATGTACAAGCCAGTCAGGTAGACGCCCCGGGACGGTGGCCAATGGGTATGGTCTCCCCTAGGCCGGCCTCCGTGCATCGCCCTCCCCCTTCCATCCCCTCCGCGCCGGCAGCGATGACATCATTCTTCCCTGACTCCGGGACCGCGGACAGGCGGCAGGATCGGCGCCCAGCAAGGACTCCAAGCACGTAGGCCTAGGATGCTGGGGGCTCTTCCGAACCGGTGGGCACAGGCGGCTCCAGTGCGGCCCCGCCCCCTCTCCTGCCGGTTCCCCAGCTCTCTCATGTGCGCTCTGGATTCTCCATCTCGCCACCGAGCTCTTTCCTTCCCGGCTCCAGCACCCCCAGCACTCTCTTGACTGCACTCTCTTCCGGAGAAGAACGGAATTCCCGGGTCCTGCATGGATGCCCTGTCCCCACTCGTCCTCTGCCCGGGCCCTGCGTTCCCATCCATAGCCAGTGAACTGGCGGGGAGGCCCCTCCTCCTCTACAAACCTATTCCCGTCCCTCAGACTGACTGCTCCTGGCCCCCTCCCCCGCTCTGAGCATCACAGGCCTCTAGGTCTAAACGCCTCCCTACCTCTCATCCCAGCCCCCTGGGCCTGCCACCGGCGGTGCCTCAAGACAGTTCCCTTCCTTTCCCCGCTATGGGCCTCCCTCCACTAACGGTGTGCACCATTGTGCCCCCGCTCGGTTCCATCCGACGGCGCTCCCCGTAACTCCCTTGGCCTGCCTCCGCTGGCAGTGCTCTCCGCCCTTACAGGCCCCTTTGCTGTCATCCCACGTATCCTCCCACCGTTTTCTAGTCCTCCAAGTCCCCCTCCCCCGGCGATGCGTTTTCACGGCTCTCTACTCCATCCGAGGCGCCCCCTCCGCACAGTCCCCAAGGCTTGCCTCCCTCCCTCCCCCTCAGGCAGCGTCCCCTCCCGGCCCTGGCCTGCCCGCCGCCCGCCCCCTCACCAGCGGCTGCATCTCCGAGTGCGCGGTGGGCACCTGGAACCGGTCGATCTCCTCCATCATGGTGCCGGTGGGCTAGGGGGCCGGGGGTCGGGCGCGGCCAGGGACGCCAACGGGACCGCGCGGGGCGGCGGCCCCAGGAGCCGGGTCGGTGGTGCAGACTAGGCCGCCCCGGACCAGTCGGGCAGATGGAGGGTGGGCACGAGGCGGGAGGTTTGCAGTTGGGCTGAGGCCGGCGTGGCTCCGTCAGCTTGCCTAGCGCTACAGCGACCGTGGCCCTGCAGAGCCGCAGGTCTTGCCTCGCCTCCACCTCCGCCGCCGCCTCCTGTCAGCAGCTCAGCCACTGCCGTGACTCGGCAACTCCACTTCCGGGTCCGGGACACCGCCTGATCCTGCATTATTCATGAGGAGGCGGTGTCTAGGCTCACTAGCCCCTCCCACATGCGGGAGTTCGAAAGGCGCAGCAGCCGGTCATCTGGCCTTAGGGGGCGGGGCTTAGTGGAGCTGGTGGTTCCCCGCGCGCCCAGCCCCGCCTTCCCCTCGAGCAGGGAGGGGGCATCAGAGGCGCCTGCGCCTTGGCTGCAGGTTAGTTGCTGGGTAACCGCGTCAGGGAGGAGCCGATTCCATTCTGCGAGGGCGCGGGGACCCAAAACGTCGGGTGTCCCCAAAGAACCCCTGAGACTGGGAATTGAAGTGAAAGAGAATCCGGATTTCCTGTGCATGATTGAGGGGACGGACAAACTTCTTGTCCTCTGGCAGGGGAGCGTTTTGTAGGCGCTCCAAGTGTTGAGGTGCTTCCTGCTTCTTCGAAGATGCCCCACAAACCACCGCCTCGCAGGCAGGTAACACACACCTCGACCTGCTCTATCCCGACGACCTCTGACCTTCGCTGCCAATGACCACTGATCATACCTCTGCTACTGATCCTTCATCTTCCTTTCCCTGTTGACTTATCTCCCCCCTGTGATTCCTGGCCTGTGTTCCCAGTGACCTCTGACCCTGTCCTGCTCTCTCCCACTAATCCTAGCCTCCTCTCCCACACTGCCCCCGACCCACTGTTTCCTACCACTCTTCCACCTGTCCTCCTCTCACCGTTCCATTCCCTCACTCCACAGACCCAGCCTGACGGGCCCATCCTCCTTAAACCCCCATCCCCACTCCTACCAATATGTTCCTCATCGTCCTCACAGTCTTGTCGCAAATAAGTAATTTCTCCTGCCCTTTGCTGAGTGCTCAGTGCTGGGCTAGGTGGAGACACTGGCCTTTGGGAACTCACAGGAGAGTACAGGAGAACTGTACCGGAGACACAGAACAGATTGTGTGTGGGAGTATGGTTCAGATCTTCTGTGTTGGGAGACTTGTGAGGAGAGACAGTTCAGGCAAAGAAGAAGAGGGCAGAGACTCCTTTCCCATCCCCTTTCACACACTCCTCACTCCAAACTGGCCCCTCCAAGCTGTCCTTGTTGCCACCTGGACAGATGTCATCCCTTCTCACAGGAAACCCAAGAGTCACCCCTCTTAACCCACCCAGCTTCACCCTGAAAGGAGAGGTAAGGCCCAGCTTCTCGAGGAGCTCTCTGTGGTGAAGCCACTCAGTCCTTCAAGAACCACTTTTTCCAAACCGTTTATGAATTATCATTTTGGGACTAATATGCAGTTTCTTGCTTTGTGAGGCAGAACTTCTACTTACTTATTCTTAAATAAGCACTATCTCAGGCCTAGGTATTTTGAGGTTTGGAGACCAAATCTGTGTGCATGCTGTTTGTGACTTTACATATTTGGGTCTGGCCTCCTCTGTATTGTTAGCCTTTGCTCCTTTGCTTCTTTCACCTGGCCTTCCATAGCAGGTGCACCCATCGTTCTTAGATCTCTGCAACCATGGGGAAGCTGCTATTCCCGTATGGCCTCGCCCTAGTTTTATGTCAGGGTTGAACTGTGTTTTGAAGCTCATGTACTGGGCTTGGGGCTACCGACTTTTAATTTACATGCAGTTTGTTTTAAATTCAGCATTACTGAGGTCTGGTTTACATACAATGAAATGGACCATTTTAGCTGTACATGTTGACAGGTTTTGACAAATTTATATACCACCACAATCAAGATATAGGACGCTTCCTCTACCCCCAAAAGTTTCCTTGCACCTCGTTCCAGTCCATTCTCCCCAACCTCCCAGCCCCAGGTAACCACTGATCTGCTTTCTGTCACTCCAGATTAGATTTTTCTAGCAGTTTGAACAAGCTTGGGAATCAGTTTCTCCAGCCCGTTAGGGGAGACATCAGAGGCTAGGTAAACTGAGAGCAGAGAGAGGTGACAGCAGACAGGAGACAGAAACCCAGGTCAACTGGCCTTGCGCACATCAGCACTGCCCCCTGGAGGGAAGGGTTGTTTCAGAACGGGGTAAACATCGGTGTGTGGAGTGTGAGCACAGGCTGGGCTGTGCTGGGTTGTATTCATCACCCTCTTGTCTCATTGAGGCCCAGTCTGCGCCAGTGGTGAGCTGGGTGTGGGACTGCCTTGAGAGCCTTGAGAAGTCCCTGTCATCTGGGAACTCAGTCCAGTTGGGGAGACAGAACACAGGCATATAAAGATAAGGGAGGATGGGATCCCTGGGGCTGAGAGGGAGAGAGACATGCAGGTTGGAGCAGCATAAAAGCTTCAGGGAGGGGGCAGCTACGACTTGGATGCCCGCAGTGGAGAGGGGAGGTCAGGATTGGGTTTGTTAGGGGGCAGAGAAGAGTTTAAACTCCATTGTTTGTATCGCTGATCAAACCTTTTATTGGCTCCCTCTTGCTCTCAGAATAAAGTCCCAAAGTCCAACTTGCTTAGTATGGCCTACAAGGCCTTGCCAGGTCTAGCCTTTGCTACCTACCCTACTTCAGATCTCATCATTGCTCTGTGACGATTCCACAGTCCCAGCACACCCTGAACTGCCCTCACTTCCTGGACATCCACACTGTCTTTCTCCTCTAGGCCTTTGAAATTGCTGTTTCCGTTGCCTGCCTGGTACAGTCTTTTCAGTCTGCTGCCACCTGCTCCATGCCACCCTGCCCCAAATCTCTCTTTCATCTCCTGTTCATACATCACATCTCAGTTTGCCCATCATATTCTCCTATAAGGGATTAAGTCACCTTTCCGGAGGCAGGATAGGGTGATATCCCCACTAGACTATAAACTCTGATGGCAAGGATGGTCTGTCTCATTCATTGTTGATTTCCCTGAACCTAGCACAATGCCTGGAATATATTAAATTCTGAAAAATGAGTTGAATATGAATGCTGAATGCTTCCAATTGTTCTTTGGAAATTTTGATCTGAGTGAGTTTGAAGGATAGAAAGGGTTGAGCCTGGGATGAGGAGATTGGTGGGGAGTGATAACAAGGAAACATCACTGTAGAAGCATACTTTTCTGGGTTTATGTTTGTATCTGCTTTGGTAGCAGGGCTATGAATGGTTCACATTTGAACCACATGCACCCATGCCTTAAGAGCTGGGTGTTGGAAATTAAGAGGACAAAAATTCTGATGATATAAATATTCTCATTTGACAATTATTTATTGAGCACCTACTATATGCCAGGTACTGTGCTAGGTATTGGTGATATAGCAACAAAACAAACACAAATCCCTGCTCAAGTGGAGCTTATCTGTTAGTTAGAGATAAATTGTCAATAAACAAATAAGTAAAATACATAGTTTATAAGGTGGTGATAGGTGTCAAAAAGAAAAATAAAGCAGGGAAATGGACTAGGAAGTTCAGGGAACCAGAAGATTATGATTTAAACATAGCAGTCAGGGGAGGCCTCACGGAGGTGACATTTGAGAAAGATCTGAAGGAAGTGAAGGAATTAGCTATGTGATATCTGGGGTCGGGGGCGGGGAGGCATTCCAGGCAGAGGACATAGCAAGTGTAAAGTTCCTGAGATGAGAGCTTGCTTACACATGTTCTGGATCAGCAAGGAAGGGAGGAGGAAAATGGCAGGAAATAAGGTTAGAGACATGTATCCCTCTACTCCAGAGGGTTAATCAAATAATCATGGCATATTAAATTGATCATGATGAAGCTCCATGAATCATAATTTGTAATTAAAATTCATGAATGTCAGACACCATAAACCATGACCAGCTCAAAACATCACTGCTAATATCCCAATAAAAAAGTGTCCTTCCTGAAAATTTCAAGAATTCCAACTGGCTGCATGTGTATATGCAAGAGGAGCTTTGCATCTTTGCCAAACATTGCCTGGCAGGCAGACTTCTTAGTAGAGGACTGAATTAGAGTCTTCTGTGAACTCCAGTTAAAGGCTAATTTTAGTTTATGACTAACAAGTTTTAGTACTCCTTTATAACTCAGTTATCATAAAAAAAAAAAAATCAAAGTCTGGCATTTTGCTTCAGTTGCCTGTAGGAGCCAAAGAAAAGACTTGCATTTTGGATCATTCTGTGATCTCTTCAGAAGCCCTTCTGGGACAATACTTTTAGAAATATTGATCTTGATGAGGTGTGACTAGGGTAGGGGTAAGTGGGCAGGAGTCGGTGCAAGGCCAGAAGAGAGTCTTAGATGATTCAGAGATTTTGAGTCTGATGACTGGTCCTGGGATCCACAGAAGAAAGGACAGGAGGAGGTGAGCAGACTCTAAAGGAAGTTGATGCTTTGTCCAAAGTAATATCCCTGCCCTTGTGACCCTTCTCCTCCGTGTCATCCTCACTCCCTCACATCCTTCCTTCCTCATCCTCTTACCTTCTTTAAGCCCTAGATATGATCCTGTGCCCCTTTACTTCCTAAATCTCTCAAATCAGACCACTTTTTTCCTATTCACTGCCACCCTGCTAGCCCTACCTACCATCATCTCTCACCTGGAGGGCTGTAAAAGCCTTGTAACCAGTATTCCCCTCGCCCACTCATGTCCCTTCCAATCCATTCTCTACACTGTACCAAGTGATCTTTTCAAGCTGTCAATCTGATTATGTCATCCCTCCCTCAGAATCCTTCAGTGACTTCCTACTGCTCTTAGGAGAGGGACCAGATTTTTAGATAACCCTTCAGGAGCCTGTATGGACTGAAGCCTGCTTGGGTCTCTAAGCCTTAACTTGTTAACACTCTTCCAATTATTGCTGTACGTCTGTTCTATGTGTTGTCCCTTCTTTCTGGAACACTCTTTGTGCCCTCCCTCCCTCACACATGTACTCACTCTTAAGATTCCAGCCCCAACGTCAGTGCCCACAACCACCTTAATGCCCCCTGCCCTGTTGATGAGAAGAGAGTTAAGTTTCCTCTATTTATAGTCTCATTGCCCTTGATCCTTTCTTCCGCAGCATGCATCCCAGGGTGTAATTATTCACTTGTTTGTGTAATTATTGGATTATTGTATGTCTCTCCCATTAGACTGTGAGCACCTTGAGAGCAGGGCCTGTGGGTGTTTTTGCTCACATCTGTATTCTCAGCTCCTAACACAGCGGCCAACACATTCAAAGCTCTCAGTGAACGATCGTTGAATGAATGATGGGATGTGGCTGAGAAAGTAGCATTGGGTGCAACGGAAGCATGTGGGAGGAGATCCTAACACTGATTCTGGGGGAATCAGGGAAGATTTCTAGGAGGAACAACATGATTTAAGGTTTGGACAAGAGTCCAACACGTAGGATAAGAAGGACTGACCCCAGAGAGGTTAGAAGACTACAAGGAAGAATAATGTCCTTCTGGGGAGGAGTGTGTTTATAGGGAGTTTCTAGTGTTTATAGGTTACATGGTCAGTCTTATTGCATCTGCTAATGAAGGTAAGAACTAGATACAACCATTAGATTGAATAATTAGTAAGTCATTGCGGGACCACGGAAAGAACAATTTTAGAGATAAAAGCCAGACTAAATTGAGCTAAGAAGGCAGTAAAGACCCTGTAGACAAGGATTTTTTTTTTTTTGAGATGAAATTAAGACTTGAATATGTTAAATGCTGAGGGGAGGCATTTGCCTGGCATAGATAGAGGGAAGTTGAAGATGAAGGAGATAAATGAAGACTAGAGCCAAGTGTCTGAGGAGGTGGGAGTGGATCAGCTGTGGACAAGAGGTGAAACACTTTGTAACAGGAAAGGAGAAAGGAGGAAGGGATGGATGCAGATGATGATAATTTAGAGGCTTAGTGACAGGAAGTTGAGAGAGTTTTCTCTGCTCTTCCCCTAGTAGTGTTACAGAATTCCTTCTGGAAGTGATAACTAGAAAACAAATTTTGCCAATGGTTGTTCCATTTTGTTATGACTACAGTCATGCTATTTTGAGAGTTATGGTCTGAGGTTTGTCATGCACAATTATCAGATTACAAAACAGCTGTGAGCATTTGAGGCCAGAACTTGATCTCCTCCCCCGTTTACCGTGGAACCTAGCACATTGTTAGTACTCAGTATATGCCAGGTACTTGAATAATAATGGCAAAGGTGTCTTATGCTTATCCCTGGGCTTTGCAACCTGCAAGCTGATGCTGAAGAGTAATTTTGGTTCTTTGGCTCCAGCTGTGAACAAGCCATATGAAATTGTTTTCTGCCAGTTAGGAATTGTTATGGAGTGTTCAATCTTCCCAATTGCTGGGACAGAGTTGTATGGAAGAAGCGAGCAAAGGACATGGCTGTTGATCAAACTCTGGTTTCGCTTCTTTTTTTTTTTTTTTTTTTAATTTTTATTTATTTATTTATTTATTTATTTTTGGCTGTGCTGGGTCTTCGGTTCGTGCGAGGGCTTTCTCTAGTTGCGGCAAGTGGGGGCCACTCTTCATCGCGGTGCGGGGACCGCTCTTCATCGCGGTGCGCGGGCCTTTCACTATCGCGGCCCCTCCCGTTGCGGGGCACAGGCTCCAGACGCGCAGGCTCAGCAGCTGTGGCTCACGGGCCCAGCTGCTCCGTGGCATGTGGGATCTTCCCAGACCAGGGCTCGAACCCGTGTCTCCTGCATTAGCAGGCAGATTCTCAACCACTGCGCCACCAGGGAAGCCCTGGTTTCGCTTCTTTGTATCTCACAACACTTTGTCCTATTCATAGAGTCGCTGTATTCTGGTTTGTGTGGTGTGTTTACGTCTTCCATTTATCTCACTTCCTAGATGTGAGAACCTTGGAGTGGGACTAACTCAACCTTTATTCTTCTTTAGTTGTCATTCTAGCATCTGGTACATAGTAGATGATTAACAAATGAATGAATTAGTTGATGAGTAAATAAGTGACTGATGGAAACGTATGTACTGTAATACTCTGAACCCTAACTTTTCCTTCTGGACCTGCAGAAGAAGCAGCTCATGCCTCCTTTGTTCTAGCCAAAGCACCAAATTCTGTTAACATCCCTACTCCTGATGTTAACCTTATTTTCCTATTTCTGTTCTTACCTCACATCCATTTTCTCATTTACTTATTTTTTCCATGTGTCATACATTCAGCCTCAAATCTTGCTTTGGAACAAATTGGAATATAAATGGATAAAACAAATCTGCTAATCCCTGGACAGACACTTGGTTCCAGGCCTCTGTCTCTTTGTTAATGATTTTCTTCCCTCTGTCTGGAATGCCTAAGCCCATCCTACCTCTCCTGCCTTTTATGAGCCTGGCAAACTAAGGCACATATATTTTAGCTAAGCTCTGTAAGTTGCAAAGAATAGAGGCTCACTCAAGTTACC
Organism: Balaenoptera acutorostrata; assembly: GCF_949987535.1. NCBI lineage: Eukaryota > Metazoa > Chordata > Mammalia > Artiodactyla > Balaenopteridae > Balaenoptera > Balaenoptera acutorostrata. The sequence continues at coordinate 43,202,773 of NC_080069.1, read as the reverse complement.
TCAAGTAAAAGGTGGAAAGGGTGAAGGGGAAGGTGTGTATGTGGGGGGTTGTGGGTAGGTATTACAAATACCTAGAATTAGAATTGGAAAACTATTGGTTCTGAAACAGATATAGGTACTAATTACTTTCTCCATATCTCTCATGGCCTCTCTAATTTTCTTAGCAACTATATTTCATTCCCTATTTTCATTTCCCAAGCAGCCGACTTTTCTATGGTTTCAGCTTCCTCATAACTTAATGTGTTTTCAGCTCATCATGGCCACTCTGGCCTCTTCTATCTCACAAGGATTTCTCCATCAATGTCTCCATCCACCCACCAGTTCTCTCTGTAGTCCCAATTCAAACCCTTGGAGAAGAAATCTGATTGTCCCCAGCTTACCTGTTCATGCTAGGCTGTATCAGGGAGGGATAAGATCCTATGACTCTCCAAGCAGCCAAAGCTATGAGCAGGGCAATTCCCCTTAGAAGGAGATATTGTCTTTCCTTGGCTCCTCCCATGCAAGGTATAACCTGCTTTATTCCAAAATAACTTCTACATTGCTTCTGATAAACCTTTCTCATACATTGTGCAGAAAGGGCCTCAGATTTTTTCCAATCCATTGCCTCCATTCAGGGCAGATATTTACGTTACAAAAGATTCTGTCCTTTACAAAAGTTTTTTGTTTTTGTTTTTTTTAATAGCACATTTCTGCAATGAATTTTTAAATGTATCATACTTTATGTATAACTTTTAAAGACCTTGATATAGGAGACATAGTCTGGCCATGATGGAGCAGTTCATGCTGGACTTGCCATCCCACTATGAACAACTGTAATCCTGGACACAATATATGAGGCAACTGGTTTAGGCATTCCCCCATTCCTAAGGGAAGGAAAACACCCAACATGAGTCATATGTTTATCCTTGCTTTCTGCCTTGGGTCAATTTCTTAATCATGGCTCAGGGAGAGAGATCCAAAGGAGAGCACAGTGATACCAGCAAGATAACCCAGTGTTGGAATTAGCAGGCAATGACTTTAAGGCAGTTGTTGAAAATATATTTATGGACTAAAAGAAAATATTGACTTAAAGGATGGGGAGGGCTTCCCTGGTGGCACAGTGGTTAAGAATCTGCCTGCCAATGCAGGAGACATGGGTTTGAGCCCTGGTCCGGGAAGATCCCACATGCCGCGGAGCAACTAAGCCTGTGCGCCACAACTACTGAGCCTGTGCTCTAGAGCCCACGAGCCACAACTACTGAGCTCGCGTGCCACCACTTCTGAAGACCGCGTGCCTAGAGCCCACACTCCACAACAAGAGAAGCCACTGTGATGAAAAACCCATGCACCACAATGAAGAGTAGCCTCCGCTTGCTGCAACTAGAGAAAGCGCAGCAACCAAGACCCAACACAGCCAAAAATAAATAAATAAAATTTAAAAAAAAAGGGTGGGGAATCTAAGCCCCAAAAATGGAAACAGTAGAAAAATAAATATCAGAAATGAAAAATTTATTGGCTGGGCCTAATAGTGAAAGTGAAGATGGATCCATTGAAATTATCCAATCTGAAGAACAGAGAAAAACAAGATTAAAAAACAAAAAAGACACAGACATAGAGAACAAACATATGGACACCAAGGGGGGAAAGCGGGGGGGTGGGGTGGGGGGTGATGAATTGGGAGATTGGGATTGACATGTATACACTAATATGTATAAAATAGATAACTAATTAGAACCTATCGTATAAAAATAAATAAATAAAATTAAAAAAAAAACAAAAAAGAGGGACTTCCCTGGTGACACAGTGGTTAAGAATCTGCCTGCCAATACAGGGGACATGGGTTTGACCCCTGCTCTGGGAAGATCCCACATGCCGCAGAGCAACTAAGCCCCTGCACCACAACTACTGAGCCTGTGGGCACCCTAGAGCCCACGTGCCACAACTACTGAAGCCCGAGCACTCTAGAGCCTGCATGCTGCAACTACCGAGCCCGCATGCTGCAACTACTGAAGCCTGCATACCTAGAGCCTGTGCTCTGCAACAAGAGAAGCCACCGCAATGAGAAGAGTAGCCCACGCACCACAACGAAGAGTAGCCCCCGCTCGCCGCAACTGGAGAAAGCCCGCACGCAGCAACAAAGACCCAATGCAACCAAAAAATTAAAAAATAATAAAAACAAACAAACAAACAAACAAAAAAAGAGCCTTAGTGACCTGTGGTAATATGTCATATATGTATCTGTAACTTGTAAGTAGTTGGAATTCCAGAAGGAAAAAGAGGAGGGAGAAAAATAGTTGAAGAAATAATGGTCAAAAATTTCTTAAATTTGGTGGAAAACATAAAGTATTATCAGAAGCTCAGTGAGCCCCAAGCAGTATAAATACAAAGAAAACCACACGTAGTCCCCTCACAGTCAAAATACTGAAAGCCAAGGATAAAAATAAAATCTTGAAAGTAGCCAGAGAAAAAATGACACAATGCATAGAGTGGGATAATATGATCATGGCTGACTTCCCATTGTAAACAAGAGAAGTCAGAAGACAATGGAATGTCATAGTTTATGCACTGAAAGAAAACTACTGTCAAGCCAGAATTATATATCCAACAAAAATATCCCTCAAAAAGAAGAGTTAAATAAATACATTTTCAGATAAACTAAAGTGGACAGAATTTGCCATCAGCAGACCTTCACTACAAGTAGTACAGAACAAAGTTCTTTAGGCTGAAGGAAAATGACCCCTGATGGAAGCCCTATCTATGGGAAGGACCAAAAAGCACTGGTAATAGTAAATATGTGACTAAAGATAAAATACTAGATTTTTTTTGCTTCTATTTATTTTCTTAAAAGACATATGACTGTTTAAAGCAAAAATAACACCATTGTAAGGTGAAGCTTGTAATATATATAGAAATAAAATATGTGACAACAACAGGGCAAAGATGAGGTTGTGGTGGTAAATAGAATTAAGATGTGATAAGGTTATTACATTGTGAAATATGAAGTGGTATCTTATTTATTCTTATTAGACTATAACAGGTTTAGGATGCATATTATAAACCTTAGAGCAACCACTAGAAATTAATACAAAAAGGCACAGCTAAAAAGTCAATGGAGAAAATAAAATGAAATACTAAAAAACTCAATTAACACAAAAGAAGACAGAAGATGAACAGAGGAAGAAGCAGATGAAAAATAGGAAACAAAGGGCAATATGTTAAAGACAACCACACCAACACTTTCAATTAAAAGGCAGAGTTTATCAAGCTAGGGGGGAAAAAAAGCAAGACCTAACTATATGCTGCTTATAAGAAATATAGTTTAAATGTAAAGACATAGAAAATTTGAAAATAAAAGAGTGGAAAAACACACCATGTAAATAGCAAGCATAAGAAAGCTGCATGGCTGTAGTATTATCAGAACTAAGTAGGCTTCAAGACCAGGAGTATTTCCAAAGACAAGTAGGGACATTTCATAATGATAAAGTGTCAATTCAAGAGGTGATATAAAATCACAAAAGAGTATGTACCTATTAATAGCACTTCAAGATACATAAATCAAAAACTGACAGAGCTAAAGGGAGACATAGAAAAATATACAATGACAGTTGGAGATTTAACACCCTTCTCTCAGTAATTGAAAGATGTAGATCTGTTAACCAACTTGACCTAATTAATATAGAACCCAAGAACTGCACAATGTTCAAAAAAATAGACCATACACTGGGACGTACAATACGTCTCAATACATTTCAAAAGATTAATATCTTACAGATTTTCATTCAATTCAAATTCAGCATTCATCCATGTCAGAAAGAATCTCAGCAAACTAAGAATAGTTTGACCAAAATGGAATTAAATTAAAAATAAATAGCAGTATCCTTAAAATCCCCAAATATTTAGGTATTAAAGAATGCACTTCTAAATGTAAAATAAAAGTGCAAGGGAAACTAGAAAACATTTTAAATTGGATGGTAATGAAAATATAACATCACAAATTGGGGGGTCATGCTGAAGTTGTACTTAATGAAAATGCGTAGTTTTAAATGCCGATTTCAGAAAAGATTTAAAATCAATGTTCTAAGTTTCTATCTTAAGAAAATAGAAAAAGATGAGCAAATTAAATCCAGAATAATAGAAGCAAAATCTATTCATCGCTTCTATTTATTTTATTAATTTATTCATTTATCTTATTGTTTCATAGAAATAATGAGGAAAAACAATAGAGAAAATTAACAAAGTCAGAAGTTGGTTCTTTGAAAAGATTGATAAAATTGAGAAAACTTAGCAAGGCTCATCAAGAGAAAAAGAAAACACAACAGCCAATATCAGGAATGAAAAGTGAGATATCACTACAGATTGTACAGATATTAAAAAGGATAGTAAACGAATATTATCAACAACTTTATGGCAATAAATTCAACAACTTAAATGGACAAATTTATTGAAAAACACAGTTTGCCTTAATTGACACAAAAAGAAATGGAAAATATAAAGACCATACTTACTTAAAGAAATTGAATTCATAATTTAAAACCTTCCCACAAAGAAACTCCAGGCCAAATGGTTTCTCTGATGAATTCTATCAAATATGTAAGGAATAAATAACACCAGTCTTACACAAAGTCTTAGAGAAAATAGAGGAGAAGGGAACGAGTCCCAACTTACTTGATGATGTTGGTGTAACTCTGATATCAAAATCAAAGCTATTTCAAGAAAAGAGAAGGATAGGCCAATATCCCTCATGAACATAAATGCAAAAAAATCTGACAAAATATTAGCATATCTGTTCCAGCAATATATAAAAAGAATAATATATCTGACCAAGTGAGGTTTATCCCAATAAGACAAAATTAGCTCAACAATAAATACCCAATCAATATATTTCTTCACATTAACAGAAAAAAAGGAGAAAAACCATATGACAAATCATAATAGATTCAGAAAAGAAGTTGACAAAACTCAACATCCACCCACAGAAGATTAGAATAAGGGCCAAATGAGATGATGCACTCCAAAGTGTTTAGTAAACTGAAAGGTGCTGTATAAAGGGAAGGTATTTTTTAAAAATATTTATTTATTTATTTTTGGCTGCATTGGGTCTTAGTTGCGGCATGAGGGATCTTCGTTGAGGCATGTGGGATCTTTCACTGCAGCGTGCGGGCTCTTCCTTGCGGCTCACGGGCTTCTCTCTAGTTGTGGTCTGTGGGTTTTCTCTTCTCTAGTTGTGGTGCGCAGGCTCCAGGGCACGTAGTTTGTGGCACGTAGGCTCTCTAGTTGAGGTGCGTGAGCTCAGTAGTTGTGGCGCATGGGCTTAGTTGCCCCGCAGCATGTGGGATCTTAGTTCCCTGACCAGGAATCAAACCCGCATCCCCTGCCTTGTAAGGCGGATTCTTTACCACTGGACAACCAGGGAAGTCCCAAGGGAAGGTATTTTTATTTTCATCCCTCTGTTGTGACACCCTGAGATTTATAGCTTCCTTTCTGATAAGGACTTCATGGGACCCGGACAACACTCTTTTCAGCTATTCAATAAATGCCCTCAGAATGAGACTCAATTGCCATGTACAGCAGACCATGATAGAATAGTAAAATAATAACACTGCCACTGTTACTTTAGCGCTTACTGAGCGCTGGGCTCTGAGTAAGGTTCTCATCATGCATTGTTTTATTTTATCCTCACAGCAAATCTGAGGAGGGCACTAATATTTTTCTCTACCTTACAAATGAGAGAGTGAGGATTAGGGACTAAATACCTTGCTCAAGGTCACACATATAGTTCATGGCAGAGTCAGGAATCCAGCCAAGGCTAACTCTAGAGCTTCAGATTTTAAACCCTACCCTGCCTTGCCTTCTGTAGCCTTATCTGGGAAGAGTCCCATAGTGTTGGCTTCTTCCCTCTTGGGCTTCCAGGGAGGCATGAGCTTGGTCTCATGTTCCTTTGTCAGCATTCTGAGTACTGTGCTAAGACTGCATTAATAGGAAAAAATAAAAACCCTCTTTAACTGTATTAATTTTTTAAATTCTTAATTAGCATTTTAAATTATAAAAGTAATGCACATTCACTTTTAAACTAGAGAAAGCCCACACTCAGCAACAAAGACCCAACGCAGCCAAAAAAAAAAAAAAAAAGTAATGAACATTCCCTTTTAAAATATTTTTTTTTTATAATTATTTATTTATTTATTTTTGGCTGCATTGGGTCTTCGCCGCTGCTTGCGGTCTTTCTCTAGTTGCAGAGAGCGGGGGCCACTCTCCGTTGCGGTCCGCGGGCCTCCCACTGCGGTGGCCTCCCCTGCTGCAGAGCATGGGCTCCAGCCGCGCGGGCTCTAGCAGTTGTGGCCCACGGGCCCAGTCGCTCCGCGGCATGTGGGATCCTCCCGGACCAGGGATCGAACCCGCGTCCCCCGCATTGGCAGGCGGACTCCCAACCACTGCGCCACCAGGGAAGCCCCCTTTTAAAATATTAAAGCCATGAGAATGAGTATAAGGTGAACAGTGTTGGTTCCCTTCCCCACAATTCCCCAGTCACATTCCCTGAACCCAACTACTGTCAACAGAATCTATATATTCTTCCAGAAATTTTGTATGTACATCCAAATACACATACACACACATTCTTAAAGTAAGCAGATGAGTCATCTGTTTATGTAACTTGCTTTTTTATTTAACAATAAAAAAGCGTGGAGAGCTTTCCATAATAATACATAAAAATTTACCTCATTCTTTTAAAAATATGCATAATATCCCATTGAATGGCTATACCATAATTTATTTAACTAGGCCCCTATCAATGAATATTTAGGTTTTTTCCCATAGTAAAAATATCACAAAGACGGTGCCGCGAGCAATTTTGTACATACGTCTTATGCATATGTATTAGTATTTCTATAGGAAAAATGCAAGAAAGCAGAGGTGCTGAGTTGAGGGGTATCTGCATTTGAAATTTTGGCAGGTATTGCCAAATAACCCTATAAAAATTTTGTGTCCAGTTGGCACACCCACAACGGTGTATGATAGTGCCTGTTACCCTTCATCTAGTGTTTCAAAATTTTGAGATCCCTTTCAACTCTACTTATTGAGCACCTTCTGTGTGCTTGAGACACTGCACTAGGCTCAAGGATTTGAAAGGCAGTCAATGTAGCTGGAGGAAGATTTCTTGGTGAATTACTGTTCCTTTGGGACTAAGAGCTTTTACCCTTTTAGAAACGGAAACTGCAAGCTGGTGAGGTATTTAGTTTCAGTTTAGCTTAATGGAAACCTGTTGGTGAGTTTTAAAATAAGGACCAAGACAACTGAAATGGTAAACGGAGTCTCCTGGGCCCCAGGAAGGAGGATGCAGCATCTGTGGGTTTGCATGCTTCGAAGAGCTGTTCTTTCCAGGAACAAACAAGTTTCAGCCTTGAACTCTTGGGTGGACATGTGAACTGTTGAAGCCTTTTAGTCATCCCTAGGGCAAGTGCTTCCTAGTAAGCAAAGGGCCACACAGATCCCCTGTGGCTGATGGCAGAGCAGGGTCTGTAAATGGGAATAATAATGCTACAAACTATCATTTATTGGACACAGACTCTGGCCAGGCATCACACTATGCATTTTATGTGTGTTGACTCATTTAATCCTCATAACAGGCCTATGATTGTCTTCAGAGGGTATTTTTATGATGCCCATTTAAAAGATAAGGATACTGGCTTCCCTGGTGGCACAGTGGTTAAGAATCCGCCTGCCAATGCAGAGGACATGGAGCAACTAAGCCTGTGCGCCACAATTACTGAGCCTGCACTCTACAGCCCATGAGCCACAACTACTGAGCCCTCATGCTGCAACTACTGAAGCCCGCACGCCTAGTGCCTGCGCACCGCAACAAAGAGTAGGCCCCTGCTCACCACAGCTAGAGAAAGCCCGCGCGCAGCAAGGAAGACCCAACGCAGCCATAAATAAATAAATAAATAAATTTTTAAAAAAAGATAAGGATACTGAGGTTCAGAGAAGACAAGTAACTTGCCTAGAGTCATAGACCTAGCAGATGGCAGAGAAGGGACTCAAACCCAGGTATGGTTGACTTCAAAGCCCATATTTGGGCCCCATGGGTACATCTGATCACATATTTGTTTTTTAAATGTTATATCTTCATGTTAGGGAGCAGCTTAATAATTTTCAATCTCCTTACTTACCCCTAAAATATGTTCAGGGACAAATGGGTTGCTTATACTGTGCAGTAAGTCATATACCAAAACAAGTCTAAGTGCAGATAAATGCCCAGTCGGTGGCAAAAATGATCATCTGTTACCTTGACCAGAATTTTCATTTTCAAAGTGCCCTTCCATGGCTGTGGCAGGAAAAGAGTTGGAGATGACGTGGATGCTGTGTTAGGGATTTTGGGATTCAACTCATGGGTGATGGGGAGCCCTTTAGAGGCTTTAAAGCAGGAGAGTGATCAAGTTTATGTTTTAGGAAGATCACTTATAGTAATTAAGAGTTTGGGTTCAAATTCTGGTCACCTTTGGGTCAGTTGCCTGATCTCACTATGCCTCAGGGTCCTCATCTGTAAAATAGGAAAAATGATAGCTCCTTCCCCATAAGGTGGTTGTGAAGATTAAATGAGATCATGTACATACATTGCTTAGTAAATGACTGGCCCAGAGTAAGTGCTCAATAGCTGAAAATGGTGACAGATATAATTATCAGAGTGGAGAGAAACTGGAGTTAGGGAAATCAAATGTAGTTCGGCAAGAGGGAGTAAGGGCATGAGTTAAGGGGGTATGAATGGAGAAGATAGTTATAAAGAGTTAAAGTGATAGAATTGTTAGACTTCAAAATAATGCTAATAAGGGGGTGAATAAAAGGCAGGTATCTGATGGCTCCCAGTTTCCAACCTGGGTGCCTGAATGGTGGTAACACTTGAGTGAGATAAGAAATACTGGAAGAGATGCAAGTTTGGGGTGGAAAAGGAACATAATGTGGTTGGTTTTTAAGATACCGAGTTTGAGTACTCTGTCACCAATTTGAACATGAGGTTCTAGAAAATCTAAGCTACAGAAACAGATGTTGAGCTTCATCACAAAGTGGAAAATGAATCTATGTGTGGGGATGAGAGCACCCAAGGGGAGCGTGTAGAAATAGAAGACTAGGAGGTAAGCATATATTCTTGGAAGGGTCAAGGATATTGAGAAAGAACTATTGGAGGGGCTGGTGACATGGAAATGGAGGTGGAGAAGAAGTTTCTAGAAGGAGTGAGGGAGCCCTCAGCAATGTCAGGTCCTGTAAGAGAACTGAGAAGTGGCCTCTAGGCAGCTGAGTCATTACCAGTTCCTGCCCTCAGGATGCTCACACCAAAATCTGTAACAATGAGAATAGAAAAATGCTCTACTATGAAGGAGTTCAGGCTGGGACATCTGTTATCCCATTGATCACCAGGGTTACTTTGACTGCCATGATGGTCTCGCGGGGGCATTTCCTCTTCCTGCACCACTCCTCCATAGACTCCTTCCTTGACTTAATAGAATAACTGGAATGACCTATCCAAGAGTAGAGGATCTTCATGTGGTCAATGGAGGACCTCCCTTGCTGGAGTCTCCCAGCTGCCTCTGATGTGCACCGCAGTACTTTGTTTCTTTTCATAATACTATCCCCTTTTGTAGACCAAAACCCAGAGACAACAGAGTGTCTATTTGAAGTTACATTTCATCCTTCATCTCACAACAGCCAATGCTTATGGTGGTGATGGGAGGCGGGGCAGAGCCTTGCTCAGAGTGTAGACAGGAAGAATAGAGGGAGGTAGGAGAAAGGTCAGGATTAGATAACGGACTAGGAGGCTAGTTGGGTAGGGTTTGGTTAGGCAGAGATAGTGGGAGCAGGGAGAGAGAAGGGGAAGATGACGTTTTTGGCAAGAGGAAAGGTAAAAGCAAAGGTGGGAAAGCAGAGGTGGGAAAGCAGAGACCAAGCTCAGGAAATGTGAGTAGCCTTGCTGGGCTGCATCTCAGAGTGGCGGGAGAGCAGGCTGGAATGGAGATGTGGAGCCGGATGACAGAGTTCTGAGGGCCAGAGGAGGGACTTTGGGCTTTCTTCTTCTGCGGTTTGACAGATTCTGGGAAGAACCATCAAAAGCTTTTCAGGAATTCAGGCTTGTCTGTCTCAGACTTCTCCTTCTGGAAGACCAAGGGCCCAAAGTGGCAACCTGACATTCAGTCTCCTTTCGCCATGGTTGGGGAGTCAGGGCTGTAGCTGATTTCATTGGCCTGTTTTTCATTTATTGTAGTGTGGCTTTTATAGTATGTTAATTGAAATATTTCCAACTGCCAAAAACAATTACACTCAAATTGCCTTGTCAGTTCTTTTATTGCCAGATAAATGTTTTACAGACATATTTACGGGGGGCAATGGTAACTGGATCTCGTTTCCTACTTAAGGCTGGCTGCTTGGGCTGGGGTTGGCCCTCCAGTACTCTGCTGTGGGCCAGAAAGCTGTTGGATGTTACGACGCTTCCATCTCGTTACCTTAGGGATCAGAGGCTCTTCAAAGGAAAGCAGCTTTCTGGCTCATGTGGCTTAGCCTCAGAGAAGGGTTCTCATCTCTGGAAACCTTGGCAACCTGGCAGAAATCTGAATCCTGCTGCCTGCCCTACCAGCAACAATCCCTGCCCAAGCTGAGACATGCCCTTCTCTCCCCCTGGAATCCCTTTCCCCTCCACCATCAAAGCCTCTCCCACAGACCCTGCCACGGAAAAGTTGTGGAGCCCTTTCCATCTAACTCACTCACTTTGCATTTGGGAAACCAAGGCCCAGAGACCTCCCCAAGATCACACAGGTGGTCAGCAAGAGCTGGGAGCCGAGGTCTCTGCCCAGTGTGCCATGCTGCCACCAACATGCGCTCTTTGGCTTCTCTGCTAGCTTGACCCGTCCTTCAGGGCTCTAGATCTGCTTCTTGCAAGAGCCCCTCCCTCACATCTCCAGCCTCCACTGACCTCCCTCTTGCTCCATCACCTGAAACAACTGTTTGTTCAGTGCATATACTGCAGGGTTTTGGTTTGTTTGTTTGGGGGAACATTTTACTATCTCTGTTATTGTTCTGCTCTTGCCATTGTACATGCTGCTTTCTTCATCTGAAAAGCCTTTCTGAAAAACATTTTCTCCACTTGGATGACCCATACTTTTCTTTTGATACTGAGCTAAGAAATAGCCACCTCGGGGAAACTTCCTTGTACACCCAGGCTGGGTAGGTGCCTCTGTGCATTCCCATAGCACCCTGGTCACACGTCTCTACTGCTGGCACAGAGCAGACTTTCACAAGAACGTATGCTGAGTGAGTAAGCGAGTGAGTAAATAAGGAGCACTGATCACACTCATCGGTCCTCCACGGACCCTGAGCAAACGTGGGTAGGGACCTCATCTCTCTTCATCTTTGTCCCACTGCTTAGGTTAGTCCCCGACCATAAGTAGATGCTCAAGAAATGTTTATCAAGTTGAATCCAGCATGCTGCTCTTGAGAACATAAAATTTTAGCATGTTAGAATTGGAAGGTCATCATATCCAATCTTACACAGTTTATTGATGAGGAAACAGGCTAAGGAAAAATATTTTTCCCAGGGTCATGATTACTAATGGGTTTGATGGCATTCATTCATGTATTCAATAAGTATTTTGAACACCTACTATATTCTGAGACAGCAGTGTACAAAACAAAGTACCCAAACCTTCATCATAAACAAATGTTTATGAATATAATCTGCCTTCAAAATCCTCTTAATGCCTAGTACAGAGCTGAGCACTTAGTATATAGTTTTAAAAAACATTTGTTGAACTAGTTGCAAATAAGAAATGCCAGGTGCTAAGTCACCTGGTTGCTCTTCATGGGTCAGTCCCACTGATGCTGGAGTCAGGTTGCCTCAGATATAGGACTTCCTTCACTGGGCACCTGTTGCCAAGTCTCACTGTTTGTGAGACTTGGGGAAGTTCAATGTCCCTTGTCTTTGAGGTCCCTGGGCAGAAGCCCCCCTGTAATACTGTTTTGGACATTCCCATGGAGATTCACTTATGACTTACCTTCTGTTTCTATTCTTTTTTCAGAGCGTCAACGTGGGCAGAGGAGCCAGGAAGAGAGTAAGTGCTGAGACCACACAGTTTCTCAGCGAGAAGCTAATAGCATTTCTTCTGTTGAAATATTAGCTATATATTTTTAAAGAAAAGCAAAAAGAACATTAAAATCACCCTTAAGCCTATCACCCTGGGAAACCTCTTAGTTAACGTATGATGCTATATCCTCCCAGATATTTCTATGTATATATAAAAATTACATGTATTTATTTATTTTTTTATAAATTTATTTATTTATTTATGGCTGCGTTGGGTCTTTGTTGCTGCGCGCGGGCTTTCTTTAGTTGCGGCGAGCGGGGGCTATTCTTCGTTGCAGTGTGCGGGCTTCAGTAGTTGTGGGCACGTGGGCTCAGTAGTTGTGGCGCACGGGCTTAGCTGCTCTGTGGCATGTGGGATATTCCCAGACCAGGGCTCGAACCCATGTCCCCTGCATTGGCAGGCGGATTCTTTTTTTTATTTAAATAAATTTATTTATTTATTTTTGGCTGTGTTAGGTCTTCATTGCAGTGCGCGGGCTTCTCATTTCGGTGGCTTCTCTTGTTGCGGAGCACGGGCTCTAGGTGCGCAGGCTTCAGTAGTTGTGGCTCGCAAGCTCTAGAGCACAGGCTCAGTAGCTGTGGCGCACAGGCTTAGTTGTTCTGCGGCATGTGGGATCTTCCTGGACCAGGGCTCAAACCCATGTCCTGTGCATTAGCAGGTGGATTCTGAACCACTGCACCACCAGGGAAGTCCCTTTATTTTTAAATAGAATCAAACTGTATGTTATTTTACAATCTGTTTTTTACATAATATATTTAGAGTACTTTCCATTGCCAATAAATATACTTTCATAGCATCATTTAAAATTACTGCATAATATTTTACCATGTGTTCATTAAGGCCATTCCATAATTTTGTTCAAACATGCCCCACTGTTGGACATTTAAATATTTCCTCTTTTCCACAATTATGATCAATCCTCCAACAAACATTCATGCATTTAAATCTTTAGGCATATCCTCGGTTATTTCTTAACATAAATTCCTATCCATAGAAATTTGGGTCAAAAAGTATAAATCCTTGTTAGGCTTTGGATAAATATTTCCAAATTGCTCTTTAGAAAGGTTGTACTAATTTATGGGTGTCCATTTTCCCACAACCTCGCCAACACTGGATATTGGTTTTGTTTGTTTGTTTTGGTTTTAGTTTTCACCAGTTTTTGTTTCACTTTGTTTGTTTGTTGTATCCAAAATGTATTGATTGGGATGCTTTCCCATTCATCTTGATTCAGGGGCTTTTAGTGCTGCTTCCGTCTGAAGGCACATCCTTCTGTAAGCCTTGCTTTTCCTCCTGCAGGCTGGCAGAGGACAGTAGAGCAGCCAACACACAAAACTACTGTGTGTGCATGTTGGCTAAAGACGGTGGGTGATTTTATAGCGTCCTGGGCATTTCACATCCATGAAGTAGGAATTTGGGCTCTGCACCAGGTGCTTCTTTTTGTGTTTCCTCTTCTCCTCTTCTGGAGAGGGATGAAGGAGATCCTCTGCATGTTCTCGTGGGGAGGTGGTCACCGCCCTTCACCAGTTTTATAGTGAAAAAATTGCATTGTTTTATTTTGCATATCTTTGATTGCCAGTGAGGGTGAATATTTTTTACTATGTCATGGGCCACTTTGGCAAGGTATTTAACTGTCTATCGGGGTAGGGGAAAACTTCTAGTTCTTGATTTTTTTGCTCCAAGGCTTTGATGGGACTATGAGGCTTAAAGTTACCAAGTACTGGGAGTATTGCTGTAAGAGTAACCTTGAGGTGGCAAATTGGAAGGTAAAATGTGAATTAGAGTTGAAGTAGCTTAAAGAACAGCTGGGTGTCATTTCACATTTGGTCCTGGCTATTAGCATCCAGGCTGTATGGGAAGCAGTAAGGAGGAGCCAGCTTTTCTGGTCCCACTACTGGGGCCAAAGACCCACCACAATGTTCCAGCTAAGTCCAGAACCCCAGGGCTGAGGTGGCCATGATCTTCCTGGCAATGAGAACTCTGGCCTGAGCAGTTCCTTTGGGCTCTTCCGTGAGTGGTCTGTTGCACGTTTTGCGTTCTATGTATTGGGACAGAGCTTGGCTTCTGGGAGGATTTGTGAATGAAAGGGCTTTCTGCAGCACTGCTTGCTTGTCTAAGCAGGTCAGGCACTCTTGATTCTCACATGAGGTTTTTGTCCAGGATGAAGATTCAGGGACCGAAGTAGGGGAAGGGACAGATGAATGGGCCCAGTCCAAAGCCACAGTTAGACCCCCTGACCAGCTGGATTTGACTGATGCAGTAAGTAAGCAACATCCTACCCTCGCTCCTTCCACCTCCTCCAGCCTCAGATATGTATTCTGCCCAGAACCTAGGTTGTGAGATGTCTGCTGACACCCCGGGGAATCATCAGAGGGGGTGGGGGGCCCTCTACATTTGACCCTGTTGGTATTTCTCTCCCTTAGGAGCTAAAGGAGGAGTTCACCCGGATTCTGACAGCCAACAACCCACATGCACCCCAGAACATTGTCAGGTACAGCTTCAAAGTAAGTCATCCTCTCTGGGGCAGGAGCCTCTAGGTGCTCCTTGGCTTGGTGACTTGCTGTGTTGCAAAGGCCTCTCAGCTCTCATAGAGATCACCTTTAAACTGAGGTCTGTGGCTGGAACCCTGAGATTTTACATGGAGTTTTCCAGAGATTTTTGAAGTTTCTTTATGAATCTCCCTTCAGTCTCGCTAAAGTGCCCTGCAGAGCCACTCTTTTCAGGAATCCTGAAGTGAATCATTTGGTAGGAAAAATACTTTTCCAGTGTATACAGTGTGTTTGTCACTAACATCAACTATTGGGTCTCCAGAAGCCAGTGTGCCAGTGTCAGGTCGTATATTAGAACTTTTACATAGGATATCTCATTTAATCCTCAGGTTTCTTTGATATAGGAACTATTTTTATCTTTATTTTATAGAAACCAAAGATAAATTAGATAAAACAAATTACAAAAGTCACACAGCTGGGATTCAAAGCAAAATTTGAACTAGTTTGATTGACTCTAAAGCAACATTACACTGCTTCTTTAAAAAAAAATTATACATATATATACACATACACGTATCTGTACATACACACGCACACATACAGAGTTTTGAATATATAATAGAAATCTAGAAACCCATGGTACTAATTTTAAGAGTCAAAAGAGCAATGAAAATACACTGGAAATTAAACCTCCCTCTCCTGTCCCTTTCCTTGGAGACAACTACTATTAGCAGTTTCTTTCTCTTTTTTATAAACAGTTTTATTGAGATATAATTTACATATTGAGATAAAATCACCCATTTATTTTTTTAAAAGATGGTATTTAGTTTTTAATTATTAGTGTTTAAGAATTTTATATTTTCTGAATTAGCAGATATTCTCTAGTATTAGAAAAATATATTAAAAGATCATTGTGTCTTATCCAGTCAATCATCCATTTTAAAGTGTATAATTCAATGGCTTTTAGTATATTCACAGGTTATGCAACTATCACCACAATCGATTTTAGAATATTTTCATTTCCCCCAAAAGAAACCCCATACCTCTTAGCTGTCACTCCCCAGTCCTGCATTCCTTCCAGCCTTAGGCAACCACTAATCCATTTTCCAGCTCTACAGATTTGCCTGTTCTGGACATTTCATAAAAAGAGAATCAAACAATATGTCATCTTTTGTGACTGGCTTCCTTCATTTAGCATACTGTTTTCAAGGTTCATCCATGTTGTAATATGTATCAGTACTTCATTTCTTTTTATTGCCGAATAATATTCAATTTTATGACTCTACCATATTTTATTTATCCATTCATCAATTGATGGACATTTACATTGTTTCTGCACCTTGGCTATTACGAACAATGCTGCTATGAACATTCATGTACAAGTACTTTTGGCCATGCTGCATGGCTTGTGGTATCTTAGTTCCCTGACCAGGGACTGAACCCAGGCCCTGGCAGTGAAAGCACTGAGTCCTAACTACTGGACCACCAGGGAATTCCCTTGTGAACTGTTTTTTTAACACACTGCTTCTTATTCAAGATTGAGTAGTCAGCCCCCTCCACAAAGAGGATAGGACAAATCCACTGTATTTCTTGAGAGGTTCCACTCCTGAGTTGTGCTAATGGCATCCCTTAGGCAGCCTGTAAAGGGGCGGGGGGGTGGGATGGGCAGAGAGAAGCTGCCTCGCCTCCCTGAGCTTATGCTGGAGTGTGATACACGCTATGGGCTCCTGTTCTCCTGACCTCTGAAAGAGAGTCTCTTTAGGAATCAGTGTGCCAGCCATGGGAGGCATGCTACAGGCAGTAGCTTGGTGTCAATGCACCTCTCTTGCCCCCTGGGAAGCTCAGTGGTTAGAAGAGATTCCTGTGAGTCAACTGTCAGCTGGGTAGCCATAGGCTCCCAGGCAGGCTCACCTCATGAAACCTTCTAACAGCCTCCCGGGCCTGCCTGGCCTCCTCCCACAGAGCTGGCCTCCAACTCATTGGTCCTTCACTGAGATCCAAGAGCTTTAGGTCTCCAAAGCTATTACTTTCCCTTGAAGTGCTGGCCTGAAGAGGCAGATGGTTCGGATCTAGGCATGCCTCTCCTCCTTGCACAGAAACAATGGGATCTGAATTCCATCCCTAAACTGAAGAGGAAGGTTCTAGTCACCACTGGGGACAGGATGACAGTGAAATCTCAAATGACAACTATATGGATAATTTATTCCCGTGGGACCCTCCATCGTCGTCATCATAATAGCTACTATTTTTACTGAGCACTTATTATGTGTCAGACTCTGTATTAATAGATTGCTTTCATTATTTTCAATACTCAACTATCCTGCAAATTAATTATTATCCTCATTTTGCAGATGAAGAAATTAAGGCTTAGAGTGGTTAAGCCCAAGATCATGCAGATAATAGGGAGCAGAATCAAAATTTGAATCCAATTCTGCCCACATCCATAGATCATGCTCTTAACCACTGCACTGTCCCATCTTTCCATCCATCTGAGTTACTGAGGGAAGAAGAGCTTTGTGGTGACTTTTTAAGGCAGAACATCCCAATCTGTGTGCAGAAATAGTGATTCTTGCAGTCCTCCAGGGATAGGTGTGTCTGGTACCAACCCATGGGTTGGTCTCCTCTCCGGTGAGTTTACCCCAGTGTGCCATGCAAATGTAATAATTTTCTCTATGACTTGAAAAGGGTTGGAAAGAACTTTTTTGAAAAAGGAAGTGACCCCTGGTCTCAAAGTCAACTGTAGGACTAGGATGCTGATCAATGAGGAGGCAGCCTAGAGGAACAAAACTATAGGGTCTATGAAAGCAGGGATCATATCTGCTTTTGCTAAGCTTTGTATCTCTGGAACCTAGAATATACTTGACACATTGTGTCTATTCAAAAATTATTTTGGGGGGGCTTCCCTGGTGGCGCAGTGGTTGAGAATCTGCCTGCCAATGCAGGAGACACGGGTTCGAGCCCTGGTCTGGGAAGATCCCACATGCCGCGGAGCAGCCGGGCCCGTGAGCCGCAACTACTGAGCCTGCACATCTGGAGCCCGTGCTCCGCAACAAGAGAGGCCGCGACAGTGAGAGGCCCGCGCACCGCGATGAAGAGTGGCCCCCGCTCGCCGCAACTAGAGAAAGCCCTCGCACAGAAACGAAGACCCAAAACAGCCAGAAATAAATTACATAAATAAATAAATTTAAAAAAATAAAAAATAAAAATTATTTGTTGAAGAAGGAATGAGCCCAGTTGCCTGGGCAAGTGCCTTGTGTGACTTGACAAGTGCCAAACCCAAATCTTTTCTAGATTTCTGTGATCCTCTTGTATGGAACAGGGGAACTGGGGACTTGGTGTCTCTGAGGATCTATCCAGCCCTGGCACCCATTAAACAGAGTGGAGAAAAAGCCAGGCCAGGTGTGTTTGATGACTGTTTGTGACCTCTCTGAGGTCTGGTTAGACAGGTGAGACAGGATCCCTTGACATGGATGTAGGAGCCAGTGATAGGTAAATCCAGAGTTGCTCAGAGTTGGAAGATTGTATTTTAAAATATGTCTTTGACAGCTATATATAAACTAATAATGAAATTAAAACATTCTCTAACACCATATATAAAAATAAACTCAAAATGGATTAAAGACCTAAATGTAAGACTGGAAACCATAAAACTCCCAGAGGAAAACATAGGCAGAACCCTCTTTGACATAAATTGTAGCAATATTTTTTTTTTGGATCTGTTTCTTAAAGCAAAGGAAATAGAAGCAAAAATAAACAAATGGGATCTAATTAAACTTAAAAGCTTTTGAACAGCAAAGGAAACCATAGAGAAAATGAAAAGACAACCCACTGAATGGGAGAAAATATTTGCAAATAATATGACCAATAAGGGGGTTAATATCCAAAATATATAAACAGCTCATACAACTCAACATTAAAAAAACAAACAACCCTGTTAGAAAATGGGCAGAAGACCTGACTAGACATTTTTCCAAAGAGGACATGCAGATGGCCAACAGGCACATGAAAAGATGCTCAACATCACTAATTATCAGGGAAATGCAAATCAAAACCACAATGAGATATCACCTCATACCTGTCAGAATGGCTATCATCAAAAGACCACAAATAACAAATGTTGGTGAGGATGTGGAGAAAAGGGGACCCTCGTACACTGTTGGTGGGAATGTAAATTGGTGCAGACACTGTGGAAAACAATATAGAGGTTTCTCAAAAAACTAAAATAGAACTACCATATGACCCAGCAATTCCACTCCTGGGTATATATCTGAAAAAACCAGAAACACTAATTCAAAAAGATATATGCACCCCAATGTTCATAGCAGCACTGTTTACAATTGCCAAGATATGAAAGCAAGCTATGTGTCCATCAACAGATGAATGGATAAAGACGTGGTATATATATACAATGGGAAACTACTCAGCCATAAAAATGAAATTTTGCCATTTGCAACAACATGGATGGACTTGGAGGGTATTATCCTAAGTGAAATAAGTCAAACAGAGAAAGACAAATACTGTATGATATCACTTAATGTGGAATCTAAAAAACACAACAAACTAGTGAATATAACAAAAAAGAAGCAGATTCACAAATACAGAAAACATACTGGTCGTTACCAGTGGGGAGGGGGAAGGGGAGAGGGGAAATATAAGGGTAGGGGATTAAGAGGTACAAATTATTAGGTATAAAATAAGCTACAAGGATATATTGTACAACACAGGGAATATAACCAATATTTTATAACAACTCTAATTGGAATATAACCTTTAAAAATTGTGAATCACTATATTGTACACCTGTAACTTATATAATATTGTACATCAACTATACTTCAATAAAATTTTAAAAGAGTAATGGAAATAAAAACAAAAATAAACAAATGGAGGCTTCCCTGGTGGCGCAGTGGTTAAGAATCCGCCTGCCAATGCAGGGGACACGGGTTCGAGCCCTGGTCCAGGAAGATCCCACATGCCGCGGAGCAACTAAGCCCGTGCACCACAACTGCTGAGCCTGCACTCTAGAGCCTGTGAGCCACAACTACTGAGCCTGTGTACCGCAACTACTGAAGCCCACATGCCTAGAGCCCGTGCTCTGCAACAAGAGAAGCCACTGCAATGAGAAGCCCGCACAGAGCAACGAAGAGTAGCCCCTCTTCGCCACAACCAGAGACAAGCCCACGTGCAGCAACAAAGACCCAACACAACCAAAAATAAAATAAATAAAATAAAATAAAATTAATTAATTAAAAATAAAAAATAAAAATAAACAAATGGGACCTAGTGAAACTTAAAAGCTTTTGCACAGCAAAGGAAACTATAAACAAGACAAAAAGACAATCCTCAGAGTGAGAGAGAATATTTGCAAATGAATCAGTGGACAAAGGATTAATCTCCAAAATATATAAACAGCTCACGAAGCTCAATATTAAAAAAACAAACAACCCAATCCAAAAATGGGCAGAAGACCTAAATAGACTCCTCTCCAAAGAAGACATACAGATGGCCAAGGGGCACATGAAAAGCTGCTCAACATCACTAATTATTAGAGAAATGCAAGTCAAAACTACAATGAGGTATCACCTCACACCAGTTAGAATGGGCATCATCAGAAAATCTACAAACAACAAATGCTGGAGAGGGTGTGGAGAAAAGGGAACCCTCTTGCACTGTTGGTGGGAATGTAAATTGATACGCCACTATGGAGAACAATATGGAGGTTCCTTAAAAAACTAAAAATAGAATTACCATATGACCCAGCAATCACACTCCTGGGATTCAAAAATACACATGCACCCCAATGTCCATTGCAGCACTATTTACAATAGCCAGGTCATGGAAGCAACCTAAATGCCCATCGACAGACGAATGGATAAAGAAGTTGGGGTATGTATATACAATGGAATATTACTCAGCCATAAAAAGGAACGAAATTGGGTCATTTGTAGAGACGTGGATGGACCTAGAGACTGTCATACAGAGTGAAGTAAGTCAGAAAGAGAAAAACAAATATCATATATTAACTCATATATGTGGAATCTAGAAAAATGGTGCAGATGAACCAGTTCGCAAGACAGAAATAGAGACACAGATGTAGAGAACAAACTTATGGACACCAAAGGGGGAAAGCGGGGGCAGGTGGGGAGTGACGGTGTGGGATGAATTGGGAGATTGGGATTGACATATATATACTAATATGTATAAAACAGATAACAATAAGAACCTGCTGTATAAAAAAAAATTTTTAAAGAAAAGAAAAGCAAAAAAAGTCTTCATGAGAACTTATAAAAAAACTTTATTTCATTTGCTTTCTCTTCTTTAAACTGGCAATGCAATGAAAACTTCAGGTTAACTGAGGATTTAGTAAGTTATAATTCTGTTAATAGATGGACTATCTTAGGCCTTTAGAACAAAGGCAGACTGTATTCTGATTGCAGCCCTTTTAGGGACCCCTGGGCTGACTCAGCCCCTTTCTTCTTAGGAAGGCACATATAAGCTAATCGGCTTTGTGGACCAACTGGCAGTTCACTTCAGCCATGTCGGAAACCTGATCCCCAAAGACTCGGATGAAGGACGGCGGCAGCACTACCTCGATGAGTTAGCAGCAGGTAAGCCTCTGGGCCAGCCTGAGGCTGCAGCCTAGAGCCTGGTCCCCTTTCTCTGGTCACTCTAGGGAGGAGATGGCTAAGCCAGAACTTTGCAGAGCCTCTTCTTACGTAAAGTTTAACAGCTGGCTGTCCTGGGTAGGTCTGGGAACTAACCCACGAGGCTCAGGCCAAGGAGAACCCTGGGGAAGGCGAGCTCTGAAAGGCAGAAACCAAGAAGGCCTTACCCTGCCAGGGAATGGGAGAGTGGGCTGGACTTTGAGCTCAACAGCAATATCCTACCAAGGTTCTCAGGAGTCCGCCAAGGTGGTGATTTCAGAAACAGAAATCCTTGAAGAAGAAGAAGAGCCCAAGGAAGCTGAAGCTGGGAGTCAAACAGATGTGCCTGCCGCTGAGGTTCAGTATAATATTGCTCTCCATCCCACCCCTTCCCGCTCCAGCTATGGCTGGAGGCTTCAGGGGTGACTCGCTGGGGCGGGGGGCTGAAGGTGAGAAGTTAAGAGACCTCAGGTGCCAACACCTCTGGCATAATCACTCTCTCCCACTTCCATCCTATCCCAGGACACGACTTCTCCCCACTCCCCATCCTGCACCACCTTCTTCCCACAGCTGAGTCCTGGTCCTGTGGGTCTTTCTTTCCAGGCACCTGAGAAAATGGCCGAAGAAGAATCGATGACGCCTAAGCAGCCCAAGGAACAAAAGCTCACCAACAAGTTCAACTTCAGTGAGAGGGCCTCACAGACCTTCAACAACCCCCTCCGGGTAGAGCAGCCCCCCACCCTCAGCCCCTTCCTCTCCCAGTTCCACACTGTGCATAGCGGGGAGGGAGCAGGCCTGACCCAGCACCAGCAGCCCTCAGCCTGGCAGGTGACAGGACAGATGGAAGAGTTTCACTCTTCCGGGGGAGTTGGGAGCATGTGTTCAGGTCCCAGTAAGTCATCCAGGCAGGAGTTCAGAGGGAGTAACAAGGAGGCTGGATCGCTCTACTGAGAGCCTGAAACTTGAATTGGGCCTTGAAGTGAAGGTCAGGATTTGGGGAAGGAAGGGGAGGCCAGAATGTACCAGGGAGTCAAGATTAGGAGCCAGTCTGACTGAAGTTGATGGTCTCCGTGATAGACTAGCTGGTAGTTCCCTGGCTCATAAGTATGGAGGACCCTGAGTACCAGGCTGAAAGAATCTCTCAGGGTTTCAGGTGAGAGACTCACATATATAAGGCAGTGTTCTCCACAAATCAACCTGAAAGGAGGGCAGAAATCTACAGGGTGGGGTTTCGGTGGCTCCTAACCACCCTCTGTAGTCCCTAAGCTGATGTTCAGTAATCTGGGTGATACACAACAGGGAGGGGATGCATTCCCCTGGTGGAGTCAGAGACCCAAGTATTAAGGGGAAACCTTCTCAAGGTGAGGAATATTAGCCCAATGGCCTGCCAGGGGTTGACCTCTGGTCCAGCATTGGAGGCTGGCCAAGGGCTGAGTTCTTGCAGATCTGTTCATCCCCCACTTGGAGTTCTTCCTGGTTGAAACTGGCACAATCAGGCTTCACTGCCCCTACTTTCTAGCTTAGGCTTCTTCTGAAGGAGCCCTGGATGGAAATTTTAGGCTTTCACCACGTCATTTTGTCCTTTGCCCAGGCCATTCTTTACTTCCCCAGTGCTGTGTCCCACCCCTTCCTCAGCTCCAACAAAAATGCTTCTCCTGCGGATATACCATTGGGTTAAGTGAGAAGGAGTTGAGGGCTTTCTGTGGGTCACCTGTTGTCATTGTTCTCTAGGACCGAGAATGCCAGATGGAGCCTCCTCCCAGGGCAAACTTTTCAGCCACAGCCAATCAGGTGAGACCCTGGGCCAATCTAAAAGCCATCACTCCCTCCCCCTGTATCCTTGTCTGTCTCCCTTGGCAACAAGGGAGACTGGCGTGGTCAAAGATCCCTCTGGAAATCTGCCCTCCCCATCCACCCACCTCCCTGCCCCTTGTCCAGTCTCTGAACTCCAGGCACATGAGACAGTAGGTCTCCGCCCAGAGAGCTCTGTATCAGCCCAGGGCAAGACTGTCCAAGGGGGAAACAGGTATGGCTTCTGGAAGTTCCTCCAAAGTGGGGAGAACATTCGTTCCCCCAGACTCTCTACAGCCTGTGGCACCTCTCGGCTGACTCTGAAGTGTTAGCACTCTGACCCTGCCCATCCAGCAGCCTTCAGTGTTCCTGCAGATGCTCCTTCCCCCTCAAGTCCCACTGGATAGCCATGCTGATTTGGGCAGGATATGGTGCCAGGTGACCTGAGCTCAGCACCCAACTCTGCTGCTCACACTGCAAGATCCTAGGCAATCATGTCACCCTTAATGCCTTAGTCTCTTTCTCTGTCAAATGAGATGACAAGCAGCCTCACAGGGTTGTTGGAGGGCTCTGAATGAACACTGAAGTACAGTGCAGTGTGGAGAACTGGCCCATGGGTGAATTATTAAATGTAAGGTGTGCCTCTCTGGCCTCCAAGGAGCAGTGGCTGCTCAGATCTGGGGTGCACACAGTGCGGCCTGGGACATTTGCCCAGCCCCAGATCCATGCTGCTTCCTCTGCTACTATCCTTGGGCTTCTCTTACTGTCAAAGCCAGTTAGCAGGGGTTCTCTTACTTTTTGTTTATCTTTTTATGCTGAGAAGTTTTGATCAGGGCTGTAGACAGCCAGCCTGAGCCAATATGTTTATCCCATCCTTATAGGGGGAGTCATTTTAAAAATTTCCTAGTTCAGAGTCTCATAAATCACTATGAAAACTGTGAGCTAGCTGATCTTTGCCCATTTGTTCTGCCCTAGTGGAGGTGGTAGGCTGGAACGATACTGATCTCCAGCTGACAACTGAGCCCCTGGGTTGCAGGGTGGAAAGCCCAGCCCCGGGGTGCTCTGAGAGCCCCTACATTCCTGTCCTAGAGCTGACAGTTAACAGGGAAGACAGACACTGAATACATAATTAAGGTGGGCCAAGTAGAGGATACTATGAAGACCTGTGACGGGTTGAAGATCGACTCCTCAAGCCCTAAAGGCTGAAGAGGAGCTGGCTGGGTGAAGATTTGCCCTAAGATGATCCTTCTCATCTCTCCCTTGCCTAGTGGGAGATCTATGATGCCTACATAGAAGAGCTTGAGAAGCAGGAAAAGACTAAAGAGAAGGAGAAGACAAAGACCCCAGTGGCTAAAAAAATGGGGAAGATGGCGATGAGGAAGATGACATCTATGGAGTCCCAGGTTTGGTGAGGGCTCCCATGGCTCAGTCACAGAGAATGACTGAGTGGTACCTTAGCTCCTGGGTAGACAGAAGCCTGACTGTCTGTGAGGACTTCACAGACACTTAAGGCAGGGTGCTAATGATACTTATGAACAGTTCCTTCCTTGTGGGAAGGTGTGAGGAGAGCTATAACTGCCTCTGGCATTCCACAGATCACCTCAATTTTATATAGGTCTGGAGGCTAGCAGGAATTCAGGATTGTTGGGCTAGGGGGCAACAGAAGACATGAATGTTATTAAAAGCCTGATGTGCACCCTGGAAGAGCTGGGGAGTCTTCCCAGGGCAGAGTGGCATGTGAGGTAAGGCACCACCTCCCTGGCCAAAAGTTCATGGGGATTGGGAGGGTGATTTTCTCTTGGACCTTCAGTCTTTGGGTTTACTTGCACTCAATTCTTCAGGTCCAGGAGCCAAGTCAGAGCTGATCACAGCTGATCATAGAGTCCAAGCCAATGAGTATGGCAACCCTGCGTTGGATTTGCCATGAAGAGCTATGCAAGAATCGTAATAGAGGTCATGGTTGGGAGCTCACTGTGGGTGTAGCCAGCATAGGTTTAGAGATCATCATGGAAGTTAACAGTGATAGGTCACTGCAGGGAGGGTCACCACAGGGAGATGCTGAGGGGCCACATTTGTCCCTTCAATAGAGAGAGAGCTGGGTCAGGAGCCAGAGTCCCATTATGGAGATCAGGATGAGTTTGACGTGCAATGGGGAG
Source organism: Balaenoptera acutorostrata (assembly GCF_949987535.1). Lineage (NCBI taxonomy): Eukaryota > Metazoa > Chordata > Mammalia > Artiodactyla > Balaenopteridae > Balaenoptera > Balaenoptera acutorostrata. Next base: position 43,177,592 of record NC_080069.1, on the reverse strand, counting down.
GGAAGGACAATGTCCACAAGAAGCCAGGGTCAAGTTCAGCACCTCGGAGAGCTCCCAGACAGCTCTCAGGGAAGTGGTTCTGCTCCACTCCAGAATAGAAGCCAGGTCATACTCTTCCTTCGCCTGAAGTATGCCCACTTCCACTCAATTCCATGTCCGTGAAAAGTCACATTTTAAGGGAGGTTTGAGGGTTCCCGGCCCTGGCTTAATAGGAACTGCCCAATTCCATTTCATTTAATCACAGAGCAAGCACTTGGTGATCATGACCGTGCCGAGTACTGGAACCCTGAGGTGAAAGATAAGTCCCTGCCCTGCAGGTTGCCCTGTCCAGACCCTTAACTTTCCCTGCACCGTTCCCTAGAGGTTAGGGGCTTCAGAGGGGCTGTTGGCCTGGGTCCAGTTTCGCTTGAAGATCCATCTGGGGTTTGGCTATGGGCTCTGGGACCTTGGTTAAAGAAACCTTAACTGCAGTCACCAGGACCCACAGGCCAGAAGAAAGATCCCTGTGACTGAGACTGAAAACTGTCCTTGGGTCTCAGCCCTACCAGAGTTGGTATCTCAGGAGGCAGGACCACACTGGGTTCTTCCAGCTTCGCTAACATGAAAGGCTGTGATGCAGGCAGATTCCAGCCCTCTGGACCAAGAAATACAGTGGAACAGGACACTGGGGGTATAACATAGCCAGTTAATACTTTAGTACTCTGTTCAACCTCCCCCCAACGGAATTGATCTTTAACTGGGAATCCCAAGTACTGGGCCAGGCTATCTGTAGAGCAGATTGGGGGTGGCAGTTGCCTTCCCCTTTGCTGAGGCCCAGCACATGAACAGAGTGATACCCCTTTCTCAGAGACCCAGATCTGATTAGGTTGGTATAAAACTCAAGTGTGTGGGAGGAGAGAAAGCAGAATAACTTCATGATACTCTGTCGGAAGGTCTGCAGTGGTAGATCTCAGGTTTCTGTCTCACTAATGATTTGGGTAAATGTACAGAAATGATCGTAAATTTGTCTTATCTGAGAGATTAGGACAGCAAAGGGGGAAAGGGCTCAGAGGCCACAAGTTCAGTCAGAACCAACAAAGAGCTCTGTCTGCCCAAGTAGCATAGTTTCCGGAAACATACTCTCTCCTCAGAGCGCGTCTGGATTCCTAAGTCTCCCAGGACCAGGACAGTGTGGTCAGGCTGGGTAGGAACTGGCTCTCTGTGTGGGGCTGAGAGCACAGGCCCTAGAGTCCACAGATTTGAGTGTACATCCTGGCTTTGCCACGGAGCTGGATTTTTCTAAAACCTGTTCCCTCATCTTAGACAGCCTAATGATACCTGATTTGCAAGACTGTCGTGAGAACCCAAGATAATATATGCACAGCCCCTAAAATAGTACTTGCTTGATACTGGTTGACAGGTGGCGGCTGTTAATATGCCATGCATGGCTGATGGAGCTGGGAGGGTTCGCCTGAAGGAGTGCTGACTCGAGGAATGAGGCGCTGTCCTCCTACATCAGAGGACCTATCATCTGGCACACAAGTCTCTATGGCTGGAGGACAGAGTTAGGGCCATGGGTATAAGACCCAGGGAAGTAGGTTTCAGCTAACAGGCTGTCTGACCGTACAAGATACTGCCTGACTTGGGGAGACATGTTTGCCAGGAAGCTGCTGAGTGGGAAGGATTCCTGCTTTGGGTCAGGGAATAGGGGGGAGTGGCTGGAACCAGGTGAACTCCGAGAGCTGTGATTATAAGACTCCAGTGAATGTCCTTGGTCAGTTTTCTGAAATAAGCTTGGAGTCAGTTTGAAAACTGATGAGAGAGTCTCAAAGGCAGTCCCCCATGTGTGACTTTGTAAGTAATTCCCCACCACAATGGGCCGCATGTTTCCTCTGACACCACCGTCACCATCACCACCGGGCGCTGGGTTACTAACACCATGGTGCTTATTACATTTAACCCTACAACGACCCCATGACGCAGGTGGCATTATCCATCCCCACTGTATCAGAGTACCCTAAAACACAGAGATGTAATTTACCTAAAGTTGCCACTTGGCTCCTAATCTGTGGGATGGGATGGGGATGCAGGTCTGTGTGGTCCCAGATCCCGTTCTCTTAACCGCTGCCTGACACTGTCAGTCCTGGGAAATCTCATCTTTGAGAGCCATGGGCCTGGCCCTCTGGAGCCCCTCTGGAGGGCTGTCCACTCCACTGGTTCATTCCTGCCACCTGCCCTAAACTCTTTAGGCCCTTCTTGCCAGCCCTAAACTCTTTGCTCCTCTTTTAACCTGCTAAATGGTTTACATTATGGAATTTCACATAATGATGATCTTGTTTTTTTGTTCAGAATGAGTCATTTCCCCCTGACATGAAACTTCATGCTTTCTCTTTGGCCTGGGCCGTGGACAGGGCCCTGGGTCAGGAGTCAGTTCTGCCTTGTACTCCCTGTGTAAAAGCAGGTCTCTTTCCTCTCCCTGGGCCTCTGTGTCCTCCTCAACTCTTGACTAAATAAGTTGGACCAGAAGATCTCTGAGAACTTTAACAGGAGCCCTTGTTGCTCAGGCTGGTGAAACTTCTGTCCCCACCAAAGAAGTCTCCTACCTACCCTGTCTGCTGTCCACTCCAATACCCCTCCTGGGCTCTCTTCAATGCCCTGTCTTGTGCTCAGAGATACGCCTTCCCCAGAATAAGCTCAGGACGAAAGAGCAGGAGGCAGGCTCCGCTCAGGGGCCAAGTATGGCAGTGCAGACTCCTTGTGCCACTTGTGAGCTGGGCGTTCCCAGAAGAGGATGTCAGGGAGAACTGGGCCTTGGGCCACAAAGAGATGCCTTTACAGAGCTATCTGGGGTGGGCGGTGTCAAAGAGGCACTGCTGAACCAATTGTAAGTCAGGGCTGTGGCTCAGGGCACGACCTTCCAGTTGCTGGCTTAGGACCTGTGGCTCCTGTATCTCCACAGAGTGATGACATCACCAAAGTGGCCCAAGCTGCTAAAATCGTGGAGCGGATGATCAACCAGAACACATATGATGATGTTGCTCAAGGTTAGATTTAAAGTGCTGGCAACGACTATTATTACCTGTATTAAAAATCCCTCACACAAAACGAGTACTTGAGTGTCCCATGCTACGTCCTACAGGTGCAAGGGGAGAAAAAATAACCCCTTCTCTGGATGTCACTAGGGAGATAAGACTTAACACAGGTCAAACAGGAGCAATGGCGTAAGAAAAAAATGGGTGTGGTGATGAGATCTGACAATGGTGCAGCAAAAAATCTGCACATTAGTGATTTCATAGCATCTTTCTAACAATCCTGGGAGGCGGCAGAGCAGAGATTTTTATCCCTTCTTCACACACGACAAAGCTAAGGCCAAGGCCACCTGACTAGTGAAAGGCATAGAGGACCCAAACCTAGGTCTTAAGCCTCCTAATTCTGTGCTCTGTTCTCTACTCTGTCCAGCTTAGGGACCATATACGTGATAGAATGCAGACAGAAACTGCTCTGGGGATCCTCAAGAATGGAGGAGGGGAAGTGAGGAGTGACAGCAGTCAAGGAAGGCGTCAGGGAGGGCTGAGCTGGATGCCAAGGGATAAGCAGAGTTTGAGTGGGAGATTAGCAGAGGGCAGATGTGCTGGGCAGGAGACAGCACGAGCAGTGACTCAGCGGTGAAAATGAATTGGAAAGGACTCTGGGGACAAGGGGCAGCAGGCTCAGTGACCCCGACAGGGGCTCTGTTGGAAAGTGGTGAGAGTTCAGGCTGGAGAAGTGGTCGGGGCCAGTTAAGGAAGGGCCTTGAATGTCGCGCAGGGAATCTGAGCTTTCTCTGCAGAGAGTTCAAAGATACCGTCCGGGCAGGGACACAGCCTGAGGAGAGCAGGGCTGGAGGAGGGTACCACTAGGCAGAATACAGCGGCAGAGGCGAGGGTGAGGTTCCGGTGTGGGTGGAGTGGGCCTCACTGCACCTTACCCAGAATGCATCATCAGGGTTGGAGAAAAAGGTGCAGTTACAACAGTGAACAGCAACCACCAGCCTTCCCTGGGAAGGGCCTATGTACCAGGCGTTGTACTGTGCAATTTACATGTATTATTTTATTTCATCCTGACAGCCACACTGTCAGGTGAAAACCACTATTATCTCCATTTTATAGATGAGACATTCAGGCTGAAATGTCGCCACTTGTTCGAAAACACAGCTAGTGTGTGGTGTCAGCGGCACAACCAGGACTCGAACACAGGCCCCCTGGATCCATAGCCTAAGCACTTTAGCACGAGGCCACAGAGCCACTGAGCTGGAAGAGGCATTTCAAATAAACACTCAATAGGTCTATGTGAGTGATTAATTAGTGACGAGGTGAAGAAAGAGATTGATTCAGAAACGCTTAAATCCTGGGGGCCTGGGAAATTCTGGTGTCTTTGACAGGGCCAGGGAAACGGAATCCTTCCCATGGCATGAACAGCACATTCCCAAGTGGCTTGTAGTTCCCTAAGAGGTTGTGCATTTATTTGGAGCAGCTGCCTCCCCAGAGTTGGCAGCTCCCCGCTGCTGGCTGGTCTCCTCTGCTGACAGTCCAGGGCTCTTCTTGGTGACTTGATGCTCATTGCTCACCCATGGGACAGAGAAACCAGGGCTGCCAAGACCAGCAGCCTAAACAAGCCCCCTTGTTATCATTCAGGCTGGAAAATGACCTTGAGTGCTTTTCAAAGCTGTCAAAGTACAAGGTAGCTGTGAATGAATTTGTCACTCACACAGCTTGGCTTCCTGAAACCCAGACTCTGCAATCAGCCCACCAAAGAGCTGCAAACATGATTAATATCCATGGAGAAATTGGCCTTGGTGAACCTTTTTCATTTATAAGAACACAGTCACATAAAAATGCATTGAACCTTGATTTGCTTAAATTGCATACACTTTTCCCTTTGGGAAGAAGTGAAAACAGAGAAGTGTTACCAATTAATCTCCTCTCTGAAACAAAGTCTTTTCAAAGATAGTCTGAGCTCAGGCATCTCTGATGTGATCAAGGCTCATGCCTCTGACCACTCTAATTTTTTTTTTTGTCTGAGCCATTTTTGAGGGCTGACTGTTGTCCCCAAACCTCGAAGTGTGGGGCGTTGTGAGAGAGGCTGAGGCCATGCCTGGGCATGTCCTTGACCACGTTGGATAAGAGGATCATTTTCTAATGGGTTGGAAAGAAGACCAAGAACCATTTCCCTTCTGTTGATCTATTTTGTTGCCGTCTTTAAACAGTCATCAGGTGTCTGCTCTGTGGCTGGCCTTGTGCTAGGCACTGCGGGTCCAGAGATGAAAATAACGTGCTTCCTGCTCCCCAGGAGCTGTCTGCCGGGGGGAGACAGGCAAAAGGATAAAGAGGGGCAACGCTGTATGACACACGTTTCAGCGGATGAGAGGCAGGGCTGGGACAGAGGAGGAGGTGAGCTCTGCTCAGCAAGAAAGTGAAGGCCTCACAGAGCAGGGGGAGTTTGAGCTGGATCTAGAGTGAGTGGGAGTTTTCAGGAGGAGCAGGACATTTTAGACACTGTTTGACATAGAGGGTAGGTGAACAGTTGGCTGGAAATGACATGGAAGTAGTGGCCAGGAGCCTCGGTTTGACCAGGGAACCCCTGTGCAAGGGGAGCCATCGAGGGGTTTTCAGGGCAGTAGGGGAGGTGGTTTATTCTGCAGAATGTGAACTGGAGGAGGAGTGTCTGGAGGTAGAGAGACCTGCTAGGAGGGTGGCGTTAAGAGTCTGGGTGATGGCTTTTGGGGCCTGAACCTAGGAAGTGGCTATTCGTCTGGACAGAAGTGAATGGACTAAAAAGATAATCAGAAGGAAAACATGAGAAATGATGGAAAAAGATCAGTCAAGGTTTACCAAGATTTCTGGTTTAGACAAGTAGAAGGATGGAGGGGGCTTCTACCTAAGTTAGAGGAAGTGGGAGGTAGAGACAATTTAGGGCAGGAGATGAACTTGAGCTCAGAGGACCCATGAGGGAACCAAGGCAGCTTCACTCCAGCGGGGCTTGGCAGTGGATATGAAGATGGACAGACCTGGAATTATTATCCTCGAGGACATAACCACTTTAATGTAATTTACCTCCAAAAACAACAACGACAGTAACAACAACATTGTAGAGAGCTTACTCTGTGCCAGGTATTTTTCTAAGTACTTCACATATATTAGCAGTTAATCCTCACAACAGTCCTTTGAGATAGGTACTATGACTATTCCCACTCTGAAATACAAAGAGGTTAATTGATTTGGCCGAGGAGGTCCAGACAGAAAGTGGCAGTCCCAGGGCTGACTCAGCCTGTGTGTGTTTAAGATTTCAAGTACTACGAGGATGCTGCTGACGAATACCGGGACCAGGAGGGTACGCTGCTGCCTCTCTGGAAGTTCCAAAATGACAAAGCCAAGCGCCTGGCCGTCACCGCCCTCTGCTGGTGAGTATAGACATTGCAGAAAACCTGGAATCCCTGAGCGCCTGCTGGGTGCCAAGCCCTGAGCAGGGCGCTTCTACCGCGCTTACTCACTTTGAAGGTGACGCGTAGCATTATGGAAAAAAGTGACACTGGGATTCTTATGGGATCGTCCCCGGTCTCTAAGCTCAACAGTAGATGTCTACAGTGTAGTTAAGGCACCACTGTACATGGGAGAGCCACGTCCATTTCCTGGGCCAAGGGGTTCTTATTTCTTTTGCAGGAATCCAAAGTACAATGATCTGTTTGCAGTGGGACATGGCTCCTGTAAGTAATCTGGCTATTTGTTCATTTTCTCACTCAACCAGCAAACACGAAGTACCTACTCAGTGCAGAGCTCTTTGCCAGGTGTGAAAGATACAAAGATGACTATGTCTAGCACCCTCAGGGTGCTCACAGTCTAATGGAGAAGACCCACTGTCATACTGGCATTTAGTGCTGGATGAAGGAATATGCCAAAATGAGCCTCGAAGGAGTTATTATGGTAAAGAAAGAGGGGGAGAGGACTTCTGGCAGAGGGAGCTGCACATGCAAAGGTCTGGAGGCATGAGAGATATGGCAGGAAATGAAGCTGTAGAGGGGGCAGGGTTAGCCCGCAAAGGGCTTGGTAAGCCATTCCAGGAAACTTGGACCTTCTCCGGAGGGGAAAACACTGAAGGAATTTGAGAAGGGCTGGGACACAACCACTGCAGGGGAGATTTGCAGGCGTGAGACTGGAGGCTGGAGACCAGCTAGGAGACTGGGGAGGCATCCCAAGGAGAGATGGCAGGATCTGAACCACCAGCGTGGAGTGGAGATGGAGAAGTGGATTTGAGAAGGATGAGAAGGTAGACTGGACCAGACCTGGGGAGGGATTTGGTGGTGAGGGCTGAAGGAGGAGAGTTTCCTGAGCAGGCCCTGGAGCAGGCGGGGTGGGGAAGGGGGGCAAGCGCTTGACGTTCATCACTGGCCCCGAACCCTGGGAGACCACCGCCTTCCGGGACGCTCCCGTCCCCGCCAGTTTCCATCACCCCACAGCAGGAGGCAGCACCGTGGAAACTGAGTGGCACTTTGCTTTCCCTTCGTGTTCCTTGGTCCCTGCAGAAGCCCCTGCCTCTGCACTGGCCTGGGCGTTCCCTCTTCCTAACGGGAGAGGGCCCCATACTTCGCGTTAGCCGCAGCTCCCTAGGCGAACAACATGTTTTCTGGCTAGGAGGATTAGCTTCTGCGAACAGAAAAACCTTCCCATTCTCCAAGCTGCTGCTGGCTGGCAGGCATACAAGCTCCTGGTCTCTGCCCCTCAGACCGCCTGTCCGCCCAGCCCATTCTTTGACCGGTGTCGGGGAGGGAGGGGAGGGCCAGGAGGAGTGGGTGTTTGTCATTCCTCTCAGGGAGAAGCCCTTGGAGCTGCTCCCAGTCTCATGGTCTGGGCCGCCTTTGAGGATGCCCTAAATGCCCGCTTTGTGTCCCCACTCCTGAGGATGGGCTACTGCCAAGAGGGAAGCGCCCACCCCCTCTGGCAGGGAACTAGCACATTCCTCCCCCTCTGCTGCAGCTACTGGGCCGGGAACAGGGTGGGGGGCTGAGCAGGCCCTCCCAGGAGTGGGTGTGGACCCCTCTCTGAGGCTGATCAGCCCAGGCTCTCTGCCCAGGACTGAGGTGGGGATGTGGGGTGCTCCCCAGCAGGTGGGAGGAGAAACTGCTTCAGCTCTAGCCCTATCCTCCTCTCGCCGAGGGCCAGGAGGGGCGTCAGCTGGTTGGGGGTCATATAGAGATTGTCCATGGGAGCAGCCTTAGCCAGGAGCGGTGGAGAAGAGTAACCCACCCCCCAGGAATCGATGGCCCCAAGCCTAACAGGCCCAGAGGCCTCCTTTGGGCAGGCACACACCCAGGAAGGGTCTCTTTGTCCTTTGTTGGCCACATCCACGTGCCTGGATGGCACCGCTATCAGCGGCAGACCTTCTGGCTGGAGGGTCACTTCCCATTGGTATGACCTGGGGCCAGAGGCTGCTCTCAGCCTTGGTGTTTTCACTGGTGACCTGGAGAGGCTGACACCTGCCGGCCCTTTGTCCCAGGGCCGTCATGAGACATGCGTGGAAGAAAAGCAGCAAATGTGCCCCATGAGCTGTAGGAACCACTCGCACATAAAGGACAACCATTGCTGACTTGTCTGGCATTCTGTCTCCTAGCTTTCCTGCAGGACCCTCCGGGGCCCTGAGCAGAGAGCGGGGGCTATAGGGACAGAGGGGTATCAGACAAGGCGCCTACCTCTTCTCTTAGAGAGCTGGGCCCGGCAGCAGCGGCGGCGGCGGCGGTGGTATTTGCTGTCACTGGTACGGGAGCTGTTGACCAGTTTTCCAAAGGGCATCTATTCTCCAGAGCCTTGTACGTGTCAGCATCAATCTGCAGAGGCCTGAGCAGAGCCAGGCTGGGCTGGAATGCAGAAGGGCCCCTGCATTCACTCCTGAGGTCGCCCCTGGGAGTCCCATGCTCTCAAGTGCCCAGGTGCCTCCCTGGAAGAAAGAGGGGCAAAGCTGAGGCAGGCAAAAGGCACCGTAGTTACTGGACGGGGTCATTGTGAGGGGCAGCTGGCTCACCAGCGTCCATCACACTGTCTTTGGAAATTCCCAGCAGCCAACCTGCCATTATCAGACCCGGCCTCCTGTGGACAGACTCTAAAGTGAGAATTTGGGTTTGTTGTTGGGTTTGACCCTGATGAGTTCAGCCCAGGGCTCCTTTTGCCTGGAATTCCCAGATGTTGATTCTCTGACCCAGCCAAATAAGACTTGGGCAGGGGTAGGCATGCACCCTAGGAAGGACTGGGGCCAAGGCTGGTTGTCTGGAGCCAGGCCAGGAGCAAGCAGGTGAGGAAAAGAGCCCGGGCAGTTGCCTGCAACAGCACAGAAGCGATCACACCCGCCTCCCCTCGTGGCTGCTGGGTACCAGATGGTGGACACGTCAGGCTGCATGTAGGGCAGAGACTGGGGTGCCCTCTAGGGCCAGGCTCCGTGTCTCAGCAGAGTGAAGAAAGGCTGTCAGCAGGTGAAAGGTGGAGGAACACTGGAAGGCAAAGGAGCTAGTCTAGGAAGAGCTGGCCCACGGGGCAAAGCTGGGATGCAATTATATCAGCCTGCTGCACTGAAGGGGTGCTTTCCAGCCCATTAGGCAGTTCACAGCAGGGAAATGGGGACTCCTAGTGATCTGTTGGGCAGGGATGGTGGAACAGATCCTAGACACTGTGTGGTCCTGACTGGCTATCACACAGGAGACGGGGAGGAAGCCTCCCAGCAGGACACATCTTAGAAAGGCAGAAGAGCCAGCTGTCCCTCAGCCCAGCCTCTGAGGGACAGCACCCTCAAAAGGGGCCAAAGTCAGGCCCTGAGTCCCAGCACTAAACCCATTCCCACTCTGCCCCATCACCTCCTGGCTGGTCCCTCAGCCTGCCCAGGCCAGGGATACACTTGTAGGGATTTAAATCTTTCCTGATCATTTATTTGTCAGCTTCACTAATTAAGCAGTGTTAATTTCATTTACTGAAAATGGAAATTCATCCACCTCATTTCTCCCCGTTCATCCTCCACACACAAAATCCATCACTCCTCAGCTGCAGGCTGTGTAAAATTTACAGGACTAATTATGTTGTCAGGTCTCTTTGTAAATACAGTCCATAAAGGCCACTGTGCTCACCGGGTTGTAGTGCAAGGGCATTCCCATTGTTAGTTTAATTACTGGTTAGTTATTTAGGTTCTCAAATGTTTGCCTCATTTTCCCTAAATCATATTAAATGTCCCGCTTGATGTATTCTGTCTCCAAGGCCTTGCTCCTATTTCCCACACTGTTTAAATATGACTTCTAATCAGGTGAGAGCTCTTGGAAAAGCCCAGCTACCTGGAAGGCTGGATCCAGCCTGGCACCACGGTCTCTGGGCCACACTGGAGGTTTGGAACACTCTAGCACTGATGTACTTTCTTGGGGGCAGCCTTGGGCCAGTCCCCTGCCTTTGGAGACTGAAAATCCTAACCCAAGGGGCATATCTGTTCCTGGAGTCCAAGGTGGCAGGGCTGGGGTGTGGGAAACTGAGGGAGGGTTTCATTATTGTCATCAGAAGAGCTGGGGATCATTGCCTCCATCCCCCTGACTTCTAGAGGGATTGCTTCCAAACCACCCCAGAAAAAGGTACCATCTGCAGGGCTGTTGGGCTGAACCCCACAGGCCTGCAAGCCTGGTAACTGCCCAGCTGTGAGACCAAAGAAGGAGCCCAGAGAAAGTGACAGAGACACCTGCAACTTATTGGATAGGGAATCTTACAAGTCAGAAGCAAAAGGTCCTGGAGCAACACCCACACCGTGTATGGCAGACAGGACATGGCCACAATCCTTGCTGCTGGGGGAGAAGGAGGCTACCATTTATAGGGGGAATTGGCATCAGGTTGGCTCATCAGTCGCCAGGGAAACCAGCAGCCGGGGCAGGGGGCAAGCACGTAGGTAGTTACCGATTAAGTCCTATGATTAAGAGAATTAGATGGTCATGTGAGTAAGGTGTAGGTGAAGCAGGGACTGGTTGATCAGGGGATGCTCAGAGAGCAAGAGAACAGCCATCCTGAGTGGCCTCTCCCTCTGATTCCTAAAAGTAGAGTTTGGGTCAACCTTCCCTGAAAGCCTACTGTATTAGTTTCCTATTGCTGAGGTAACAAATTACTGTGAACATGATGGCTTAAAACAACACAAATTTATTATCTTACAGTTCTGGAGGTCAGACATCTAAAATGGGTTTTGCTGAGCAAAAATCAAAATGAATTTTGATTCATTTGAATCAAATGAATTTTGATTTGAATCAAATGAATTTTGATTCATTTGAATCAAATGAATCAATGAATGAAGCAGGACTTCATCCTTTTGGAGGCTCTAGGGGACCATCCATTTCCCTGCCTTTCCCAGTTTCGAGGCTGCCCATATTCCATGGCTTGTGGCCTCCTTCCAGCTAGCAATTGCATCATTGCGATATCTGCTTCTGTTGTCACACCTCCTTCTCTGACTCTCCTGCCTCCTTCTTTCCCTTATAAGGACCCCTGTGATTACACCGGGTCCACCCGGATAATCCAGGATAATCTCCCCATCTCAAGGTCTTTAATTTAATCACATCTATAAAATCCCTTTTGCTGTGCAAAGTAACATATTTATGGGCTCCGGAGATTAGGACATGGACATTTGGGGGGCATTATTCTGCCTACCACAGCCCCCTCCGAGTGCCTTTTTCATGCCTTAATAAGGGAGTCATTAAACAGCTGCTGCCCTAGAGTCAGCCCTGGGCTGGATTCATTTGGGAGCCACAGGAAGAGAGGAGGAGGCCTGCTGACCGACACTGGCTTGGTATCCTTGTCTCTGCAGCTTGTCATCTGCTTCCCTCTGACCACTGACCTGGCTTTAGCCAGATGCCCCAACATGCCCTCTGTCTGCCTTGCCCTCTCTGAATCCTGAGCAGAAGCCCAGGCTTCTCCTGACAGCCAGAACTCTCCAGAGTGATCTAGAGCTCTTCCTTGTTAGGGCAGGGGTAGAGCTGTGGGGCGGAGGCCCACAATGGTGACTGCCAGTCCAAGAAGGCATCCATCCATGCTCCTCACTGGGCACTACTCTGCTAGGGCCCTGGGAGAGGGACTTGAGGGCAGTGAGAACTTTGGTCTATGGTGGAATTAAGCCACCCGTCCCCTGAGACCATGGCTTTCTGAGAACCGCCAGATTAGGCTCTATTAGGGAGTTGATTCTCCTCCCCCAAATCTCATGGATCATTGAGGGTCAGAGTCAGGGAGGCCTTAGAGATTACCCAGCAGAGCAGGGTTAGCAGGAGGCAACTCTCTCCCTGGACAGAGTAAGCCTTCTGGGCCACGCCAGGGCATGCTCCCTCACTCCGTCCTTTGGTGGCAGGCTAAGGAAAAGACCTGCTCACAACCACCTGTAATAATGCGGTACAGGTAGAGGAGTTCCTGGGGGTAGGGTGGGCACTCACAGAGGAGAGGCTGAAGGGTCTAGAAGCCTTCCTGGAGAAGGGCAGAAGTGCAGAGTGGAGCTAAGGGCAGGCCAGCGGCCCTCTCCCCCTGCCTTGGAGTCACACACCACGTGGTTTCTCCTCCCCACCTCCCCTCCGCCCTCCCTCCGTCTTTCTCTCCCTTTCCCTTCCTCTGTTCCTCTTTCCCTTTCACCCAGCCACACGTACTCACTGAAATCCTATGGCCTAGAATAACCTGGAATTCCTTCACTGGCCCCAGACTTCAGGGCTCCTGCCTCCATGTAATGGAGTGTGGGGCTGGGGGCTCCCATCTGTGTCACTGGGCCCTCCGGTCCTGCTGTGGGGAGCCAGGTAGTCTGTGGGATTCAGGACAAAGTATCCCAGGGCCCAGGGCCCAAGGCTCTGTGAGCCTTGAGCCTGATGGGATTGTATCTCTCACTGGGAACTGAGGCGCTGTAGGTGACCTTGATGCCAATGTCTTACTGGGACTGCTGGTGACCTGGTTGGCGGCATCATATTGGGAATGATGGCAGGCTGGGCGATGATGTCACTAGGACTGCTGGTAGCCTGAGCAACGATATTACATGGAGACCATTGGTGGTCTGAGTAGCGATGTCATTTTAGGACTTTTAGAAGACAAGAACCCCGGAGCAGAAGCATTTTCCTTCCTGAACCACTGCGTGCCCTCCCTGTGGCTCAAGCTGGACCCTCGTACCTTCTTCTCCAGGGGCAGCCCCCTCCTTGCACAGGAAGACTCCCGTGCAATTGATCAGGGGAGAGGTTCCTGACAGGAGTCCCAGAGCTGGTGACAATTAGCCACAGCAAGGGGAGGTGGGCTCCCCCACAGACCGCTGCACTGGTGGGCAGGCCGGCTGGCCTCAGCTTCCAACTCTGCCCACCTAAGGCCAGCCTGGCTCCTGGCTGCTCCCTGCTCCCTAACCCTGGCTCCCAGGAAGCATCCGCTGTGCTTGCAGAGTGCCCAGGGTGAGGATACCTGGGACCTGGTCACAGCTGAGCTCACGCCCAGAGCCCAGGGAGCCCAGCCCAGACTGTCCCTGAGCCCAGCCCAGTCACCTGCTCCCTCAAGAAAGGGGCAGCCTTAGAAACGAGACAGAGAGAATGACTCAGCAAAGCTCACCAAGTTGGGGCTGCTTCGCTATCCTTCCCGCCCAAGGGCCCCTCACCTCAGGACTGGCCACTCTGTGAGGAGGGCCCAGGCCTGCAGTGGCCAGGGGCAGAGGAGAGAGCCCTGGGGGGCCGGCGGAGCTAAAAGGCTGCCTTAGCATAGGGCCCCCAAGACAGGGGGCTGCTCTAGACTTCCACCTCTCCAGCTCTGGCTCTTCTGAGCTTGGGAAGGGTCCTGGGCTGGTGGCAGGAGAGCGGGAATGGAGGGCTGGGACTGTATTCCATTCAGTGACTGCATTACCAGCCTGGGCGCCAAGTGTGCGGAGAATGAAGGAGTGTGGGAGGCGTTCCCTTGCCATGGGGTGGGCCGGGAGGAGGACGTCTGCTGAGCGGTCCACTGTCGATCACCGAAGGCTGCGCCCAGGCCAGAGGGATAGCACCGTGGCCTATGGAAGCCTGACTGGCTGGCCTGGGACCCTTTGAATCTGGGAGCATGCTTAGAGCTAGGGCTCAGGCTGCAGCTGGGGACTGTGGGAGCAGAGGGTCTGGGAAGATGCCCACAGGTGGCTAGTGTGGGACTCCTACGGGCAATTCTGTGTTAGTCCAGACTGAACCCCTGTCCTTGGCTGGGGATGAGGGGTACATGGCCATTATCCCAGCACCTAAGGGCAGGAGATGGGCTGGGCATCTGGACCCTCTCTGAGGATACTGCTCCTTCCCAAGCCCACCCACATTCTTCACTTAACAACTCTTTGAGCCTGCAGCCCCCCTTTCCTGCACCCCAGGGAGACTAAGGAGAATGACTGTCCATCCCTCAGATATGCCCGGTCACCTTATCTGTTGGATCCTCTCGTGAACCCTGAGAAGGGGGTGGGTCAAGTCGCATGATTCTGTCTCACGGACAGAGAAGATGAAGCCCCAGAGGTCTCCCACGCTCTCTGTCAGAGGCAGAGCAGGGCAGGGCTTGTCCACCCTGTGAGGGAGGGGCCGGGGCTTCCCCAGCAGGGACTGTCCAATCACCGCCGCCCTCTTCCCCGAGGCAGATGACTTCATGAAGCAGAGCCGGGGCATGCTGCTGTTCTACAGCATGAAGAACCCCAGCTTCCCCGAATACACCTTCAGCAGCAAGAGCGGCATCCTGTGTCTGGACGTGCACGTGGACCATCCCTACCTAGTGGTGGTGGGCCACTACGATGGCAACGTGGCCATTTACAACCTCAAGAAGCCCTACTCCCAGCCCTCCTTCCGCAGCTCAGCCAAGTGTGGCAAGCACACAGACCCTGTGTGGCAGGTCAGCCTTGGACCAGGGTGGGAGAAGTGGGTGGGACTGAGTAGCGTGTGGGCCTGGGAGCCACTGGACGAGGGGCCTTGGGGAGGAGAGGGCCACAGGCAAGGGCATGGGGATGACAGCTACCAGCTTAGAGACCAAGGAGCTGGGTGTGAGAAGGGGCAGAGAAGGGCAGAGGCGAGGCGTCAGGAGGCAAGAGGGTTTGTGGTAAGAGCTGGGGTCCGCTGCCTCAGAGCTCCCATCAAGCAGGGCCCATCTGTCTGCTGAGGACCTCGGATCTCTTAGGTGTAGTGCTCAGGGACTCAGAGCCCATGGTGGGAAGCCCCCAGGGCCTGATGGGCCTCTGCTGAGTGTGTCAAGGGCTCCAGGGGTCTGTGGTCTTCCTCAGCTCCCCACAGGGGCTCTCTTCTGCCATCTGGGCTAGATTTGGGGAACTCCCAGACAGGGGTAGGCACTGCTGGTTCTTTGCCCTCTGGGTGGGGCTGTAAGGCCTGGTAGGTGACGTCTGTCCCTGAGGGTTCCGTGTAACACCCATCTTCTCCAGACAGGCATAGAATGGGACCATTACCTAGTCACTGGGGCTAGATTTCACCCTGACTCTGCGTCTCCCATCTTATTGCGCTGGGAGTGGATTTCACAGTTTCATTCTCAGTCTCTTAGTTCTGGCTTTGCAGGCCCTTCCTCACTGTGTTCCAAAGGTCCCCCTCCTTCTGAAGCTGTGTACCCTTACCCCATGGGCAGGCCTGGGAGAATCTAAACATAGATTTCTGCCTCAAGTTGCCCAAGGCCTCTGGGCTCCTCAGGCAGTGCTGGGATCTGTCTTCTCACCTTCCTCTCCCCCTTGCCCTGACAGGGTCTGCAGGCAGGCTCTGCACCCCTGCCTCTCTGGCCCTGAGCTTCCTGAGGCATGTGGACACCCACCCCAGGCACTGGCTCTCAGCTCCCAGACAGGCCCGAGCAGAGGGAAGGCTGTCCAGGCACAGGGGATATGGTGGCCTCTCAGCTTCATCCTTTACCCAGAGCTGGGGCACCCCCTCCCCCTAAACACCCTCCCCAGAGTTCTCGACCAAAGCAGGAGCCAGACTTGCAGCCTCAGGAGTTCTCTCCTCTGAAAATCCCACCTCCTCATGCATCGCGTCCAGGCCCGCGGAGGTCTCCAGACACGGGGAGGGTGTCTGCAGAGACTTTAAAGCCCAGGGCGAGGAGAAAAGACTCGCTTTGATCAAACTGAACCAGCACCAGCCCCGGCCCGGCTTTCCCAGCATGGGCAGACAGCCCAGGGCCAAGCACGGGGCATCTCCGGGTGGCCTGACTATCCTCTTCAAGCCCAGGAGAGGGCAAGGGGCCAAGGCCAGCTACCCTACTCCCACCCTGCTCTGTTCTCTGAACCAAATCGCAGGTTGGAGAGAGAAGTAGGGTGTGCAGGAGACACAGTTTCCCCTTCACTGGGCGGGTGCCAGGGACACTGGACGGGGTGGCCTTCTGTTCTCCCACCATCTTGTCAGGAAAACAGGGCTGCCGCCTTTGCAAAACCGAAGACTCAGAGTTCTTGGCTGGAATCAGGGCTTGCGACATGGGAGGGGCCTGCCTCTCACTCCTTTGATGACTTCCTGTTCTCTTCTTTCGCTCTCATTCCCTCCCTGCTTCCTCATTCATCCATTCATTCGTCAACTCCTGCCTGTTCTCTCCTCTGGGAGCTGAGGATGCTCAGGGCTTGGTGTCTGGATACGGCAGCCACAGCTGAGCAGGATACGGAGTGTGCTAAGGAGGGCTCATGGGGGCGCTGAGGATTGTCCAGATTGTCTGGGATGGGGACCAGGGGCCAGAGGGCCAGGGAGGTCTTCCTAAAGGAAGCAACGCCTAAGCTGAATCGTGAAGAATGAGGAAGTATTCGTTAGATGAAGAAGGGTACAACGGGGTCACGCGTGCACTGGAAAGACACGGGCGTCAAGCAGAGGGGCCTGCTGGGCAACAGCACACCGCATGGAGCTCAGCGTGAGGGAGAGGGAGGAGAAGCAGGACCTGAGAAACGTACAGGGGCTCAGTCGTGAGTGTGCTTCTCTAGCCTGTAGGAAGCTTGGACTTTGCGTGTTAGTGGTCTCAAATGAAGTGTCAGTACAGAAGCCCGATGTATTAATAACACGAGAGTGGGGCTGCTCTGTTAGGATCAGGGTCCTGATTGCTTGAGGGTCCCCTGTTATCACTCCCCGCGTCCCCTGAGCTACTTTCACGAGGCTCCTAAGAGTTTGTCCCAGCAGAGTTTGAAAATCACTGCCCAACCATCAGAGGGTTTGGGGCAAAGAAGTCCCACAGTCAGGTAGTGTCTTGGAGATGTCCTCTGGCCACAGTATGAGAGATCTTGAAGCCTGAGCTACAACAGGGGCAGTGGAGATAAAAATGAGGAGATAGGGTTGAGAGCTGTTGAGGCAGTAAAATCAAGAACAGGAAACGACCGATTGGATATGGGGAAAAGGAAAAATTGGTGACGGTGCCTGGGACTCCGGCTTGGGGGACGCAGTAGGAAATCCACGGATTTCTGGCCAGAAGTTAATATAAGAAGCCGGAGGAGGAGGTGTCCTACAGGCACTTGGCTGTATATCCTGGAGCTTGAAGAAGAGCCAGGCTGGCGAATGAGGAGTCAGAGACATCAGAGTCTAAGTCCTTCTCGATGGGACTGTGTCTTGGGAGGAATGAGATAGGTTGTTTTAGATCTCAAATGCCAGGCTGGGGGCAGAAGGAGTTTGTTCTGTTGGCAGCGGGGAGCCATGGAAGGTTTTGGAGCCAGGGAGAGAACTGTCTGTCCAAAGGAGACTGGGTTCCTGTCCCATGGCACAGGCTACCTCCCAGGGGAGCCCATCTGGGTAGTGCAGCCCTGTTCAGGCCCCGCTGTGAAGCTTCAACCAGCAACACTCTGTAGGGTGTGTGTGTGTGTGTGTGTGTGTGTATTCTGTGCTACACTGGGGAAGGGAAGGGGGCAGGAAGGATATGAGCAGACCCCTGGGGTCAAACGTGCCTGCCCTAATCAGATAAGGCAAAAGGGAAGGAATCGGTGAAACAGGCCTCCATCTCCTCCCTATCACCTGCTTCCTGGGCATTCATGCATTCTCTTAACCCCACTTCCACCTGCCCCCTCTTGGCCCTCTTTATTCCTACCCTCCCACCTCGACCCCAGGAGCATGTGTGTGACTTGCACACACACGTGCACACACACACGTACATGCTCACTTGCATATACACACACACCACCCCCCAACTGGGCATCAGGCTGCTAAGTGGGGTGTGAAATACAATTTCCGAGCACGCTGGCGGCCGCTCATTAAACTCTTCCTTTGGCAGCTCCCTCGCGCCTCTTACAGCCTGGCCTTTGACACCCCCGGTCCCCTCCCCCCTTTAAAGGGACTACCTTTACACGGAAGAGGAAGCAGTCTCAGCATCAGGGCTGCTCTGACTTGTGCCTCACAAGCTCTGTGGTGTTCTAGGCCCCCCAGTGAAAGCACAAAAGAGCAGCCTGTCCGGACAGACCCAGGCAGGACTGGGTCTGCCCTCCTGCAGCTCTGACCAGCCAGGCCTGGGGCGTGGCCCCGGAAGAGCAATCCCCTCCCCGCTACACACACCCCTCAAGGGCCAGGTGACAACTGTGGTTACAGGCAGCAGCCCTGGGTTCCTGTCCTCCCTCACTGGGCCTCTCCTTGTGACAGGGAGAAGGGACAGTGGCCCCAGCACAGGAGGCCTGGAGGGAACTGGAGGGTGGAAAGATCTGGGCACCCAGCCCTGCCCCAGCTCTCCCGGACATGGCTCGGCCAGGCCTCCACATCTGGCAACAGAAACTTGAGCCTCAAGCATGTCATCTTCATAAGACAACAGCTCTGTCTCCCAAACACTTTCGCATATGTTTGCTTCCAGCCCAGAGAAGATGAGTGGGGCAGGATTATTAACCCCAATTTGCAGATGGAGAAATGAATCTCACATCTGAGATTTGGAAGCAAGATTCTGGAAGCAGGGGCTAGTGGTGAAGTGAAGTTGGGAACAGAAGAGAGCCGCCTAGAGAAAGACCAAGCCTGGATGGGGAGGGTGGTGGAGGGAGGCTGCTCCTCCCCACGGCCCAAGGAAGCAGGAAAAAGCCCCCCAGGAGCCTTGCCACCCTGATTCCTAGCATGATGGTAATACTGAGGATATTAGCTAATAATATTTATTGAACACTTCATATTTGCAATGTTCTGACCTAAGGGCTTCACATTCATTGTTTCATTTATTCCTTACAACAAGCCCATGCTATTATGGTTCCTGTTTTGAAAATGAGGAAGCTGGTTGATGGGCTCTGTCCTTCCCAGGCCCTGTAAGGAGGTCAAACCCAGAGCCACTGCCTTCTTACAACTGGGCTTCTAAAACTCAACCCAGGGAGGAACCGGGCACCTCCAGTGCTGAGCCCAGACACTGGGCAGTGCCCCAACTGGCCTGTTGCCTCAGGATGCTCAGGGAGAGAGGAATGAGTGGAAGGAGGGAGGGTGGGGAAATCAGGGGACTCTGGGATATGGGCTCCCAGAACTGGCTTCTGGACCTCAGATGGGTTCTTGAGGGGCCCTAACCCAACACCTTAGAGCTCACAGTTTGGGATGTTTCAGGTCAAGTGGCAGAAGGATGACATGGACCACAACCTTAACTTCTTCTCTGTATCATCTGATGGCAGGATCGTGTCTTGGACGCTCGTGAAGGTGCCTGTTTCCCAGAAAGGGTCGTGCAGGGGTGGAGATAGGGAGTTGGGGGAGCTGAATGACAGAGGGACCCCCAACCTTGCTGGTCCAGCCCCACCCATGTGCTTCCCCGTCCCTGTGTGACTGCAGAGCGAGCTGGTTCACACAGATGTCATCAAGCTGAAGGTGGAGGACAGCACGACCAAGGGTCTCGAGGACTTGCAGATACACACAGTGGGTAAGAGCCCCAGCCCCTCACATCCACGCCTGGCCACGTCACCCCAGCCCATGAAGTCTCTGGTCCTCCCTCTTTTGGCCGCACCGCACCGTTCCCCCACTTGTGCCTGACCGGAGGTAATGAGGAAGCCTGGCCCAGTGCACCCAGCCCTTGGCCGTTTGCAGACCCTCCCTGTTTATGCAGACTGGGTGCTGTTATGCAGATCCATCCCTGTTTATGCAGATCAGGTCCCTGTTTACCCAGATCCTCTCCCTGTTTACTCAATTCCTCCCCTGTTTATGCAGACTATAACCCTGTTTGCACAGACCATATCCCTGTTTGCAGACCCTGTCCCTGTTTACCCTGACCCTGACCCTGTTTAACTCAATCCCTGCCTTGTTTATCCAGGCCCCATTCCTGTCTGCAGAAGCCCTGGCCCGTTTGCAGAGTCCCAACTGCCCGGGACAAGCTGCAGGCCAGAGGCCCGGTTTCTGTTTGCCTGGCTGGCCCCAGCCCTCCCTCACAAGCGCCTGGGCTCAGGCCATCCTGGGTAGACGAGGTGCTGGGAGCCTCCCTCCCAGAACTGGCCTAAAGCTGTTCCCTCTTCTCCCAAGGCTGTGGCACTGCCTTTGACTTCCACAAAGAGATCGACTACCTGTTCCTAGTGGGCACAGAGGAGGGGAAAATCTACAAGGTGAGGCAGCACTGCCCTCAATGCCAGCTCCTTACAGGGCCTCTTAGACCTGGGAGCTTATCGTTCTCAACAGACCCTGTTCGGACAGATCTTAGGGCTCATCAGTTCTAGAAGGCTTCCTGCGGGAAGAGAATGCATTTCTTGACCTGCTTGGGTGGCGGGAAGAGTGACTGAGTGCAGGAAAGGGGATGGAGAATCTAGAGGGTGACTTTAGCCCAGCCCAGCATCCTTCCCTCTGGGTCCTGCTCCCTTCCTGGGAGTGGAGGAGGTAGAGCTGGGAGTGGAGGTTGGGGGGCTTGGAACATTCTGGGGAGACTTCCTGGAGGAGAGCTGAACTTGAGCTGAGATTCCAAGGCCAGGTAACAAGAAAATTTATCTCTGAATACCGGGTTCATCCCAGCCGGCAGCGGGATGGAACTTCAGGGCCAGTTTCTGCCAAGTCTCAGTGTTAGTAGGTGAACATCCTTCTGAACCTTCATCCACCCAGAAATAGCTCTGCTGCAAGCTTTTCTTAGGCTCAGAGACTCGGAATGTTAATTACAGGCCGCCTCCCAGGAGCCTCTGAGGCCCAGGCAGAGCTGGTCTGAATGCAAAAGAGGTCCCCACCCCCTCTCCACCCCTCCCAGTGGCCGTGTGGGAGAGAGGAAGAGGCTAGTTGGCCACTCAGTCTCCTGGAGGGAGGGTGTGAGGGGCCGGCCTGTCAGGGCAAGAAACCGAATGAGAAATCGTGAGATTGGGACTTGCTCCTGGCTCTGTACCTGCTCTCACCTGGGCGAGGTGGGATGTTTATCACTGCTGCAAGGCTTCTGTCCTTGCAGGTGGATCCAGCGCTCTGTCTGCCTGTCCACAGGCCTTGGTCTGGACACACGCGAGACACCACACCTCCCCCAGGGCCCCTTACACCTGCTCTGCCTGGGTTCAGGGAGGGAAGGCCTTTTCTGCCAGGCCTGGAATCCTCTGGGCAGACTTCCCTCACCCTCCAGGAAGACTCCCCTGCCCAGCCCCTTAAGCACCCCCCCCCTTTCTCTCTGGTTGCTTTGAGGGTGAGAAATGCAGCCAAGAGCGTGGCCCCAGCTCAGCTGTGACAGTGATGTGGGGCGAGGACAGAAGGGGAACCTCAGGGTCTGACCCTCCAGGGCCTCCAGGGCCCCCAGGGGAGTGGTGGCTGCTGACCCCTCTCACTCCTGACCCCCGCCCCCCCACCCTCACCCCAGTGCTCCAAATCCTACTCCAGCCGGTTCCTCAGCACCTATGACGCCCACAGCATGGCAGTGGATGCCGTGTCCTGGAACCCCTACCACACCAAGGTCTTCATGTCCTGCAGCTCCGACTGGACCGTGAAGATCTGGGACCACACCATCAAGTGAGGGGCCTGCCCTCCCCCAGGCGCCACCCTGGGCTGGGGCCGGCGGGGCTCTGGCACCGTGAGCCCTCTGTGCCCTGAGCTTTCCACCCCTCCCCACTGCAGCACCCCGATGTTCATCTATGACCTAAATTCAGCCGTGGGCGACGTGGCCTGGGCCCCATACTCTTCCACTGTGTTTGCAGCAGTCACCACCAATGGGAAGGTGAGTGCCCCCTTCCTGACCCTGCTGACCCCCTTCTGAAGGTAGGATTAGCTGTCTCAAGGTCTCCCCCCTGGAGAGCCCACGCCATGCCCAGGTCAGGTGGGGGAAGGCAGAACATAAGGACTGTGTATCCTCAAGGGCCAGGCCACCCAGGGCCCTGTCAAAAGAGGGATCATTCATCCCGTGAGGCCTGGAGGAGAGAGTGGGGCTGTTCACCTTGAAGGAGAGAGCACTCTGGGGGTTAAGATGCCATGAGGAGCAGTTATCTTCGCTGAGGGCCCTGGGGAGGGAGCTACAGGGTGGCAGGTGCCAACTTGATGTAACGAAAAACTTCTGAGTCAGAGTTGATCTGTGACTGAAATAGTGTCTAAAAGGCAACGAGGTCCCCATCCCTGGGAGTGTGCAAGCTGAGTCTGAGAAGGGGAGATGGAAGGGGGTCTGTGCAACAATGAGAGTTGGTGAAAGCTCAGAAACAGTTTGTGAGAAAATTCTTATGCAGTACATTTTCCTTTTGGACTTTGATATAAACTGAGAAGCACCTACCAGAAAAGAATATAGTGATTAAGGCATCACCCTCAAGTCAGTCATCTATTTGCTGAACAAATGCCTAACCAAGGGTCAACTGTGGTTCCCAGCTCCAGGCCAGGGCCTGGTGATTCAGGTTCCTGCTCTCACAGAACTTACGTTCCAGTGAAGGGAAGGAGACAAAAGGAACAACAACAAAACCCCCAGTAGTGTTAAGTGCTAGGCAGAGATTAAAAGAGGATGATGTATGTACACCAATGTTTGTAGCAGCATTATTCATAACAGCCAAAAAGTAGAAACAACCCAAATGTCTGTCAACTGATGAATGGGTAAGCAATAGGTACTATATCCACAAGGAGTATTATTCAGTAATAACAAGGAATGAAGTATTGATGCATGCTATATCATGAATGAACCTTGAAAAATGCTTAGTTTAAGAAGCCAGTCACAAAAGACCAAACATTGTATGATTCCATTTATATAGATCTAGAATAGGCAAATCTATAGGGACAAAGTAGATGTGTGGTTACCTAGGGCTAGAGGAGTTGGGAGAAAATGGGGAATGACTGGTAATAGGTATAAGGGTTCTTTTGGGGGTGATGAAAATGTCCTAAAATTGGTTGTGGTGATGGTTACATAACTGTGAATATACTAAAAAAGAGGAATTGTATACTTTAAATGGGTAAATTTTATAGCCTGTGAGTTATATCTTCACAAAGCTGTTATATCTTTAAAACGAGAGAGAGTGATGTAAAAGAAAAGGACTCGGTGGTCTCTTAGATAAAGTGGTCAGGGAAATCTTCTTTAAAGAGGTGACATTCAAGCTGAGAGCTGAGTCACAAGAAAGAGCCAGCCAGGTGAAGATGCGGGGATGCATTCCATACAGAGGAACAGCTAGTGCAAATGCCCTGAGGGGAGAATTAGCTGGAAGGGTTTAAGAAACAGGCAGGTAGGGTGGCTGGGGTCTAGTAGGCAAAGGGGTGAGAGCCTGAGATGAGAGCAGACAGTGCAGAATCTAGAGTAAGGACTCTGGATTTTATGTAGAGTGTCCAGGGAGACTATTGGAGGATTTTAGATTTTTTAAAGTTAGGTCTGGCTGCTGCATGAAGGATGGATGATAGAAGGGCAAGAGCTGAAGCAGGAAGACCAGTTAGGATGCTGCCACAGTCATCTAGGCAAGAGTTGCTAATGGTTCGGACTTAGGATGCAGTAAAAAATAAGATCAAACATTTGTTGAGCACCGTTTTTTTTTTAAAACAGTTTTATTTTATTTTATTTTTTATTTATTTATTTGGTTGCGCTAGGTCTTAGTTGCGGCAGGTGGGCTCCTTAGTTGCGGCTCGCCAGCTCCTTAGCTGTGGCATGCGAACTCTTCGTTGCAGCATGCACGTGGGATCTAGTTCCCTGACCAGGGATCGAACCCGGGTCCCCTGCATTGGGAGCGCAGAGCCTTATCCACTGTGCCACCAGGGAAGTCTCTGTTGAGCACCTTTATGACATGCACTGTCTGAACACCTGACATATATTAGTTGGTAGAAAACCTGGCTCTGCGACTTACTGGCAAGTTAGCCTTAAGAGCCTCTTTCTCTTCGTTTATAAAATGGGGATAATAACAGAACCTACCTTATAGAGCGGCTGTGAGGATTATAATTAGATGATGCAACCATGTAACATGCTTGCCCAGAGTCTAGTACATAGTAAGTGCTCCATAAATGGCAGCTGCTTTTAGTGTTAATTCTGCATAGACTTAAATTTTTTCCTAAACGTTTTATCCCCATTCCCTCAACCACAGGAAAAACAAACAAGAGACACACATTGCCTCTCACACTGCCTAGGCTTCTGTCATCTTTCCCCAGAAAGTTCAGGGGCAGTTACTCTGAGGTGGGTGACAGGGGTCTCGTTTCCCCGAGTGTGCTGACACCCACCTCTTCACAGACCCATGTGTTTGACTTGTCCATCAACAAGTACGAGGCCATATGCAACCAGCCTGTGGTGGCCCAAAAGAAGAACAAGCTCACCCACGTGCAGTTCAACCCCATCCACCCCATCATCATTGTGGGCGATGATCGTGGGCATGTCACCTGCCTCAAGCTCTCACCCAATCTGCGCAAGATGCCGAAGGTACGGTTTTGGGGAGTTCGGGCTGCCGTGAGAGAAAGTCTCCAGGATGGCAGGGGGTTGAGAGAAAGGGGAGGAGCCAGGGGGTGGCCCCCAGGTTTCTGGCTTTGGAGACCCAAGGTAAGGGTGGTATTATTGCCCAAGTGAGGAGCATAGGAGAACCAGGAGACAGATCCGTTGTGACATGCTGAATCTGAGTTACCTGTGGGACCCCCAGGTGGAGACATCAGGTAAGCAGGTGACTATGAGGATCCGAAGCCTGGGGGAAGCACACGGGCATCATTGGCTTGTTTGGTGTCATGCAGGCAGGGGCTTGAGGCTTAGTTTCTGCTTCATTGGCTGGGCTTGCACAGGGCTTCTGAACTGGGAGCTGCGGGTCCACACGGGAAGTAGGAAATGAGCCATGAGGAGGGTAACTAGGTCAGCAGCTAGGCAGTCCTCCTTTTGAGCTCTGGTTCCTTTCTGGAATCTCTGATGATCCAGAGACCCTGCCCAGAGCCCAAGGGCCCTGAATACAGGCCACTGAGCCCAGAGCCATGACCTCAAAGTCTAGCTCTCAGAGTCCCAATTCAGACTTAAGAACCCAGGCCTTAGAATCCAGAGCCCAAAGGTCCAACTTAAAAATCCAGCGTCCAAAAACCTACAGCCCAGTCCTGTCCATTTGGGTGCTAGGAGAGAAAATGGAATTTGCTTCCTGCCAGGCTCTGGGCCAGGATCAGAGCTGGGCCAGAGCTGGGCCATGTTGCCCTGATGACTGTACCCCCTGGTTGCAGTTTGAGGCATTTACTTGCAGTTTGAGGCAAGGGCAGGGGCCTGTCTCTTTCAACTGCTGACACCTGCCCCCCAGTGCCCTACCAAGGCAGGGGCCACCGCACTAACCTGCTCATGCCAGCCTGGCCTATTCCCCACCAGGGCCAGGGAGGCAAGGGCTGGGAGTTTGGCGGGGCCTGTAATTGTAGCCAGCTGGGGGAGGGGGTGGACTTGGCTATAAATACTCAGAAGGCTGCTGAGTGCCTGCAGCTGTGGCCCAGAGGCTGTGGTGGGCTGGGGCTGGGATGGGATGGGGGGCGGGGGTTGGGTGTGGTCTAAAACTCTTTGCTAAGCACAGCTAGCTGGCCTCAAGGAGGGGGAAGAAGGCAGTACAATTTGTGGAAAAGATAAAATCTGCTCTTAATTTAGTGAGGAGAAAAACCCAGGCTTGAGCTAGGAGAGCTGGACAGCCCTGTGGGAGGGATGGTGGTGACCCCTTGGGGCTGGGGTATAACCATTACACCTTGAAGGCAGTAGATCTGGGTGGGGGCCTGCCCTGCCCACTTTGACCCAGGGATGCAAGGATCTCCCACAGTCCCAACTCCTCTCAGAGCAAGGTTCAGCATCTATATATCTGAGGACCTGAGGACACGGGTACCTGGGAATCAGAGGACCTGAGCAGGTGATAGCTGGGGGCTAGTTCTTGGGTGGATTGGCAGTTCCTGTGAAACCGCCACCTGACTCTATCAGCAGCCAAGTGATTCGGGCCAAAGGAAGTCCTCTGGGCATCCCTACCGCCCCTCTCTGCAGGCTGCAGTCTCCCTGATCTTCCCAAGAGGGCTTGGCCACAGAGGCCCGACTTCCCAGCCCAAAGAGCTTCCCAGGATTGGTGTCAGAGCCCAACTTGTCAAAGGTCAAGGCCTACTTTCCCCATCTACTGTATAGATAGAAACAGTTTGGGCAGAACTTGCCCAAAGTCATATAGGGAGTTAATGACAAAGCTGGAACTAAAACCCAGGTCTCCTGACTCCCAGGAGATGAGGTGAGGGCAAGAAGAGAACACGAGGTTAATTTGGGAGGGAGAGGGGGAAGAGAGAGAAAAAGACATCTTTGTCCTCTGCCTCAGGAATGTAGAGGTGAGCTGGGGAGTGGCAAAGGCACTGGGCCGCACGGGGAGGGGAGACAGATCTGGGAACAGGTGCAGGGGTCACGCCAGGAGGAAATCTAAGTTCCACAGGGTGTCAGCAGCCAAGATGGGGCCAGGAAGGGGCCTGCTGGCCCTGCATTCTCCTCCCACCTCACAGCCTGGGCCAGATCCAGACTGGGCCCTCAGCAGGCAAGGCTGGGGCAGGTGCCAGTGAGCAGTGGGCACAGGTGGCTGAGAGGACGGGGGCCCGGGCACAAAGGGAAGACAGGAAATGGCAACTGCCCCAGCCTAGCCCACACCCCACCGCCTGGACAGAAAGGAGGATGGCACTGGTGCTGGTCTGCCAGGGAGCTCTCAGGGCCTGAGTGACACATACCCCAGTGCCGCAGCTCTCTTTTTCGCAGGGCCCAGCTTACCAGCTAAAGGATTAGAGTGCCCTGTAGGCAGGGGTGAGGGGGCATAAATTCAGGACCCGCTCTTCTGAGGGACAGTCCCAGCCAAGGACATCTGGAATCACATGGGATATCCCAACCGCCCTCCTGGGTCTCCTGATACCTGCCCCCACCATGGGTATGTCTGACACAGCAGGCCTGGCCCCAAATGGTACCCCACGCCCAACCTGACCTGAAAGTGCTAGGTAACAGTACTAGGTGAGGGCACCTGTGGCTTTGTCCACACTCTTTTCCCTCCACAAACACACACCTCTTAGCTCAGTGTTAGGACTCAGCCAGGGACCTTCCTGTGGGAAGGGTGATCCCAACAGTTAGAGGCCCTGGGCTGCAGCTCTTCCTGGCTTCCCCCACTCCCCACGCCTCCCAGCATCAGGATCCTATGTTGATCTGAGGTTCAGAAACACAGCTGGATGTTTCTTGCAGGCCTCAGCTGGGCCCCTGCCACCCAACCTGACATGGGGAAGGATCCTGGGGGGGTTGGGGGCGGCAGGCAGGGGTCCGGAATCTAACTGGGCAGGAGAGAGGCGTGGCACAGCTGCCTAAGCTGGGCTCAGGAGGTGGTGCTGGGAAGTAGAGAGAGGTGGCCCATCCCTCACCATTCCTCCCCCATGTGTACTTCCCTTCTCCCCAGGAAAAGAAGGGCCAGGAAGTGCAGAAGGGTCCAGCTGTGGAGATCGCAAAACTGGACAAACTGCTGAACCTGGTGAGGGAAGTGAAACCTAAGACCTGAGGGCCTGGCCCCAGGGCCTGGCCCATGTCTTGAACCCCGTACTTGTAGCACCTGGTACAAGTGGGTGCTAAGCCTGGGTACCCTGGTACCCCAGCCCAGGCTTAGCACCCAGTATGTGTGTGACCCCACCCCTGATCAGGTCCCAGAACCTGCCCTTAGCACCCTGCTCCAGCCCTGGTCCCAGCACCTCACCCCAGGACTTGGCCCTCAACAACCATTACCCCCTCCTACTTTCTGCAAATAAACTTGGGTCTGGAAGCCCACCCACAACCTTTCATTTTGCTGCAGCAAGGCCCCCAGGAAGAGGAGAAAATCTCAGCGTAGAGCCATAGTTCCATTTATTATCCAGCAAACAGTAGGAGGACCAGAGAAGGGGCCCAGCCTGGACACCCTCCCATTATTGCCATGGATTGCTTCCCCAACCTCGAGAACCTGGAGGCGCTTGGCCTAGGGGGCGGGTGGACCCAGCCCCTGACCGCTGGGATGGAGCAGAGTCCAGATGGCCCTGGCCCTAGCACCAACTCATGAACCCCCCCACCCCAGGCCTGTCTACCGAGGGCCAGCAGAGCCCCTCTTGGAGCCAGGCCGACCAGACTCTGGGCTGCTAGGTCCAGCTCCAGACAGGCTGGACTCTTGAGTTCTGGACCCCAGGCTGGCTGGACCCTGGGATCCCGATTCCAGGTTCCAAGTGGGGTGGACTTAAGTCCCAGACTCCGGGCTAGGCCAGGGGCCTTCAGGGCTGCAGCAGGTAGCTGCCTTCATGGCTGAGCTTCTGGGGCGGGGGCGCCTTCTCGGGACAGGGGCCAGGGCTCGAGTTGGGACTGGATTCGGAGAGGGAGTCGATGTTGGCAGAGCGGGAGTGGCAGGCCCAGCAGAGAATGACCCAGAGCAGCAGCAGCAAGAAGCCTACGAGGCCATTGCAGATGATGGCGATGAGGGCCCCCTGGGAGATGGCTGCCCCCATGACGGGCAGCACCCTCAGACAAGCACAGACTGAGAAGCTGCCTCAATGGCAAGGCCCATGCCGAGGCGGGACTCCGGTATAGCCGGCCTTCCGAGGAGGCTGTCCTGTCCACACACTCAATGATTCCCGGACAGTGAAGACGTCCGCCTGCAGTTCTGAGCCTGTGGGGGGTACAGAGCAAAGGCAAAGGGTGGTGAGGAGGAAGGGGTGGGGTTAGGCCTAGGAGGAGAGGCGTAGGGAAGACAGCCCGCTCCCACACCTCTG
Source organism: Balaenoptera acutorostrata (assembly GCF_949987535.1). Lineage (NCBI taxonomy): Eukaryota > Metazoa > Chordata > Mammalia > Artiodactyla > Balaenopteridae > Balaenoptera > Balaenoptera acutorostrata. Next base: position 43,148,623 of record NC_080069.1, on the reverse strand, counting down.
GCCTCCCAGCAGGCCTCAGTACCCCACAGAGCCAACACCTGGCTCTGGGCACCTGGATGGGGGTGTGGCTACCGTGGGGAAGCTGCACTAGGCAGCCTATATCTCATTCTCCTTTTGACCAGTGGCCATGGCCTGGCCCTGCCCACTGAACATCCAGCCCTCAGAAGAACTGTGTGAGTGGGTGGGATTGAGGAAGCCCAAGGCCTTGGAGGATGGGCACTGTGACCAGCTTCAGTGTGGCCTGGGCACCTCCCCCGACTCAGGACTCCAGCCAGCCAGCCCAGGAGACCTCCAGAGGCGCCAGCTCACACAGAGGGAACTTTGTGGAGGCCTGGCAGGCATGTGTGGGTCTGTGTATCTAAGGCTGTGTACCTAGGTGCACCTTTCTGTGAGACTCTCTCCAGGTCAGCTGCATGTGTCTGTGTGTCTGGCCCTTACTCTGTCCCTTGGTTCCCTTGCCTGGATCTGTGCCTCTGCCTCTGTATACCCACCTCCGTGTGTACCTGTCTGTCTCCCTGTAGCTCTCTTTATATCTGTCTCTCTCTGTGTCCCCATCTCTGAGTCTCTAAGGGTCTCTCTTGTGTCTCGTTTCTCTCCCAGTCTATTTCTTTGTGTATCTCTGTATCAGTCTCTGTTTGTCTCTTTCTTCCTGTCTCTGTGTGTATGGGTCTCTTGTGTCTCCGTCTCTCTTTCTTCCCCGCTGTGTGTCCGTCTGTCCCCATGGACGTGTCTCTATCTCCTCTCCGTGCGGTCTGTCTCTGTAGTTCTGTGCGTCTCTTGTGTGTGTCTGTCTTTGTGTCTGTCTCTCTTTCTCCCCGGCTGTGTCTCTGTGTCTCCGTGTGTGTCTATGTCTCTTCATCTCCGTCTCTGGTTCTCAACGCCCCCCATGCCCGTGGTGGGAGGACCCCTCTTACCTGAGTTGAGCCCGGTGCGCGCCCGCGGGAGGGTCCGGGGCAGCGGGATGCTGGGCGCCGACTGCTGCTCGGGAGCCTGCGGGCGGGGAGCAGCGGGAGGCGGGCAGGGGTGACGTCCCCTCCCCCCGGCCCTCCCCCTCGGCAGCGCAGCCTCCACCGGCCGCTCCCGCCGCGGCGCGACCGGGGCGGCCTCTGCCGCGGGCGGTCTGCGGCGAGCGGGGACCTCCTCCCCCTGGGGCGGCGCCTCCTCCGCGGCCGAGGCCGCTCGCCTGCTCGCACGGCGGCGCTCGGGCGGCGGCGGCCGTCTGGGCGCGGGGTTCGGCTGGGCTCGGCTACGTTCGGCTACGTTCGGCTGGGCTCGACTGGTCTCCCGGCTGGGCTCGGCCAGGCTCGGCCGGCAGCAAAAACAGAGAAAGAGTCCCGCCTTCTCGGAGGCCAGCGGCCGGCGGCCTGTCAGAGGAGGAGCCATCCCTCGCCGCTGCCGCCATTTAATTGGCTGGCCCTGCCAGGCTCCCTTGCCATTGGTTGTGCGCCGGTGTGAAGACTGGCCCGCCCCTTGTGCAGGCGGGGGCGGGGGCGGGAAGAGGGCTGAAGGGGCTACTCAGTGTGGATCCCTCCACGGGGGGGAAGGGGGCGGGGCCCACCTACTTGCGGGGATTTCTTGCACTTTCAACACCCGGAATATCTGCACACGCAACATCTGAGAAAGGCCAGGGCCGCCCTACCCCTCTACCAGGAGACCACCCTTCCATATCTGCGAGAGGTCTCTGTCCCCATCATCTGGAGGGAGGCACTGGGATACAACATCTGGGAGGAGAATGAACCTCCTGGTCTTGGAAGTCCCCTATACTCCCGCACGTCCACTCCCACCTGGGTGTGGACTCTGCATCCCCACTTAAGAGGGTCTGTAGTTGGTCTCACATTCCCTGGCCCCAGGAGGTGTGAGCAACTCTGCCAACATAAGTTGTTTTGACACATTTATTGAGTTCCCACCCAGTACTGGTCAGGGGTTTGTACTTTACCCTGCTATGGGGGAGCCTAAGACAGAGAGGAATGGGGTATTCTGAGGGATGGCTCAGCCCTGGCTGGAATAGGACCAGGCATGACTCTCCATCCCAGAAGCTCCTGACTCCTCCATCCTAGAAGCTCTCCTAAGAGAAAGATAAGCTTGGGCAGGAGCTATCGGGTAGGGCTTCCTACCCTACTTCATATGCAAGTGATTTCTGAGTGTTCTGAATGGACCCTTTTCTCATTCCACTGGACGTATTCTCCCATGGATAAGCAGAGCTCTAAAGCTATACCATGAAGTCTCTCAGTGCTCCCAAATCCGATGTTAACTTATCTCTGGAATTCTAGATGCAGATCCAAGTGCCAACCAGAATCAGGGTGGTGTTGATTACTGGTTCTGCCACTTACCTAACTTTGTGATCTTGGGCAAGTTACTCAACCTCTTTTAGCCTCAGCTTCTTCATCTGTAAAATGGTTTTAGTAACAGCTACCTCTCAGGATTGTAATTCACTATTTATACCAGACCAACCATAGCTCAGCAAATACCAAGTGACACAACTCCAAGGACCACATGGGTAAGGAGCCCCTTCCCCCAATGAGATCCCTATAAAACCAAGTGCTATCTTGAAAATGAGAAAGGGAAGGGTAAAATAACCTGAAAGACTGAGTCATCCAAACCTACTGAATTTCTTAGAGACTGACTAAAATAAATTTTTAGGCCTGCCTGAGTTTACCAGAGTGGATTAATTTTAGTTTCCCCTGCCCCTGTTACCCAGCAGGGTGGGGGCATTGTGAACAAGATCAAATCAGTTCTAGGAAAGAGAGAAGACTAATAATATTGCACATCTGAGTGTAATATGAGTGAATTTGTGACCCAGCTGCAGGAGTTCAGATTTTATCCTGAGGACAGTGGGGAGCCACTGAAGAAATTTTGAACAGAGGAGTAAATGTGATCATATCCAGAAATTAGAAGGATGATTTGGGCTGCTGGGTGGAAGGAGGGATTGAAGGCATTTGAGAGTAAAGGCAAGAAGTAATGACAGGGCATTGAAATGAGGTAGGGGAATAGGAGTGGAGAGAACAGGAAAGCATTGAGACTATTGGAGAGTTACAACTGGCAGGACTTAGAGACCTAGACCTATAGGATATGGGGGGTAAGAGGGAGGAAAAAGTCTGGGATAACTCCCAGCTTGGTGATAGGGATACCGTGATGCTATTTACTAAGATAGAGAACACAGGAGAAGGGGTAAGTTTCAACAGAGGATTGGGGTGCGGAGGTGATGAATTCTCTTTTGGATATGTTGAATTTGAGGTACGAATTGGACATCCAAGTTGAGATGTTCAATAGACAGTTGGATAAACAGGTCTGAGGTTCAGGAGAGAGGTCCAGGCTGAAGATAACATTGTGTGAGTTTCAGCAAAACAGTAGTAGTCAAACCAGAAAAGTGGAAGAACTCACCCAGGAAGAATAGGAACTGGTTTAAACAAAAAGATATATTTATAATCAGATACCTGAAACCTAAAGACAAGGATGCCTCAAGAACAACTGGAACTAATAGACACAAAAGCCATTAGGTTCTCTCTCCACTTATCTCTCTTACTTTCTGCCTGTCTCCTTCATTTCCGTCCCCTGCCCTGCCCCAGCATTGTCATCCCCACCCCCAGTCTGGCTTCCAATGCTCTTCTGGTCCACGTGGTGAAAAACAAGACTTCAGACAATCCCATAGCTTAAAATCTTAATGTCTAGGCATCCAACAAGACACTGGCTTCATTTTCTTGGTTGCAGTTTGCAGATTTCTCAGGAAGTACTCTGATTGGCTCAGCTTAGTTAGATGCTTACCTCTGGACCAATCAACTGGGGCCAAGGGATGGATGAGGATCAAATTGCCTAACATGACCCACATCATAACTGCATGGACACTGGGGTGAGTGGAGGAGAAGAGAGATTCTGAAAAAGCAGAATGGCAGTTGTTCACTATAGTCCATCCTTTGCCCAACACAAACACATTTTTTCCCTATATGTATGATTCCAAAAATGCCCTCACCTATATAATCCAACCATCTCACTGTACATATGCCAATAAATTCACTTCCTTTTCAGTGGAGGGCAGCTCAATGACACATCCAGCTACTGCTTCTGGAGGTTATATCATAGGACCAATATTCTTCGTATATAGGTTCCCTGGGTAATGTCCCTTCATGTTCTAGTCAGGTCTCTATAGGATGTGAACATGGCTTCTAATAATCCCATTACCTTTGTTTGAACTGCCTTTGAACTACCTTTAAACCACTCCTCCCCACGCCCCCAAAAATCCTCCTGATAGGGCTTCCCTGGTGGCGCAGTGGTTGAGAATCTGCCTGCTAATGCAGGAGACACGGGTTCGAGCCCTGGTCTGGGAAGATCCCACATGCCACGGAGCAGCTGGGCCCGTGAGCCACAGCTGCTGAGCCTGCGCGTCTGGAGCCTGTGCCCCGCAACGGGAGGGGCCGCGATAGTGAAAGGCCCGCGCACCGCGATGAAGAGCGGTCCCCGCACCGCGATGAGGAGTGGCCCCCACTTGCCGCAACTAGAGAAAGCCCTCACACGAACCGAAGACCCAGCACAGACAAAAATAAATAAATGAATAAATAAATAAATAAATAAATAAATAAATTTAAAAAAAAACATTAAAAAAAAAAGTATTAATATTAAAAAAAAAAAATCCTCCTGATATTTAGAGATGGAAGAAATAGAGAATAAAATGGAGTAAAAAGAAAGCATTGTATAGTGGTCACTATCCAGAACATTGTCTATAATATTTTGGCCATGAATAACAATGAAAATGATGGGACTAGGAAATCTCTTGGCAGCTGTGTGTTGACTCACTTCTTTGGCTGCAGAGTTCCTCCATCGGCCAATCTGGCTGCCCCAGGTTTTGCCCACAAAGACAAGATTTCTTATCCAGTGCTCTGAGACCACCATTGTGGAGGATTTCTCTGTGGGGTACTCTACTGATTAGCACTACACTTTCTGGTGGTATCTTAGGGATTTTCCTGGAATTGAGCAATCACAGATCTCTGCATTTATGAGGATTGGGTATGGTTTTATTTTTCCTCCCAGATGATACGATTCTTTTACAACTATTCTTTTAAAATCAGCCATCTGTCAGTTTCATCTGTTGGGGGTGGGGTGGGGAGAATTCCTTTGGCTAATACTATATTTCATTGATCCTAAGGCACATTTTTTTCTAGTTTAAACAACTCTGAAATCAGAATATGTCTTACAATTAATGGCATGTAATAGTTTTTAAACCTCTTTTTTTTAGTAATGCATATTATTCATTTAGTAATTCAAATAACTTGCCTCTTATAATTGATGGAACATGCGATTTACTAAATATAGTAATTTTATCAGTCAGAGTTCTTTATCACAAATAATAGAATCCACTCTGGATAGTTGAAGCATAAAAGGGATTTGTTAAAAGATATTACTTAGCTCAGAATTGTTAGGAAGGCTAGGGAAATGGACTTGAGGATAAGTTTCTAGGAACAACACCCAAACCACACCATACAACCTGATGAGGAAATCACCATCATTACCGCTCCAAATACTAAGCTCTATGGCACTTCTGTGGTAAGAACTCAGTTTTGCAACCACTAGGAAACCACTGCTGTTACCACTACCATTCCCAAAAGCTAGATACTTGCGCTATACGAAAATGAAGTCCTGTGTCCAACCTGCTTCCTTTCTTCATCAGTCAGAATTCGCTAGGTAACACAGTAGTTACAAACAACCCCCAGATCGTACTGGCTTAAAATAGCAAAGATGTATTTCTTGCTCAGCTACAGTTCTAGCACGGGTGAAGGGGGGAGGAAGAGTCTTGCTCACCGTGGTCACTCAAGGATCTAAGCTTTTGGAAGCTCCACCATTTTACAATGATGCCACCTTCTTGATATGAACCTTCAGAGTTGGCTGTGGCAGAAGAGAGTGAGGGAAAACGTGTACTGGCTTCTGCTCACATTGCATTGATCAAAACAAATCTCGTGGGCTTCCCTGGTGGCGCAGTGGTTGGGAGTCTGCCTGCTAATGCGGGGGACACGGGTTCGGGCCCTGGTCTGGGAGGATCCCACGTGCCGCGGAGCGACTGGGCCCGTGAGCCACGACTGCTGAGCCTGCGCGTCTGGAGCCTGTGCTCCGCAACAAGAGAGGCCGCGATGGTGGGAGGTCCGCGCACCGCGATGAGGAGTGGCCCCCACTTGCCGCAAATAGAGAGAGCCCTAGCGCGGAAACGAAGACCCAACATAGCAATCAATCAATCAATAAAATAAATCTAAAAAAAAAAAAAACAAAAAACAAATCTCGTGGCCACAAGTGCAATCCTCCTGGTGCTTAGAAGGAGAGGAGAACCAGAAATATTGGTGAAATTTGGTGGTACTTACCTTGCTCACTTCCAATCAAAATCTCACGTGGGGGAAGTAGCATGCCTATGGACAAGCTGCAATGGGTGCTGGGAATTTTAGTTCTGACTTCTGTACTGAGGAGGCTAGGTCTTAAAATGGGAATTTTCCCATATAGAAAAACTATTTAAAAGTTGAAAACATCCATGAATACAACAGACTTCCACTTCCATAATCAATACTAGAATTTTGTAGGACCATGCTCTCTGAATCTTCAGGTTTGCCAAGAAGATGCAAGGTCTGTGCAAGCTCTTGGAGCAGTTTCCCTTTTTAGCACTACATCTGGGGGCTCTTTCAATCTCTCTGACTATGGCTTCTGGCTTCATGGGACATCTTAGGCTGGAGTAACAGGACTGGAAACCTTTCTTCTTCAACCTGCCCTTGAATGATGCCTTTGCCTCCCCTGCATGCCATTCAACTCATTTTACGATGAGAGGTACCATCACATGCGCCTGGAAGGGTAAATCCAAAATAGTGGTCTGCAAGCAGTTAGAGGACAACAGAGTAAGTGTTAACTTACTTAACTTGGATAACAAAATGTGTTTCATTCTTGACCTCAAACTGCTAGGAGCTAGATTATTATGCGCCTTGCTGAACTGTAGACGCTGAGTTATTGGCCGTTCGCTGATGTTGATGCCCTGATTAGGAAACTGAGAGGTCCCAGAAATCAGGATGGAGGTACATTGGAAGAGCCAGAGGAATTGAACAAGCCCTGCTTTTTGTCCCCACCCTGCCTTCTCTCTCTCCTTTTTTCTCTCCAGACAAGCTTCTTATGCTTTCTCAGTCCACATAATAATAACAAACCCAGCTTCTGACAGTTCTCAACTTTATAGCTTAAATCCAGGTACCTAACAAAATGTTGGCTCATCTCTTTCAGTTCCAGTTCAGGCTTATTCTTCTCAGTTTCAGCTCCAGAATTTCTAGGGACTGGCTCTCATCAGCCTGGCTTTGGTCAGATGCCATTCCCTGCACCAGTGACCTGTGGAGGGGGTGGGCGGTGGGGTCATAGGATGGTGACTCCCATGATAACCATATGAATTCCCACCAGAAGGGAAACAAAACATAAAAGAGGATACCATACTAACGTTCATGGATGCAGGGGAAAATATAAATATTCAATGTAAATAAGGAAGAAGCTCTCAGAGAGAAGGAAAACTGGGAGGGAACATAGTTTTAAGGAAGCCAAGAAAGGACAGAGGTTCAAGAAGGAGGGAGAGGTCAGCAATCCAAAATGTCAAAGAAGGTCCCGTAGTTTATAGAAAGGGACCATTGGATTTAAGAACAAGGAAATTGTTGATTATCTTGGCAAGAAGTAGTCACAGTGGACAGTGGAGATGGGGTATGTGGTGGACGCCAGATTTTAGTGGTTTCATGAGTAAGAAGTGGATGCAGTATAGATGATTGACTGGAAAAGTTAGGTGGAAGGAGAATAGATACAGAAGGATGTAGAATTAGAGGAAGTTTTCTTTTTTTTCTAAAAATTTCTTATGTGTTTCTTACACAGGCATGTTTAAGTACTGGTGAGAAGGAACCAGGAGAAAGGATATAATTGATGCTATTTTTATTATTACTCTCCATCTCCCCTGAGCTGTACAGATCCAGGCATGCAGGGAGAGGGATGGAAGCTAAGGCCCTGGCAGAAGGTGTGAACCACTTCAACTTTTCCTAGGCCACACCGGAAAGTAGGGCAGAGAGAGGAGGTGCCTGGTCTCAGCATTGGGTGACCCAGGTTGGGGCCCAGGGAGCACCCAAGGCCCTGGGATCATACCATGGTCTGTGCCCAGACAGAGAGGCCTTGTGTAGAGAACAAAGGGGCCCAGGGCTGGAGCCAGCAAGTGGGGGCAGGGTAGACACAAAGCAGTTACACTCTGGGACAGGCCAACTTGCCATGTGCTCTGGTTCCCATCTCAGAACCGTGCCTGTCGCTGCCCCCTCCCCGCTTACTCCTTCCTCCTCATCCCTGCCAAGCAGTCACCTGCTTTCTCAGCTCCACTTCGCCGCCTCCCATCACTCCTCAGCCGCTGCCCCCACCTCCTGCTCTCAGCATCCCTGAAGCCGGCTCACCAAGGTCACTTTCATCTCCTTGTCACAGCCAATGAATACTTTTCTGCCTTTATCTTTGTTGACTTCTTGGCAGCAGTGAGGCTGTTGAGCAGTGAGGCCCTGCTTGAAACCCTACCTTTCCTTGTCTTCCATGAAGCCACTCTCTCTGGGAACATTTATTCCTCCTCCTAAAATGACAACTATTGTTTATGAAGCACCCAGAGCTGTACATGCATCACAGATATCCCTCACCTTCATACAGACCAGGTCCATGGAGCAAATGAGGGAACCTGGGCTCAAGGCAATCAGGGGGCTTTTCTAAGGCTCCACAGCAGCCGTGATAGCCTGGATTAAAACCCGAATTTGCTGCATTGCCCCCAGCTCCGGCATGCTGCTTGGCTGCCTCACCTCTCTGGCCCCTCCTCAGCCTCCTTGGGGGGCTGTGCTCTCTGCACCCACTCTCCTCCCCTCCCCTCCCCTCCCCTCCGCTCCCCTCCCCTCCTCTCCCTTACCCTCCCCTCCCCTGCTGCTGCTATTGTTACAATATTAAGAGCTAAGATTTATGGAGTGTTTACAACATAGTAGGCACTGTGCTAAGTTCTTTATATACATCGTCTCATAAAATCCTTACAACCCTATGAGGTAGGTGCTGTTTTCCCATTTTCCACTTAAGGAGACTGAGCCTTAGAGAGATTAATCACCTTGTCCCAGGTCAAAAGGAGCCCGGGTTTGTCTGACCCCAGAGCGCATTCTTGTAACAACTGGCCAGATGGTTTCGTGCTTTACACTTGACATGTCTACATCTGACCTCGGCTACCCCTTACGTGCCATGTAACCACAGGCAAGTGATTGAATGTCTGAGCCATGGTTATTATCAACTTCCCCAGAGTCTGTACTCCTCCTGTGCTCGCTAGTTCAATAAACAGTCCTACCATCTTCCAAATCAACAGGGGTTGCAAGTGACTCTTCCCTCTCCCTTCCCTCTCCACCCCACATTCATCAAGACGTGGGGTGGAGAGGGAAGGGAGAGGGAAGACTGTGTGCTCTTAAAGGCACAGTTCTCCAAACTAGTGGTTACCAGTGGGGAAAGGGAAGTGGGGAGGGACAACAGAGAGGTAGGGGAGTAAGAGGTACAAACTATTAGGTATAAAATAAGCTACAAGGATACACTGTACAACACATAGAATATAGCCAATATTTTATAAAAATTATAAATGGAGCATAACCTTTAAAAATTGTGAATCACTATATTGTATGCCTATAACATATAATATTGTACGGCAACTATACTTCAATTTTTTTAAGAATGAAAAAAAAAAAAAAAAAGCTCAGTAGTCACTGCCCCAGCCCTAATCCTTCGACCTGCTCTCAGGCCTCACACATCATTCACTCAAAGCGCCTCACTCAGGCCTGCTGCTGCTCTCATCACCATGGGTTCCACATTCTCTTCCTCCTTCCCCTCCTCTGCACGGCCCCCAGAGCAATCTTTCCCAAACACAAACCTGGCCAGGTCTCCCCAGCCCCCAGGGCCCCCTGACTCTCAGTAGAAGCCCCTGAACCTCAGCCTGGCTTTCAAAGCCCAGCCTGCCCGGCCCCACCTCCTCTGCTACCCCAGCTCCCGCAGGAGGGGTCTCACATTCCTGCCCTTCCCCCCGGGGCCGTGTCCCTTCCCTCTCCACAGTCCTCCCCACAACTGGTATGTGTTCCTTCTGGTGATACTGAGCCCAGAGGTGGGTGTGCTCAGGTGTGCAAAACTGGTGATGTTTCTCTATCTATTTTAGAAACTAAATAATTATATACATGAAATATATATTTATATATAAATTATATACATTTACATAAATATATAAGCCAAATACATAACTATATTTTATAAACTAAATATATGGTTGCACAACAATGCGAATATACTTAATAGCACAGAACTATACACTAAAATGGTTAAAGTGGTAAAACCAAACCAAACCAAACTAAATCTAACTCCTCTCCAAGGTCCCAGCCCCTGGAGCAGTAGGAAGGTCATTTTGGGGGCCCCTCCTCACCCCATCCTCTCTAACTGTGCAGAGGTCCTGGGTATTTGATGCTGTGATTCACATGGTCTCTGCTGAGATTCCCAGGCTGGAGCTCAATGTCCAGGAGCCTCCCTTCCCAAGCCCACCCTGACTCCTCTCCTAGGGCATCTTTAGGGAGTGTTTGTGGGTTCCATCTGCCCATGCAAACGCTGACCCCCTCTTCCTTTGGAGGGACTCTCTGGATGGCTTTGCCCCCTCTCCCCTCTCCTTAGCAAAATCCCCTCAAGAAGCTTAGGCCTTCAGAAGGCAGAGTCAGGAAGATGTCTGTGGTTGGCTCAGCCTTGGGCCTGAGATCCTCACCCCAGTAGACAGGGAGAAAAAAAAGGCCCAGCCTTCTGCCTGAGACAGGAAAGAGAAGACAGGCGGCAACTCAGTGAGCTAAGCCGGCACACCAACACCTGCCTCGGGCGGTCAGATCTCTAGGGGGCAGCAATCAAAAGGTATCTTTTCCTGCTTGTACAGACACACACTAACACACAGACACATAACCCATAATCAGAGACACACAGCATACAAGCAGAGACATGTATGCAGAAACAACAAGCTTACCCACAGACACGGGCATGCACATGAAAACACACATCCATATGGGACACATGTGTCTAACACTCACTACACACATATTGCATATCCAGGAAAACACACTTAAAGAGGTTCACAGGTCTCCATAATACACACACACACACACACACACACACAGAGACATGCCCGCCCAAAGGTAAACCTACCAACAGACTCAACAGTTGTCAGCAAATGTGTTTTGGACCAATGACCGAGGAAAGAAGTCAGAGATAAAGACCCAGGTCAGTTTTCTAGAGATTGGAAGAGTGTGTGTTATGTGGAGGAGAGGCTGGTGGGAGACAGCCAGGTAGAAATAGGGAAGGAAGAGATCCTGACACCAAGGAACGAGTGTAATGATTATTTATATGGTACCAACTACTCACCTAGCCCTCATTTACCCATCTGTTCATTTAATAGTTACTGAGCTGGGTTCTCTGCTGGGCTTGGTAGGCAGAGAGCCTGGTCCCCAGCCCTGTCCTCGCAGGCATGGGCTGTGAGGGAGAGAGGCCTATCCGTGAGCAGCTGTAGCAGAGAGTGGCAAGTGCTGTAATGGGGGATACCCACTCTGGGCAGCAGTGGAAGGTAGGCAATGTCAGGGAAACTTGAATATTGAACAAGTAGGAGTTGGGGGGATGAAAGAGATGGGTGGGGAGGTCAACTTGGGCTAAAGGAACAGCATATAGGAATGTCTAATATTAGTTTTCTGTTACTGTTTTAATAAATTATCGTACATTTAGTGGCTTCAAACAACACAGATTATTCTCTTACAGTCTGAAGGTCAGAGGTCTGAAATCAGTTTCACTGGGCTAACGTCAAGGTGTGGGCAGACTTGGTTCCTTTTGGAGGCTCTGAGAGGATAATCAATTTCCTTGCCCTTTCAGCTTCTAGTGGCTTCATGTGTTCTTTGGCTTGCGGACACTCCCTACATCTTCCAGCCTCTGCTTCCATCATCCCATCACCTTCCCCTCTGACTCCGACTCCTCCTGCCTCGTTTCTATTAGGATGGTTGTGATTACATCCACAGCACCTGATAATCCAGGATAATCTTCCCATTTTAAGAGCCTTAACTTAATCACAGTTGTAAAATCCTTTTACCATGTAAATTAACATTCCCAGGTTTTGGGAATTAGGATGTGGCTTTATTTGGGGGCCATTATTCAGCCTACCACGGGGTGGGGGTGGGGGGGCTATGTTATCTCACAATTTTCAAAACATCCTCTAATGTTAATCTTGTTATCCGCAGATTGAAGAGGAATCTGAGGCTCGAGATTAGGTGATTTACCTTAAACCAAAAGAGATAGATAGATTGATAGATAGATAGATGATAGTCTTTTAAAACTGAAACAAGTTACATGCTTATTATTTTTAAATGATTTATAAGCCATATAAAAGAATACAGAGAAAAATGCAAAAAGTCACTCAAAAATCTCACCACCCAGAAATGGTCAGTATTAACATTTGTGTGCATAAAGCATTGAGAGATTGAGAGAGAGAGGTAGAAATAGAGCCAGACAGGTAGAAAAATGAATGAGACATACCACAGAAGCTATTTTCTTAACCAAAGTACCAAGTGTACTGTTACTTGAATTTAATAGAGGGGAAAGAAACTAAAGTGAAAATGAAGGAATAGCTGAACTTCAGCTAAATATTCCTTAACCTCAAAAAAATATTCATTCTTAAAAGACCCCTCTCAAGAAAAACGATTTCAGTTGAGAGATTGGAGTAGGATTTTTACAATTATGTTTCAGTTTTATATGCGTATTAGTTGCTCTGAACTGTGAAAGAAAATGTGATTAGTACTTCTGCCCTCCTTCGCACTCCTTTTCTCCATTCCAGATTATATTGCCAGTGTTGTTTTTACTTTATCAGGATTTATAATATTTACATTCTGTTCTGCAACTAAAATTCCCACACTTGAATCTTAATCTAAATGGAATTAAGTCCTTTTACCATGAATTTCCCTTTCTCAGCCCCTTATTTTGATTCATCTCTTGGCTGATCGGATTTTGTCATTGAGTAGTTTTTCCAGAAGGGCTCATGAGTTCTGTATCCCCAAATTCATGATTGAGATCAACCCCTTGGTTGGTTATATTTTGGGGTGATACTTTTTTACCCTCAAAACTTTGTAGATTTGGATTCATTATCTTCGTTTGATGAATGTTATCTTGGAGAAATCTGAGATCAGACTGAATTTTCCCCCTGACATGACTTGCCTTTTCTGCCTAGATTCCTAAAGTATTCTTATTTTATCCTCTAAGTTTGGTTACTAAATCAGTGTGTCTTAATGTCAGTGCTATTCCGTATCAATTCCTCTAGCATATGGTGTGCACTTCCAATCTGAATATTCAGTTCTTCCTTCATTTCAGGGAAAGCTTTCCTGTGTTTCATACCTTAATAACTTTTTCTGTTCCATTTTTGGAACCTCAACTTTAGGGCTGCTAACAATTATGCTTATGGTAGCTTCTTTGCCCTATCTATTAACTTCACTCTAATTGCTTTAATATCTTTACCTTTTCCCATCACATTTACTCGATATCTCAAGCCTTTCCTACACATTACTTTGGTGTCCAGTCGTATCCATTCTGTGTTTTGCTGTTTCTGGTTTATTTATTACATCTGTAATTGTATTGTTTTGGTCCTTTATTATTTTCCCTTAGTTCCGTGATCTCCCTTTTCATCTCATTCTGTTGTTTCATCATCTTGTCTTTGAGTTCTTGTTCTATTGATTTCATGCTATTATTAAGGCCTTCTATAACAGGAAGAACTTGCCAAGAATCTGCTTTTATTCCTTTGGTTGTGTTTTCTTCTAGATTGGGCTCTTTATCTATTTTTGCATTCTGTCCTCCTTGTTCCTTTCCTTCCCTCCCTCCCTCCCTTCCTTCTTTCCTTCCTTCCCACCTACATTGTGGCTGTGGTCTCTGTGCCTAGAGGCCATGCCCTTTCCTTGCCTCTTACATCTGCCATGGCTCACATTTAGCAGACCTCTCCTTGCTCTGGAGTTGAGCCCCTTCCCATCTTGTCTGGACCAGTTTATCTTCCCCTGGGAGCTATGGTTTAAAAGTTGGCTGTTGCTTTCACACCCACCCGCCCCATTTCTGCAGCCTGAGGGTGGCTTGGCTGGGGCTGCCTGCCGACCTTGATGGGGCCTGAGCGCTGCCTCTCCTCTGAGGCCCTGTTAGACATGCTGCTCCAGCTGGCGGGTGGGGCGCATCCCATCCTGTGGGCTTTGGCTTGCCGCCCTAACCTCAGCCCAGCACCCTGGAAGATGCCGAGCCACGGCAGCTCTTCCTGCCTCTCCCGAGGTCTCGTGGAGGAACACAGGGGCTTCTACTTACAAAGGTTTTTTTCCCCCAGATTTTTCCTAAGGCTACCTACTCACTCAACAGTCCACATCTCTCAGATTACAGTATATTAGTGAGAATTCTTGGCGTTCTGTTGACTTGCCTTTTCTCAATGCTACTTTTGGGCATGGGGTTGGGAGACACACCACTCACTCATTGCACCAGAATCTTCTGTTATGTTCCTTGGCTATCACATTTTAAGGTTCATAAAAAGAATTTCCGGGCTTCCCTGGTGGCGCAGTGGTTGGGAGTCCGCTGCCAATGCAGACGACACAGGTTCGAACCCTGGTCCAGGAAGATCCCACATGCCGTGGAGAAACTAAGCCTGTGCGCCACAACTACTGAGCCCACGCACCACAACTACTGAAGCCCGCGCGCCTAGAGCCCGTGCTCCGCGGCGGGAGAAGCCACCGCAGTGAGGGGCCCGCGCGCTGCAGTGAAGAGTGGCCCCCGCTTGCTGCAACTAGAGAAAGCCCGTGCGCAGCAATGAAGACCTAACGCAGTCAAAAATAAATAAATGAAATAAATACATTTAAAAAAAAAAGAAGGGGCTTCCCTGGTGGCGCAGTGGTTGAGAGTCTGCCTGCCAATGCAGGGCACACGGGTTCGAGCCCTGGTCTGGGAAGATCCCACATGCCGCGGAGCGACTAAGCCCGTGAGCCACAATTGCTGAGCCTGCGCGTCTGGAGCCTGTGCTCCGCAACGGGACAGGCCACGATAGTGAGAGGCCCGCGCACCGCGATGAAGAGTGGCCCCCACTTGCCACAACTAGAGAAAGCCCTCACGCAGAAACAAAGACCCAACACAGCCACAGATAAAATAATAAAATAAATAAATAAAATTAAAAAAAAAAAAAAGAAGAATTTCCTTGTTTGGTTGGACTTGAGCTCGTAACAGCATTTTTGTTTTGGTTTGTTTTGACTTTTGTTCAGTTTGTTAGTGGGGGGGGTAGGATGGAGTGGAGTGATTCTGTGACTGTGGCGTCACTTTGCCGTCCTATCTCAGAGATTCCCAGACTTGCTCTGTCCATACCTCTCCCCTCAGAGCCCTCCTCTGGGCAAGATCCTAGCAGCCCCGCCCCCATCACTTTCAGGTCCCAGAGGTGAGACAGGGGCCCGCCGGACTAGGCCTCAGCACACAGTGGGTGCCCAGCCCATGGTAATGCGGGAATGAGCAGGGAGTGTCTCACGGGGGCAGCATCAGAGGGACCTCAAATGCTTCACAGGAGCACATCGGGCAGGGAACAGCATGAACCAAGGCATGGTGATAGGAGAGCTAGAAACAGTGATTGGGGATCGGAGCAGGGTGGGGTGAGGGTGAGGTGTCCAGCTGGAGGAGTGCCAGCTGAAGGGAGCAGGAGAGAAGCTGGAGAGGAGGGCAGCCAGGGCCTAGGCGTGCAGACTGGCCTGGGGGCTGCCCCTGTGTGTGACCAAAGCCCTTAGTGTCTGCACTCTCAGGGATACTCTGGTGGGCAGGGGCGGGCACAGGTAGGGAAGCCTGGTCCTACCTCTCCTCCCCATCTCAGCCCCTGCCAGGGAAACTCCTCTGACTGCGCCACTCCCATGGCCTCCCTGTCCTAGTGTCCCAAGAGGCTCCTGCTCTGTCCACCCCAGCCACAGGCAAGGCCTCCGCCCAGCCACACTGGGCACACGCTGACACATCACAGACATGCCCCTGCTCACCCAGTCACACAAGAGCGTAATTGTGCGGCCGTGCACCATCACACAAACGTGCCCGTGATGGCGCGGTGACACGCGCTACTGCCAGCACACTTTGCACACAGCCCCACGCTGTCTGGCTCCCTCTGGGGCCTTTGGCTCTGATTCTCCTGAGAGCTGGCCCTGCCCCCTGGTGGCCACTCCCCAAGCCACTGCCCTTCTGGAAGGACCCAAACGGTCCACCCCCTCCAGGGCCTGGTTCCTGTGCAAAGAAGCTTCTAGCCTTAACAACCTCTCCCCTCAGACTGGCGCCGTCCGACCAGCCCTCTCGGATCCCCTTGCTCCCAGGTAGGCCAGCGCTGTCAGGCAAGGCCTTCTCAAATAGGCTGACCAACTATCTCAGTTTCCTGGGGCTGAGGGGTATTCGGTGCTAAAACTGGGCAAGTCCCAGGCAAACTAGGACGAGCTGGTGAGCCTGTTCTGGGACCTGTGTGCCTCCAGAGTAGCTTTTCCTCAGGCTGGACCCTTCAGATGCTCTCTGGATCAGCCTGTCACCTCAGACTGGCCCTTCCAAGCACGATCTCTTCAGCAGTGTGTCCCACACCAGTCTCCCCTCAGACTAACCCTGTCACGCCGGCCCTCTCAGACCTGCTCACCTTCAGATTAGCCTTCCCCAGCAGAGTGGCTCTGTCAGATAAAGCCCCTTCCAGCCTCTCTCCTCAGACTGGCTCCATCAGACTCCTCTCCTCAGACCTCCTTCCCCTCCACCCTCCTCTGAGGAGAGGAGAGGGGTGCCCCCAGGCCTTTAGCCTTACATCCGCGGGCAGGTGCTACCTCCTGAAGGCCCTTCTCCACCTGTCCACACCCAGTAGCTCTGGCCTGTGGGCACAGTGAACACGTGGGCCCCAAGGCATAGAGACACACAGGGGCAGGACACGGGGCTGGGTTTGGAGCCTAGCATTCTGTTCTCACCATGTGACAATGAACTTTCTCAGAGTCCCAGCCTAGGGAGTTAGTGAGCTCACCGGCTCTGGGGAGTTCTCAGAGCCAGAGGCTGCACGGAGGTATTCCTGCCTGCTGTCTCCCGACCACCTTCCCTCTCCTGGCTGGTTGCTGGGAGGCAGACGTGGGACACATGTGCTGACGGCTGCCTGCCCGGGAGACTGAAGGGCAGGCAGGCGGCCGAGAGGGGGCAGCAGAAGCCAGCACAGCCCCTGGCTCAGGCCAGAGAGGCACAGCGGTCACAGGCTGGGGTCTGGACCAGGGCAGGGACACACAGAGGGAGGCAGAGAGAGGGAAGGACTGCCAGACTCAGGGAAGAGGAACAGAGACACAGAGCTGGCGATGGAGATACACACACACAGAGACAGAAACACAGAGAGAGGCAGAGAGACTCTGAGATGGAGATAGACCCAGAGAGACCGAGGGAGGAAGGCAGAAAAAGAGAAGACTGAGAGATAGGGAGGAGGGACAGAGGCAAAGACAGAGATGGTGACAGAGAAAGAGACAGCTAGAGAGACGAAGAGGGCAGCAGAGACAGGAGACATACAGAGAGAGAGATGGGAGAGGGACATACAGCAAGAAACACAAGGACAGGGACCGGGACAAAGACACGTTCAGAGATAGGCATGGGACGGAGACAGAGACAGGAACGGGTTCAGAGAGAAGAGGATGGGGCAGAGACAAGTTAGTGTTACAGGAATGGGGCACAGAGGAGGGTTCCCGTCCCCAGTGCCCCTTGAAGGAGCAAGGAGAACTGTAGTGAGCGGAAAGGCTGGGCTGCTCTGCACCTTGGGCCTGGGATCCAAGTCTCCCCCTGCAGTGCCCCTAACCCCCAACAGCAGTGTTTTAATTCTCCAGGTTCTGACTTGGCTCCAAGAACTGATGCCTATAGTTGTCCCCAGCTCCCCAGAACCACGATGAGCTACAACGGATGTGGAAGGGACAGCAGGCGGAGGCAGCAGCAGACGGCAGCCAAGACCCTCCAAGGCGAGCAGCCTCTGTGAGCTCGAGGGCCAGGACCCCCAAGGAGGGGTGACCACCTCCGGGCTCAGGTCCAGTCTGGTCAGAGGCAATGACACTGGTCCTCCAGCCACCTCAGGGCTTAGGATGGGGCTGGGTCTCTCCCTTGGGGTTGGGGGCAGGGAGATGGCCCAGTCCTCCTCTCCATCAGCCTCTGAGGCTCCAGCAGTCCCCCTCCCCTCCATCTCCTCCCCAGGCCCCACGTAATTGCTTTCCCATGTTGCTAATGGAGGCCAGATTGCTGATGCCCAAGCCCTGGGTGGGCGGCGGGTGGGTCAGGGCTGACCAGGGCTCTCAAGGCAGGAAGGCAGCACGGGCCAGAGACTCCCTAATTCAGCCCTCCTGCCGCAAGGACGGGGAAGGGGGAGGTTCAGACCCACCCCGGGAATACAATGTCCTGCGTGAGAGTTGGGGACCCACTACTCCCTCCACCCCTGCTGGACCTGGAGTGCAGGTTTCAGGCCCGAGCCATACCTCAGAGACCAGACAGACAGAACTGGGGGTCCAGGACACAGAGACAGGCCCACAGCCACTTCTCAGGATGTCCGTCCTGGGCGCCTCTTCCTGTGGATGAGGAGCAATGTGCTCCCACAGCTGGGGCTATTCGCCTTGAAACGCCACAGGCCTCTCTACCCTGACACCGGCCTTTGCTTTCCATGTCGTCTCCCGCCTGGAACACCCCTCTCGTCCTCTAGTGCCCGGCCTGGAGGAGAGCCAGCCACCTTCGCTCTCAGCCCCTCACCCGCCCGGAGTCCTGCCCAGGCCTGACTCATCAGTACTCCTGGAACTGCGAACCCCTCCTCCCAGGGCATCATCCCAGGCTGGCAGCGAGACCAGCAAAGGAATGTCCATTTCCTGACCCTGGTCTGAGGAGGAGGGTTTGAACCGGGGTGCATGTGTGACTTGGGGGCAGCGGCTCAGTGGCGGTGCGCTGCTCGGTGCCTGCTTGGGCGGCGGGGGGTTGGTTGTGCGTGGACCAGTGTGTTCTGGCTTTGACTCCACTTCTCTTCTTGCTCCAGCCGCCCGGAGCGTGGCCAAGCCTGGCTCCCA
Organism: Balaenoptera acutorostrata; assembly: GCF_949987535.1. Taxonomy (NCBI): domain Eukaryota; kingdom Metazoa; phylum Chordata; class Mammalia; order Artiodactyla; family Balaenopteridae; genus Balaenoptera; species Balaenoptera acutorostrata. The sequence continues at coordinate 43,129,517 of NC_080069.1, read as the reverse complement.
GGTTGGGGCTGTGGCCTAACCCTTTGGCCCCACCCCCAGGCCAGAGGTGCCTGCCAACTTGGCCCCAGACCTGGGCATTCCCAGCCAAGGAGCTGCAGGGAGGTGGCTCCGACAAGGGGGGCTGGACCTGAGCAGGCCTGAGGCAGCCAGGGGCCTCTCCTCTGAGGGGAAATCAAAGGGATCCTGGAGTCCCGGTTTGGGGACCAGAAGGGTGTGGGCAGAGAGTGTGGCATTGGCCCAAAGACTGAGCACCCTGTAAAGCCGAAGCCCACTCCCCTCCCACTCACACTGAGTCCTCACTGCAATCTAACCCTGGGGTAAACCTTGTACTCCGTGATTCCCATCCTGAAGCACGAGTCCAGTGCCTGGTCACGTACCAAGTGGCCTCCTTCGGGCAACCTCCCTGCCTGCCCAGGCCACTCTGCGCTCTGCACTCTCAGCCCTGGCTGAGCTCCAGGCCTGACCTGCTAGAACCCCGGCCTGTGTCTCCTGAATGGCAAGGAGGACAACCCCTCCGCCCCGAGGATGAAGCCTGGCCTCCTCCCCTTCTTGCACCTCTGCCCCGTGGGTAAAGCCGGGCCTGGGCACCCGTGGAAGGCAGCTCCAGAGATGACCCCTGACAGACCTCGGCCCTGCCAGGATTCAGTAGCCTCCGGGGCTGACTCGATGCCCCCCGCGTGGGACCTGCCTCACTGGGGCCCCTTGTTCCCCACAACTCTGCCCATGGCCTCCAGGGAGCTCTACCCTCCAAAGAGGCGGGAAGCCCCATCCCCGGACACATCTGCCTGAGAGCTGAACTGCCTCTCCCCACCTGTCTGGAGAGGGCTGTCTCTCTCCAACTCTAACTGCTTCCCTCCTCCAGGCCTGGAAGGGGAGAGGCCCTTGGACAAGGGCTACCCTCCCAAAGTGGGTCTGGTCTAAGGACTCATGAAATGGTGACGTTTAATGAGAACCCCCCACCCCCGTATATACATCTGTAAAAAATTCAAATACAGCAAGTTACCACTGAGTCAGACTAGAGGGGACTGACAGGGCATTAAATACTGCGGGGCAGGAGCAGGAAAAGGGGAGGGTCGTACAAAACAGGGGCGGAGGCGGGGCACTGAAAAGTGTGGGTGCTGGGGGAAGGGGATGGCCGGGCCCCCCCCCCAGCGTCAGGAGCTTATAATCTGATGGTGGCAACAGAGACCCTGGAACAGACAGGAGGCTGGGACAGGAGGCGAGACTGTGGATGTGAGGGGCTCCCCTCAGGCCCCCCAAGGGCTCCTGGGAGTCGCTGGCGTTGGAGGGCCCAGCCCCAGGGCTCAGGACGGAGGTGTGGGTGCTCTTTGGTGGGTGGGTTAGCTGCATGGCCCCCTGCCCTGAGCAGGGAGGGGGGCCGGCGTGGTGTGGCGGGGCTGGGGGGCGGCAGGCCCGGGCCTGCCGGGGTCTCTACAAATTGTGTCTCAAGAGAATGCCGAAGGTCCTCCTGCCCGTGTGCAAAATAGAAACCGGGGTCTTCGGGCTCAGCTCCGGCCTCCTGCTCCTCTGCAGGTGCGCTGGCATGTCCTCACGGGATGCCGGGCTCTGGGGGGACAGGGCAGGAGGCTGTGAGGGAAGAGGGTGGGGTCGGGGTCCCCTCGGGCTCCCCTCCACCACCCAGCCTCACTCCACTTACCAGATCAGGAGACTGCCGGCAGCGGCGGCAGCGGCAGCCAGGGCCAGAGTGACGAGGACACTGATGAAGAAGGGCGCTGAGGGTCCTCCGCCGCTGCCCAGCTCCCCGGGGTCACAGATCTTCGTGGTGGGTGGGGGTGCCAGGGAGCTGGTGGTGCTGGTCGTGGTCTCTGGGGAACATGGGGGAAACTCAGGGCTGGGCCGGGCCGGGGCTGGAGTCCCACCTCCATCTGGGGTCCACAGGCACACTGCTCCTGCTTCTTGTGTCAGACCGGGGCTGCCTCTCCTGTCAGACAGCCCCTGCCTCACCCATCAGGCAGCTCTTTGCTTCCCCAAGGCACACAGAGGACCCCTCCATCCAGAGGCCCCCACCGGCAGTGTCCAGACAGCAAGGACAAGGAACAGCAGGGGCTGGACAGACCGACGAGAGTGTGGCAGCCACACAGACTGTGGAGACCCCTGGAGCAGATGCTCCAAGTCCCGGGAGGAGCAGGAGGGAGCCCAGGGGGCGGGCTCACCGGGGGCCTGGGCCTCGGTCGTGAGGTGTCGTGGCTCCTCAGTCCAGGGTGTGGCGTGGGCGGCCACACTCCAGTCACTCCACGTCCCAATCTCATTGTCCTTGGCCGCCACCTGGATGATGTACTCCTTTCCAGCGTAGGCATCCGTGATGGTGTGCGCTGTGCCATCCGACAGCTCCACCTGCAGCCAAACCACGGGGTGGGGGGGGGTATAGGGACGGCGGACCCTGGGGGTCACGAGAGTGAGGCACCCCCAGAAGAAGTGAGAACACTTGTGGGGAGAGAGGAGTGAAAACACCCCTGGAGGGAATGAGGACTTCCCTGGGGGGAGGACACTGAGAATATCCCTGGGAGAGTGAAGACTTCTCTGGGAGGAGACCCCCCCTCCCACCACCACCACCCACCCCCCCCCCCCCCGCAGGGAGCAAAGACAGTCCTGAGGGAGGAGATCTTTAAGGAGATGAGAAATGCCCCGAGGGGAGAGTAAGGAGGACTTTGCTCAGTGTCTTCACTCTGCTGTCACCCCAGCTCTCTCACTAGCCCCAGCCCAGTCCCGACCTCAGTTCCAGCTGGAGGCGACAAGAGGAATGGGGTGAGAGAGGCGTAACGTTGTGCTGCCCTCTCCCACTCCATCAAGGAGCTGTTTAAAGGGAAGGTTACAAACGCAGGCATGGAGCTAGGCTGCCCGAGTCCAAATTTTAGCTCCATCCCCTACTAACTAGGTGACTAAGTTACCTAACTTCCACATGCCTTGCGGTCCTCATCTGTAAAATGGCGTTAATGATCTCTCTCACAGGGTTGTAATGAGGACTCAGGCACATGGTGAACACCAAAGAGACTTCAGCCAGCTCTGTCGTTATCACGGGTTCCAGCTCAGAGCCTGGGCTCCCAGATGCCCGGCGCACCCACCAGCCTGGCCCTAGCTGGGTCTCCCCCTCAGGGTGGCCTCACTTATGGTCATCGCCCTACCTGAGGTGGGAAAGGGGTGGGGGGGCAGCTCCTGGGGCGGCAGGACAGCAGGACAGCTGCTCCATTTCCTCCTGGAGGCATGGCCACCCCACCCCCGCCCAGGCCGGCCCCATCCTGAGGGTCTCCCCCCACCCTCCAGGCTGGCCTGCCTGTCCGTCGCCCCTCCCAGGCCCAGGCTGGGCTCTGGTTCATCTCAGCGGCACCCGCCGCCTCATTAAGGCGCCTCGTAAACAGGGGCAGCCGGCAGGGGCGGAGGAGGGGGCCCGCTCTGGGCCACGTCTGGCTTCAGGGCTTTTTGGGTCCCTGTTACACTCTTCCCCCAAGAAAACCAGGGTCTGGGCTACCTGACCTGACAGTCTGTGAGTCCATGTGCGTGTGTGTATGTGGATTCATGTGTGTGCAGCTGGGTCCAAGTGGGGCGGGAAAGCCTCCCAATTCCTCCAGGGTTTGTGAGCCTGAGATAGGAGGTACTGGCAAAGGCCAGAGTCGGTATGAGAGCCATTTTGGGCCCAGATCTGGGCTCAGTAAGTCCTACTCCCAGCCCTGGAAGATCGGTGGGCCCCAGAGACCCTCCTCTCCTGGAGTTGGGGCCCAGTTCCACCTCTGGTCCCCCAGTCCCCTTTTGCTCTGTAAAGACCCCCTCTGGCTAAGGAGCCCTCGCTCATTCGGCTCCTTCTCCCTCTTCCCAGGATTTGACCCTCGGGCCTCCTCCTTTGATTCTGTCCCCCGGATCTCCACATCTGTCTTCCCCCAAAGGGGGAGGGCCATGGGGAGCAGATCAAATTACCACCTCCTTGGTGGGCTTATGGTGGGAAACCAACCGTACCTCTAGGAATGTGGCCTAGAAGTGCAGTGCCCTCCTGGAAGCCACATCTCCTAGGCCTGGGCCCTTCTTGTTAGGTTGTCACTGATCCCTTAATCCAGCCCCTTAAGAGAATGGCTCCACAACTGTCAGGAATTCCCTAGTTGCTGGCATCCGCCTTACCTAGGAGTCCTCCATCCAGTCTCTAGCAGCAGACATCAAACATGCCCTCCCAGCCTTCCTGCTGAGTTAGGCCCAGAGCAGAAGATGCAGGGAACCCATGCTGGGTCCCAGGACTCGCCTCCCCCTTATCCATGCTGAGACAGCCCCTGCCAGACCTCATGGTGCCCATTCTTGTGTAATTCCTGACCTGTATCTCTCATATCCTCCTGAAAATCCAAGTGATGTTTCTCTCTGCTCTCCCCTCCACTCCCCCTCCCAATCATACACCTGCCTCTCTCCAAGCTTAAGGACTGGGGAGAGTCCATTCTGTTCAGAGCAAAACTCAAGTTCAAAAGAGCCATAAATCTAGCCAACCACAACACCAATGTGACATGGAGCAGGGATAACATGTGCCACAGGCCACTCACGTTCTTGCCACGGAGCCCACATATTTTGCTCTGCCCGCGTCAGCGTTGGGGTCAGCTCTGCCCACGGTGCAGGCCAGTGGGTGGCCTTGGCATGTTAGTCACACGCACGTAGGGAGCATGGTTCCTGCTGGGGGCCACGTGTGTGCGTGCATGTTCCCGCGTGTGTGTGGTAGGCAGTGTGCCAGGTCCACTGCAAGGCGTGTGCACTGCGACGCGCGGGGCTGCTGCCTGCAGCTAGTTAGCAGGAGAGGGGGGCTTGTGAAACTAGACCCTGGTTATTAGCAATGCATTAGTCGCGGGCAGCTGGCCAGGCGGGAGGGACTCCGGACTCTGTCAGGGAACATATGAGCGTGTAAGCAGCCTTTGTGGGAGCCAGGCCTGCAACCAGGACAGGCGCCCTGGAATCGAATTACGCGCTTTAAAGGCCAGCTGGGAGAGGCGCAGGAGGAGATGAGGCTGGAACCAGGTGGACACGGTGGGGGCACAGGTTGACCCTGGGTGCCAGCCTGGGTGGCCCCAGGGTGCACCTTCCCAGCCCCAGACGTAGCCCACAGACCTCACAGGCCACATAGCACCCACAGCCCTATGGGCCCAGGGCCCTCAAGGAGAGAGAAACTCAAGTCTGCCCCAAACCCCTGGCTGCTCCCCAGAGCTCGCTCTCGTAACTTGATCAACATCCCAGACCACAGCCTGACCCCATACTGCCCCCCGTCCACTGCTTCGGTCCCGGTCCAGACCACCTTCTGACCCATAACTTTAAGCTGACCTCTAAGGTAGACTTGACATTGGAGCCATGACACTAATCACGGCCTGAGCTCACACCCTGGATTGAGCTTGACTCTATTGCCAGATTCTGACCCCTTGGGACCATCTGTGAGTCCTTGAGGACAGGGACTATCTTGCCCCTTGGGTCCAGCACAGGCTCAGAGCCTGGCCCAGAGTGTAAGAGGGAGATGTCTGATCAGGGCTGAAGCCAGAGGTAAGAAAAGGGAAACACTGCCTGCCGTCTGCCTCCCAGCATTTCTCTCCACTACCATGCGGAGCCACAATGACAGATGCGTTCCTGTTGCCCTAATGGGGGTCACCAGGAACCCCTAAGGACCTTAGATCAGGACATCGCCCTCAGCTCCATCCATCCTTCCAGGCCCACCTGGTCCCTTCTTCCCCCCGGAAAGCCTCTCTGACTGCCCTCAGGCTTCACATTGGAACAGCTAGCAGCAGGGATACGGGGGCCTCCCATGCCGTGTGGCTCTGATTCGGGCTCTCGGGATCTGGGCAGGGCAGGGTTGGGCACTCACATGCTGCCACTGGTCCAGGATGAGGGGTCGATAGCGCAGAAAGAACTTGAGAGGAAAGGACTCGGGGTCAGGCCAGGTCGAGGGGGTCTGCCATGTCACCTCTAGCCGGCGAGGGTTGCTGGGCACTGGTCGGGCTACCACGTTTTCTGGAGGGTCAGGCTTCACTGTTGAGGAAACACAGCTTCAGTACCACACTGATCTCTTGGAACAACCCCATTTCGTCAACCCCAGCCACCATGTCAACCAATGCACATCAATCATCATCGCTCTTCTCTGTTGTCAATTTTGGCAACCACCGTTAACAACCATCTCATTACTTCCACCTTTCACATCCCTGTCATCACCAATGACGGTCACTATAGTCACTGTCACCAGCTCATGGTATCAACATCATAAATTTCATCCCATCATCAACCCCATCCTCATGATGACCAGCATCCCAATTACTAAGCCTATGTCATGCCCTACCATTACCCTCATCATCACCTGGATCACCCCAGCCTGTACCAGCATCATATACTTCCCCAAGCCTGGCTTTTCACCTCAACTTTTCCAGTTCCAAACTGAGACACGGCCTCCCTTGGAAGAGTCTGGGTTTGAAGCTGCTCTGTGGGTCAAGGTTAAAAGACGGTCCACAGGTGTTGCAGATCTGGGTTGGAAGTGGGCTGAGGATCTGATGAGAGCATCTAAGGGCCCAGCTCACATAGCAAGAGGCTGGCTGGGGACCCAGCCATGCTGGGGGTGGGGCAGGCAGAGGCACAGGGTCTGGCCGGGGTGGGGCAGGGGCGGGCAGAGGGTCTGGCCGGGATGGGGCAGGGGCGGGCAGAGGGTCTGGCTGGGATGGGGTGGGGGGGAGGGCGGTATCTCTCCCAGTCCTGTCTCCTGTTCTGACACCTCATTCATCACAGGCCGTAAGGAAGCCATTAGCGTTGGGGGGGGGGGGGGTGGAGGCTGCAGCTGCACAAGGGTCTGGCCCAGCCTGCCCCCCTCCCCCTCGTGCATGCTCTGGGAGCCAGAGAGACGATGGGAAGAGCCGCTGGAGAGGTCTCTTGGCCCTGGCAGGTGAAGGACATCCACTCAGATGTTCACAGGTATATACATGCCACGCATATATGTACACATTATACGTTCCACATATACCTGGGCACACAATGTGGACACCCCCACCAATGCTCATATACACGTTGGCAAACACCCACTTACTCCCACTGGAGTATGCAGCAGGGACCCACCCCCTCCCCACGCACCAATGGTGAACTCGTCGAAGGTGATAGCTGTGGCGTTGTGGCCCAGAGCGTTGCTGACACTTATCGAGACCTTGTACTTGACGGTGGAGAACAGGTGCATGTAGCGGATGTGGCAGCGGTTCTTGAGGGCCGGGTCCTTCTCACAGACCATAATCTTGGAGCCATGCCTGGGGAGGGATGAAGCCCAGGCACCGTTACCAACATCAAGGTCGGCTAGGGCAGAGGCTGGGGGAAGGTCAAGCCCAAGGCTGGGCTAGGGTCTGGACTGAGGGCATGGTGGGGGGCTGGGGGAGAGGTCAGAGGTCAGGGTTGGAACCAGGTCACAGGTGCGTCTACTCACAGCACAGTCACATTGAAGGTGTTGGGGATGTAGGTGGGAGTGGGCAGATGCCAGCTGCAGTAGAAGCCCTTGGGATAAGTGTTGGAGCGGCAGCTGAGTACGGGCTCCCGCGGCGGCACTGGGGGTGAGGACAGCACGGTCAGGGCATTCTTGGAGCCCCCAGTCCCCTGCGTTAGTGTGGGGACAGGTGGGCCCCAGAACCCCAGCTCTCCCCCTTCAACCCATCAGCGATGCCAGAGGTGGCGGGGGGAGGGTGCTGTCAGCGAGGGTCTGAGGCTTCCCAGGCCACAGAGAGCCAGATGTTTAATTAAAGGAAAACGGGCTGTATGGAGAGAGAGCCCCCCCACCTGCTCAATGGAGGCGGGAACTGTGGGGAGGCCTCAGCTCATCGATCACAGGATGGAGGTGATGTCTGGGGGAATCGGCCCCAGCCCCAAATCTCCTGCCACACTGCGTCCATTTCCAGAGGAAGATTGTGCAACAGAGGCCAAGGGGGGGGTCTTGACCGGGTCCTCTGGTTGGTGGGGTGATCAGGGTGCACGCCCTGGAGAAGAGACATCCCAGGCTTCCCCTCGGGAGAGAATGAGAAACACGAGGACAGGCCTGGTGGCTCCACATGAACGACAGCACTGGGCGGCTGTTCATATGCATGTATGTCACATATGTGTCTCTGTGTGTGACATGAATGAGTGATGTGTGATGGTATGTGTGTACGTATGTAGGAATGTCTGTGTATGGCTCTCAGAGCACATGACTATGTGTGACTGTGTGTGTGTGCAGAGAGGAAGCTGCTGTTCCCTTGGTGTGTACCTCACCCCAGCCCCAGCCCCCAGCTTCTCCATCACAGACCCCTAAGGAAGCCCTTTAGGAAACTTCCTTGGTGGTGCAGTGGTTAAGAATCCGCCTGCCAATGCAGGGGACACGGGTTTGAGCCCTGGTCCGGGAAGATCGCACATGCAGCAGAGCAACTACGCCCATGAGCCACAACTACTGAGCCTGCGCTCTGGAGCCCACGAGCCACAACTACTGAGCCCGTGTGCCACAAATACTGAAGCCCATGCCCCTAGAGCTGGTGCTCCGCAACAAGAGAAGCCACCGCAGTGAGAAGCCCACGCACTGCAAGGAGGAGTAGCCCCCGCTCACCGCAACTAGAGGAAGCCCGAGCACAGCAACGAAGACCCAACGCAGCCAAATATAAATAAATAAATAAATTTATTTAAAAAAGAAAAAAGAAGCCCTTTATATGGTCAGCAGCTGCCTTTACTCTGGGGAACGCGGAGGGCCAGAGAGGGATGGGGACCTACCTGTGGTCACACAGCAAGCCAGAGCTGGTACTAAAACACCAGGATGGGGATACCCACCAACACGACCACACACACATACTTGGGAAGTCCTCTCTGCTGTCTAACCACTCTTTTTGCTGCTGTGAGCACTTAGCCCAGCTGTTCCACCCTCGGGCATTTGGTAAGGCATGAGGACAGCCGGCTCAGGTTCCTGGAAGGAGGCAGCTTCTGTGATCTGACCCAGGCAAGGCATGTCCGTCCACGGCTCCAGGGACACTGACACCTCCCGCCTGTGCCCCCCCACCCCGCCCCCTGCCTGACAGGTGGACAGGAAATGGGAGGGGGGCAGCTCAATAAGCCAGGGACGGTGAGGGGGAGTGCATGTCCACACTTGCTGAGTGGCCGTGGTGATACTTGGGGAGCCGTGGGCTTCCATCCACAGTGTGCACGGGATTGCGAGTGACTGTGTGTGACTGCGTGTACGTGTCCAGCATATGTGAAGTACGTATGTACTGGGGCCGAACCCCCAGGGCCCGATCTGGCTTTGCAGCAGGGGAGATGAAGGGGTCAGAGAGGCATGAGGGGAGCTTGTATGTGGCAGGTGGCAGGTGGCGCGGGCTATGCTGTGGGCAGAGGTGGCTCCAGCCCCTGGCCTGCAGGGGAGAGCTGGAGGCCAGCTGAGCCTGCACGAGGGGCAGCCTGCTTTCTGCCCGCTGCTGCCTGCCTCCCCCAGGAAGCCTTCCTGGCCCCACGTCCATCTTGTGTCTCTTCCATGTTCATCCTGCGCGCCTCACGTACCCCGTGCCTATCTGCCCAGGGGCACAGAGGCGTGCGGGGGGGTGGGGGGTGGCCAAGGACACAGGAAGCGCCTCGTGGGGGCCTGTGGGCCAGGCCGGCGTTGGCAGCCACCCCAGGAGGAAAGGACATTCCGAGGTTGGCTGAGAAGCCTCCACTGCCCCCTCCTACCACCACCCTCCCTTACCCCCAGCTTCAAAGGAGAAGGGCACTGGGCGGGGGGCGGGGGAGGGGGGACTGAAGCCTGCAGAGTCAGCTCCCTGCCACCTGGGACTCTTTGGAGGGCAGAGCGGGCCATGGCACTGGACTCGCAGGCCCCCGCACCCGCCCAGCCTCCCCAGTGGCCGGTTTCCTCCATTTCCCTCTGACCGTCCTCCCCCCTCGGACCCGTCTCCCCTCAGACATCCCCCCGCAAACCAGTTCCCCTCTCTGACTGGGCAGGTCATGGGGGGCGGGCGGGGGGGAGGGAGGGCAGGCAGGGCTTTGTCTGTCATCTGGCTACTCCAGCCTGGCCCTGGGCCCTGAGTAGGGAAGGGCTTGGGTTTCCTGACAGGGACCAGGTTTCTCAGAGGGAAAAGGAGGAAAGAAAAACAAAGAAAAGGAAGAAAAGGAGTGACTTGCTGCAGCTGGAGCCCAGCTGAGGGGCCGGGTGGGCGGAGGTGGGTGTGCTGAGAGAGACAAAGTGTGAGGCTGTGGGACAGTGTGCAATTAGGAGGCCTGCTGGGAGCGTGCTGCAAGTCAGGGGAGAAGCTGTTTGTAAGATTGCCATTGTGAGGCTGTGTGCGTAACTCCGAGAGGCTTCCTGTGTGTGACTGGGACTCTGGGCAGCAGTCTTGCTGCGATTGGCTGTGCGTGGCCGGGTGACTGCATTTGTGTGGGGCTCGAGGTGAGGCTGTGTGACTTGGGGGTTGTCTACACGTGTGAGGCTGTGTGGCTGAGGTCCTCCGTGTAAATGCGCTGTTGTGTGTGAAACAGTGACAACGGGACTACAAACCTGAGACACTGCGTATGAGACGGAACTTAAGTCTGAATGCATTTTTCGAATTGTGGGTGTGGGAAGGTGCCCAGAATTCCAAGTGTGTTCACACGTATGAGCTGAACACCGTGTGAGAGCATGTTAGAGGCTGTGTGTGAGCAAAAGCCCATACACATACGTGTCATGATATCACATACAGGCATGCTCCTGGATGCCCAGACTTCCTGAATTGCCCCCATGGGGGCTCCTGAGATGCCCAAGTGACAGCATCAGCCTGTGGCAGGGCGTCCCTGAGTCCCACGCGGGGCTGTGTGTGCGTGTGCATGCGTGCGTGTACCCCCGCTGGCCCAGGATTTGTTTGTTTTCCTAATTGGCTTGTTTTCCCATGTCCAGCCCACCAAACCGCATGTTTTTCCTCTCATCTCGCCAGCCCGCCTGGGCTGGAGCCCCCAGCACGCACGAGGCCTGCCCGCCAGTTCAGAGAGGAGGAGGGGCGGGCTGCCCACACCCCTGGCCAGGCCAGATCAGGCCAGGCGGGGCGGGGTGACCCTTCCAGCTCCAGCCCTGCCTGGGCCGCACCCACACTCCTCCTCCTCCTGCCTGGCATTCAAGACCCATGGCCTGTCCTAACCTTATCTCGTGACATCCCTCGAGGCACCCCAACTTCTGGACTCCTAAATGCCCACCATCTACCCATCTTTTCCCCCCAATTTCTTCTTCAACCACAGGCTGCTCTCTCCTTCCCCACCAAACAGAGCTGAGGAGGAAGCGATGCTGAACCAGGGGTTCAGGAGCTCCTGTCCTGACCAATCAAATACAAATATTTTAAACCTGGACAAAGAACTGTCTATTTAAAATCAGTCACTTAATCTCTGATTTATTTCAGCTTAAAATCAGAATGACACGGAATTAGCAGTGTCTAAGGAAACAAAAGGATGCTACTGAAAGGAACCTTGTGATCCTGTTTCCTAATGTGGGGGGTCCTTCCATCACCCTGGGTAGGGGCCTCCTTGCTGGTTGTGACCATCTGCCTGAGGGCAGGAAGGTGGGTCAGGAGGAAGCAGTTCAGGGATCAGCCTGGTTAAGGGGACTTTCAACGGAATATTTTTATGACCAGGTTCCCTTGGAAATAGAGACATGAAAATCTTATATGTTTAGGATAAATATTGAATAATTTTTAGTCTGAATGGCCCACAAATCAGGGGTAGCTTTGTCCTGTTCTCTGAGCACTGGCGAGAAGGATAATTTGATATTGAGTGTTGCCAAACCCAGTCTCTTGTTACTAATATAAAGTGACTGAAACAATCATGATTAATGTCCCCTGTTCCTCTGACCAACTCTTTAGAAGGAAACAAGGCAATGAGAGATAAGTATCTGTAACTAATGCTACAGCCAACTCATGGCCAGCTCTCCTCTGACAGGCAGGGCCTGGGGAGTGATCAGCACTATATATAAAAGGTCTGGGTTCTGGTCACAAAGGGCAGCTGTGGGTATGGCTGCAGGCATTACATCTAGACCCAATCCCCTTCCAATGACCTCTCAAAGAAAATCGAGTCATCAGGAATGGGGGCCCAGAGCCACCAAGGCCCAGCCATCACAGCCGGCCTTGTCCATCCTGAGGACTTCTGGGACTCGAACTGAGAAGACAAGGGTATGGGTGACTTGTACCAAGTTGGCCTCATATTCCTTGCACTCAATATATGGCCTTTTTCCCCATGTAAGGGCCCAGGGCTAGGCTGCATGGTCCACTTCTAACGTACCCTGTGGTGGGCCAGGGAGGACTCTGGTGGGCTGATCCTGCATATCTCAAGCTGGCCGACAGGGGTCACTCCACCCTCGGTTTGCAACTAACGCGTTTCATGATGACTGCCATCTCTCCAGTTTAAACACATAAAAGAGGTTTTCTGTGGGGAAAGGAACATCCCTACCAAAACATACCTGTACCTCTCCTCTAGCCCCACTGACGGGTCAGTGTTGTGGCGGACCCTGAGCAACACTTCAGCCTAACATTTCCCACGGTTGTCCACACCAGTCTCCTGATAGTGGGGAAAGGGCCTGCTTCCAGGTCCCTCAAGCGTCTCCTCCCCTCAGTAGCTCCCAGGAGTAAAGAAACCATCTTCAGACAGTGGGGTGCATCACCCAAGTGGGATGAGGCCGGAGAAGCTTGAATCCTTGGCTCAAGAAGAAAAGAAGCTATTTTCAGAGTATTTACTCTGTCAGTTGGTGCCTCTGGCTGAGCTCCAGAGGCCTGCCCAGATGACCATCAGCAACACTGATAACCTCACCATCCCGATGCTCCAAACGCCTCTTCTGAATCACACTCACCTGCTCTTCCTTCTACCTTCCTGCCGCCTCCTTCTCATCTTTCATCTTTTTGTGGCTCGTTTCTTCCATCAACCCCTTTTACAGTGATGGTCTTCAGGGCTGGGTTCTGGGTCCTCTTCTCTCCTCATCCCACAATCTCACCCTTGGCCATCTCACCCCCTCCCAAGGAGTTAATGCTGACACCCCCCCAAATTCCCGTCTCCAGCACAGGCCTCTCCCCGAGTCCCAGACCCTCAGATTCACTGGCTACCAGCCATCAACTCCCGGTTGTCCCCCGGGGACCACAACCCAACATGTCTATAGCAGATGGTGGTGCTGCAGATCCCTCACCCGTACCCGCTGACTGCTTCTGCAGTTATTTGCCTCAGAGCTTTCTTTGGCCACCAAAACCTGCATTGCCTGTCAGGGCATCAGGCCAAAAGTGCTGGGGAATTAAAGCAGCCCCACCCCGACCCCTTAGTGTATAAGCATCTGAGCCCCCGCACTCCTTAGGCAGGAGAACTCTGAGACACATTTTCTGCCTCGGTTCCCGGGGCTCCCCCAGCGGGTTAAGCGCCAGTTGCCCAGAAGCAGTGGCTAGATAACTCCCCCTTTACCGGCTAGCTTAACTTCCTTTTCTATCCCTTTCCCATTCCCTTATGATGTTTCTGTCACCTGCCAAACAGACTACCTGTATGCAAATTCTCACCTGATTCTAGGGAAACCCAAACTGAGACACCGTGTAAACAGAACACGCTATCTTCTCCTCCAGCTGACCCTTCCACCTTGTCTCTGTTGCAGCGATTGGTACCACCAGCCGTCTTGACTCTTCCCACTCTCTATTCTCCTGTCCTCCCTACCTCCAATCCATCACCAGCTCCTGGAGGTCCAATCGCCCCCTCTCAACTTCCCCAACTCTATGCCCCGGTCCTAGGTCCCCCTCATCTCTCCTGCATCCCAGCAACAGCCTCCTTCCTGCCCCCGCCTTTGCCCATCCACCTGCCTCCCCGCAGCACAGAGAGAGGGACCTTTTAACAACATGACTCTGATCGTGTCACTCCCCAGCTTCTAGGATCATGATCTGCCCCGTCCCCTCCTTCAGCTCCCTTCTGCCATTTATACCAACCCAAGTGGCCTTTTCATGCCCTCCCAGCCTCTGAAGCCTATGGTCACACTCAGCTCTCTGCCAGAAAGAACTTTTTCAGTGTATCTTCCAAATCCTCCAAGTCTCCATGTGCTTCACACTCCAGGAAGCCTTCCTTCTTCCCTGGAGCTTCCCAGAGTGCCACACCTCTACCTGCATAACCGTATACCCCATTTTCTTCCCTAAGGCCCTCAGGGCCAGACCCTGTGAGAGGACACAGTGGAGTGAGGCCACTCCAGCTCGGAGCTGGGACTCTAGGATTCTTCCCCACCAGGCCCCAGGTGGGCCATGCCTGCCAGCCCTCCTGTGCCCATCTTGTCATAGGGAACAGGATTTCAGGATCTCAAAGATCTCCAGTGGGGGTGGATACAAGTGCAAAATGCCAGGGGTCTGGACTCAGGGGGTGAGACTGGGCTCAGAGGTCAGAAGAGCAGGCTCAAATACGATCAGAGAGCAAGGGTCAGGGCCTCCACCACTACCACCAGGAAGGGGCTTTGAACCGGGCCAAGGGTCCGGGCCTCATGGACAACGCCCTTGAGTGAAGTGGGAGGTCAAATGAGGGGTGCTGGGAGTAACACTTACAGCCCACATTTAGGAGGACTTGGTGGCGCAGGTGCCAGGAGTCGCGGTGGAAGCAGGCGTAGACGCCGCTGTGGCCCAGTTCCAGGCCACGGAGCACGAGCTGAGAGCCATTGAGCAGGTCAGGGGCCAGGTCTGTCCCATTCACCCGCCACGTCACAGCTGCATCCCAGTTCGCCGTCCCACACGGCAGAGTCACGTCTGAGCCCAGGCGTTTGTACTGCACATGGGGTGTCTCTGTGGGGGGCAGGGAGGGCACAAGGCAAAAGTCACAGGTCACAGCCCCACCCAGCACCCCCAGGCAAACGTGCACGGATGAGAGCCCGTGAATGTGCACAAGTGAGGAGTCCAGGCCGAAAGGCTCTGAGTCTCACGGTGTGAGTGTCCTGGGGAGATGAGGGGTATGCAAAATTCCTGTGCGGCCGTACAAGGGTACAGGTACATGAGTGCCTCCAAATTCGTACGTGTGTGTGCACGTCTGGGGACCGTGTGTGTATGTGTGTATGTGTAGAGAGTTTGTGTAGCGTGCTGGGAGAGAAGACCCAGTTCACCTCCAGTCCCCAGGTCCTTTTAAAAGTTTTCCTGACCCCCACGACCCCAACCTCTTGCCACCAACAGGCCCAGCCCCAGTCACTGACATCTGCTACCCAGGCAAGCTGGGGCTGAGGGGCCCCTCTCCTGAACTCCTCCCTCTGTCTCTTCCCATCTCTTCATCTTCCCCATCCTTGTCTTTCTGTCCTGCCTCTCTCCCTCTCCCTGACTCTGAGCCCCTGACAAGCCCCCCGCTCCCAACCATACAGAGCTGGGGCAGCAGCAGGAGAAGGGAGAATGGGCAGGGTCCAGGACAGGAGCCCTAGGGAACTCCTGGCAGCTGTCAACATCATCATGAGGCAGGAACTGCTTGGGATGTGGGTGGGGGAGTGCTGGGACTGAGGGAGCTCTCTGACCATTCCTCTCTTGCCCCCAGGAGGGGCCTGTCAGAGCCAAAAGCAAACCCCAGCCCTGGCCTCGGCAACCCAGGCGTGATGGACGGAGCCCAGGAGACTGGAGTGGAAGGGCGGGAGGGAGCACCTGTTGAGAGGCAGCGCTAGGTGGGGAGGCGAGTGGGACAGAGGAAGTCCAAGGCACCGATTCTACAGACAGCCCCAGAGAAGCGGGCACCGGGAGATGCGAATCTACCCTCCTCATCCTGCCTCCCAAGCCTGGAAGGACAAATGCTTCCCTGATCCCAGCCAGATCTGTGGAGTGAGGGTGGGAGGGGCAGAGCGAGGGGGAGGGGGGCGGGGGAGGGGTCGCGGGATCCCTCGTTAACACTCCCTCACATCTCCCCTCCAGAGAGCCACCCCGCAGAGTCGGGGGATTTTCAGAGGCAATTCCTGTTAAAGAGCCAATTAAGTTGGGCCAGTGGCCTCTTAATTAGACTTGTTAACACCACCAGGACTGCAGGGGGTAGGGATCCCCCCCCACCCCCCCGCCCCATGCCGCCAGCCGCCCCCTTCCCTCCTTTATAGACCCCTCCCCAGTTCTGCTTTTCTCTGTGCTGAAACATCTGTCCCTGTTTGCTGCCTCGGTCACCCTCCCTGTGCCGGGGATCTCTCTGTGTCTCCAGCTCTCTCCCCCGCTGCCTGTCTCTGTCTCGCCCCTCTCTGAGCCTCTCTGTCCCCGTCAAAGGAGAGGGAAGCAGGAAACCCAGCCAGCCCTGACCACTCGTCTGTGGGGCCTGGGACCAGCCGAACAGAGGATGAACAGGCGGAAGGGTGGTGGCCGGGGGGCCTTGGAGGCCACAGCTGTGAGGCTGGACCAGAGACTGACTGGGGGCCTCCCTCTGACCAGAGGCCCAGTGTCCATGGCTCAAGCCATAGAGCCCCCCCAGTCCACCAGCCCTAGCCACTGAGCCCCCCTCCAGCCTCCCTTCCAAAAACCTGGAGCTTCCAGGAAACACGCCAAGCCCCTCTCTCTGCACACACACACAAACACACCCCCACCCCCCGCCCCAGCAGAGACTCTGCATCCAGCGGCCTGAGGAGGAGGCTGAAAACTGACCATCGTGGAGGGGGTGTGGCCATCACGGTCCCAGCAGCAACACATCAACACTGACCAACAGCAGCTCAGAACTAACATGGCCCCGGTATGGCCCTTTAATACTGGGGGGCAGGTACAGCCGCAAGATAAGGAAACCAACCCAACAGCACAATGAATGTAATGGCAGTGGGGTAACACGTGGGGAACCCTGTCTGCCTCACAAAGGAAATGGAAACACAACCTGACAACAGTGACAAACCAACCATGTAAGGGCAGGGCAGGAATGAAAAAATGACAACACAATGACAGATGACAACTACAGGCCACAATGCAGAGGCAGAGGGGGTAATGTGACATGACAATCACACAGTGTCACAACTGCTACAATTAACACAGCAATGGCAATACACACAGCCATGCAACAGCTCCAAAGATGGCAGTGATTTAATCCTTTGTCTCTGGACAGCTTTCCTCCCGCCCCGTGGGTGCCCCTACTGATGTGCTGTCCATTTCAGAAATTAAATCAAGCAGCAGGGGGAGGATGGGCTTCTTGGCCCTGACGCGGTGACAAATGCTCCAAAGGAATCAGCTGTGAAAAGGTTGTTAGAAGCCAGGATAAGAGACAGAGACAGGATGAGGTCATGGACATGGAGAACACACAGGGACAGAGCTGACGGCTCCCTCACACCTGTGCACATGGGCTCACATGGGGACCACATGCTGGAAACAGTCCCCCCAGGCGTCCTAAGCAACTTCACATCACCATACACATAGGATGAAGACAGTCACCACAAAGAAGAAAAAGCACACACAGGACAACCATCCACAAGGTCACAGCTACGCAGGGACACTGTGCCACTTCAGGGACAGTAACACCTGATAAAAGGCCACATGCATGCACAGGAAGGGCGCTGTCACCCAGAGGCACAGTTACACTTGGGGACATGGTCTCACACACAGAGAGACAGTTTAACAGGGACACGAACACACGAAGAGACAGAAACAAAGAGAAACTAACAAACTATCACACATGGGGTACAGTCTAAACCACAAGGACACAACCCCACAAAGGCCACGGTCACACATCAACTATGTCACACACAGGGCACAGCCCACAAGGATATAACTACACAGAGAAACGCACCCAAACAGGGACACAGCCTCACTCACACAAGCACACAGTCTAACGCACAAGGACAGTCTCACACTCTCAGAGATGCAGCCTATGCCCACACACAGGGCAGGGGCGAGGCCAACGGGAAAGACCACTGGCGGGCCTAGGCTGGTCCGGTCAGCACAAGAGCCCCAGGCAGGCCGACTGCAGGTGGGGGTCGATGGGCTGGCCCGGTGGTCCCTTCAGTCCCTGCCCACTGCGGAGCAGCCCTGGGGCAGGCCAGGCTCTCTCTGGGCCTCAGTGCTGGGCTCACGAGGAAGAGGCCACAGGAGCCTCGACCTACTGCCCTCCTTGAGCCCACAGCCTTGAGGGTCATGGAGCTCAGCCATTAGGGTCTGCTCTGCGCCTGGGCCCCAGAGATGCCCCCACCTTCTCTGCCTCTACCTGAACCAACTGAGGTGGGGGGCAGGACACAACCAAGGCGGGGAGCTCCCTACACTTGGAGGCTCCCTCGTTCAAGGAGTCTCGAGGTCAGACCTCGTCCTGACGTGGCTGTCTGAGGTGCTGCCTCAGATGCAGAAGGGCCAGTGGCAACGTTTCCCAGCAGGGGTGCAGCTCCTTGCCCCGTGGTCTGTGAGGACGACTCAGCACTCACTGGACAAGTTGTGGGGGAGGTGCAGGAGGCTGCCAATGGCGCAGCCTGAGCGATCCCTGCCCCCTCCAGCCAGCCCGGCTCACTGACCGGGCCCCTTCCCTGGTGTGCCAGCCCTCTCCCACTTGTCACCCTGCCCATCCCCACACCTTGTCCTCAGTCTACCATCTCTGTCCCTGTATTCCTTCTGGGACAAGGGGAAATATTCTTACCCACTGTCTCTCTCAGTGCCTCCCACTGCACCCCCATAAATCCGAGGGGACCCCATTTCACCAGGTACTGTACAGGGCCCTGCCCCTAGCTGCCCCCAACTCCCATCCCACCTGCCTGTACCCTGTATCAGTGCTAGTGGGCAGAGGGACAGATCATCTCAAGCCAGAGATACCATCAGCATGAGACCGCCCAGGAGTGACTGGGGGACTGTGTTTATGGGACGACATCAGTGGGTCACCCCGTATATCAGTGTCATATGACTCATGTTCATGTGTGACGATGCCAGCCTATGGCAGTATGTGGCTCTTGGGTGGGTGCGTACAGCTATGCTGGGGAGGGTTCACGCTCAGTTCCCAGAGGGGGTCAGCAGGGAGCTCCCCCGCCCAGCACTCACCCTGTGGACTGTGTCTCTGGGCGTAGACCACGGCAGCGGCAGCGGCAAGCACGGCACAGCAGGCCCATGGGACAGGAGCAGCCATCTGTTGGGAAAGAGTGGGCGGCGGGGAAAAGGGGCAGCATCAGCCCAGGCAGGAGCCTCCTGGGGAGCCCCCCCTCCTCTCAGGCAAGACTGGGAAACCCCAGCCCTAGGGCCAGGGCACCTTGACCCCAAATGCCCTTCTTAATGGGGCTCAGGATCCTCTTCAAGCAACAGAAAACATTATTGGCATCTGTAGGCAGAGGTCTGCTAAGATGGTAGAAGGCAACCTACAATGGTTTGTTGTTCAGTACAGCCGCTGGAGGCAGGATGGGTTACAGATCACTGGTAATGCTAGGGCCATTTTTCTAGGAAAAAAATAACTTCACTGGTAAGGTTAGCTAATTAGCTATAAACATCACAAACTGAAAGGGTGATGTTCTAACTTAATTGGAGGTCTATACTTCTCCAAATTGCCTTGAATGAAAGGCCCCCTGCCACGCTCCTGGGGAGAGAGCCCCTCGGATCTGCCCCTGCCATGTTCCCCCAACCCACCCCCATCCCCAGGTGAGCCTTGCCCCACTGGGCTCTGGGAAGTTCAGAGCAGCAGGGTACCAGGGCAGTGGTACATTGTGACCAGGTCACATGTGGCTTTTGCTTTAGTGGACACTTAATGATCATGAGAAGGATGAGGGATTTTCCCTGTCAGGGACCACAGCCCGTCCTTCAGCCCAGGGGCCTGGGAGCCCCAGCCCAGCAGATACGCATCAGTGTCTACACACTCCCATGTGGGTACACAAAGCACACTCAGGACATGTTCCCAGAAGCCAGGATGGATCCAGTGGCCCCCCTACCTGCTGTCCTGCTTCCTGGGATGGGTCCAGCTGCTCTCACCCCACTCCACCCCAGCACATGCCCATACCTGAGGGCAGGGAAATAACTATTTCCTGCAGGAAAGGTTCCAAACCTGACTCTCCTGCCCCAGTCTGAGGAGAGAGGGGGACTGTCAACAAGACAGAAGCAGAGATCCAGAGAGGGACACTGCCAGACACTCAACCACGGCCACTACCAGAGGTACAGCCAGACACACAGAGGTACAGCCAGACACACAGCAAAGACACTAGCCAGAGACACTGCCCAAAACAAGAGACAGAGCCCCAGAGAAAGAGCCCACACACAGACTGGAGAGACTGTGCCGGGCACGATCAGACAAAGCCAGAGAAACAGGTAGATAAACCAGATAACTAGCCAGAGACACGGCCAGAGAACAGCCAACACACAACCAAAGGACCCGCAAGAAACCCTGTGAAAGACTCGGCCAGACGCAGGCAGACATAGAGAAAGAGTAAGCAGCACAGGCAGAGAAACCATCAGCAACATAGCCGGAGAGCCAGAGACACTGTCAGAAACCATGCCAGAGAAACTGCCTGACACACAGGCAGAGAAATACCAGAGGAACCGATAGACACAAACAGGCATACACCCAGGAAAACTGCCAGTGAGAGAGCCAGAGACACAGCCAGATGCTCAGTCAGGAAGTATCCATACCACTCAAAACACTGCCAGGGACATGCAGACACACAGTCAGACACACTGCCAGAGAAACAGCCAGAGACACTGCAGACAGAGCTACAGCAGGGGAGACAAGTGTGGCTGTCAGCCTGGAGCGGCGGGTGGGGGAGCCGGAGAGAATCTGACTTCCGGGGCCTCCTCTATGGGAAGGGCTCCTGCCTACCCACTGCTATACTCGCCCCTCACCAGGCGAGCCCTCCCCTCTGCACCGGGCGCTCCTCCAGCTACAGCCCCAGGAGCTCCGGCTGCCCCTCCCTGGCACAGCTCATCTCTCTAGGCCCCAACTGGCCTCGGCTACCCCTCCCACATCTGTGACCCCTGAGGCCTTTGCTACCACCTGGCCTGGCTCCTGACCCTCTGCCACTCCCCCATCTTTAGCTACTCCTCGGGCCTAGGAGGGTAAGACAATGGCCAAAGTCACAGTCAGCAAGTGGTGGGGCGAAGAAAGGAACCCAGGATGAGCCAGTGCTAAACTCAGAGCAATGGAACCCAGGATGAACCAGCACTAAACTCAGAGCAAAGGAACCCAGGATGAACCAGCGCTAAACTCAGAGCAAAGGAACCCAGGATGAACCAGCGCTAAACTCAGAGCAACCGGACCCAGGATGAACCAGCGCTAAACTCAGAGCAACCGGACCCAGGATGAACCAGCGCTAAACTCAGAGCAAAGGAACCCAGGATGAACCAGCGCTAAACTCAGAGCAACGGAACCCAGGATGAACCAGCGCTAAACTCAGAGCAACCGAACCCAGGATGAACCAGCGCTAAACTCAGAGCAACCGAACCCAGGATGAACCAGCGCTAAACTCAGAGCAACCGAACCCAGGATGAACCAGCGCTAAACTCAGAGCAACCGAACCCAGGATGAACCAGCGCTAAACTCAGAGCAACCGAACCCAGGATGAACCAGCGCTAAACTCAGAGCAACCGAACCCAGGATGAACCAGCGCTAAACTCAGAGCAACCGAACCCAGGATGAACCAGCGCTAAACTCAGAGCAACCGAACCCAGGATGAACCAGCGCTAAACTCAGAGCAACCGAACCCAGGATGAACCAGCGCTAAACTCAGAGCAACCGAACCCAGGATGAACCAGCGCTAAACTCAGAGCAACCGAACCCAGGATGAACCAGCGCTAAACTCAGAGCAACCGAACCCAGGATGAACCAGCGCTAAACTCAGAGCAACCGAACCCAGGATGAACCAGTGCTAAATTCAGAGCTGGGGCTGAAGAAAGAGAGATATGAGGCTGGAGGCCTACCTGGTCCCCACCTCAACCCCTGCAGGGTGCCCTCAGACCCTCCCCGACCATCTCTGCCGTCCTCCCGTGCCTTTTCCTCATAGCCAGGAAGATACTCCACCTCAGAGCCAGCCCACTGCCCACCACACGGGAGAGGAACCAGGGCATCAGGAGGCAGACGGGCAGGCAGAGTGGACAGAGGTTAGATCACAGAATGGGAGTAGAGGGACAGGGTGGTCCTCTGCTCCCTGCTCCTTCCTGGTCCCAGTTGGGAGGGCCGTGCGGGTGAGGAGATGGCCTGGCACGAGTGTAAGGCATACAAGCAAACACACACACACACACACACACACACACACACACACACACACCCAGGTCCCCACAGGGGGAGGGGTGGCTTCTTCATCAAAGTCGCCTCCATCAGCCCGATGAGTTACTGTAAGGGCCGGGCCCTGGGCCAACGGGGCTGCAGCCATGGGAGACGGGCGCTGCTGAGAGCAAGCGCTGCAGAGAGGGGGGATGGGGTACCACGACAGATGCTGCACGGCTGGGGACACCCAGAAAAGGGAGAGACCCAGGGAGGGGGGAACAGAGAGGCAAGGAGAAAGGGAAAGCAGTGAGCGGAGACCCTGAGGGACAAGAAAAGACCAAGACAGGGAGAAACGGGAGAAGAGGCACAGGAAGAGAGACAGGGAGCATAGGACATGGGCAGAGATTCAAGGACAGAGGGAGAGACAGGCCCAGAGAGAGTGACAGAGACCCCGGCAGGGTCTCTGTGCCCACCAAGAGCATCTCTCCAAGCCCACCCACCTCCTGCAGTGTGAGGAGAGGATGCCGTCAGTGCAGCAGCGCTGGCTGATCCGAGACAAGAGCAGGGCTTCCTGAGGGCTGGAGGGCTTCTGCCTATGAATCCAGGAGCCCAGCCCCCAGGGCATAAGGGTGGACAAAACCCCCATCCCACCCCACCTGCAGGTCCAGGGGGCCCCAGGCCAATTTCACTTCCCTCTTCCCTCCGAGTCCCAGCTGGACCCATTCCCAGGTAGGGAAGCTGAGACCAGAGGCATCCAAGCTACACCTCTGCCCTACCCTAGCTCACCTCAGGCCACCCATCCCAGGGCAAAGAGCATCTTTCCCAGGAATTTTCCAAGTCCACACCCCATGGCTCTGGGATAGATCTGGAGCATAAATCCCATAAAGCCCCAGATGAGGGCTATGCAAACTGGCCCAGGCTCCCTGCAGACCCTTCCAGAGGCCTAGCCTGGCCACCAGCCCCAGCCCCAGAAATGAGGAGGGAACAGAGGGCACCCCGCTAGCAAGTGCCCAGCAGCCCAAACCCCTTGTAAGCAGAAGCCCAGCACCTCTCCTGACACAGAACCCCACAGTGTTGCCACACACATACACACACACACAGGTGACACATCAAGAGACAACCCTGGGCCCCCAACTTACTGTCACTGTTCCACCATGACACAAAGACATTACACACTGATAACAACACCCAGTGAAAATGACACAGTTGCACAGTTGACAATGACACACAGGGATATTGACAGTCACCACAGTGACAATGATGCAGTGAGTGACAGTCACACACAATGACATCAACAAACAAGGCAATGACACCTATTGACACTGACACAGTCACAATGACAGTAACCTCAGAATCAAAGATGCAATGAGACTGACAGTCACATAGGCTAACAATGACAGTGACATCCACAGTGACACAGGGATGTTGACAGACTCAGTAAGATGGACAGTCACACAGAGTAACACCAGCCCTCAGTAATGCTGACACCACGGAGGCTGACAGTCGCCAGCAGGGACACTGACACAGTGATACGTTCCAGATCAAGGACCTCAACTACCCAGTTTCTGGCTTAGGATCCAGGGCCCAAGACCCCTCTTGCCAGCCCTGGTAGGAGCTCAGGTGCCCTGCACCTCAGCCCTCAGCCCCTGCCCAGCTGAAGGCAAAACCTAAGAAAGGGAAGTGTGAGTCTGGAAAAGCCTCTATTTACCCCTGCAGAAACAAGGCAGTTTAACTTATTCAACCCAACCCTGGGGAACCCCTGCCACATCCAGGATGGGACTGGGGGTTCTGGGCACCACTGCCTGGGGCCCAGCTCTGACTGCGTGTGTGTCGACGTGCAATAGCACGTTCTGAGCTTCGGGCTTCAGGGTGCTGGCTGGTGTGGGTGTGTTGAGGGTCAGGTAGGTTCAATCTGGCCTGGACAATGAATGAACGGGGAGGCCCCACGTGGTACCTCCGAGAAACTGAGATCCAGTGAAGGTCACTGGCCTGGACCCCACCCCCCTCGGCCTGGGGCTGGGGTGAGGTCAGAAGCATCCCTCTGATGGAGGGCATCTGGCCCACAGCAGGAGCCAAGGTGACATCTCCATACCTTCCAGTCTCCCTTGGCAACCCCAGACTCCAGGATCCCCCAGGGTAAGGGAAAAGGCACTCTGTGTTCGGGCCTCATCCCCTTCTTCTCTCCCTACCACAGCCCTAGAAGATGCATCCTGGGAATGAGGCAAGAACCCAGGGCAGGACGACCCGCTGATTCAAAGGCCTAGGAAACTCTAGGGGCCTCAGACCTGCAGAGGAATTAGGGTGGAGGAAGAGAGACACCTACACTTGGAGACAGAGAGGGAAAATGAGAGACAGAGCAGGGGCAGAGACAGGGACAAGGACATGGTGGGCAGGGAGGAACAGCGCTGGCTGCGGGGGAGGCTGGGAGAGACAGTCTGCGCGGGCGGGAAGCTCCAGGATGGGGAGGAGGGGCTGAGGCCAGGAGGCCCCCAGATCCCACCAGGCCTAGGCAGCCTGGACAGCGTGGGCGGTGGGGGGGGGGCAGAGGCCTGAGCGGTCCAGAGGCTGGGGGTGGGGCGGAGGCCAAGGAGGGAGGCCTGGCCCCTGGCAGCTGGCCCGGCAGGCCCCCCATGGGGGAGGGGGCGGGCCTGGGTCAGGGGCCAGCTCCTGGGCTGGGGCCGGCTGGCCATGGGGCAGGCTCCTACTCCCCGCGGTGTCTCCCCCTGTCTCTTTCTCCTTTCTCTCTGAATCCAGACCTGACCCTCCTCTCAGCTCTCAGTGCCCCCACCCTAAGTGGCACAGGACCCAGAAGCCATGCCTGGGTTTAGGACTCAAGCCATATCTCCTCCTGGGCTACCCATCCCCACCCGCTCCGGGAGCAAGCCCCCGTGCTCAGGGGAAAGGACCCCACCCAAACATATGCCCCCTCCTCCCCCGCAGAAGGGGGCAGGAGAAGCTGAGCACCAGTGGGAGGGGGGCCAGGAGGGAGGCAGGGGGAGCGGTCCCCCAGCTCCAGCCTCTGGCTGAGGCTGTGGAAAAGGAGGCGGCCCAATGTGAGTGAGTTGGGGGGGGGTGGGTATCCGCACCTGCTGTTGTGACCTCCACAGCCGGAGATGGGGGCCTGGGGGGGGACAAGATTCCGATGGATTTTGGCAGCAGCCTGGACTCTGAGCGCTCAAACCCCCCACCCCCCAGCCTCTTGCACCGTGGGGACCCTGAGATCAGCATGTGCATGCCCTGCTGCACGTGTGTGCGGGCGTGTTGCGGGCCTCCCATGACGGGCCTGGCTGGGCAGCTGGGAGGTGTCCTGGGGAGATGGGAGTCTGAATCCCACCAGCCGTGCGCACATGTGGAGCCCCACTCAGGGGCCTGCACGCTGCCTGGTGACCTGGGCACCGGCTTGTATATGCTCACATATGCAGGCCTGGACTTAAGCAGCCCTCTCGGTGCAAAAGGTCTGGGCTTTCTCCCTCAAAAGTCATCTGATCCAGCCCCCTGCCTCTCAAATGGGAAGCAGGAAGGGGCAGATAAGTTCATATCCTCCCTTTGGGCACATGGGCTCTGGATAGCTTCACAGCACCTGAGGTACAAGCGCCAAATCCCTCATCCCCTAACCCCAGTCCAGAGTCCCTTCTGGCTTCTAGAAGAATCAGGAGGATCCCTCTATCCAGAAAAGGCCCACACACCAGTCGGGTTAAGTCCAGGGGGAGTGGGGGCTTGGGGGCTGGCCTTCTTGGAGGGACAGATGCTGCAGCAGGAGGTTAGACAGCTGGAAGAACTCCATGAAAGGCGGGGGATGGGCAGAGCAACAGGGTTGACTGAGACCTCCCTCCGCCAACAGGGGAGCAGGCTCTCAGCAGATGAGGCAGGGGCAGGAAGGAGGCTGCAGAGCCCTCCATGGAGACAGAAGGATGGACAGAATAGCTTTCCACACTTGGGGGCTGGGACAAAGACCTATTTGCCTCAGCATCTCCCACTACACCCCACCCCTGGCCCCATCACTGCTATGGTGCAGACACACCCTCGAATATATACACAGAGGTTGATGCTTGCAAGCTTGTGTGTGCACGCGTGCACACGCACACACACACAAAGGGGGGTGGGGGTGGGCAGTGCATGTGAAGCATTGATGTGTAACGAAAAGAACTGAAGACAGTCTTTCCGACAGAGCCAGAGGTGAGCAGGGGAACAGAAACGTCAACTGTCTTCACGTGTGCTGTTCTCCCTGCCCCCCAACACGCACGCACACTGCACACACTACTTCTGAGGAAGCTTCTGGTCTGCTGGGCAAAAGCAAGCCATCCTTCCTCCCCCTTCCTCCCCTCCGCACAGTGGGGAAGCCAGAGCAATCTGTTCCTGATGGGTAAACACAGGCATGAGTATGCGCGCACACATGCTCACACACACACCAGTGATTCAGGGGTACGTGACACCCAGTGCTCACTTCACCCCAAGATGGGACGCACACTCGGGCTCTCACTACCACTGGCAGAGCTTCCCAAAGTCCCCCACCTCCACCACACACAGCCAGAGCTTCACAGACACACCCAGGCAGCCTCTCGCTGCCACAGGCACTTGGAGTCTCCCATCACAGCCACTCATCACGGCCTCCCACGTGGACACCCGCTGCCACAGCCTCACACACGCTGGTATGCGCGCACACACGAATCACAGCCACAGTCACACACAACAGACTCTCTCACACGCACTCAATCAAAACAGTCCTGGTCTCACATATGGATACCAGCACCCACTCAGAACACTCACCCTTCCACACAGATAACAGAGCACCTCCAGAAACGCAGAGCCCCGCCCCCTCCCCGCCCCCCCTCCCCAGCACCCTCAGCCCTCACACCCCTACGCTCAGCAGTAGGAAATAGATACATACTCCATGCTGGGACCTCGGGTTGCCTGGCCTGTGCCTGGGGCAAGAGAGGATAAAGCTCAGGGTGGCCTAAAGCAGGAAGGGAAAGTTCCTGAAAATCAAGGAAACAGACTATTCCTTACTCAGCTCCTTCCTCTCCTGGCCCTGCTTTTGCCAGTATTTGGGAATGAGGGGAGATCCTGGCCAGAGCAGAGGGGTGAGGGAGCCCCCGGGTGAAGAGATGGTGGCACTGGTGGCAGCAGGAGCCAGCAAACCCCAGAAACCAGCCTGCTCCCCAGGGCCCTCCTGCCTCACCTCCTCACCCCCTCTTCTCCAGGATGAGCGGCAGCAGCAGCTCTCAGCCGAGCTACCTGCTGAGTGACCCCAGGCCTCTTCAAAACCTCTCTGTGCCTACAACTGTCTATAGGGAACCTGAATGTCAGGGCTGGCTGCAGGAAGGGAGGCAAGGGGAAGGAGATGAGGCCTCGACCTCAACCCCCAACCCCTGCCAAAGCCCTGTCATCACTGTCAGACCCCAAAGAGAGATGGGGACAGCACTGGCCAAGCCAGTGCTCCTCTGACAAACCACTGAGGACAAGAATCCTAAAGTGTCCTTGGACCCTGCAGCCCCACCTCCCATCACAAGAGAGGACGCTGTGTCGCTGTCCAGGCAGAAAGGAATCCAGGCTGTGCTGGCAGGGCCCCAACTGGAGAACAATTGGCAATGCTGCTGACATCCTCACCACTTGCCACTCCAGGTGTAGCTTGAGCCCTGATGCCCCATCCTAACGTGAGCCTGAGAGGGCTCCACGGAAGCCAGGCGGGGGAGCAAACACCGGGCAGCAGAACCTAAGGAAACCAGGCAGGGCAACCCCATAAAGCCAGGTGATGGGGACTTAGGAAAAGCAGGCCGTGGGGACAAAAGAAATCAGGCAGCAAGGTCTGCGGAAACTAGGCGACAGGGCCCAAAAGAACGTAGGCTGTGGGGGCCAAATGAAGCCAGGCCGCGGGGACTGAAGTTAGCTAGGAGGTGGGGACACATGAAGCCAGGCGAGAGGCCCACAGGATGGGAGAAAAGAAAGCTATCAGGAGCTCATGCCCTCTGTCTAGATGTCCCCCACACCCTGGGCCTCTCTCTCAGTAGCCCCCTTCCCACCCAGGTGCTGGTCCCCTCCCCCAGGCCAACGCACACAGCCAGAGCCCCCTCCTCGCTCAGAGGCCTGGTCCAGTTGCAGCCACTGGGCCCCGGCCCCATCCCTGGGACCTCAGGAAGTCCCAGCCCCTCCCACCGGCTGCAGAGGAGGGGGGCTGAGGGGGGGGAGAAAGAGAAGAGAAGAGAGACAGCTTGGCAGAGGGAGGGCCGAGCAGCCGCGGGGGGCGGGGGCCGAGAAAGGAGCGGGAAGCGGCGAGGCGGGCTGGCGGGCTGGCGGGCGGCGCGGGCGGGGGCGTCTCTGCCGCGGCAGCGGGGGTGACAAGTTCTCCGGCCCTGCGGCTGCGCGGCCACTGACCTGGGTCCCCGTGCAGGCGCCCAGTCGGTGCCTCCGGCGCTCCGTGGGTGCGCCCGGCCGCCCGCGGGCATCGGGCCCCGGGGGTTCGGGGCTGGGGCCCGGGCGGCCTGGGGAGCAGGCGTGTCCCCCCACCCACCCACCCCCATCCCCACCCCCGAGAGTCCCGGCGGGCGGGCGGGCGAGGCGGCGAGCGGGCCGGGAGGAGGGGAGGAAGGAGCGCGCGGCGAGCGAGCGAGCTGAGCTAGCAGAGGGAGCGAGTGAGGGACGGCAGGCAGTGAGGTCATCCTTTGAATCTAATTGTCTGAGTCAGGAGGAGATGTGGCACTCGATGCAGGGGGAGGGGAGGGGGAAGGGACCCTCCCGGCTCCGGGCCGGGGCCCCTCCTCACACCCAGGGCCGGCCACGGCCTCCCTTCCCCCGCCCAGGGCCAAGTTGTCTCGGGCCAATTGGGACAAACCCCTGCCGGTCTCACTCAGGGCTGACCTCTGCTGCCATGGGGGCTCCAACTCACATCACCCCCAGAGAGCGGCCACCTTTCTATTCTCTGGGGGTGATGGGGACCCCCTCCCGGCCCAGGTTGCCCTCCCGCATGTCTGAGGGTAATGGGAAGCCCCCATCCCACCCCCAGGTCGTATTTCTGCCCTGTGAGGAGAAAGGGGGAACCTCCACCAGCCTTCCAAGGGACCTTCGTGCACTCTAGAAACGTAGAGTCCCCAACTCTATACTCCCCAGGTGACTTCTTGCACTGGGAATCTGGAGGAATCTGGACATTGAACCAAAGCTCCCCTTCTTGCCTCCTGAGAACGACACTGCAATGCCTCCCAGTCCTGCACTTTGGGGGGCATGAGGACCCCCAACGGAGCCCAGGGTATCTACTCTGCATGCCCAACTCTTCAGGAGGGGCAGGAGACAGGCCAGAACCCCAAGGTCCCCAGAGGCTGCTCAGGGGAGCAAGCCACTCAAGTGGTGGGAGGGCAAGACGACAGTTGGGCCCTGGGCCTGTCAGATGTGCACGCACAAGCACATGCACGCATGTGTACACACGCATGCGGGGAGACCAGGCGGCTGGGGACACTCACACCAAGGGCCACACACCCCTCCCCTCGCCCCCATGGGGGAGGGGTGATAAATATTTAAGCGGCTTTTAGCTCTGAAGGGGCTGAAGCTGGGGGAGGGAGGGGGATCCACAATGCCTGATTAATGGGGTTACCGGCTTGGATCAATCCATCTGCCCGCCGCTCCCTCTTCCCTCCTCCCTCCTCCTCCCTCCCTCCGCCTAATGCGCTTTATCAGGAGACGCTTTTCTGACTTGGCAGCGTCGGGTGTTTTAAATAGACCCATTTAGAGCAGGGGTTGGGGGAGAAAGGAGGGGGGGAAGGGAGACAGAGATTGAGACAGGCTGGGAGACAGAGACGAATCAGGAGAGAGAGACAAGCCCCGGAAGAGAGAGACTGGGAGCAGAGAGACAGAAGGAGATACTGAGACACGGAAATAAGAGGCTGAGGATGACACTCCCATGGAGGCTGAATGGGGCCGGGGATCGGGGGGTGATGGGGAGGCCGAGGGGAAGCTGGGGGGCTGAAGAGCAGAAACAAACAAACAAACAAAAGAGACAGACAGAGAGAGAGGAAAGGAGTCACCCACGGCAAGAAGAAACCCAGAGAGAGGTTCTCTGCAAGGGCTGAGTGCTAGCCTGGGAGACAGCAGATATCTTTTATTTCCAAAAACAGTTTTTCATCCACTTTGTTAAATTAAAAAGCTGTCTTTAAAGTGGTGCTGAAGGTGCTGCTGCGGGAGGGTGGACAGAACTGCCAAGTCCTCCCTCTCGGCCTCCCTGTCTGCCCCCACAGAAGCTGCCTCAGCCCTAGCCCCCAGGGGTATTCTCCAGCTCCCCTGCCTCTGTGATCCTCTGGGATCCCCAGGGACAGGGTCAGGGCATCTGAGCTACTGTTCATTGGCAGAAAGTCCTTCCTGCTGTCTGGCCTCAGTCCCTCCTGCTGCAGGGAGCCCATTCTCTTGCCTGACCACTAGCCTTCTCTTCTCTGATCCCAGTTCCAGCTCCCTAAGATGTCCCCAATCGGGGGGAGGATTATGGCCCTCACAGCTGAGCAGCTCACTTTCCCAACCGGCCATCACACTCCTTCCAGGTGTGCCCCCTATTATTGGGTAAATCTGAACTTCTGTCAGATACCCCACTCCAAGTCCCTAGGTCCTCTGGGAACAGTGAGACAGAAGCTTAACTCTCTCCAGCCTTCTGGAGCCTCCCTTCCTCCTCTTCAGAACCCCAGCTCCATTTTGTCCCTTTTATGACCATGTTGTCAGCCTGGATACCACCCCCTGCGCCCTCAACAACACCCCATTCCTAGTTCCGAAGGGTCAGCCCCACCCCCCAACCCCCCCAACTCCCAGGCCGGGAAAATGGCCAGTCTGTTTGGGAGCTGAGATGAAAAGCCCGGCCGGGCCTTTGTGGGCCTCTGGCGGGTTTCGGACAATAGGCCCTTCCGTTCCGCTCCAGCGCGCCTCGATCCCATGGACACCCCCACCCTGGGGGCTGCCAATCCGGGGGCCTTGCCTGGCCGGAATGAAAGGCGGGGAGAGTCAGGCCCAGCCCCCGAGGCTGGCCTCAGAAGATTTTGGACTTTCTGACCCTCCATCCCATCTCCTCCAAGCCCAGCTGCTCCCTGCTGTCAAGCCAGAGAGATGCTTTGGGGGCAGAGAGGGAGTCTGACGGTGAGACAGAAACATACTCCCACATCCAGATTCAGCTCCCTCAGTGCAGAACCCAGTTTTCTGACCTGGCTTTGCCCTTGCCTGTGTGACTGTGGGTAAGTCTCTTCCCCTTTACAGGCCCGTCATGAGGGCATGAAAAGCCTCAGAAGGAAGGAGGAGGGGAGAGCAGGAAGGGCTCTCAGGCCCTCCTTCACTCGCATCCCCAGACCCACAGCCCCAGTGCACCTGCCAGATGCCCTGAAACCGACCTGCCTCCCCTGGGTCCCCAGCACGTACCTCTTCACCGCTGGCCGCACACCGAGCACATCAATGTCCCTCCTCCTCCTCCAGACCAAACTCTTCCTGAGACTTCCAAAACCAAGGAGGCGGGACGATGTGACAAGGCTGGATTCTAGAAGGGCAAAGGGCACAAATCAGAGGCCACAGAAGAGACCTTAGTCCAACTCAGAGCTCATTTCACACTCACAACCCCACTGTGAGAAGGAGAGACTGAGGCAGGCAGCAGGTAAGTGTCTAGAAGAGAAAAAGTTGGGAGTGATCCAGACTCCCTGCGGCACCCTTTGCAGACCTCAGGTTCTGAACCACAGGGACAAAAGGAGGCCAGAAGCCAGTGGCCTGACACCACACATAGATATGCACCCAAAGACAATCCAAAATCCCCACACAACCAGTTCACAGACACAAGCACCTCCATGTCACACATATTCTCCCATGCATACTCACACAGAGACACATGGCCCCCAGCAGGGCATAAACACCCACCATCATACTGTTTTCTCCTCATCACCACTACGATTTATTGAGCATCTGTTATGTGTCAGGAACAGTTAGGCACTTTATATGCATGATCTCATTTAATCTTCATGACTTCTCCGTGAGGTAGGTTCTATTATTATTCCCATTTGACAGCTGAAAAAACTGAGATTCGGGGAGGTTAACTTGCCCAAGACCACACAGTTGATCCGTTCCAGAGCATAGATATGAGGGCAAATCTAGCTCCAAAGCCCTTCTGCTATACCAGTTTGGCTCTGCAGATCTCTCTCCCACCAACACAGTGACTTTCCCAATAGTAATAGGAACAGCTAACACTTGCTCAGCGTCCTTGATGAGCCGGATACCATGCTGAGGACTTAACATACAGTTTTTGCAGGTGGGAAAACTGAGGCTCAGAGAACAAAAGCACCTTGCCCAAAGTCACATGACTGGTAGTTGGTAAGAAAGCTGGCTATTCTGAAAGTCACTGTTGCTTCTAGGACTCCACTTACTTAACAGAGCCCTCGACTTCTACAAGACCCCGGAAGATTCTCAGGGTTCAACTGCTCCTCTCCCTGCCAAAACAGGTCCCAGATGTGTCTGCCAAAGGCATGATCAAGTGCCTAAACACATACCCATGAGAAAGGGACTCCATGTCATCCAACTCTGCCCAGAGAGGCAGAGGTACCACCAACCAGGGAGAGATGGCCAGAAACTAAAACAAGGTGTTAGAGACAGGCTGGCTGGTGGTAACAGATACAGACACACCAAGAGATAGGTAGGCCCAAAGACAGGAAGACAAGAGACAGACACACGGGACCAAGGAATGACAGAGACAGCGGGAAAAGGAGACAATAGAGGGAGAGGAGGATACAGGCCAACGTGAAAAAACACAGAAGGATAGACACAGACATATAGAACCATCCCACCTTCACAAGAAGAAAACTGAAAACAAACAAGACTCAGGCAGTGTGTGGTACGTGTGTAAGTGTGCACTCGAGTGTGCCTGTGTTGGGGGCATGCAGAGTCTGTATCACTACACACATTACACCAGCTGCTTCCAGCAATTTCATCTGATTAATAATAAATGCCCCGTAATTACAGCCACTCCCCCAGCCCTTCTTCCTGTTTTTTGTCAGCTGCCACCAGGCCAGCCCCCTGTGGACCCCACGGCCCCCTCCATCCTCACCTGCTGCCTTCTACAGGGCTGAGAGGACATGGGCTAGGGAAGGAGGCCAGACCCCCAACCTGAAGGGGAATACCCATTTCTCTATCTTGGATTAATGCCCAATGCCCCCAAGCAAAAGGTCGTTTCCCTTAGGTCTCACTCAGAACTCTCCCCCTTCCCTGGGTATAACCTGTGACCCCTAATGTGGCCTAGAGGCCCAGGTCTGGGGACACAGAGAGGAATGAACTCTGAACTCCCCTTGCCCACTCTTCATCACTCACTGGCTGGAAGAAGTTTCCATTCACAAAGCTTCCCCAGCCTTGGAACCCCACAGGCTCAAAGGAGGAAGGGACGAGGACAGCCCCCCTTTTCCCACCCCATCATTCCAACCCAGGCAGCCCCAGAGTCTCTGCCCACTTGTGTACTCTCACGCTTTGGACACGCCGTGGCTCCGCCTCCATTCCTGAGCCCCCCCAGGTCCACCTCCTTCCAGGCCTCCCACCCTAGCTCTCCAAGGCAGCTCTATCAGAATCAGCTGCGGGTTTGTGCTGATCTGTTTCTAATCGCTGGGGCCTGGTTCACGCTGGCCCCCACCCCCCAATATTGATTCCATTATTTGGAGAGTCATTGACGTCAAGGACCTGGATGGGTGCCAAAACCGCCTTCTTTCAGGGCCTGGGCCAGGGCCCAGCCCCTCATCTCACGATTTCACGGAGGGGCCCAGAAAGGTCAGCTCACGGGCCAGGGTCACGTGACATCTGCCCTCAGAGGCTGGGGCTCTTCTTACCTTTTGGGGCCCACTGTGCAGTTCCTTTCTCCTGGGGGAGAGGGGCTACACAGAGGCATGGGGGTCGGAAGTGAGGTGGGGACCTATAGAATAGGGTGTGGAAGAACCTCATTGGGTCTTGGGCTGCAAGGAAGAGCTCTAGGAGGTAGGGATGGAGGCAGTGGCTCAGAAAAGGCTACTTGGGGAAGATTTTGTTCTTTGCCACACACTATTTTGGAACATCCTGAAGCTGGACTTGAAATGACTATTAGAGTACTATTGACTACTCGATTTTTATGTCTGATATCAGATGTATCTCCAGGCTCTCTGAGAAAGAAATTCTCTGCAGTGCAGGATAACAGTTTACCCTAAACGTTGCCATAATTTGACTAACTGGCACCACTATTTTATAAACCTTTGTTCCATATAAAACAAAGGCTCTGTCTCCTGTGCAACTCTCACTCATGCTGCCTCAGTTTCCCCACACTCTCCCAGTCTCTCCTGCCTCTGTGCCTATCCGATCAAGATGCAGCCACTGCTACACTGACCCACACCAGCAACTCCTTGGCTCTGGATGGACAGGGTATTTTTAGGATCCGAACCCTCTGTTCTCAGACAGACATTAATAACCAATACAGACAGTCCGTGGTGCCCACAGCAGCTAAACAAACTCGGAACCCAGCCTCAAAGGCTCATACATGGGGTCCACTGCCTTAGCTATAGTCCAAGAAACCCAGACCCAGAGAGAGCAAGGGACATGACATGCTCACAACCACGTGGGGAGAAAAGGACTTTCCCATCTTCTGAAAAATCCTGAAGCTGGGGAGAGGACAGAGGTGACCTCTGACCTCTGCCACAGAAGCAGGGTCATTGCCCTGCCCCAGTCTCACCTAGTCCACACCTTTTCAAGAAAGAAGCTGCCTATCCTTTGCACTCCTTCCCTGAAGGCAGGGAAGTCCTTCCTTTAGTCTAGCTGCAAATCACTCAGGGGTCCTTTGAGCCAAACAGGGTTATACAACAGAGGCTGTTGGGTCTCAAGCCACAAACCCCAGAGAGTCCCCTCTCCCCATGGTCTGTCCCACTCAATGTTCATTCCTCAACATTTCTTGAGCACCTAATCCCTGTCAGGTACTGTGCCAGGAGTTAGGGACATGGTCCTGCCCACCAACAGCGCTCTGTCTGGCTAGAGAGAAAAAGATGTATAATTTACTCAGCAATGCCCTCCCACTGTGTACCTGGTCTGTGCCAGGGGCAGGGTGGGTGGGTGGTAAGCAAAGCAGACCCCAGTCCCTAGGTCCCAGAGTTCACAGGCAATTACTATGCAGCCTTGGTGAGTACTGTGAAGAGGAAGTACAGGTAATATATGGTGGGGCATGCTGACTTCTTTCAGGACTGAGGATGCTTCAGTCCATTCCTAAACCCCAGGACGGGCCCTTGGACTGCCCAGAAGTCACCACCATAGTCTAACTTCAGTTCCTTCCACTGTAGCTCCAGCCCCAGCTTCTGGGAGCTGGTTCCCCGCAGCAGCAGGGTCTAACTCTTCCCCACATCTGCCCCAGCTCTTCCTCCCACTCCTTGGCTCTGGTGACCCCCAACCCAGCATGCTCTGTGCTTTGGGGGCTCTCTTTGCCCTCTGCAGAGGTAAAGGGGGGTGACGACCTCAGGGCTCTCAGCCCACAGGGACCACTAGGCTCCCCAGCCCCTCCCCACAGGAAGCCAGGAGCCGGGGTGGGTGTGGTCACCCTGGGCCACAGGAGTTTACACAGCTGAGGTCTCCTCCACTCCCCGCAACCCCACAGCGGGTCTGGAGGAGGGGTCAGCTCTCTCTTCTCAGCCTCCTTGTTCTCTGCGACGCCCCCCCCTCCCAACCAGGCACACAGGATTCCCCCCCAACCCACCTGCATTTCAAAGAAAATATGCTCCATCTGTTTCCGATTCATTTACACTTCAACTCGCCATGGGAGGGCAGAGCAGGGCACTTCGCCTTCGAGCCCCCCACCCCCATAGGGGGGCTGGAGAGCACGTGTCCCCCTCTGGGACAAGGAGCAGTTACAGCCTAGCCATCTGAGCCTGAGGGCCAGGTCCCTACTTCGTGGGCTCCCAAGGGATGCTCAGGTACCTCAGCAGCCCCGCCCACTGGCCTCCACAGTGGGAAGGTATATAAAGCCCCGGGCAGTGTCTCCAAGGCAGGTGGAGTCCTAAGGTTGGTTGCAACCTGACCCAATTGCCCCCCCTCCCCAGGGCTATTGCTCTTTTGGGAAGAAGCAGAGTGGAGAACCCTGGGCATACCCTGGAGACAGAGTAAGTACTCAGGCATTCCAGGAGACACTGTGAGATACAACATAACTTGGTCCAACCCCTTTCCAGCCAGGGCAGAGGAGAGAGAAGCGGGTGGGTTCCAGTCTAGTCTTCTCCTCCAGCCACCTTCTCACCACAGATCTGGGGCTACCATCTCCCTTAAAATCAGAGATTCACCATCCTGGAAAGGTCAAAGGAGCCAGAGGTCTACACCTCACCAAGTCAATCTTCACACCTCTCCCATCCTAAGGATGATTGGGATGGGGGAGATGTCTTGGGAGAACATGAATCTCATTTCCCCATACCTGACCCTCTCTATCACAGGAAGGGTACCCAAAACTATTTAAGGGGGATGTGCATGTACATGGGGGAACTCTAAGGGTACATGTCACCCCTGTACCAAAAAAGCCACTCAACCTCCCTGCCATGAGAGCCTAGTCTCCTCTGGAAGAAAAGGCAGAAAAATTTTACTGGGTCAGTGTTTCCCACCACCCTCTCCATCAGCCCACAACCCAAGTAAGAGACGTGACCAAACGTGTATCTCCTCCCCTCCCCACCTTTGGAGAGGACAGATCTTGTTCCTGTCCCCAACTGCCCTGAGACACACCATAAGCATGGGTGTATTTAACTATGAGTTCTAAGTTCCACTGGGAGTGTGAACACAATCTTAATGTGGGTTTGAATGTGAGCCCCAGGTGGAAGCATAACTGTGTGTCATTCTAAGTGTGAACCCCAGGGCTCCCATGTGAATATGAAAGCCTCAAGGTGCAAGCATGAGTCTGAGTGTGAGCACTAGGGCCCTAGTGTGGGTCTGAGCACAAGCCCCAGGATGGAAGCAAGTTTAATGTAATTGACAGGGATGTCAATCTGAGTGTGAACTCCAAGATGCAAGTATAGGTTTGACTGCGAATGTAGGTCCCAGTGTGCATGTGACTGTAAGCCCCAGGACGGAAGTGTGAGTCTGTGAACCCCAGGATTCCCAGACAAGTCAGTATAGGCATTAGAGACCTAGTGTTCGTCTGAATGTGAGCCCCTGGTCTTCAGGGCTTTCTGAATGTGAGCTACATTTCCCCATGTGAGTCTGAGTGTGAGCACTGGGGTCCCATTATAAGTCTGGGTCCCTAAG
Organism: Balaenoptera acutorostrata; assembly: GCF_949987535.1. NCBI lineage: Eukaryota > Metazoa > Chordata > Mammalia > Artiodactyla > Balaenopteridae > Balaenoptera > Balaenoptera acutorostrata. The sequence continues at coordinate 43,092,269 of NC_080069.1, read as the reverse complement.
TGATCCCAGGATGGAAGTGAGAATCTTGCATGTTCTAGTGTGAATCTGAGGGTGAACTGATGTGAGCATGAGTGTATCAACCCCAGTGTCCTACGTGAGTCCTTGAGTTCAAATATGGGCCCCAGGTTCTCCATGTGAGTCTGAGTGTGAGCCTCAGAATGTGTGAATCTGAGAAAGCTCCAGGGTCTTAGTGTGAGTCCCAGTGTAAGCCCTAGGACTCCAGTGTGTTCTGAGCATGGGCTCTAGGTCTCAATGTTAACCTATGAGCCTCAGGACAGAAATGTGAATCTAAAGTGTGAGCCTAGAGTCCCAATGTGAGTCTGAGTGTAAACTACAGGACTGAAGTGTATCACTGGATATGACAAGAACATAAGTGTGAATCTGAGTGCAAGTTCATTGTCCTGGTGTAATTTCTTGGTGCGAGTCCATATGAGTTTAAGTGTCCCAGTGTGAAGCTGAGGATGAATTCCAGAGCCCCTAGAAGTCTTGAGTGTGAACTTTAAATTCCTACTTTTCACATAAGGCTCAGGGTTCCAGCTGGAGTATTAACTGTGATGGAGTGTGAACCTTGGCTGCATGTCACCGATCCTGACCAGGAGCCCTAAGAACCAGTCCAGAAGATTTGTGTGGGTTTTGGCAGTGGAGCAGGGATGCGCGGTTTATTGAGACACAGCCCCCTCCACCCGCCAAGCCCCGGCTAGCCCTACAGCCGTAGGAATATCCAATTGTTCAAGTCCCACCACCCCCATACATGCATTGGTACACCATCACACCCAGAGTTAGACACACAAAAATGCACTCAGTGTTTCAGACCCCCTGGACAAACAGCAGTTACAGATGCACAAACACACCCAGCATTTCATACTCCCACCACTTCAGTGACTACAGCCACACGAATACCCCAGCGACACAGACACAAATATACCAAGTATTACAGGCAACACAACTAGTGTTGCAGACACACTCCTACAACAGCATGCAGACACACACCCAGTGTTGCAGACAAGCTGCCAGCCACACAGACACACACAGAGGCTTCTCAAAGAGAGAGACTAGACGGAAAGAGAAAGAAAACCCTGAATTTTCAACAAGGCGTGAAATAGTCCTACCCGCCTGAAGCTACTGAAGGGGGGAGGGGGTCTAGGGAGCGCAAGAGGAGAGGCTCGGGAGAGGAGAGGAGGCGAGGAGGAGAGCTGTCCGTCTGGTGACCTCCCCGCGGCCCAGCCCCCACGCACGGGGAGATACACTCCTCCGAGCAACACAGGGATACCCAGGCCGGCTCATGTAGAGCCGCACTGTGGGAGACACACACCGGCAGACTCACAAAGAGACGGGGATACACCACAGGCGGACCCACACGGACACACAACACAGGAACACTTACAAAGAGATACTGGAGGAGACCCACTAAATGGAGATACATCCAGGCAGACTCACGAGAAAACCACAGGCGGGCGCACGCTGACACACACACACACACACACACACACACACACACACAAGCGGATTCACACGGACACACACACTGGCAGACGCGCAACCGTCCATTCACACCCCTGGGCGCTTTTAAGTCCAGATTTCTGCTGGAGAAAGAAGCCGCCTCTGGGCGCGCGCGGGGGTCACTGCGACCCCTCCCCCCGCTCCGGAATTTTCCCAGACCCTGCGCGCGCTGCTGAGCGGTGAGGGAGAACAGGGAGGCTAGGGCAGTTGGCCCCTGCCACCTCCCGCCAGCCGATTGTCGCCCCCCCTCCCACCACGCCCAACCCCCGGCGCGCCCGGACGTGGGGGGCAGCTTCTCCTGCGCCCCCGCCCCCGAGTTTACGGGCAAAGTTTCCCGTGAACTTTCCTGTCCCCCTCCCCCCCGGTCTCGGGCCCATGCACGTCCCCTCCCTCTTCCCGCGCGCACGAGGGCCGCGGGTCTGTAGGTCAGCCGGAGGGTTTGAGGGTCCGGCCGCGCGCGGTCCGCGCTGGGTACTCACCGTGCCCTCGGGCCGCCGGGGCTCCGCGCCTCGACCTTCGACCGCTCCCAGCAGGGAGCGAGGCAGGGAGCGCGGAGCTAGCACCGCTGCCAGATCCCGCCGCCGAGCCCCGCGCCGCGCCGGCTGGAGCCGCCGCGTCCGCTGCCGCCGCCGCCGCCCGCTCTGCACCGGCTCCCCGGCGCTCGGCGGCTTTAACCCCCCCATCCTCCTCCCTCCCTCGCGCGCTCCCTCCCTCCTTCCCTCGCCCATGTGACCGCGGGCGCCCGCTCGGCCGCGCGCGCCCTCGCTCCCCTCCCCCTCCCGCCTGGTCTCCCCGCGCCTCCGCGGCCGCGCGCCACGACCCCCTCCCGGCCACGGCCCCCGCGTGCCCCCGCCTTGGCACGCTCCCGCGCCTGGCACGCGCGGCCCGCTCGCGCGGGCACACTCATCCTGCGTAGGCCTGTGAGCCCCCGCTCCCATTCGCCTCGTGCTGGCACGCACCCTACCCCCCGCGGGCACACTCGCCCGCACTGGCACGCTTGGCCCCCTCGCATTCGCCCTCTCTCGGGAACGCCTTCCAGACGGCTGTAGTCCCCGCGCTTCATGTGCAGCCTCGACCGCGGGTCTCAAAAACGCGCGCGCACACACACCCACACCCACTCCGCTGGATCCCCCAGGGCCGCTGGGCGCGCACCCAGTCCCCCGGGTCGCTCATTCACACTCACTCGCTCACTCAGCCTTGGCCAGGTCTCCGCTGCGCACACTCCCGCACGTTCAGGCCCTGACTGCCTCGCACCGACACCCTGGCACACCCCGGGCCAACTCTCGGGGTCCTCCCGCCGGCATCTCCGTGAGAAGAGCGCGAGCCAGAGCCCCCAGGCCCCACTTTGGGCAGGGTAGGCCATAGGTCTCCGCGCCTCCCCTATTCCTATCGCCCCCCAACAACGACCCCACCCCACACCCCGCCCAGGCACAGACACTTACACTCCTCGCGCTGAAGGAAGGAGTCTATTTGCTTGCATGACCCAGCATGGACCAGGCTGGGAACCTAGGCCCTCGCCTCCCACCAAGTCTCCGGTGACACGCCACAACTACCCTCTCCTTCTTCACCCCCCCCCCACCCCTGGACATAACGGCCTGAGGAGTGACCGCCAATGGGATGCGGGGCGTAGGGAGGGTGCGCCCTTTATGCCTGGACCTGCAGTGCCGGAGCGCGAGTGCCAGAGTTTGGCGCTGGAGTTTCACCCCTCGAGCTTTCCCGTCGCAGCCTGGGCCTCTGAGGGGCGGGTGTGCTCACTTCACTGGCCCCCGCGCCTCCGGTCTGGCTATTACATGGGGGATTAAGGTTAGACAACCTGACTCCTTCTGAGGCCACAGGAGAGCGCAACAGAAAGGGTGAACGCCAGCGGCGGAGAAAGAGTGGCCCGCCCCCATTCCCACCCCACGGATTTTTCACCTGACCTTTGACCCATAATCCCTGCACCTAGCCCCTCCCGGGAGCTGCGCAAGGCCTGGGGGCGGGGAGCGGGGAAGGAAATATCTCGCTGCTTCCTCACACCCTTCCCTAGTAGGCTGCCCAGAGCGCCCGGGCCCTTTCCCAACAAATGCCTCAGGGACTCCCATTGCAGAGGAAAAACCTTCTTCCCGCCACTGCCCAGGCTTTTCACTTTCACTTCCGTGGCCGCAGAATCCCCTCAGTGCAACCGGCAGGGGTCAGTCGGGGCTGTGGCTCAGAGAGAGTCGGCAGGGGCTTAGGGACACACAGAGAAATAGTGGCGCCCAGCTGAGATCCAGCTCACCCCCACACACAGTAGGTGTCCTTTATCCGGTCTCTCCGGTTCCGGAGCTTCCAAGTACCCAGGCCGAGGGCGGGGACGAGGTGGTGGGCACCGGGAAGGAATAGAGACGGTGCGACAGAATCTGTGTTGGGGTGGGGGGTGGGGGGGGCGGAATTACCCCTCCCCCGGCACCGAAACTAGGCCTGGGAGAGGTTGGGTTCTGGGGCGGGGGTCCCCTCCCCTCGAGGCGCCGACGGGCGTCGAGATCTGCGTGTGGGCTGACTTGACCTCCGGATCCCCCCGTGTCCTGGACTCAGCCTCTTTCTGCCAGGTTGAGAGCAGTGGGGAGTTCCGCCCCGGACCAACGTCACCTCTCCACCTGGGGAAGCCTGGGCTGCCGACGGCAGTGCCCAAGTCCGCGGGTGCTGAGGCAGGGTCCGTGCGGGGCAACGGGGGTCCGGCAGTCGGATAAATCGGTGTGTCAGAGGATTAGCCAGGACCAGAGGCGCACGTCGGACCGGATCCCGGCGTCAGTCGATCTCTAGCTTCTCCCGGCTCAGTACCCGGCGGCCGCGCCCGCTTCCCCAGGGCCGCAGCGACACCTGGCGGGCGGTGCTGGACGCGCGTTCTCTCTCAAGCTGTGGCTCCAACAGAGAGGCAGCGCCCACCTACTGAGCAACCGGGGTGCGACCCCCCTCTCCCTCCCGCCGCTACCGCCTGGTCCAAAAGCGATTCTCCTTGCATCTCAGCTGGGGCAACAGATTACTCGTGGGTTTCTGCTCCTGCTGGCTCCAATGCTCTATCTGCACGTGAGCTTCTGAGCTTTCTAAGCTTCCGTGTTGAACCCTCCTGGACCCCATTTCCCTGGGGCAAAGCCAAGCCTCGTTGGCGGCTCTTCAAAGCCTTGCAAGAACTGGCCCTGTCTCCTCTCCAGCTTTATTAGGCGCCCCTATCCCCAGTATCCCTAGCTCTGCACCAGCCCCCCTCTGTCTCATGGCACCCCTATCCTTAAGCCAAACCCCATTTCACTGACACCCTCTCCCAGCCCTACCCCATCTTCACCATCTGCCTCTGCTATGAGGGGCAGTGGGAAATAACACCCCCAGTTCAGAGCCCTAGTGCCCTGCAAGTGATGGGGATCCCAGATTTGATAATCCTGGAAGGCCTTGGGAAATTGGGGAGGGGGGAGGTTCCCCTTGACTTTGTAAAACTCCCTGGAATTTTATACCCACCATGAAAGACTTTTGGCTTCACCCTGGCAAGTGACCTTAACTTGAGCCACCTCCCACCCCCCTTCCCCGGAAGATAACTGTGCCATCCCAAGCCTTTGGGTAGCAAGGACCCTTCCCCATTCCTGCTGTCCTCAAGGAAAGAGAGCCCCCACCCCACCTACCTTTTCCAGTGCTCCTTCAGGAAATGGTGTTTATTTCTAACCTGCTATTACCATCAGAAAGGTCCACGTGAGGCACATACCTGGCTACCCAACATCACAAACACTCACACAGAGCCTCTATCTTACCTACAAATGCCAGACATAGGCTTCCCCCGTGGCGCAGTGGTTAAGAATCAGCCTGCGAACGCAGGAGACACAGATTCGAGCCCTGGTCAGGGAAGATCCCACATGCTGTGGAGCAACTAAGCCAGCGCGCCACAACTACTGAGCCTGCGCTCTTGAGCCCGCGAGCCACAACTACTGCACCTGCGTGCCACAACTACTGAAACCCATGCACCTAGAGCCCGTGCTCCGCAACAAGAGAAGCCACCGCAATGAGAAGCCCGTGCACTGCAATGAAGAGTAGCCCCCGCTCGCCACAACTAGAGAAAAGCCCATGGGCAGCAACAAAGACCCAACGCAGCCAAAAATAAAATAAATTTTTAAAAAATGCCGGACACACATTATGTAAAGTCACACACCTGGCCTCAAAGAGTCAAACTTGTATATTGAACCTCACTATGGCACACTGGGAGTCAGGGACCCCTGCTTGGGGCTGGGGGTTAGAGGTCTCAGAAGGGCGGGACTCCCCGAATCACACACTTATACACCATACCACACATAGACACAGTCACCCACACAACCACGTACTCAGTCACACCACGTGTCACACAGGCACACACGCAGAGTCACACACGCTCTCAATCACACAGAGTCCCACACTGGGGTTTGGCGGGTCCGGGCGGACTCCAGGAGGCTGTTACGTAAACGCCCTCACAGCCCCCCTCCTCGCTCCCCCTCACCCCCCTCCTGCTTCCTCATGCAGTGCCAGCGCCCGGGGCTGCTTGGCTGGGGCCCGGGAACAGCTCGGCCTCAAAGAGGCTCCAGGCGCCGAGAAACCTGATCCGACACAGCCCCAGGCTGAGCCAGGGAGGGGGACCCAGAGCACGCCCCCCAACACACTCAGGGTCCAGCTCAGCCCCCCAGAGACGACTCACCCACATCCTGGGACAGCATCTAGGCCCCACTTACAACACCCCCTGCAGACCCCCTTCTGGAATCCTGTCATCTGTATCGCCACCTGAGTGTGCCCTGAACCCTCCAATCTCTGGCACCAGAAAAGGGCAAAGATTCCCTAAAGGTAGAGAATGGGTGAGAGCTGAAGCCATAATGTTGGTGCCTAAGTATTCAGCCTGGAATTGCTGAATACTCCAGCAGTTCTCTGGAGCCATCTCTTCTTCCTCACTGGGGTTCTCTAAAGCCACTGAGAGATAGAGATGCTTTCACTCCTGCTCCAGGCTCCCTCAGATTTGTTGCCAACCGATCCCAACATATTCTATCAGAATTCTAAATCATCTGGATAGGCCCAAGGCCCCCCTCCCTCTCTTTGATATCCTTCCTTCCTCCTTAGTTGGAAGTTCTAACTCCAGTCTAACCCCAGTTCCTCCTGTTTTGCTAAGAAGGAAGTTTGAGGGCAATCTGAGACATTGGGAATGAAATCCCTGAAAGGAGGAAGTATTAAGGCTCAGGAAGCTCCTGAAAGTCAGGAGTCTAAGAGAAGGGGAGACACTGTCTGTGATACCCCCCCCCCCCACCCCAGCATAAACCTCACCCCACTCTGCAGCCCAGGCTCAATTTTTCACAATAGCTTTTGAGTATCTGCCTGGGCTGCTCAGGCCCAGGCAGAAAGGGAATTTCCCCCTATGTTCTCTGTTAATGAACAAAACATTTCATGTTGAAATTCCTCCTCTGCCCCCAGCCCAGTGTCTCCAGGGCCCCCCAGCCTGACCAAGCAGGGGTACCACTAAGAGGCGAGTAACAGAGTAGGGGGCAGCTCCCAGGGGAAGTGTAATTTACATTGAGGGGGGCATCTTTTTCATAAATAATTAGGGTGGCTTTTTTTCACTTTTGGCTAAAATCAACCACTCCTGTGGCAGCTTCCCAGAAAGGGCGGCGGGAGGGCAGCCGGAGCTGTCCCAAAGCCCAGGACATGGCCCCCCTCCCCTGGGCGAGGAGCCTTCCCCAAGTTGTTTTCCTGGTCTCTTCCTCTTGGATTTTTTTTTGATTATTAATCACATTTTCCATCTGCAGGCTCAGTCCAGACCCCCTCCCCCTGGGGTCAGGGCTGGACAGAGGGAGGAGGAGCGGTCTCCAGGAGGATGAGTTGGGGATAAGATGGGCAGTGATCCCTGGTCTTGGCTGACCTGAAAGAGGTTGTCAGTAGCACGTCACAGATCACACCTTCACCACCCTGGTATATAAAAGGATGTTAATCAATACAAGTGGAGTGAATGAAAGAACAGCTGTCCAGCTTTCACAGCACCCAGCTGGTGCTGGAAGGCAAAGCCCCCAGGGTCCTTCCCCTTATGCTACAGACAGGCAAACAGCTCAGAGAGGGGGAGTCACCTGCCCAGAGTCATACAGCAAGTTAGTGCCAGAGCCAGAACAGGACCCCAGGAATGCTGATGGCTCCTCCATTCATAAGGCAGTCAATAAATATGTATTGAGCACTTAGCATATGCCAGGCATTGATCTAAGAGATGGTATATAGCAATGAACCAAACAGACAAAAATCCCTTCCCTCTCAAGGATGTGGAGCAACTAAAACTCCACACACTGCTGGTGAGTGTATAAGTCAGTACAACCACTCTGGAACACTGTTTGGCAGGATCTACTAAGCTAAACATACGTATAGCCTATGACCCAGCAATTCCTCTCCTAGATATATACCCAAAAGAAATTATTGTGTATGTTCACCAAGAGTGTTCTTAGTAGCTTTATTCATTATAATCTCAAACCGGAAACAACCAAATGAATGAATAGATTGTGATATAGTTACAGCAATGGAAAAGGACCAGCTATAGCTACACACAACAAAAATGGATAAAGCTCACAGCCGAATGTTGAGCAAGGAAAAAAAAAAAGAGAACCAAACACAAAAGAGTATGCATTGAATGATTTCATTTATATAAAGCTCAAGAACAGGCAAAACTCATTTACGGTGATAGAAGCTGGAATTGCAGTTACCTTTGTTGGGGGAGTGGGAGGTTTCCAAGAGTGTACATAACACATATGTCAAAATTTAAGTTGTGCCTTAAGATTTGTGTGCTTTACTGTTTACTCTTTGCCTAAAAAAAAAAAAGAAGTTTAAAAATCTCCTGCCCTCATGAGACTCACATTCTAATCAGGGAAGATGGATACTAAAAAAAATAGGCAATTATTCAGTTTGTCCATGTGACAGTGCCGTGTCTGACTCCACAGGCCCCTCAGGGAAGAGATGACAGCCTATATGTCACTTAAGAGAAGCCTAGACTAAGTCCCTCTGCCCTCCCCCAGAGTGCCATACTCTTTTTTTCCTTAGAGCAGTTAGTGCGATGTTCACCTACCTAGTTACTTGTGTGGCACCTGTGAGCTCCATGAGGGCAGCCCTGTGGCCTCCACCTCCAGGCACCTAGAGCTGGGTCTGGCACAGAACAGGTGCTCCTACCATGTGAAATAGGTCTAAATAAATGTTGAATGAGTGAATGAATGAATGATGCAAGCAGGACCTGGGGGAGTAGAGTCCCAGGATACAGGGGAGGGAGCCTATCTGAATGGGTCACAGCCTCGAGGGATGGGAAACAGGGTTTGGTATCCAGTAAGGGTTTAAGCAGAAACCTAGAAGGCAGGATGAGGCATCCTGAGTTGCTCAGAGACCACATCCTGAAGTGCCTTTGGTGCCAAGGTCACGCAGGCCTGGAAAGGCATAAAGTAGGTGAGGAACAGAACCAGATTTGCCTTCTAGTGAGAAAGTTGAGTCTGCTGGTAGAGGGTGGTGAGAAAGGCTAAGGCTAGAGGTGGGACAGCTGGGGAGGAGGTGTTTGCAGTGACCCGTGGGAGAGAGACCTCCAGGCTGATCGGGGCAGGGCCATGGGGCTGAAGAGACGGTACAGGGCTTTGGGAGAGGGAGGGTGGGCACTCAGATTCATCTTCTTCATCTGCTCCCATGGCCCCTGGAGGCACCCCCATGTTGCCCTATACACAGAGAACAGGACCCCTGGACCCTCAGTCCAGGGTCGGCTCTCCCAAGGCCCCTCACCCCAGGTGATCCCAGGCTCCGGGCTGTCTGGAAAGAGAAGCAGATGGTCAGGGAGGGGTAGAGGATCCAGAGGTGTTGGGGAGAGAGGGACAGGGGAGAACAGGGAAACTAGGGGTTAGCAGCTCTGTGTGTCGGAAGATGGGAGCAAGAACACAGACTTACACAATCACAGATGAAGTTTTTCATCTTGTGTTGCAAAAATTTGCATGAAACTAATTCCCTGCTCAGAAACACAAAGTCCCTCCCTCCCTCCCTCCCTCTCTCTCCCCATCCCCGCGAGCCCTGATCTCCCTCACCTCCCATTCTTCATGGGGGAAGCACATGTCTTTAAAGGATTGTCCCCGTCCAGTGCCAGCGCACCTTGATCCCTGCTGCTGTAGAGCTGCCTCCCTGATAAGAAGGCTGGGATTTCCAAACCAGACTGAGGGCCACGTGGCCCTGAAACTGGCTCCCTCCCTTCATCTCCCACAGCTCCATTCCTGGACACCTTGTGATTCCCTGGGGCAGAGGGAGAACGGAAAAAAGAGGCCCCGCTTTCCCCCAGAAACTCAACTGTGGTGATTCAAAAGACAGAGAAAGATTAGAGATTTGGAGACTGAATGCCAGAGACACCAAGCCCCAGGGAAACAGACAGAGGCAGCGGAGGAGTTCAAAGGGGAAAATTGAGTTAAATTCAGCTCAACAGCCATTTATTAGCACCTACTGTGTGCCAGGCCCAGAGGGAACACTGTGTACAAAAGCACAGAGGACTCCCAGGTTTTTGGCATGAGTGGCTGGGAGATGATTGTGCCATTTACAGAACTGGAGAGGGGATTGGGGCTTGACATGGCCAGTTGAAGCGTCTGTGGGATGACAGCCAGCAGCGGCGAGGATGGAGAGGGCAGAGAAGTTGAGAGAGGGCGGGTGGCTGGAGGCGTGCAGTCTCGGTTCCACGGCTCCCAGGGCCCTCTACCCTGGCTCGTGCCGGTTGCACGGACATTCATCAACATCTCAGACTGACCTGAGCACTGTGAGGGTGCTGGAAGATGACAAGATAGATCAGGCAGCAGGGAAAGGGAGTGACGAGGGGGAGGGGAGGAGGAAATTGAGGCTGAAACCCTGGGAAGCATGATTAAAAGACAGAGAGGGCAGGGAAGGGGTTAGCCCCAGAGGCAGAAGGACAGCCAGGAGTCAGGGTTGTCACGGGACCAAAAAGGAGTCTGGTGAAGCTAAGAAAGAGCCCTGGGCTTTAGCAGCCAGGAGTGGGATGAGGCCAGCGGGGCCAAGCTGGTGCTATGGAGCTGGCTGACGTAGCTCCTCCACAGGGGCCTGTGAGCAGAGCGTGGGCCCCCCTTCCCCAGCCTCCCTGCTGTCCCGGAGCCCTACTTGGTCCGGCACCTCTCAGCCAAGCGCAGGGGAAGAAGAGGACGGAAAAGCTCCCCTGCCTCCAGACTTCCATACCGGAGTCCCTGGTTTCTGGTCTTGTCAGGAGGGTCCTGAGCCTTCTTGAGCTCGGGAGCCCAGAGCAGTCAGAGAGCCCTGGGGACCCTGGGGGTAATTGAAACCAGGGCTAAGACATTAGAAACCATAACGCTGACTCCCCAGCTCCCCCAGGATAGCACCTGATTTCCTTCTTGCCAGATCCTCCCTTCTGCTGACAGCTCAGCCCTCTAGGCCCCCACCAGCTGGGCCGATGATCCTCTTCCCCATACCAACTAGAAAGGGCATCCAACCGGAAGGCAACCAAGGCCAGCCCTCGGGGACCTCCTCTCTGTGCTCAGACAACCTCAGTGTATACTAGGCTAACCCCCCATATCAAAGCATCCCCAAATTCTAATCTTGATCTCTTATTGCAAAAGCTATCGTAGGGGGCTGAAGTAAGACAATGGGAAGGATTTCTCAATAGTGAAAGAAAAGAGAGAGGTAGAGATGTGGGGCAGAAGCGCCTCTCAACTAGCAGGTGCTCCACAAGGACGTGAGAAAGAAAGGAGGAGTCTTCAAGCCTGGGCCCCACCAGAGCCAGGTGTTGGCTGGGCTGGATGTGAAGCAGGAGCAGGGCAGGCTGCACCCCAGGGTGGCAGGGAGGAGGAAGGTCCAATAAGTTCTGTGGCCTGGAGTTCCCCTTCCATCTCTCTCCCTGCTCTGATGTCTCTCTCTGCCGCAGTCCTTATCTCTGACAACAAGGACAGGAAGCCGCCCGCATATTTGCTGGCCTGATGGGAAGGCCCTCGCCCTGCACAGCTGCCTGATGATTCCAGGATTCCCAAATTCCCTGGGAGTGCTGCTGTGGGAATCTGTCTCCCCCTCTGTCTCTAAGTCTGCCTCTCTCCTTGGCTCTTCAGAGGGACTGAAGGGATCAAATACTTACTCCACGATTTACTGGCTTTGCGGCCTCAGGCAAGTGACTTAATGTCTCTGTGCCTCAATTACCTCGGGAGTGAAATGGGATCATAATCATGCCTAATGCCTAGGACTGTTGTGAAGATTCAGTTAAATGAGATAATCCAGTCAAGTGATAAGCACCAGCCTGGTGGGTACTAGAGCCCCCTCTGGCTTTGGCTTCTCCCCATGCCTGTCTCTGTGTCTCCTCCTCTGTCAGTCTTTCTCTCCATCTAGCTAGCTGCCTCGTTCTCTGTCTCTCAGTCTTTGTCTCTCCACCTTTCTCCTGACCCCTTGTCCTCTCCCTGTGTCCAGCTCTGCCTGCAGCCCTCCAGACAACCCTGTTTGACCCTGCTCCAAGCCGGGTTGGCACAACTGGCCCAGGTCGAGTGGGGTGGGGTGTCCAGGGAGGTTTTTAATTCACACATGGAATTCCTGGCAGCAGGATCACGCCTGGGCCTGAACGTGGGTGAATCACAGTTAGTGGGAAGAGTGATTGTGTCTGTGTCCTTTCTGGAGGGGCAGGATTGCTGGGGGCTCAGCCTGGCAGCCTCTTGGAGGAGGGGGGACTTGCCCTGACTGCTCTGGCCACCCCTGCACTTGGGCCTAAGCCAGATCCGCCACATCTAGAGCCTGCTTGGAGGTAAGGCAAGCTGCCCAGAGCCCAGGACCAAAAGGGGAAGCCCTCCACCTCTACACAGGGTGGTCTACCTGCCCTCAAAACACTCTGGCTCTCCCTCACCCCAAGTCCTGTTCTGAGCTTCCCATACCCCGTTCCAAACCCTGTATCTCGGAGGCATGTCTCTGTCTCTCTTAACCTTGATCCATGACTCTTGCACCCCCAAACTGAGGCCACCAGGGATAGGAAACTGGGGGTTGAAGAGTCTAGGTTCCTCACTTGGACCAAAGAGCCCCTTCTTGGGGCGGCAGGGATACAAAAAGTCCAGATGTCCCTTCTATATCACTGGTTATCCGTGAAGGCAGAAGGCACCTGTGAAGTAGGTATTCTATAAACATAAACCAAATGAAGGAGAGGCAAACAAAGGACCCCAAACAGGGAATTGGACGGCTGAGTCTGCAGCAGGCAGGAGCATGGATAGGCTGTGGAAACGCTGCTGTTTGACTCTGTGGCTCAGCAAGGAGTCTTCTCTGGGGGCCAGGATTGGTCTCAACTAGCCCCAGACGCCCCCATACCTGGGGCCCCACCAGGCCCCTCACGTCAGCCCTTGGGCAGAGGGCCAGATGGGTGAACCACTAAGACTTGTCTCTCAATTCCCTATTCCCAGCACATCATTGCCTCAAGGTGCCCACCAGCTTCAAGGAGAGAGAGCTGGGGCTACAGATCCAGAGAGGGAGAAACACTAGTAAGGGTCACACAGCAGGCAGAGCCTGGCAGCCCTGGTGTCCTGGCAGTCAGCCTGGGTCTGTCATGGGGATCCTGTGGCAACACTGTGACAGGGGCCATACCAAAAACAGGATTTTATGTGGGGAGAGCACCTAGGAATCCTTGAACATGTGGGCAGCTGGGCCAGGGGTGGAGCATCCCATCAGGCAAGGGCAGATGTGCAGCTTCCTGTCCTTCCCATCAGATGGAGACAAGCATTGGGATAAGAGGTTCAGAGAGACAGAGCAAAAGAGAAGAGAGAGAGAACCTGGGAGAGAGACCAAGAAACAGACAGAGTCAGACACAAAAATAGAGATGCAGAGAAATAAAGATGTGAGTCAGAGACACAGAGAGATGGAGATGCAGAAGGAGGGAGAGTCAGAGACACAGAGAGAGGGAGATGCAGAAGGAGGGAGAGCTATGGAATTAAAGACACAGAGACAAAGATAGGGAGAGACATGGAGTCAGAGAGAAACAGTGTCTCAGAGTCATAGAGCAACTGTGACATGGAGTCAACAATATACAGACACAGACACTCAGAGACTAGGAGACAGAAAAGAAAAACAGTTAGGAGGGAGAAGTAGAAATGGAGAAGACAGAGAGACAGAAATATCGAGAGAGGCAGAGAGACGGAGAGAGAGTAAGGCAAAGGGAGACAGAGTGAGACAGAGAATGAGATCAAAACAGCAGGAATGGGGAAAGCAGGTGACAGAGGAGAGTCTCCTGGTCTCCACTCTCTCCAGCCTGGTCTCCCTAGGGTTTGGACCCCCCACTTGCTATTCTTTGGTTTCCATAGCAACAGGGAGGGCAGCACCAAATTTGCACATACATTTACATCCTTTCTATCTGCATAATTCAACAGGTTTCCGTGCATATTCATGAGACTGTGAATGAAGGTGACTCTCTCAATCCCTGCTCAAAACCTGGCTGTGGCGCCCCCTGCTTGCAGTACACGGTCATGGCTCCAGGCCCAACCTCGCAGGCCCTGACCCGTCCCTGCCAGACCCTGCTAACAACATCCCCCCTGCTCCCCAAACACCCCCCTGTACTTTCCTACCTCCAGACCTTTCCTCAGCTGATGCCCCTCTGCTTTCTAGGGATGCCCTTGCCTCAGCATCAGTCCTGCCGACAGTACACATGCATGCACTTGCACACACACTCACTCACATGTGCGCACATGAACTCTGGTGGAGGGGGCATGGCAGCGAGTGACCAGTGCTCACCCTGGCTCCCTGGTGGAGGAGGCCCCTCAGTCACACTCCCATCTGGAGTCAAACAAGGTGCGTGAAGGGATCACACTCAGAGGGGCTGGCGTGTATGCTGAGCTGAAGGCTACAGATCTACCAACAGAGAGGGACCTAGGACATTGAGGCCTCCACGTGGAAACTGACAGAGATCTGGTTCCAGCCAGAAGAACCAGAGGAGCTAGGATAGAGCCCAAAGGAGTCTCAGGAACAGAAGGGCTGAGGTGGCTCAAATGGTGGGGGAGAGGCTGCCTACAGCCAAGAACCCTTTCAAAGTGCCAAGCCTTGAAAGCTTTTGTGGGCTGGGAGGGGCTTCTCCAGGGCTTTCTCCAGCCATAATTTTGGCTTCATCATCTCCCCCTGGATCCCTACGGCAGCCTCCTCACTGCTCTCCCTGCCCTGTGTCCCCAGTCCACTTTCCACACTGTAACAGCCAGAGCTCCCTCTGAAACATCAATCTGATATCCCACATCACTCCCTCCTTATCGCCTTCAGAGACCTCCATCACTCGCAAGAAAAAGTGCCAGCTCCTTAGCCAGGCACTCAGGCCTTTCCAGTCCAGCACCCCACCCTCCTCTGAGCCTCATTCCTCATACTCCCTGCTTTGAACTTCATGCTCCAGTGATCACCTCTAAGCTCTTCTCACCTCTATGCCTTAGCTCATGCCTGCCATTCACCCCAAATGTCCTTTCCACTTTTCTTCCAGCTTTTTTTTTTTTTTGTCCGTGCCCGCATGCAGGATCTCAGTTCCCCCAACAGGGGATGGAACCGGCGCCCCCTGCGTTGGAAGCAAGGAGTCTTAACCGATGGACCGCCAGGGAAGTCAAAGCTCTTATTCAAGATTCAACACAGGCATTACCTCCTTCTCTTTGAAGCTTTGCCTGTCCCTAAGGACTGGACGAGAGATTCTGAATTCCTGAAATCTAATGAACTTCCCTAATTCCTATACTTACCATACCAATAATGAAATCACCTATATATATGGCTTATAGCCCTCATGAGGCTGGAGCTTCCGAGCCCAGTGACTATATTTGTCACATTACGGGTGATAATTAGCTATTTGTTGAATAACTGAGAGGTCACTAAGCCTATCGAAGGCCAAATTTCAAGCCACTACTACCCTGTGTCCCGACTCTGCACAGACCCTACAAAGGGAAGGGATGGGCCATTTCTTCGCAAATGCTGTCATCTTGTGGATAGACTCAGAAGTGCAGCCAGACATCACCTGGGAGTGGTGATGCCTTATAGCATCAGGCCTGATCCCTGAGTTCCAGGCAAATAGAGGGGAGTGAGGAGGTAGGCCCTGAAGACGGAGTGCCACTGGTGTCCTCTGAACAATCTTGATGAGTTCTAAGCAGACAGAATTGCAAGAGCAAAGGCTCAGAGGCAGAAAAATCTCATGGCAAATGGGAAGAGTGAGGAGTTAGTGTGGCCAGAGCCCAGAGTCCAAGGGGACCAAGCCAAAGATGGACTGTGGCATGTAAGTGACCAATAAAGGGGGTCTTTTAAGGCCATCCAATGAATGAATTTGGATCTTGTCTTCTAATCTGGGCATGGAGAGACTAAGGGAGCAAAAGAATGACAGATGTGGGTATGGCCCAGAGGCTTAGCCACACACTTGGAGACTCAATATTCATTCACTTATTAAATACTTATGGGGCACCTACTATGTGCCAAGCAATGTTCAACATCCATAGGTTATATCACTGAACAAAACAAAGATTCCTGCCCATTTGGAATTTACATTCTCATCAGGAGGAGACAGACAATAAACAAAAACATTAAAGAAGTAAATTATATTTCAAAGGCAGAAAGAAAGAAAGAAGAAAGAAAGAGAGAGAGAAAGAAAGAAAGAAAGAAAGAAAGAAAAGAAAAGAAAAGAAAAGAAAAGAAAGCAAGCAGGGTAAGGGAGATCAGAAGTAACTTGACTGCAGTTCTAAATGGAGTGGTCAAAGTAGGCCTCGTTGAGGTGACATTTGAGCAAAGACTTAAAGGAGGGAGGGAGACAGCCATGCAGGTATCTGGCAGAAGGGCATTCTAAACAAAGGGAATGGCCACTGGCTTGGTTTGGACAGTTCAGAGGGGAGTGAAGCAGGGAGACCAGCAAGGAGACTGTTTTAAGACAATGATGGGAACAAATCAGCAGAGGCTGTGGGAATGGAGAGAGACCTAGGAAGCAAAATTGTCAGGACTTGGTGCCTGCTTGCATATGGGAGGTATATAACTCCTCATCATATTGCTCTGAAGGCCCCATTTCACGGGGACTCGCTGTACATGCCACCTCCAAGGCAGGTAGTGAGAATGCTCAGCACATTCTATCCTGGCTGCTCCCCGCCTCCTCAACACACTGTCATCCCCAGCCTCTTAATTCCTCAACCTCATCTTCAGTGACTTTCCCTCCAGGCCACCCAACTATCTACTCTCATGCCCACTAGCAAGTCCTGTCAGCTCCTAAAACTCTCAAATTCACTGACTCCATTTCATTCTTCACCTACTGTATGTGTTGAATTGCATCCCTCCATAAAAATATATTTAAGTCCTAACCCCTAGTACCTCAGAATGTAACCTTATCTGAAAACAGGATCTTTACAGAGGTAAGCAAGTTAAAACAAGGTCATTGGGATGGGCCCTAATCCAATATGACCAGCATCCTTATAAAAAGGAGAAATTTGGACACAGAAACATACACAAAGGGAAGACAGTGTGAAGATGGATGACGGGAGTAATGCATCCAAAAGCCAAGATGGCTAAAGGTTGCTGGCAAATCAGAAGCTAGGAAGAGTCAAGGAAAGATTCCCCTGCAGGTTTCAGAGGGAAATGGCTCTGACACCTTGATTTTGGACTTCTAGTCTCCAAAACTGTGAGACAGTACAGTTCTGTTGTTCTAAGCCACCCAGTTGGTGGTACTTTGTTATGGGAGCCCTAGAAACTGGTACAGCTATGATACCCTATCCCAGTTCTCTCATCTACTCCACCTCACCCCACCCCACCCCACCCCACCCATTTTCATGGGGTCTAGGCCACTGACCCCTGCCCCTTTCTATCTTCACTTCTTTCCTAACCCAGTTTGGATTCCTTGGGCCTTCACCACATACACTTTCTTGCTAGTCTCCTCACTATTCTTCCATCATTTCTGCCCATGTTAACCTAGTCTAGAAGAATGCAACAGTGCTTCCTCTGAGTCTTCACTTGTCCCGGGCATGCTGCTGGAGCGCACACACCCTGACTGATATTACAAGTTCATGGTCATCAGCCTCAACTGGGCTTTTAGCCCTGACGGGTCATCCTCCTGTACCTCCCTAGGTATCTTTCCCAATTGCAACAACTATCTCACCAGCCTCCTTGCTCTACTCTCAGCAGCAGAGCTGGACTCCTGCTTCAAGAGATTAAAAGCCTTCTGAACTCTGAATTCTCTTATGTCCCACCTTTACCTCTTCACCCATCTGCATGCATAGCCATCCTCAACTCCTTCCCTCCTGTTCCAGGGAGTCTGCTCTCCTCTTCCCTTTGTGACGGCCATACCTCCATGCTCCAAGGCCCACTCCCTTTCATCTCCCCCAGGAGCCTCACTCTGAGTTAGTCAGTCTCCTGCACCTTTAATCCCTTTCCCTATTGGCTTCCCCCATCAGCCTACAAACAAATCTCTGCTAATTCATTAAACAAATAAATAAAACTCTCTCTGTATCCCACAGTCACCTCTCTCCTCCCATCACAATACAGTTTCCTGAAAAAGCTATCTCCACTTCCTTACCTTTTGTGCCCTTACCTTTTCTAAGAGATTATGGAGGAAGAAGCCATACTACAGTGAATTAAGGAGAAAGTGGGAAGTAAAGAAATTGAATCGGCAATTATACATCACTCTTATGCTCCCTCCCTCCTAAGCTTGGTCAGGCTTTCTGACTCTAAAGGCCTCACCTCTCTCTGGCTCCCTCCCTGCAATTCCTCCTGTAGGCCCCAACTAGGCCCTGTAGAGGTCAAGCAGAGAAAAGGCCCCAGAACCTAGCCATCTCTCCCTCAGCCTGTGTCCTATCTCCTGATTCTCTGAACTGCAGATCCTGTTCTTCCCAAGGGATTTTGACCCCAGCTCAGTTTCCCTCCACACTACCCCTGCCATCACCCTGGGAGAAGTCACACAGTTGCTGGCGGCAAGACACCTAAGTCATGACCACAGCCTCCAGGAGTGTGTTAGATGCTTCATGACCCTCTGCAGTTGAGAGGCCCAGCTGGGCAGCTGCTGAGAGGGTTTCCTGTCTCTCCCAATATCCCCTGAATCTCCATCACCCACCCCTCCACTCTGGGCAACTTACCTTAGAAAGCAGAAGATGCAGTGTTCAAAGTTTTGACCACAGCTTGCTGGCCCTGTGGTCCCCTCATCCCTGCTCTAAGCCCCTATTGGCCCTATCCCCTCGGCCTATCACTTCAACACTCAAACTGCTGTGCCCACCCTGCCACACAGGCCCAGAAGAGCCCAAACTTTGTGCTTTCCTGGTGACTGGACACCCAGGCTACTGGACACAACAGAGAAGACCTTAAAATCCAGTGGGAGACCCAATTCACTCAACTCTTCACTGAGTCTACTACTGCCCACAATCTGGTTCTGGTTCCTGTACCCCACTGGCTACCACTGCAATCTTCACCGCTCTCCTCAGGCCCCTGATCTGACCATGGTGAACCTGAGAGTCTATGGCCAAGGTGAGACAGAAAAGGAACAGCAAGGGGTAAAAAGGAAAGGATGAGACCAGAAGGGAAAATGTGGGACTGAGGTTATGTTTTTAAGGAAAAAGCATATTTGTAAGCTGAGTCATTAATAATGACAGCAATTAACATTTACAGTCATCCCTTGGTATCCTCAGGGAATTGGTTCCAGGAGCCCCCATGGATTTTTTTTTTTTAACCAAAATGTTTAAGTTCCTTATATGAAATGATGTAGTACAGTCAGCCCTCTGTATCCACGAGTTCTGCATCCACAGATATGGAGGGCTGAGTGTATACAGGCCCAGGTGGTATCTAAGAATCATATGTATATTCCTACATTTAATCCTCATAACAAGCCTATGAGGTAAGCACTATATCTTGCTTCATGGATGAGAACACTAAGGCACAGAACAGTAACTTGCTAGTAAGTGGCAGAACCAGGATTCAAATCCAGGCAGCCTGGTGACCAAGACCATGATTTTAACCACTATACTGTAATACAGGCATACTTCAGAGATATTTTGGGTTTGATTCCAGACCACCTCAATAAAATGAAGATCTCAATAAAGCGAGTCACATGAATTTTTTGGTTTCCCAGTGCTTACAAAAGTTATGTTTACACTATACTGTAGTCTATTAAGAGTGCGATAGCATTATGTCTAAAAAAACAATGTACATACCTTAATTTAGAAATATTTTATTGCTAGAAAATGCAAACCATCATCTGAGCCTTCAGTGCGTTACAGTAGTAACATCAAAGATCACTGATCAAAAAAAAAAAAAAATCACTGATCATAGATCACTATAACAAATATAATAATAATGAAAAAGTTTGAAATATTGTGAGAATTACCGAAATGTGACAGAGATATGAAATAAGCAAACGCTGCTGGAAAAAGGGCACTGACAGACTTGTTCAATGCAGGCTGGCCGCAAACATTCACTTTGTAAAAAATGCAGTATCTGCAATGTGCAATAAAATGAGGTATATGCTGCAGATGGAGGAAAATGTCTGACCTGGCAGAGTCCTTAAACAAGCCCAAAACAGGAAGCAGACAGCCACCCAGGGGTCTAGACAGAGTCAGGTTACTGCTTGAAGCTTCTTATCGACTCTAGATCCTCCCAGCACCAACCTGAGCCTACCCTTCCTGTCTCTAGCCTGTGAGCTCCTGGGGGTCAAGGGCAGGGACTCCCACTCCCTTAATCCCACCTCCACAGAGCAGGCCAAGCAGAGGCTCATCAGACGAATGGGCAGAACCTTTATTTCCTAACCCACTCCTTTGACCTCTGTCAGGAAGTAGATCAGAGGCACTGTAGGTAGAAGGCAATCCAGAACCCGGCAGAGACTCCACACCTGTCACTCTTCATAGCAGTCCCTTTCCACAAGCCAGAGGGAAGTGGAAGCAGGCCAGGGAGGCCCACTTCTGTAGACTCAAGTCTTGTTGGGGGTGTTGAGCAGTTACAGAGGCTTCTCAAAGAAGGCCCAGCCATCCTAGACATTCAGGCCTGGAGAACAGCTTGCCAGCAAGTCTTCAAAACCGGGTGTCTCGAGCCCTTCTTCGGGGTCGGGGGCCAGAGCTGGAGGTAGGTGTGGGGCCCAAGCCAGGGGGTGCCCCTGGGGGCTGGTAGCCACACTCATTGGGGTCCAGTGGATCTCGGCTGAGCAGTACCCATACCGCAGGCACATGGCGGCGTACCGTGAGGGGATCTAGGCCTGCGTCGGGTGAGGCTGGCACCCAGCTGTCCTCGGTCTGTAGGAAGCGCAGCTTGGTAAGCTGGTGCAGGCCTGGCACCCGCCGCTTGACAATCTCAGCACAGCTGACAGCCTTGCCTGCAGCCCGGCCAGAACCTGAGAACACCACATGCCGAGCACTGCCGCCCTCCAACCGCCCCAGCGCCAGGCCCAGCAGGTTGCGGATTTTGCTGCCATCTCGGACCCGCATCTCCAGGGTATCAGGCGGTAGCTGGGGCATCGGGGAAGGTGCTGGCAGTTCCACAGAGCCAGCTTTCCGGTAGTGCTCCATCCGGCTGCTGTCGTGTCTGAGTCCTGCTACCCACTGCAGGGAAGTGTCAGAGGAATGCTAGGCAGGGTGCCCTGGGCCACCCCCACCCTGGCTCTCTAGGACGTGGGCCCACTCCTCATCCCAGATTTCCCAGAAACAGGACCATATGCCCTCATCCCCAGGACAGGGGGCCACGCCTGCCTCACCCTGGGAGGGGCCTGTACCCCATTCCTCTGGACAGGGCCATAACCCTCCCCCGACCCCGGAGTCCCTGCGACAGGACCAAATTCCCCAAACGCTGGCCAAGCCCCCTCATCCCAAGCTCCCTAGCACTGGGAATGAACTTCCCTCATCTGGGGCTCCTGGGGACAGGGCCCGGGCCCTCACCCGAGACTCCCTGAGAACAAGGCTGAGTGCTCCTCACCCTGGGCTCTCCAAGGGGTGACAGGGACAAGGCCCCTCACTTCGTGCCCCCAGAGGACAGGGCCAAGCCCCTACGCCACAAGCTCGCCGACACAGAGCCAAGAGCCCTCATCCAAAAGCCCTCAAAAACAGAAGTGACCCCCTCCCCCACTCCGGGACCCTTAGGACAGGGCCGAGCACCGCTCACCCGGAGATTCCCAGGGTCGATCCCCCCAACCCAGGTCACTCAGACACTCGGGAACAGGGGCTTGACGCCGAGGGCCGCTCGGGCTAACCCTGGCGTCGAGTTCGCCGGCGGCCGGGCTCCGCGGTCCCCACCGCCACGGGCCGCCGTCACTGCCCGGCAGGCCGCAGCGGCCCAGCAGCCGACCTCCCCTCTCCTCCCCGTACCTCCAGGAGCCCCCACCCCACTGGGCTCCTGCTCTCACCACCACGGCAGAACACTCCTCAAGCTCGATCCGAAGCCAAGATGGTGCCGCCCGGGAGCGCGCCGAGGCCGCGAGGCCGCGCACGCCGGACGGGGCGGGGCCTGAGGGGGCGGGGACCCCCAGCGCCTCCACCCGCAAACCGAGAGGTGGGGGGACGCCGGAGAGTGAGCTGGGCCCGACGCGCAGACCCGGAGCGCGCGGGCTGTCTCAGCTGTTCAGCCCCGGGCGAGGAGCACTCCTGTTGGGGCGGAGAGAGCCCTGCGGAGGAGAGGAGCGGCCGTTGGAGGAGTCCCGCGTCCGAAGGATGCGGAGGCTTTGGCCCTTAGAAGATGACAGGGCGGGCGTTACCCGTTGAGCACACCGAAGCAGCAAAGGCGGAGCAGCGGCTTTCGCTTTGGACAAGAGCAAGAGGTGCCGTTTGAAGTGGCCGCTGCTGCGAGGGCGAGAGCCTTGACCAGCGAGTTCTGAGCTTGGACCTCACCCCGTGGGCACTGGCGAACCACGGGGGGGTTTTCATCAGGCGCAAGTCAAACCAGTTCGTGTGCACAGCGCACTGTGGCTGCAGCACGGGCGGGGGCGGGCCGCAACCGCTGGTGACTCCTGCCCGCAAAGTCCCGGGGGCATGTCCACGGAGATTCGTACGTTGCTCCGCGTATAATAAGCGCTCAAATATTTGTTATAAATCATTTGTTGAAAGAATGAACCAGAGAAACAGCAGTGGGAATGGGGAAAAGTAGATTAAGTTGGACGGTACCAGGAGGTAGATTTGACGACTGTTCGGACGAAGAAGGAGGGAAGAGTCTAGGATGACTCCCAGTTTCAGACGTGCTGAGTTTGAGATGCCAATGAGACCGCGCCGGTGGGCCGGTGGGCAGGCCAGATGGAAAGGGGCCTGGAGCCACGGCAGGCCCTGAGACCACACGGGGGCAGCAAACACTTGGTGGAGTGAGGGACCATCAGTTTCTCTGCTCTTTAACATGCTCTCCTTTCCAACCATACCACCGCCCCCCACGGCCCACCCCCAAAAGCCCCCTGCATCCAAACCTCTTTTAGTCTCCCCTTCTCGGCTAATAGCACCAAGTAGGCTCCCAAGAGAGAAATTTAAAGGCTCCCCTCTGCATTTGCACATGCTGCTCCCTTGGCTCTCAAAGACCCTGCATGTCACCCTCCAGGGCTGCTTCCCACATCCCTTTTTCTTCTGTGCCCCCAAAGAACCCTGGTACCACCTGTCCCTCCCCTTTTCCTTGACTGTCTCCCCAGCTAGCCTGTACAGGGCAGGAATCAGGTGGACCCTACCTGTGTCCTCCCCACCTGGTATGGCATCTGACATTTAGAGTGTACTTGGTAAATGCGGGATAAATGCATACATAAACGAA
The DNA here is from genome assembly GCF_949987535.1 of Balaenoptera acutorostrata. Classification (NCBI taxonomy): domain Eukaryota; kingdom Metazoa; phylum Chordata; class Mammalia; order Artiodactyla; family Balaenopteridae; genus Balaenoptera; species Balaenoptera acutorostrata. The sequence goes on along the minus strand of NC_080069.1, from coordinate 43,069,112 downwards.
TGTTCCACTCACATCAAGCAAATGAGAGCATTCATCCTGACAGCTCTACCTCTCCCGGAAAGCCAGACTAGGACAAGCATAGCTCTCAGTCCAACTAGTAGGAAGGCCAACAACTCTGGCCTATCAGCCTCATCCCCACCACCATACCCATACAACACCGGGAAGCTAACACTCCTCCAGTGATCTGTACAGTTTATTGTCTTTGGAACAGGACACTGATGAGGGGAGGGGGTGCAAGTAGCAAATCTCAAGTAGCCAGACCTCTGACCCCAGAGCCCCACCTGAATGCAGATGGGTAGGCTGTGAATCCAATAAATACAGAGCTGCCTCTGCTCTGCCCTGTTACAAGGGCAGGTGGGTACAGGGCCTGGAGCCTGGCTGCCCTGGCCCACCCTAGGATGGGAAGCAGCCATCACTCCTCTGCTGGCTTCACTTGCTTGGCAGCCTCTAACTGGCAAAGTAGCTCATCCCACTGCACGAACTGCTTGGAGAGAAGCATTGTCTGGTCGCAGGTCAAGGTGAGAACAGGCATCTGAGAGAGGGAGTGGAGAGGTTTGCATCTGCCTAAAGTGTCGGGAAGCAGGGGAATAGACAGGCTGGTTGGGATGGGATGAGGGACAGAGCTAGAAATGGAATAAAAGGACAGGGCTCCGGAAAGCACTCCTCAGGGGCCTGGCTGAGCAGAAAGGATACAGTCTTGTTGTATTCCTCCAGGAGAGCCTTGGACTCCTCAGTGATCTCCACACACTGGTCCTGTGGAGCCAAGGTGTGGCAGAGAAAGGAGTTGGACAAAGCCCCCGCTTCCCACTGCCCACCTCATCAGGGACCCTCGCTCCCCACAGAGCCTAGAAAAGGTAATGTTTAACCCCAGTGCCAAAAGGAGCAAATTTCTAAAGAGGCACTTTCAGGCTCCAGTATGGGTAGCCTAACTGCGGTCCTAAGGCTGACAGAACAGGGGGTGAACCACACATTTAAGCAAATATTCCTGCTAGAATATGCCTCCTTCTCCCTGTCCCCTATTTCTGAACCCTCTTTGACCTTTACACTAGGGCCTGGGAATAGTGAAAAAACAGCTCTTCCACCATAGTTAAGGACACATCATCCCCAGGAATTCATGGGTACCTCCCAACATCAGTCTTCTGATATCTCCGGGTAGCCCTACTCTGGGAGGCAGGAGACCTGGATGTGACCGTAGGCAAATCCCTTCCCTCTGGAAGGCAGATGGAAGACAAAGGATAAACCCTAAATTCCCCCTGAAGCTGACATCAGGGAAGCCTGAGGCTGCTTCCCCAGGAGGCAGGGGTGGGGACTAGGAGCCTCACCACCTCTATTTTCCCCTCCAGTCCTCTCCCCTCCCATACCTGCTGCTGGATGTGGATCTGGGCCAAGCGCTGCAGGCGGGCGGCATGCTCAGGAACGGCTGTAAAACACAACGCTCACTGCCTAGTGATGCTTGTGCCTTCCCCCGGGACTGCTCAATAGTCTATTAGGTCTTCAGTAGGATTAGAGTATTGAGTGGAGATGCTAAACAAACGCCAGCTTCATCGACCACTGCTTCTGGAGGTGGTGGTGGGACTCCCTGCCCACCCCAGTCTTACTCTAGGACCCAAAGGGGAGGGGAAGATGCAGGCCCCTAGAAGAAGACAAAATCTTTGGGTTCCCAGAGTTGCCCCATACACCCACCCCAGGGCTGTGAGCAGGGCCAAGTAAAGAAAAGCTTTGATTATCATGGGATCTGTTCCTTTGCTCTCAGCCCAGCGGGACCAGGTCTGCTGGGCCTAGGGAACAGGGAGCCTGCAGGTGGGCTGAGGATGAATGCCAGGTCCCTAAGCTGGCAACCTGGAATCCAACACCCAGAGCCTCAGCCACCATGCTGGGCCCACAGCTTAAGGGTGTCAGATGCTCAGCAGGAAGCTGATCAGGGGTAGGGAGGGGGAGCTGGGAAAAATACCTCCGGAGACAGATGAGATGGCTATCTGGATTCAATTAAAGTCACTGCTTGTCAAAACCTAGGCCTAGGGACTGCACTAGGCAGTGCGGCAGGAAGAATTCACACACATTGACACACCTGGCAGGTACTCTTACAGTAAAATCTGGGCTCTGCAGCACCCTGAAGGACAGATGCTGAGGGGTGGGGTAGAAGACAGAAGGAATCCCAGAGTTGGAGGCCGCTGGCCTTACATGAGTGTCCTTAGTGCCAAACTGCCTGACATTCTGAAGCTGAGCTCTCTGCCCTGGAAATTTTAATCCCGGTGCAGGTGTCCGGTACCCCCAGGGTGAGATAAAGACAAGGAGCAGAGCTAGCCTGAGCCCAGGGAAGTCCTGCCCATCCACCCACCTCCCCAAGTAGAGTAGTGGAGCTGCAGCCCCAGAGAGGTACCTTTGATATGAGTGCTGTCCAGCATGGGCACCAAAGCCTCCACCTGCTCCAGAAGCGCAACCTGGGAGAGGATAAACTGCTCCTCTGAGGCATAAACAGACAAGGCAGTGACACTGAGGCGAGCCTGGGCACGGCCACCCCCGTGCAAGGGGCCGAGGACCAGGCCGGGGAGATGGCTGAGCCTGGAGCTTCGGGCAGCTGGTCTGCCCACTGCCCCCTTCTCTATGTGCACATTCCCCCAATCTGCCTCCACCTCTCTTGGATGCCCCTGGTCTGACCTATCTTGAGCCCAAGGAGCCTCTAAGTTCCTCCAAATCCTACCTTTCTCCAAGTTTTAACTCTGAGGCCCCTTCCTCTAGCCTCCTATCAACAAACTCAGAGCCCCTCCTAGGCCACGGGAAACAAAGTACTTCAGACTTGGGTCCCCACATGCAAGGGTTCCTGGGAAGGTCTGAAAGAGGAGACGTGGAAAACTACCAGACAGGTTCTGCTCAGTGGATCTGAGAGGCACAGACAATTACAAGTTCCTGGAGAGCTGGGACAGTAACAGGACAGTCCGGTGAGGAAAACAGGACTGGGATGACCCTGTGCACAGGGGGTTTCAATGGCTGCAGAGTGGGAAGGGCATTCAAGAAGGGAGGACTGTTATGTCAAACATTTGGAGGCAAGAATGCTTGTCAATTAGTAGAGGAAAAAGAATTCATTTGGCTGAACTGGAGCAAGGAGAGCACAGGAAACAGCTAGATGGGAGGGTAGATCCGGAAGTCTATAGAAGGCTTGGAATGGCATGCTAAGGAATCAGGAATTTATCCTAGTAGGGAGAGAGACACACATACACTGAGGTTCCAAAGTAAACAAAGTAGCATGTTGGAAATGTGTTTTGGGAAGATGATACTGAACCACATGCAAGAAGGGGAAGACTAGGATCAAGAAGAGGACTTAGAAAAAAAAAAAGAAGAGGACTTAGGAGACTGCAACTATTCATGTACAAGGGGATGAACACTGAGGCAGTGGCGACAGGGAGGCATGGAGAGGCTGGACTTAAGAATCAGTGCAGGATGGACTTCCCTGGTAGCGCAGTGGTTAAGAATCCGCTTGCCAATTCAGGGGACACGGGTTTGAGCCCTGGTCTGGGAGACCATGCCGCAGAGCAACTAAGCCCGTGCGCCACTACTATTGAAGCCCATGTGCCTAGAGCCAATGCTCCACAACAAGAGAAGCCACCGCAACTAGAGAAAGTGTACGTGCAGCAATGAAAACCCAACGCAGCCAAAAATTAATTAATTAATTAATTAATTTAAAATAATAATAATCGGAGCAGGAGAAGACCTCCTGAACTTGGTGTCTAAGCCACAGCAGTGGCTCAGGTATGTTCTGGTTCACCATTGTATACCTCACACCTAGGATAGTCTGGATCACAGTAGATGATCACTTTTGAATGCATGAACAAACACAGGTGCTTGGCAAACCATACCTCGTGGAGTGGCTAACTAACTGATAAGCAGACATTGCTAAGACAATACTTCCTGCCTAGAATTCTGAAATCCCAGCGCTTTCTCGCGTGAAAGAAAGATGTTGAAACTCATGCCTATAACCTCACCTCTCCCAAATGCAATGCTCTCTGCCCCTACCCTTTCCTAGAAGCTCCTATGTCTACTGAGCAGAAGTGAGGAAGGTTCCGAAGGAAGATCCTAGATGCAAGCCATAGATAGAACACCGGAGTAGCTTCCACTGTGGCTGGCACCATGGTCTGCAGCTGGCTCTGAAGTATACTGTACCCAGTGCCTACTAGAGGACCACAGGACCACCTCCAGCCTCAGTCCAGAACCAGGCCAGATTCTAGAAAGCAGCTTCCAGGGCTGTATCCAGGAGAGGGCCGGCAGGGAAGTTATCTCTGTGCCCGACTTCCCCCACAATCCACATCCCCAGATGCATATGCACATACTGTCCAGCACTACCTGCTAAGATGAACTGCAGCTTAGAGGCATCAGGTAGGGCAATGCGGTCAATGTACTCAGGATCCAGGTATTTGATCAGGTCTTCAACTAGAAAAGTAGCAAGATGGAAAATGGAATAAGGTTGGGGAGTGGCGATCTGTCTTGTGAAGGATATTAGGGGAGGGGTCAGCCTTGGGGAGACCCTTGAGTGAGGAGCTCACACCCACAGTGTCCACCAGGCCTCCACCAGGTCCCCTATCCCCACTTCCCTGTCTCTACCCTCTGATCACCTGCTGGCCAGCCTCAAACTTTAAAACCCTGGGGCCCTCAGCATTCCCACTGATCTATCCTCAAGGCTGGAAGGCACCTTGCCCCTCAGTGCCATCAAGACATGCCAGAGCTTTATCTGATTTCTAGTTCCTGAACAGGTTGCTAGCTCTGACATAATCAAAAAGGGCTGGTTGAGCCAAGGCTGCGGCTCTCAGTGCCTGATTTCTTTCCTGCCTCTGAACCTTGCCTGTGGAAATTCCATACCCCTCCTCCCTCCTTCCCCAAGGGGACCTTTCAGGCAGAGCTCTTATCCCATAACTTAGGACATTGCCATGGGCTTGGGGTTTAACCACAAAGTAGAAAGCACACCCCAATTCACCATTTCATCAGGGCAATGTCTTCACCTGCTATCCCCAAAGGGCAACTCCAGTGACTTACTAGGCTGAAGAGCCTGGGCAGGGAACCAGGAAGCACAGGCTTGGGAAGGAGAGCAGGCAGGCACCTCATGGAAGCACTTACTCTTTTTGTACAGAATCTTCACCCTCTCCCTCTTGCTGGCGATGTTCCCCAAAGCCACCTGCACCTTGACCAGGCCATCGGCCACCTATTGGGGGAGTGGAAGTTAATTCCAAGATTTACAACTTGGCTCAAGTCTTGGAAGAGATAAAGAACCCTCATTCCCTCAGACTCCCAAACCTCCTTGTCCCAGCAATCGTCCCCTTCTCTAGTATTAAAAGAGATTCAACCCTACCTTCCGGGAATCCTCAGTGTGAAGGGGGAGATAATCATGTACTCTTTGGGTAGTTTCAAGTGCGACTGGGGAGGTGATGAACTACTTTAGAGTTTATGGGGCACTAGCATATACTATCTATTCCCTGATTCCCTCCTCTTGGCTGAACCTACCTAGGCTTTAAGGGTAGAGGATGAGGAATTCCAATATTAAAGGGTTGAATAGAGGGAGAGGCTATGGAAGTGAATGATCTCACACAGGTTTTAGGTTAGAGGGTAAGGAATGCCAATATTCAAGGGTCAAATATATGGGGAGGCAAATAAGACCGCATAGAAGCAGCCAGAGAGGTAGGAGGAAAATCAGGAGGATCTGCATCATAGATGTGAAAGGGAGAGAATGTTCTGAGAAGTCAGTTCTCACATGGGACACGATCTGCTAGTGACAACTAATTCCACAAGAAGTGTACAAACAGACATCATTACCTCTGAGGCACTCAACTCCAGGGTGTGCCTGACACTCCACCTTCAGTGAAAGGTCTTTCCATGGTTAAAAAGGGGATGGAAGGGAAACTGAGCTGCACAGTTGTCAAAATTCAGTCACTGGTGGGAAGGAGTGCCAGTCCATATTTGAACACTCAGTACCCAATCCCTTCCCCTCCTAATCCTGGCCCTCCCAGACCACACCTCTAACCCCCTGGAGCCTTCTTTATCCACCTCCGGTCTGCCTCTTTTGGGGTCCCATGGACCTCTCTTTACACAATTCACTTAGCAATTACGCAGGGCTCCACAATGGCCCTTCCACTGTGGGCTTCAGCTCTTACTGAAGCTCTCATTAGTCAGTTTCTCGAGCGTGTCAGGTCTCCCCAACTATCCCGCGAGGGCAAAGGCGGAGTCTCCACAGTGAGCCCACCTCAAGCCCACAGTGCCCTCCGTGGGAATGGACCCCGAGGGCCCGATATGCTCCGGGAAGTCTCGAACCTTTGTTATTTTAAAGGCCGGGCTGCGGGCAACGGGACTCTAGAACGGTAGCATCCACCTCGAGGACCAGGCCAGTAGACCGCTCTTGCTTTGCCCCAGAGAGGGACCACTGGACCCCAGATCGCTCACCTTCCGCGAGCCGCGAGACCCGCCCGGCCCGTACACCCAGCGCTCCAGCTCCTCCACACGGGCCTGTAGTCGCTGCACATCTGTCACAGCCGCCATAGCTCCCGCCGCCCCGCCTCAGCCAGGAACAGACAGAGGGCGGGACGTCCGTCCAAATAGAGAAGGCGGGCCAATCCGAGTGGACGGGCGCCCCTGCATACAGGAAGTGATGCCACGATTCAGCCCTTCGATGCCGGAAGCGGCAGGCAGGGCCGACGAAAGTTGTCAAAAGCTGTCTGGTAACCTAGGCGACGGCTACCTGTCAGGCCCTACCCTAACTTCCAGCCCCTGCTCGTCAAGACAACCTTTGCCTTTATTCCAGGGCACCAAATTCCAGGGTACCAAAGAGGTTTCCCTACCCCATTCTCCGCGTTGCACATATAAATATACCCATTATTCTAAGATTGGTCCATTCCCATAGAATAGTAGGAAGCCCCGTGAGATACCATAATCTTTTGGAGTCTTCTAAGGTTCAGGCGATTAAGTGTCGTGCCAAGGACACTCAACATTGTAGTGGCAGAATCGGGATTTGAACTCAGGCAGTCTGATTCATGAGACTGAGCTCTCCTACTCATGGCCTTTGCTATTCTGTCTTCTCTGAGAACCCCTGGCCCAACACAGCCTGTGTATACCACATAATTCCTCCCCCACCCACAGGCCCAAACAAGAAGGAGAGGAGGCAGTGGAGAGGGAGGGACTGCAGCTTTATTATCCAGATGTGACCTGAGGAACATCTTCACAACACCCCAACTCAACCCTTCACCTGGCTCCTGAAGAGAAGCAGGTCTGACTCGAAGAGGTGGAGTCCTAGAGATGATATTGACACAGGGGAGCACATGAGGAGATGATGGGGGTTACCGGGGGAAGAACTCTTTGGTAGATGCTGCTGGAGTTGGCCAGGGAGGAGGTGCCCTCCTTTTGCAATGAGGTAGATGTAACATCAGAAGAAATCTCTTTGGCTTCAAGTCCACATGGCATGGTTGAGGGGGGGAGTGGCCACCTCCCAGGTCTGGGTCCCAGAATGGGCACCTTGGAAGAATGGGTTGGAGGGGTGTCTCCTCCCCCCTCAGCAATGGGGTTGGGACTCTCAATTTCAGGTGTGAGTTCTCAGGGTGAGGCGCTGGAAGGGGGCCCTGTCAGGGGTGGGGGTGCAGGGTTGGCTGGGCCCTGGGAAGCTGGCACGGGCTGGCGACGGGCAAAGAGGACGCCTGGCAAAGGGGTGAGGAGATGGTAGAGGGCAAACACAAGCAGAAAAAGGCGAGGCAAAGAAACAGAAGAGGGAAACAAAAGTCAGTGTCCTGATTGCTAGAACACCACACACAGAGCCCTGCTGCAACCAATGAGGACAAGCCCCTTGAGTCAGTTAGAGGCTCCTGTGCCAATACAGATGCCCTCCAACAGGTAAACGAGAAATATTTACACTGATATATAGGCCCATGACAAGACATCCCATGGTATTCATGCCAGAGAGGTCATGCCTTGGATCCCATGCCATGTAGACACCCCCTTTAATCCATGCCAGTATAGCAATCCCCTGAACCCCATGTTACCCATGCAAGTTTGGATATCTCTGAACCTCATGCTAGTAGAGAAAGTCTAAAATCCCCATGCCAGTGTAAATACCCCTGACCTCATGCCAGTATAGACAGCCTGCAGTACCCATACCAGTGTAGACCACCCCGTTGATCTCTAGGGCCATGTTGATACTGCTGATACCACTGCCTGCCAGATTGAGAGGCCCATCCAACTGCTCTTCTGTCCAGGAGGGGGCAGGGGAGTCACATTTTGGGGAATCAGACTTCAGACTTATAAGCTCCCCCCTCCATCCCTATAGACAGCCCCCATTCCAATTCAGCCCCACACCTGTAATCACAGAGTTGTCTACTGAGGGATCTATCTGCCCCACCTCCAATGCCTATGGGGTGATGGGTCTGTCCTCCCTCATTGCACAGGCCCTAAGCCCTCTCAGCAACAAGCCCCTCCTCACCCCTCAGGGGAACCTTGCCACGGGGCAGGAAACTGGGGGGTGCGCCGTGTCGAGGTGGGTCCATGGGCCCCATCAGTACAGCCCTCTTCTCTGGGGGCTCCTCTGGTGCCAACTTCTCACGCGCAGCTCCAAAGGCTAGGCCCACAGGCAGTGCCAGTCGAGGGGTTGGAATTCCGCTCTCCTCTGAAAAAACAGGTCATTTCGCTCCCCTGACGCAACCAACTCTGTCTCTGCATCTGGTTCTCCCCACAGGCCTGGGACCAAGGGAGGTCACCCAAGCTCAAGCACCAAGTTCAATCTCCCCTCCCATCCAGTCTCCGAATAGAGGCTCTGAAGCTGGAGAGCCCCAAAAGGCCAATATATCTGACCAGGTTTGTCCCAGACAATTTGGGGGATTTCCTTGCTTTCGGTTGTTAAATAAGTCAGTCCTTACTATCCCCATACTTCGATGCTCCCAGACCTCAGAGTTCCCACATTTTAATGTTCCCTATATCTCAGCGTCCCCCTAAGTCTCAGAGACCCTCAAAGTTCAGCCGCTCTCCCCTCACACCTTTCTTAATGGGGCTCGGGCTCAGCTGCGCGCAGGCGTGGGCCGGCAGGCCGGAGGCGGAGCCCTGAGCAGTGCGGGGGCCGGGCGTGGGCGCGGGAGGGGCGGTCCCGGGACCCGAGGCGAGGCCAAGAGTGGCCCGAGGGGGCTGCCCCGCCAAGCTGAAGAGTGGGGCGTTGGTGTAAGCTTGACGACGGCCTTCCCGCCGGTTGCTGTCGATGGCGGCCTGGAGCTCCCCCGGGGAGCTGAGCGCCCGCGTCTCGCACTCGTACGGGTACAGATACTTCATGTACCTAGGGGCGGACGGGGTGGGGTGGGAGGCTGGGCCCAGCTGATCAAGCCCCACGCCCGGACACGAACCCCGGGAGCCCTCCGCGCCCCGCGCCCCACCCCCGCCTCCCGCGCCTTGCTCCCACCGCTCGCGCGCGCGCGCGCCTGGCCTCACTGGGTGCGTAGAGTGAAGGCGGCCGACGTGATGGTGGTGGGCAAGCTGAGGCCGCGCGTGACCTCCCGCCACACCTTGCGGTTAATGACTTCCACCAGACCGCCCTTGGCCGTCACCAGGCGAAACAGCGCGTACAGGTCCAGCACCTGCTTCGCCATGATGGGCACACGGTTCACTGGCGTCCCTGGTCGGGGGGTTGGCAGAGAGTCAGGACACTAAGACTGAGACCCTGTCTGCGGGCACCCTCAGGGACTCGAGGAGTCGGCTGCCTGGACCTACCTGGGTGAGCCCCAGGTACAGGGCGGGACCGTCAAGAAAGGAGGGGAACAGGGAGGGATGGGGAGGTGGGGTTGCAGGCAGAGACCACAGAGCCCTCAAGGCCTCCATTGTAGCAGGAAGGATGGGAGGCTAGACCAGGGGTTGGCAAACTTCTTCTGTAAAGGGCCAGATAGATGGTAAATGTTTTAGGCTTTGCAGGCCAAACAGTCTCTGTCAGAACTACTCCACTCTGCAACTGCAGCCTGAAAGCAGCTATAGAGGATATTTAAAGGAATGAACGCGGCTCTGTTCCAATAAAACTTTATTTACAGACTCTGAAATTCGAATTTCACACGTCCAGAAATGTTATTCGTCTTTTAATGTTTTCCACTATTTAAAAATGTGAAAAACATTCTTTTCTCATGGGTTGTTAGATGTGGCCCGCAGGCTTTAGTTTGCCGACCTCTGGGGTAGACCATAGGAAGGACTTCCTGACTGTGCTGAAGAGCCAGACTCCCCTAAGCAGCGGCCCGGGGTGGCTGCCAGAGGCGGGGGGATGGTGGATGGGAGAAGAAGCAGCCCCCGCCTCGGCTCGCCGACTCCGCAGTCCCCGCCGCCCCCGCCGGCCAGTTCTGACAAAGGGGCCTGTCTGCGCTGAGCGATGGGCCCCAGTTAATTCCTTACCGATCCCGTCCCCTTCCGCTGCCGCCTTTGGACCCGAACAATTAGCTGCGGCCTGATTAATGGGGGGAAATTATCGGTCCCGCGGGATCCCCTCCCCCCGCACAGGGAGCAGAGGAAGGCAGGGACCTGAGGGAGGCAGAGCTGGGAGAAAGGGGGCGCTAGGATCTGCTGAGACCACCCTACCCCACCCCCCAGTGGAGGGGAGACCAGGAGGAAGGGGCAGGGAGGGGACGTTGGGACCAGAATGACCGGGCCTTCCTGGGGAGCCAAAGGACCTGGAGCCCCACGGAGGGTTCCTGGTTAGGAAGGGACCCGAAAGGGGTGCTGGGCCTGGGGTGGGGGCCTGAGGGACTTTGGCCAGCAGCTGCACTAAGGGAGGGGGGCAGTGCCGCCAGTTAATTAGCAGCTTATCAGGCCACACTCGTGGAGTGAGTTAATTAGCTTTGTAGAGAGAGATAATGAGTCAGTCTTTGGACCCATGAATCTGGGGAGAAGCCTAAGTGATGGACTGCCGCCCAGCCTGATCCCCTCCTGGACCCTTCTTGCATTCACTTCTGGCTCTGAGATTCCTGGAAAGGAATTCCTTCTCCTCCACAGCCCCTGCCTACCCCTTGAGAAGTCCTCCCTTCAGTCTAATTCCAGTCCTTCCTGATGCAGAACACCTTGGGTGTTTCCTGCCTGAAGCAAGGGGAAACTGAGGAGAGACAAGCCTGGAGGAAGTGGCAGGGAAGAGGACCAAAGCATTCCCATCCCAGTCCCCCAATTCTGGGAACCCCCCCACCCCAGGCCAGCCTCCTACCAGTTCCCCCTCCCACCCTCCCAATTGATCCCACACTCATTAACCTGCCAGTGGGCTGGCCACTAATTAATCCCTGGGTGGAGAAGGGGGGCAGGGTCAGAGGTTAAAGACGCTATTGAGGGCCCAAAGGATACGTGCTGGCAAGCCCAGGCCTCTGCAAAAAGGACCCAAACTGAGGACTAAACCCTGGGGTTTCCCTTCCTCAAACCTGGTAAGTGGGGGTCCTTCCCTTACATCAACCCACTCACCCCTCTTCTGCATGAAGCTAAACAGGTCATCCAGAAATTCTTTCCTCTTGGGGTCTGCATCGAGCTCGTACAGCTGGGGAAAAACTGAGGTCATTTTCCAGCTCTGCTACCCAGCCCCCCACCACCACCCGGGACCCTTTGGACTCCAACCCCCGGATTAAGGGTCCCCAGCTGAAGGGGTAAGTAAGTTCTGAAATGTAGACTTCCTGAGAGAGCATTGGGTTCTCTCCCCTGGGGGCAGGTGTGGGCACTTTTTTTCCTGATACACACAGAGACCCTCTACTGGCCAGTGGTGCCCTGGGCAGCTCAAACCACTCATCTGGGGAGCAGGGGAAGAGAGAAAGCTACGGAGGCTTAGCCTGCCTTCCAGAGCCCCAGGGAGGAAGTCAGGCTGGCGCTGTGTTCCACATTGAGGAAACCGACAGATATATCTGAGCCACTCATTCACTCATTCATACCTGCAAGGGCTTCTTGCTGTTCACATGTCTGTGTGCCAGGGGTGGGGATGAGGGGCAGAGATGCCTCTAACCCATCCCTCAGGCAGGGTGGATGCTCAGAAAAGCTCCTGGATGGAAACCTTGGGCCCCTCAGCCCACATATCTTCCAGGAACAGCTTCCTGCACTACAGAAGCTGCCACAGAGGCAATGGCCCTGAACCACCCAGGATATGTAGGGTCAGGACTTGAAAGGTCCAGGGGTTATCCCACCTATTCTCAGTCACCTGGAGCTCTACTTCCAGTATCAGCTCTCAAATACCCCCCAGGAGGGACAATCCCTAAAGTAACAGAGTCTTTTACCCAGAGTGACAGTCCCTGTGTAACACCCATAGGTAACACTCCACCCGCCAATAAGAACTCTCAGAGCAAAAAAACACCCGTGAATAACAAACCCCAAAGATGCACCTTTAGATCTACACTCCCACAAGAACTGAGCCCTACGTCTTAGATGGATACCCACAAAAAACACACACAGTCTCCAAGTAATAATCCCCAGAATTACACCCAGGAGAAACAGTCGCTAGAGTCACATCTCCAGAGTAACAGAGCCCCGGGTAACACTATCAGTTTTACACTAACACCACAGAGTCTAAGCATAGATTAGCACTTCTGGAAAATACCCAGAACCAACACCCTACGAGTAACACCACCAGAATAGCACACCTAGGATCTCAGCCCTGCAGCCTAGAGTAGTGCCTTAGAATAACATACAAATGGGTTCCGCAGGGATGAAGAACCTCAAATTAAGGCCCTGTGAGTAAGGTCTTGTCGTTCCCAGCTGCACAGGAGCCCTTTAGTCACACTGCGGCTGTAGTGGCCATCACAGGCTGGGAACTGTCACCCATAGAACTCAGGCCGGGGAGAGGCCATGGCTGGGGAGAATGTGACAGGGAAGAGATGAGGTGGGTATCAGCTTGCCAAGGAGCGGCAACCTCCATTCCACTTCCAAGACAGAAGTAGACAGCCCAGGACACCCCCACTGGTCACTGGAATATGACCTTGTGACTTGATGTGTGAGAAGGTACGGTAGTGCTGGCACTGGGATCCCCAGATCCCCCTCCCTCAGAATTCTTGAAGGCTCCTGCACCCCTCCCACTTTCCCTTCCAGCTTCATGAAGAGCCTCCAGTCTGTCGGCCTCCATGTTTCTGGGCGTCTCCTGCACCTCACAGGGTGTGCCTACGCACTTCTTTCCATGTCTCAGCATGTCTGTCTCTCCCTCCCAGTCCCCGTCTAGCCTTCAGTCTTACCACTGTCTCTCTCCAGGTCTCTATGTCTCTGTCTTTCCATCCTGCAGAGCGCAGTGGGGGGTGGGGGAGGGTGCTACTGATCACCTTGCTCTGCTTTTGCCTAGAGAGTAGGAAGGGGGAGGGCCTGACACTGAGAGGGTCCTACCTGCTTGAACTGCTCCTCATAGGTCCACTCATGGGGATGAGGTCCAGGGGGTTGGCTGGAAGGTGAGCTGGTGCCCCGGGTCCCTGGATGGCTCTCCTCGGCTGCCTCCTCTTCTGTGCCAGCTTCCTCTCCTTCCTCATCCTCTTGGGCATCCTCCTCTTCCTCAGCTCCAACCTCCCCAAACCCCCCGTCAGGGGCCTGCAGGGTCCAGGATCCAGGAAAGGAAGGCCGCGGCGGTGGTGGTGGTGGTGGGCGTGGAGGGGCCAAAGGCCCCACCCCCTGGGCCAGTCGGGCTGCCTGCTGTCTCTGCAGGGCCTCCATTACAGCTTCCAGGCGCAGTCCCCCCACTGGTGGGCCGGCTGGCACCAGGCGCGGCCCTGAGGAAAGGGCTGCCTGTGGGGGAGAGAATTATGTGTGTTGCACCCGCTCCCCCAAAGCCCCCAACGCAAGGGGAGGTGGTTATGGATTCAGGGAAGTGCAGGGGGGCCATAAGGAAAAAGACAGAAAGACAGCTTTCTCAGAGGTGGACAGAGAGGTAAAAAGAGCAGGAGAGACAGAGACCAGACCCAAAGAGACAGAAACAGACATCCACCGAGGACAGGTAGAGACTGAGCAGATCAACGAGGGTGAAGACCAAGAAACAGAGAGAGATGGAGGAGAGAGAGATCCAACAGAGAGGGAGAGAGACAATGACAGGGAGATAGGGGGATAGAAATGAGAGATGGCGAGAGACAAGAGACTGAGAGGGACCAAGGTGGAGGGTGACAGAAATATCAGACAGAGACAAGAATGGAGAGACAGAGATGGAGAGAGACGAGATTGATAGAGATATCTGGTAGAGAGACCGGGAAGGTAAGAGAGATAGAGGAGCAAGAGACAAATATCAAAGACCTGAGTGACAAGCAGTCCAGGGAGACTGACAGACAGACAGAGGCAGAGGGAGACAGGCAAAGACCGACGCCGCAGGAGACAGAGACAGAAGAAAGAGATTAGAAATAGAGACAGGGCGAGACAGTAAATAGAGGGGGACAGACACAGGGAAAACAGACGGAGAGACGGGGCAGAGACGCAGAGGACTAGAACCGAGGAGGAGCGGGAACAGAGGGTGCCGGGGGGTAGAGCCCGGGACGGGGTCGGGGACGGGGACAGCCGCGTCTCCACGCCCGCTCTCAGGCTCCCCGCGGCCACACTCACCAGCCTGGCGCGGCCCGCTGCCCCCGGCGTCTCCACGGCGCTCCCTCCGCTCAGCCCGCCTGTCGGGCGGCCCCTGTCTCAGCTCGGTTCCCTGTGCGGGGCCCCTGCCTTGCGCTCCTGCCGCCGCGCGCTCCTCCGGCCGAGGGGCGCTCACTCGCTGCTCTGCCGGCTGCGGCCGCGGGGGCGGGACCCGAGAGGGGCAGGGCGGGCGGGGGCGCAGGGGGAGAGGCCCCGGTGGGCTCTGCCGCTTCCAGCCCCCCAACAGGTGTCTCCCACCCTCCATACAGCCAGATTCGGGGCGGGGGGAGAGGGCGCTGGAGTGCTGCTGGGAATCGTGCAAAGGAGAGTGAGGAGTCCACCACCACCGAACTCCGGACCAGGGCCCCTCCCAGCCTCACAAGTCCGGGGGCGGGGGGTCCCCACACCCGTACTCAGTGCCCGGCATCCACATACAAACATTCGTGTTCACACACCAACACACCCTGTCACAAGTTCAAGGTACACAGCCGCCCTGTCTCACATACTTGGTTACATAAATACTACAGCGCCAATGGCCTGGACAGGCTGTGATCTGAGGGGACTAACTCTGCGGGGTGCTGGGGTGAGAGTGGAGGGCCTGGGCAGAACAGAAGCTTCTCCCCTGCCCTGCCCAGGTGCTGTCCCCAACTGCACGCATGCTGCAGTTTGCACAATACGCGCACATGGTGGTGAACTCACTTCTGCACCCACACACTCAGAGGTCTCTGAGCTCATTCCACACCAGCAGCAGGGTACACATACCACCTGCAGGTACAAAGCCACACGGCTTTTAGCTCTTTTGACGTTCTATTATGGAAATTTTCAAACATATACCCAAGAAGAGTGAATAATATAATGAACCTCTGGCAATCCTCAGAATTTCAATGGTGATCAGCATCTTCACATACATCCTCCACCCATGTTTGCATGACTCCCCAATCTCTAGCTCCAGACACCTTTAGCCAACTGCTCCAGGCCCACCCTACTCCCAGTTATCCTCCAGATGCTGAGATGCTGTTCCTTAGCAGCCCTGGACCCCACTCCTCTTAAGCACCCTCATCCATTCCCCAGTTTCTTCCTGTGCGGAAGGGAATCGACCTACTAAAAGCATTGAGAGTCACCGGGAGGTGATGCCAAGTGTGTGAGTGAACAACACGCCTCTGTAGGATTGATACCTGGCATAGGTGTGAAACTCTGCTGTGTCAAACTCAGCACTGGGGAGCACCACCTGACCTCATTCATACCCAGTGAGGTACACTGGTCTCAGGGCCAAGATTCCTCGAGGGGGCAGAAATTCAGGGGTAACTTTTGCCTCCTCCCCAACCCTCTCCCAATGAGTCTGCTCCTCTCAGACCCAGCTTGCCCTGGTCTGGACCACCAGCTCTTCTCACCAGGATCTTGTGGTGGGAGACAGCTCCCTGCTCTCACTGTCTCCAGCCTCCACCCTTGTTCCCAGCCCAGCTCCCACTGTGGCACTAAGTCCACATTCTCTTTGGCCCATCTCTGGCCAGCCACACTGAGGCTCAGTCCTGCTCACACTCCAGTGCCCACCCGCTCAGATTTCAGGTCTGACAGCCAGTCAGACCCCACTTCCACCAAGAGGCATTGGTGATCCAACCACCTTCAGATCCAATGTCCCTGCCCCCATAGCTTGGTGTGGTATAAGTTCTCCTGGGGCAGAGTCCAGCCCCCTCCGCTGCCATCCCTCTCCAAGGCAACTCCTGTGCTCAGCTTGCCTCCCCACTGGCCCCCACCCCCAGCTTCCCTAGCTGCTCAGAAGAGAGGAAGTGCCTGGAGAGAGACGAAGGTAAGATTCCTGTTGGAAAGGTAGGAACTGGCTTGGGGAAATTCCAGTTCTGAGGGTTTGGAGATTGCTTTGGAGGGGGTGGAGAGGGGCAAGGGACTTGGACACTACTCCCAAAAGAAAAGAATCAATCAAGCATAGTAAATTCACCTTTGGGGTCTGAGCCAGGAGGGTACAACTGGGAAGGGCAAAGGGGAAGGAATAACCTGACTGGAACCTGGTTTCTCTCTCTCTCCATCTGTGAAGAGGAAAGGCTGTCTCATACCCACACATAGCCCCCTCTGATCCTATACCTCACAGAGACACAGACTGACCCAGACACCCATTAATCCAACACATACTTACTGAGCACTTACTTTATGCGAGGCACTGTTGGACACAGGAGTAAATAAAACAAAGTCCTTATTATAATGGCATAATTCCAGTGGGGGAAATGTATATTGTGTCACATGGTGATAAGTAAAATGGAGAAAAATAAATCTGGGTTGGGGGGAATAGAAAGGGAAGGGTGTCATTAGTTACCTATTGCTGTGCAACAAATTACACTCAAACTTAGCAGCCTGAAAAAACATCTATGTTTTCACAATTCTGTGGATAGGGAATTCGAGAGTGGCTTAGCTGAGTGGTGCTGCCTTTCATGAGGTTGTAGTAAAAATGTTGGCTAGGGATGCAGTCATCTGAAGATTTGACTGGGACTGGAAGATCCACTTCACTCACATGGCCGTTGGCAGGAGGCTGTTCTCCCTAGGTGGGCCTCTCCATGGGAGAGGACCTCATACCAGAGTGTCCTCCCAACATGGCAGTTGGTTTCCCCCAGAGAGAGTGACTAAAGAGGGAAGAGTGCTTTTTATGGCCTAGTTTTAGAAGTCATACACTGTCACTTCTGCCATATATTAGTTGTTAAAAGTACATAACTAAGTCCAGCCTGCATTCAAGGGGAAGGGAATTAGGCTTCACTTCTTTTTTTAAAAAATAAATTTATTTATTTATTTATTTTTGGCTGAGTTGTGTCTTCGTTGCTGTGGTGAGCAGGGGCTACTCTACCTGGCAGTGCGTGGGCTTCTCATTGTGGTGGCTTCTCTTGTTGCGGACCACCGGCTCTAGGCGCATGGTCTTCAGTAGTTGTGGTTCGCGGGCTCTACAGCACAGGCTCAGTAGTCGTGGCACATGGGCTTAGTTGCTCTGCGGCATGTGGGATCTTCCCAGACCAGGGCTCGAACCCGTGTCCCCTGCATTGGCAGGCAGATTCTTAACCAGTGTGCCACCAGGGAAGTCCCTAGGCTTCACTTCTTAAAGGGAAGAGTATCAAAAATTATATGGAGGTATTTCATTTTATTTATTTATTTATTTGGTTGTGCTGGGTCTTAGTTGCAGCAGGTGGGCTCCTTAGTTGTGGCATGCGAACTCTTAGTTGCAGCATGCATGTGGGATCTAGTTCCCTGACCAGGGATTGAACCTGGGCCCCCTGCATTGGGAGCTTGGAGTCTTAACCACTGCACCACCAGGGATGTCCCCTGTAGGTATTTTAAAACCAACACAGAAGGGCTGATATTACCCAAATGTTAAGGGAAGGACTCGCTGAGCAGAAACTGAAGGAGGGGAGGAAGAGCCATGCAGTCAGGAGAACAGCAGGTGCAAATATCCTGAGGTGGAAGTGTGATGTGTCAGAAGAAAAGCAAGGAGGCCCCTCAGCTAGAACACAGTGGCCAAGGTGAACGGTTGGATGTTTGGTCAGAGGTAACATGGACCTTGGAGCAGGTTCTTGGAGGCAGTGAAAGGACTGAATGAGATGGGAAGCATTGGAAATGTCTGAGCAAAGAGTGAAAGTCTGACTCTGGCTGTTGTGTGGAGAACCCTCCACAAGGGATGCAAGCATGAGGCTCAATTAGGACTTTGCAGTAATCCAGGCAAGAGATGATGCTGGCTTGGACCAGGGTGATAGCAGTGGAGGTGGCAAGAAGTGGTTAGATTCTGAATATGTTTTGAAGATAAACCTGACAGGATCTGTTGATGTCTTGAATGTAGAATGTGACAGAATGGGAGGTATCCAAGATGACTCCAAGGTTTTTTGGCCTAGGCATCTGGGTAAATGGAGGTACCCTTAATTGAGGCAGTAAAGACTACAGGAGGTGCAGGATTGGGAGAGAAATCAGTTCGCATTGAACACTTGAGCTCAGAGGAGGTTTAGACTGAGACAAAAAATTAGGCATAAGATACATAGATGGTCCTCAAGATCCAACCATGTTGTTGCAAATGGCAGGGTTTCCTTCTTTTTCATGGCTGAATAATATTCCATTGTAGATATATACCACATTTTCTTATTCATTCATCCTTGAGGGCATTATGCTAAGTGAAATAATCAGATAAAGACAAATGCTATATGTTCTCACTTATATGTGGGATCTAAAAAGAAACAAACAAAAAAACTCAAGTCACAGAAACAGAACAGATTGGTGGTTGCCAGAGGCCAGGGGTGAGGCAGGGCCAGGGGGAAAATGGGTGAAGGTGGTCAAAAGGTAAACTTCCAGTTTTAAGATAAATAAGTCTTGGGGATGTAATGTACAGCATAATGACTATAGTCAATAATACTATATTGTATATCTGAAAGTTGCTAAGAGAGCAGGTCTTGAAAGTGCTCATCACAGGAAAAAAAAGTTTTGCAACCATGTGAGGTGATGGATGTTAACTAAACTTGTGGTGATCATTTCACAATATAGACATATATCAAATCATTATGTTGTATACCTTAAACTAATAAAACCTTACATGTCAATTGTATCTCAGTAAAACTAGTAAATAGACATATAGATGGTATTTATTTATTTATGGCCACACCGTGGGGCTTGTGGGATCATAGTTCCCCGGCCAGGGATTGAACCTGGGCCCCAGCAGTGGAAGCGTCCAGTCCTAACCACTGGACCTCCAGGGAATTCCCTAGATGGTATTTAAAATCATGAAATGGTTGAGATTACCTCAGAGCAGTGTAAACCTGGGAAGTGAGAGGTTGAGGAAATGAGCCAGATCTAGCAAAGGAGGCAATGAAGGAAGAGAGTAGTGTCCTGTAAGCCAAAGGAGTCTTTTAAGAGTAACTGTGTCAATTGAAAGTGAGAAGAAATAACCACTGGACTTAGCAACAGAGATGGGGAGGAGCCTGGGAGCCTAGTCCTATGTGAAAGGTAGGGATAACAAAGGGAGCTGGGGCATCCCTAATAGATGTGGGCTCTGAGCCTAGAGGCAAAGCTGGGTTACAGGGTGGGAGAAATCCTGAGGCTTGGCTTTGCAACCTGTGATCAAATGGAGAGGCCCCAGACAGGACCTGTCATGGCCAACACTGTGGTGGTGGTAAGGTGTCAGGATGGCCACCTTGCCTGGGCCTCACATTCATTCTGAGCCACATATTTAGACTTTTGATGTTGCTTCCAGATGGTTATACATGTAGTCTTTTGTATTTTTACTCATTAGAATGTCGAATTTTTAGAATGTACATTTTTTTATAATCATGTTCCTTCCATTTTTTAATTTTTTTTATTAAAAAAAAAATTTTTTTTTTTTTAATGTGGGATCTTCCCGGACCAGGGCTCGAACCCATGTCCCCTGCATTAGCAGGTGGATTCTTTTTTTTTTTTTTTTAAAGAATTTTCTTTTTATTTATTTATTTATTTATTTGTTTATTATTTTTGTCTGTATTGGGCCTTCGGTTCGTGCGAGGGCTTTCTCCAGTTGCGGCAAGCGGGGGCCACTCTTCATCGCGGTGCGGGGACCGCTCTTCATCGCGGTGCGCGGGCCTTTCTCTATCGCGGCCCCTCCCGTTGCGGGGCACAGGCTCCAGACGCGCAGGCTCAGCAATTGTGGCTCACGGGCCCAGTTGCTCCGTGGCATGTGGGATCCTCCCAGACCAGGGCTCGAACCCGTGTCCCCTGCATTAGCAGGCAGATTCTCAACCACTGCGCCACCAGGGAAGCCCAGCAGGTGGATTCTTAACCACTGCGCCACCAGGGAAGCCCCTTCCATTTTTAATATACCAGAATCCTAAGAAGTGAGAGGCCTGGGCCTTGCTCATCCTCAGAACAGCGCCCAGGAGGAGGGTGAGGCAAGTGCAGGACCCTTGGGAGTGTGTACTTCAGGCACCTCTCTGGCCTCATCCTAGTCCCAGCCCCCCACTACCTTAGACACCACCAGATAGTGAGCCTGCTCCCCAGCCCCGGGAGCCTCCACAGAAGTGGGGGGTCCTGGAAAAGGCAGACTGGAGAGGAAGAACTACTGCTCTGGGTGGATGTGGACATGATACCCTGGAAACCTAGAAAAAAGCAGATGGAGAATGACTATGCCTTTCAGCTCAAAAGTGGCTGCACACTGCCACCCCGTGGTCATCCAGGGCAGGAGTCCCAGGACTGTGCCCAGAACAGCACTGGCAGAGGCGAGACCAAGAGCAGGACACACACCGCCTCACCCAGCCCTGAATTTCTTAAATTGTGGCATTCAAACCTGGTGGAGAGAATCTTATTAACCATGCTGATCTCAAGGCCTCAACCCAGAACTGATCTCTGGGTACTGGGCGCAATAATCTGTAGAGTCAACGAGCCTGCTAGGTGATTCCTGGGAACACTAAAGTATATAGTAAAAAGCTGCTGTCATAAACGGAATCACACAGCAAGGGAGAGGCCTTCCTGAGGCCCCCAGGAGTTAGAGGTTCTCCTGCTGCTCAGACACGAAAAGAAATGAAACTGTTCGACAGGTCTTTATTGACAGACACAGATAGATGGACAGAGAATGCAGCAAAGGCAGCGTCTGGAAGCTGTGAAAAGTGTCTGTGTGTGTGCGTGCAGAAAAGGCTTTCTCTAGGCCAGCGGCAACCCCATGGACCTGGGCCCACCTGTCTAGGTCCTCACCCCAGCAGTGGGCCCTCAGCTGAGGCCGGCCTCCCCATTATACCCTGGAGGGAGGTATGACCTCAGCATGTGCCACAGTCTTCTGGTTCTCCAGCTAACTTGGTTGCGAGGGTGGGGACAGGCCATGAGGGTACTTGCATAGCAGGGGAACAGAATGGGGTAAGGCATATGGTGAGGACAAGGAGATGAAGGGGGAGGGCATCACAGCTGCAGGTGAAGGGAGCCTCCACAGGCAGCTCCTCTTCTCCCTCATCCCCCCCAATGGCTGCTGGGTTGAAGGGTCAGACCCAGGCAGTTTGTAATAGCCACCCCCATCCTTAACTCCAGAGCCCTGACTAGGGGCAGAGAAGCTCTGGAAAGGCCTGAGTTCGTGAGTCGAGCTTGTGGGACATGTGTTCGAACATGACTGGCCCCTTTGGTATATACGTGGGGCTCCCTCTCTGCATGGGTGTGAATGCGTAATGCTGCCGTACACACAGGATTCAGTATCTGAATGTGTGTCCCATGTGTTCCCATGACTATGTTTAGTTGTGTGCATGTGTGTCCCTGCTCATACACCAGGAACTCAGTATCTGCATGTTGTGAGTATGTCCATGTCTTTTCACGTGGGCTCCAGCAGGTGGATGTGTGCAGGCCTGCCCGCTCCTGTCCATCCACAGGTCCTCCTTCAGGCCTGGCTGGTCAGGCATCCTGGCCAAAGAGGTAGGTGGTGAGTTCAAGCCGGAGGCCCCGGGCATAGGCTTGAAGAGTATAGAAGAGGGTGAGGAAGTCCTGGGTGCTGAAGATTGTGTCAGCCAGCGCGAAGGCCAGGGTAGATGGGATGACACCCCGGCCGTACTCCACCATCCATGTGTTTGGCCCCCACTCCACAGCCGTTGCCTCACCAGGCCCGTGCACCACTGTCTCCCCTGGGGGGACAGAGAGCACCCACATGAAGAGCCTGGCCCTGCCCTCCCATTGCCACCACCTCCCTGGCCTGCGGGCTGTCTAGGGGTAGGGAATGGAGAGGGAGCTTCAGGAAAGAAAAAGCCTTACCTCACTGGCCTGGCTGCCCATCTGCAAGGGTAAGAGGCTAAGGTGGCCACTCTTAAAACTTTCCTCTGTGGCATCACCTGGCTCATGTCCTCTCTTGGGGGAAGCCTCACCTGGCCCTGCACCATTGTTTGGGAGTCATGGAAGTCTGCATTCCCAAGCCTCACTCATGACAAGCAGAAGTTTAGCTAAACTTGGGCTGGGCCTGTTAGATAGAGAGAGGTGAATATAAGACTTGCTAGGCTTTCTGAGAAATGTAGCTGTTCAGTTACAGTGCCTGCCATGCTTGTAACATTCAACCTCAAACTTACTTAGAAATCCAAATGTTTCATTATACACAAGAGGGAAGACAACTATCTGCCTTGTCTTTGGGGGCATGAGAGCATTTCTGATTACCCAACTGTCTTCCCAACAACTGCTCGAATACTGGATGATTAAAATCAGACGTGGTTAACAGGAAGCTGTTATGTTTTGTTTCCATTTGACAGAGGAAGGCAACGGAGACCCTGAACCCTGCCTCAAGCAACCACCTGTGGCTTAACTAGAAGGCAAAGAAACTAGGAGGAGGGCCCCTCAACGCACCCCTTTTCCATGCCATGCCTCCTTCCCCCAACTATAGGCACCCAAGAATGAAGAGACCCACCTCTCTAACAGAGCCACCTTACCCACCTGGGTAGAAGACCTCACTTTTGGTAGTGCCCTCTCTCCACTGGTGGAAGGTGCCAGAGATGATGGTATCCGAGATCTCAGCCCAATAGCGCCCTGAGGGACAATCAAACGGACACTGAATATCAGGGTATCCGCACCACTCGATGGCCTGGCCGAACATCAGGAAGGAGGGCATGGGCCCTTGTACAGCCCCAGCCTCCCAGTCCGGCCCGCCG
The DNA here is from genome assembly GCF_949987535.1 of Balaenoptera acutorostrata. Classification (NCBI taxonomy): domain Eukaryota; kingdom Metazoa; phylum Chordata; class Mammalia; order Artiodactyla; family Balaenopteridae; genus Balaenoptera; species Balaenoptera acutorostrata. The sequence goes on along the minus strand of NC_080069.1, from coordinate 43,045,974 downwards.
CCAGCACTGACCCGAGTGGCCGCTAGAGCCCAGGGCGGTGCCGAAGAGCAGCACGTACTCGGACAGGGAGGCGTGCAGAAGGCACATGGCGCCCATCCAACCTCCCGCGTTCACAAACACCCACTGCAGCTCCTCGTCGGGCAGCACGTGGCCTGGGTGCAGGCGCCGCAGCTCCACGATCAGCCGAGAGAAGGCCAGCTCGTGGTCCAGCCCTGGCGGGGGCAGAGGAACAACCAAGTCAGGGCCAGCATCGGTCACGAACTGGGGAACGGTGCCCCCAGAACCTCCAGCTACGCCCGGCCCTCCCCAGCCCCCTGCCTTCCACCCGCCCGCTCACCCGCCGCCTCACCGGCGTATTGCCGAGCCAGCTGCGCGATCTCTTCATGCTGGAAGACGAAGCTCTGAGTGCCCAGCCAGAGCCAGACCACCTGGGCCAACACAGCGGCGACCGCCAGGAGCAGGGCGGCCCACGCCCACCGCCGGCCCACGGCCCACTGCATCGCAGCGGGCGGACTGGCCCAGCGCAGCGCAGAGAGAGCTGGAGCCTGAGGCTGTAACCCTCACTGCCTCCGTGTCTCTGGCGCGCCGTCCACGACCCGTTCCCCCGCCACCGCCGTGGTACGGCTCGCCCTGGCCAATCGGAACTGCCAGGGCACCGGGGCACCGCCTCTCGGGTCGAACCATTATCTCTCGGGGAGCGGGGAGCCGGGTGCGCCGAAGGGCGGGGCGGCGCTGCGCGCGTCAGGCAAGGGGGCGGGGCCAAGCCCTCCTAGCTGCAGGCGTTGGGGTTTGTCTCTAGGCACGCTCTCGCCTAGCGCGGTTCTACTTGGGGTTGCGGGGATGGCGGTGAGACCCAGAATGGACTGGCCCGCCTGGGCTCACTGACTGGTGAAGCAGGCGAGCCCAGAAGCGGAGCCTTCCGGACTTGTGATGGTTAAGGCCCGCCTTTGCTAGCACAGAAGGTGGGAAGGAGGCTCTTCTACTTGGGAACGTTATGGACGGCTTTTGGAGGCGGTGACACCTGAGCAGTGTCTTTAAGAGCGATGGGAAGGGCATTCCAGTGAGCCAGTGAGACCTACTCCAAGAGCAAAGGCACCGAGGAGAGACACAGCGTCGGGTCTTCTGGGGGCCAACAATTCATTCTTTATTCTGAAGTACAAAATATGAGAGGAGGGCCTTGTAAGCCAACTGAAGGTTATCGGTGGCGGCGGGGATCGGGGGGAATGAAAAAGGAAGAGAAGCAGAAAAGAAACAAGAAAAAAGAGGCAGCATAGTGCAGTGATAAGAAAGACACTCTGGACAGGACTGACTGTGTTAAAAGCCTGGCTCCTGCCACCTACTGGTTGTGTGATCTTGGGCAAGTTACTTAAACTCTTTGTGACTCAGTTTTCTCATCTGTAAAATGGGATGAATAAAAGTACATACCTTCATTGTAATGAAGACTAAATGAGTTAATATTTACAAAGCAATTAGTGTCTGGCATGTGGTGTCATATGTGTTAGTTATATCAATAAAACATAAAGCAGAAGAGAACTGGAAGAGTGTAGTCTCACACATGAGAGTGATGGAATGGTCAACACAGTCAAATATAATTGAGTGGTCCTATGAAATGACTGGAAATGGTCATTGGGTTTCTCAGTATGGGCATGTAGCAGAGATTATGCTATACATTCACAAATCCATTCCTTTTGCTCTTGGGCAGCCAGTCTACTTTGTAGTTAGGTGAGGCCATGTGATTGTGTTCTGGCCAATGAAGTAAAGGCAGAAATGACATATGCCATTTCCAGGTCTGGCTCCTAAAATCTTTTGTGAAATTCTTGACACTTTCTTTCTTGTCTTATCTAATATAGTTACATACAATTAAGTAGTGGAGAATTCCGAATGCTGCATGGGACAGAGCTCTCCCTCTCTCCCACAATGGACTATGGTACTAAGCCACTGAGTTTGGAGGTTGTTTGTTACAGCAGCTAAGATTATTTACCCTGACTACTACAGGGCAAAAGACATGTTATAGTGTACTGTGCAGGTAAGAGTAGAGGCTGGGAAGATGAACTAATTTTTGAGAAATTTGACCAAGAAGGGAATGATAAAAAAAGGGATTATTTAGAGGAAAATGCAGGATTGAGGGAACATGTTTTTGTATTGGCTCTGGCTTCTGTGACACTCCTGAGTTGACCATTTTTTAAGAACCCTGCGTAGCAGGGACTAGCAAATCTGGTCTCTGCCCCCTTGTTTCAGACAGAGTCCTCTGGGACTGTCTAGGTCTGCAGCTCCCCTACCTGGTCTTTCAGAAATCTTCTCCAGCTCACGCTGTTTTATTTTTGTTTTATTTATTTATTTTGTACTGTTTTGTATTTTTCTTTTTTTAAAATATCTTTATTAGAGTATAATTGCTTTACAATGTTGTGTTAGTTTCTGTTGCACAACAAAGTGAATCAGCTATAAGTATACATATATCCCCATATCCCCTCTCTCTTGAGCCTCCCTCCCATCCTCCCTATCCCACCCTTCTAGGTCGTCACAAAACATTGAGCTGATCTCCCTGTGCTATGCAGCAGCTTCCCACTAGCCATCCATTTTACATTTGGTAGTGTATATATGTCCATGCCACTTTCTCACTTCTTCCCAGCTTCCCCGTCCCGCCCTGTGTCCTCAAGTCCGTTCTCTACATCTGTGTCTTTATTCTTGTCCTGCCTCTAGACTCTTCAGAACCCTTTTTTTTTTTTTTTTAGATTCCATATATATGTGTTAGCATACGGTATTTGTTTTTCTCTTTCTGACTTACACTCTGTATGACAGACTCAAGGTCCATCCACCTCACTAAAAATAACTCAGTTTCGTTTCTTTTTATAGCTCAGTAATATTCCATTGTATATATGCGCCACATCTTCTTTATCCATTCATCTGTCAATGGACATTTAGATTGCTTCCATGTCCTGGCAATTGTAAATAGTGCGCTGCAATGAACATAGTGGTACATGTATCTTTTTGAATTATGGTTTTCTCAGGGTATATGCCCAGTAGTGGGATTGCTGGGTCATGTGGTAGTTCTATTTTTAGTTTTTTAAGGAACCTCCATCCTGTTCTCCATAGTGGCTGTATTAATTTACATTCCCACCAGCAGTGCAGGAGGGTTCCCTTTTCTCCACACCCTCTCCAGCGTTTATTGTTTGTAGATTTTTTGATGATGGCCGTTCTGACTGGTGTGAGGAGATACCTCATTGTGGTTTTGATTTGCATTTCTCTAATGATCAGTGATGTTGAGCATCTTTTCATGTGTTTGTTGGCAATCTATATGTCTTCCTTGGAGAAATGTCTATTTAGGTCTTCTGCCCATTTTTGGATTGGGTTGCTTGTTTTTTTGATATTGAGCTGCATGAGCTGCTTGTATATTTTGGAGATTAATCCTTTGTCAGTTGCTTTGTTTGCAAATACTTTCTCCCATTCTGAGGGTTGTCTTTTCGTCTTGTTTATGGTTTCCTTTGCTGTGCAAAAGCTTTTAAGTTTCATTAGGTCCCATTTGTTTATTTTTGATTTTATTTCCATTTCTCTAGGAGGTGGGTCAAAAAAGATCTTGCTGTGATTTATGTCAAAGAGTGTTCTGCCTATGTTTTCCTCTAAGAGTTTTATAGTGTCTGGCCTTACATTTAGGTCGTTAATCCATTCTGAGTTTATTTTTGTGTATGGTGTTAGGGAGTGTTCTAATTTCATTATTTTACGTGTAGCTGTCCAGTTTTCCCAGCTCCACTTATTGAAGAGGCTGTCTTTTCTCCATTGTATATTCTTGCCTCCTTTGTCAAAGATAAGGACACACCGTTTTAAAAAAGAGAAAGGCTAATTATTAGAGAAATGCAAATCAAAACCACAGTGAGGTATCACCTCACACCAGTCAGAACGGCCATCACCAAAAAATCTACAAACAATAAATGCTAGAGAGGGTGTGGAGAAAAGGGAACCCTCCTGCACTGTTGGTGGGAATGTAAATTGATAAAGCCACTATGGAGGACAGTATGGAGGTTCCTTAAAAAACTAAAAATAGAACTACCACATGACCCAGCAATCCCACTACTGGGCATATACCCTGAGAAAACCATAATTCAAAAAGATACATGTACCACTATGTTCATTGCAGCGCACTATTTACAATTGCCAGGACATGGAAGCAACCTAAATGTCCATCGACAGATGAATGGATAAAGAAGATGTGGTACATATATACAATGGAATATTACTCAGCCATAAAAAAAGAATGAAAGAATGCCATTTGCAGCAATATGGATGGACCTAGAGATTATCATACTAAGTGAAGTAAGTCAGACAGAAACCAGTAACCAAAGCACATAATGCTGGGACTTCCCTGGCGGTCCAGTGGTTAAGACTCCACACTTCCAATGCAGGGGGCGCAGGGTGGATCCCCGGTTGGGGGATTAGGATCCTGCATGCCGCACAGCGCGGCCAAAAAAGAAAAAAGAAAAAAAAAAAGTATTTACAAAAATAAATAAGCAAATAGTTTAAAAAAAAAAAAGCTGATAATGCTTCCTGGTTTTCTCCATCCTGAATTCCCCTCAGGGCGCCGTTGTGGGGGCAGCTGCAGTGGCTGATGCTGTAGCAAAATCTGTTGTTCACTGGAATAGCAAGGCAACATTCCCTTTCCACAAAAAGTGTATCTTTTATCCCCCTTCCCTCCCTATTACACGTGCAGCCAGTGGGACATGTAAAACTCTGGTTTCTCAGCTCCCTGCTCCCTGCCCTCTACCTAGTGGCCTCTTTAGATTCCAGTCTGAGGCCCCTGGGGCAGAGATAAGGTAAATGACCTATGACCCAGTTTTTACATCTGAGCTCAGCAAAACACCTGGCTTGTCCTGGCCTGGTCTGGGGGAAGGGGCCTCACTGCTACTGCCCAGCTCCTAGCTCACTAGGTTTCTATCTTAAGGCTCACTGAGGGAGTTTCCTGGTGGCCTAGTGGTTAGGATCCTGGGTTCTCACTGCTATGACACAGGTTCAGTCCCTGGTCGGGGAACCAAGATCCTGCACACAGCATGGCCAAAAAACAAACAAAAACTCACTGAAGTCTCAGAGGCATTTCAAAGCATCAGGAAGAGCTTGGAAACTTGGGTTCAAATCTCAGCTTGGCCACTTATCCTCTGGGTGATCTTGAGGCCTCAGTTCTCCACTGTGAAATGGGGAGGAGGTTCAGACAATATTTAGATGGTTCTATAAAGTGTCGGGGAGGAATTAATTTGAAGTTTATCCTAGTGTTAGCCAACTGGTTTGATCCAAGGAAAAGTTGGAGAAGGGACAGGGGTGTGCAAAGGAAACACCCCTGACCCCACCCAGATGGTGGTTGGAGCTACTGATAGTCCTGTCCTCCCCACATTTTCAGATTTCTTATAGCCCTCTTACCCTGACCACTTCTTGTGCTTTTTGTGTGTGTGCATATGAGAGAGAGAGAATATGATTACTTAGCCCTTTTTTCCCAAACCCGTTTCTGCTGCCTGGTGGGGCCAGGGCATGGTTACAGTGCGGTACCCACTCCTCCAGACAGTACCTGAGCCAAGGTTTAGCTGAAGCAGATCAAGCCCTACAGTCCCTCACCCCCACCCCCTTGCCTTTCCTCTGCCAGAGCCACCAAGCAGGTGAGTGAGGTGACTGTGGATCCAGGGTTATACCCTGACTTACCCTAGAATGTAAGCTCTGGGAGGGCTGAGACTATGCCTGACTCGTGCACACAGGGACATCCCTTTGCGCCATGTGGAGCCTAGGGGCCTGGCACGTGGTGGTAGATACTCAGTAGGTAAATATTTGCTGAATGAATGACCAGATGAATGACTTTAAGGCAGCAAATAACTCTTGTAAGCATCCTAGAGCCGAGGGATCTGTAGTAAGCAGCTTTCACGGAGGTTCTTCCGGGGTAGTTAGTGTCTTTGGCCCTAAAGTGGGATCATCAAAGTCGCCCCCTGTAGTTGTAGGCAGTCCTGAACTCCGCCCCCAGGTGGCCGGGCGGGCCCTCCGGCAGTCACGTGCTGGCGGTTGTCCAATCAGCGAGGGCGGGCCGGGGCCGGGCCGACTAGGAGGTGGGGGCGAGGTGAGCAGGCAGAAGTTCCCGAAGGTTTCTCCACCCGGTGGCCTCCTGTCGCGCAGCGGAGCGTGTCCTGAGCGGCGTCGGAGGCGGACGCCATGGCCACAACCTTCCGGGCGAGCGGTAACCGCAGGGCGGCCGGGACTCGCTAGGACGCGAAGCTGAGCCCTCCCCTTCCTTAGGAAGTTGTCGTCCCTGCTCGCAGGTCGGCGCGCCCACCCGTCCAGGCACGCGCGGCGAAAGGACACGCCGGTGTTGGGGCTGCAGGCTGATTGGCGCTGGGAACGCCCAAGCTCTGGCCCTTAGCTCCTGAGTAGGGTGGGGACAAGAGGGTGCATCCGAGCTTGGGCCTGCTGGTGGGTGAGACCCAGGGGAGAAAGGGGCGTAGGGCTTTGTGACTGATCTTGACGGTCTGCCCCCAGAGCATCAGCATATCCGCTACAACCCGCTACAAGATGAGTGGGTGCTGGTGTCAGCGCACCGCATGAAGCGGCCCTGGCAGGGGCAGGTAGAACCCCCGCTTCTGACGCCAGTACCCCGCCATGACCCCCACAACCCTCTGTGTCCGGGGGCCACACGGGCCAATGGAGAGGTAGGTCTTTAGATCCTTCCTCTGCAGGCTGGGCCCGGGGGAAGTAGTTCCCCATCCACTGCCCTTAGAGCTTCTCTTCGCCCTACCGGGGAGTGGACCCTAGCCCCGCACCCCACAGGGGAGTGGACCTCTGGGTCATATCCCACCAAGTCTTTTTGACCTCAGAGTGGACTTCTTCCCGCCTTGTAACCTTGAAGCCCATCAGATGACTGGTGGTATGGGCCAGCAAATGCTTCTAGCCCATACTTCTCTGTAGGTGAATCCCCACTATGAAGGCACCTTCCTGTTTGACAATGACTTCCCAGCTCTGCAGCCTGATGCCCCTAGTCCAGGTAACTTGGATCTAGCTGCTGTTGGGGAGAAAAGAGGCTGGACCTTGTTGGGAGACTTCTGTTGCAGAGAGTGATACCCCTTTATCTTAGGGCCCAGTGATCACCCCCTTTTCCAAGCAGAGGCTGCTCGAGGAGTTTGGTAACTATGAATTTCCACTCTTACACCCTTCAGCCCGGGGCCTGGACTGAGCACTGGGGTTGGGCCCTGCCCCCAGCACAATGAGCCCTATATCTCTGTCATTTCTCCCTCCTTCACCACCTAGTAAGGTTATGTGCTTCCACCCCTGGTCGGATGTGACACTGCCACTCATGTCAGTCCCCGAGATCCGAGCTGTCATTGATGCATGGGCCTCAGTCACAGAGGAGCTGGGTGCCCAGTACCCTTGGGTGCAGGTCTGTGAGGTCGTCTTCTCCCCTAGATGGGCAGGGAGGGGGTGGTGCAGTTTGGTTTTGGGAAGTGGCATTTTTATTTCCACAGGTTGTGGTTCGGAGGGGTTGACTTGCTGTCCTTTTGGCTATAAAGCTCCCTACCCCTACTTCATAGATCTTTGAAAACAAAGGAGCCATGATGGGCTGTTCCAACCCCCATCCCCACTGCCAGGTATGTGTGTCAGGGGCTTCAGTGGATATCTGGGCTGAGTCCAAGACAGTGTGGGGTGGGGAACTGGAGTAAGGGAAAACAGAGGAAGTATGCTAGTGATGTGGAGGCTTGGAGGTGAAGGATCTGTCTGCTCTTCTCCTCCCCCTTGACAGGTGTGGGCCAGCAGTTTCCTGCCAGATGTTGCCCAGCGTGAGGAGCGATCTCAGCGGGCCTATCAGAGTCAGCATGGAGAGCCCCTGCTAATGGAGTACGGCCGCCAAGAGTTGCTCAGGAAGGTGGGAGAAAGCTGGATCTTGTGTCCCCAAGAAGCCCGTAACCTCACCCCAAAAAGGAGAGGTGTGTGAAGGAGGAGGGTAGAAGGGAAGTAGCAGAGAGACTTGCTAGGAGGACATAGCAATAAGCTAAAGGAAAGGTGATGATGGCTTAGACTAGGGTGGTAGTGATGGAGTGGTGAGAAACCATCGGTTTCTGGGTACATTTTTTCTTCTCCTTCCCTTGCCTATTTGCCGACCCCCCCTCACACCCACCTTGATGACCTCATCTCCATTTGGTCGGCCTAGGACCGTCTGGTCCTAACCAGTGAGCATTGGTTAGTGCTGGTCCCCTTCTGGGCAGTGTGGCCCTTCCAGACACTACTGCTGCCCCGTCGGCATGTGCGGCGGCTGCCTGAGCTGACCCCGGCTGAGCGTGACGGTGAGTCTCCCAGATGGGACCCTGGGGCCAGGCTTTGGATGGGGATGGTTCTGGTGGGGCCAGCATCTGGGCCCCAGACTGAGAGTCAGGCTCTGATTCCAGATCTAGCCTCCATCATGAAGAAGCTCTTGACCAAGTATGACAACCTATTTGAGACATCCTTTCCCTACTCCATGGGCTGGCATGGTGAGGCTTTTTGAGTACCCATATCTATCCCCAACACCATTTCTGGGCTCTTGGGTCCCAGCTTAGTGGACTGCAACTCCCAGCAGGCCTTGGAACACTTGCTGGGGAAGTGTTCAGAGCAGGGATGCTGGCACTGAGGGTGGAGAAGCGAACGTGGTGAAACTATGTCTCCCAGTGGGCTTTCCAATGCCTTGTCTCCTCTCTGGCAGGGAATGCTGGAAGATGTAGTTTTCAGGTATCTGCTATGGTCTGGGGGTAAGAGCTAGGCTGAAGAACTAAGAACGGACCCTTCCCAACTATCTCTGCCTTCTTCCCGCCAGGGGCTCCCATGGGATCGGAGGCTGGCGCCAATTGGGACCACTGGCAGCTACATGCTCATTATTATCCTCCACTCCTGCGTTCTGCCACAGTCCGGAAATTCATGGTTGGCTATGAAATGCTTGCCCAGGCCCAGAGGGACCTCACCCCTGAGCAGGTCTGGACTTGGAGCACCCTGGGTCCTCGGGTCCCCTTTTCTCTCCTATTTCCTCAAGGGATCCCAACAATCTTGACCCTGAGAAGCCCCACGACCTGGGTATTCCTAGGGACTCAGGAGCTGACTCCTTCATCCTCTGGCTATTCCAGTGGTCGTTCTCACCAGCCTCCCCACCCCACACGCTCTCCCCCAGTGTCTAGTGTCTCCTAGCACTCACCATTCTGGGCAGCCCTTACCCTCTCTGATTATCCCCTTTCCCCCTCCCAGGCTGCAGAGAGACTAAGGGCACTTCCTGAGGTTCATTACCGCCTGGGGCAGAAGGACGGAGACAGCAGCCATCGCCTGACCACACTGACCACAGGGCCTTCTGCCTGAGGGAACTAGGGCCTAGGGTTTGGGCAGATGTGGGATCAATAAAACTGTGCTTCTCAAACTTTAATCACATATTCTAACACCAGAGGAGTGTGAACTCTGATCCTTGGGGGTCTGGGGTTAAAGGCCGAAGGCGTAGCTCCAGCCACAACTTTTCTTTGCCAACAGATGTGCAAAAACTTAGGGCACAACCTCCCCACCTCTTTGCCCCAAATCTCTGAACAAAATTAATACTCAGTGTCATGTCTGGCTTTTACTCCTAGAGTAACAAAGGCATCCCAGTTTAAAATGGTTTTAGAATCCTTTGTTCTTGTCTTTGGCTGAGGCTTTGGGAAGGCCAGAGCCCCCTTTACTACCATCCCTAGGGTGTCAGCTCACCAAGCCTGGGACTGAAGGTTTGGTCGGAGTGGGTGAACAGGATCCTTGTCCCATTGGTCAGTGGCCAGACCCTGGGCTCCTGGCCAGAACCCTGGCTTTGTGAGTGGCTGCAGCTTGGCTCTGCTCCAGCCCACAGAGGCTGAAGGGGTGGGTAGGGAACGTGTACGTGGCTTTGTGTCCTTGGCCTTTCCAGACTCCCACGTGCAGCGTGTATGCACAGGCTCTGTACACCTCTGTTGCCCCTGTGCCCCGATCATTGCACAGGGCAGAAGACAGCTCTGGCAGGGAAGGGGATGCCAGAGTTAGGAGCCTCAGGGCCATGGTAGGAGGGGATGGTTTTTGGAGTGACTCTGGGTCTACCCCCTCCCCTCTGGAGCTGTTTCCCTGGCAAGACTGTAACTGTGGGAATAACAAGTCATACAACCCAGGAGACATGATGCCACCTAGGGTCCTCCAAACTTTTAGGTGAGGACAGGAGCTTGTGAGTAATGCGGGAATGGCCAGAACACTTTTTGTCTCCATTCTTCTCAAGGGAATTGAGTCTCTGGGAGGGGAAATCACACAAGGCTGGACAGTGATGATCTGACCCAGGAGAACCTTGGCAGCCTGCCTTCCGGTCCAGGATTCTTTCTTCCTAGAGACCCTGGAGGGGAAGGGTCAACTTGGAGTGTTACCCTGGTTTGGAAGAAGCTCAGACAAATGTGGTACATATTTCCCTTGAGCCCCCATTGGCTGGGGAGTGGAACCCTGGATGGGTGACATACATAGCTACACACACACCACACACACACACCTGATCCTACACCTTTTATTTGCCTGCATTTTGGAATCATCTAGGGAGTTTTAAACAGTACTGATTTAATTGGAGTGTGGCTTGACAGTTTCAAAACCACAGTGTCCAGCGACGTTTGAGACCCACTGCCTTACAACCAGTCCACCTCCTTCCTTATCTGGAGTCAGGGGCACCTTCAGCTTCTCTGGTCACCTGCCCAGTAGCTCCTAAGCCACTGAACTTGAGGCTTTGTTTGAGGACAGCTGGGGGGTGGACGGGGAGGGGCCTGAGAGCTCTGGTCCTGCTGTCCCAGGAGGAGAGGCTTTCAGGCCCGGACCCAGGAACCCGGCTCCAAACTCGGTCTCCGGCAGCCTCCTCAGTCCCGGACGGGACAGGAAGTGTCCGGCAGAGGTGGGTGTGGAGGTGATTGGCAGTTGGAGGCTCCAATAGGTCGAGCCCCCCTATTTCACCCCTCTCCTTCCATTGGTGCCTGGGCGGAGCCGCCCCACGGCGGGGCCCCAGGGCGGGAGGGAGTAGAGGCCGGGGCAGAGGGCGAGGGCGGAGGGCGCTGGCGGCGGCGGCCGCAGAAGGTGAGGCCTTATGGGGCCGCGGGTGAACTCGAGGGAGCCTTGCCAGGAGAGGGCGGGGCCTGGGGGTGTGGGATTTGAAGGGCCCGGAGTGACTGACGGACTGTCAGTGCGTGTGTGTGTGTGTGTGTGTGTGTGTGTGAGAGAGAGAGACTGCAAGGCTGTGTGTGACGCTGTCAGTGTGCGAAACTTCGCAAGTGTTGCTTGGTGAGACTGTCAGCTAGTGTGATTGCGGGTGTCGCTGTGCTGTGGCTGAGTCTGCATGTGGCTGTGTGTGTGTGTGTCAGTGTGCAGTTTGGGGGCAGAGACCGGGTCGTGCGTTTGTGTGTGTGTGAGAGGGCCTGTGACCACATCAGGGAATGTGTTTTGGGAAGGTTTCTGCGGAGTTTGAGACTGTGTCTGCCAGTGTGAGAGTGGATGGCTGGGTTTGTGTGTGCCAGTGTGTGACTTCAGCACGGCAGAGGAAGAATGAGACTTGCACTCGGCGTGTGTCCTGTGTCCTAACTGTTAGACTGTGGAGGAGTGGAGCTGGGTTTGCATTTTGGGGACCCACTTCAGTAGCCAATGGGACTGACCTCTCTACTTAGTGGCCAGGGTAAGCAGACCATCCCCAGCACACTTGGCTCTCCCTCCTTCTTTTAGTGCTTGAGAATCCTTGTCACTGGTCCACTGCTTCTTATTTTCTGTCTCCCTGTCTGACTCAGTTTCCTTATATTTCTTTTTCTCTCTCTACTACTGTCTTCCTAGAGCTAGTGCTCTCTGTGTCTTCACACTTTCGTCTCCCCAGGTATCTCTGTGTATCTGCTTTTTAGTCCTGCCTCTCATGTTCTCTGCATCTCTGTCTCTCTCTGTGCCCCTGTGCCTGACTCCCCTGTTCACCTTTGTCTCTTTGGCTACCTGGGGGCCTGAAATGGTGATGAGATGGGGGATCTGCCGTGCTAAGAGCTCCCTGGAAGAGAGGGCTTACACTGTGATGAGGAGTTGCTTTTAGAGAGTGCTGTGACCCCCCATCCCAGGGGCGGAGTGCTAAGTGTGTGTGTGTGGCTGTGCAAGGAAGAGGGAGATGTGTGTCTGTGTGTGTGTCTGGGTATGTGTAAATGTTTAAGTGTCTGAGTCTGAGTGAGGATGTCTGAGTGTATCGGTGTAACTGTGAGTGGCTGTGTCTGAGAGTGTGTGTCTGAGGGTAAGTGTGGGTCTTGTGTATCTGGCACCAAGGGACCAAAGGCATTTCCTGGTGCTGGGGCCTGAAGAGTAGAGGGGGAGGTGAGAAATGCCTGGAACGTCCAGGGGAGGGGGAAACTGGACTCTTTGGCTTTTCTTTATATCCCCCAACATGGGGCCCTCTTCCCCTTAAAACACAGACAGCTGTGCCTTGCTGGGGAGTGAAAAGAGTGGGAGCACGACTATGTGTCTGCTTTTTGATTTGACTGTGTCCACGTGTGTTCAAGGGAGTGTCTTTGTTGACTGTGCCTGGGGAGTCCACGCGTGAATGTGCCTGTGTTCTGCTGTGTGAAAACACAGGAACCTCTTGCTGACAGAGACACAGCAGCTCTCCTTTCCCTCTTGCTGTGCCTGGCTGTGCCTGGCTGTGCCTGTGGCTTCCTTTCCAGACTAGGGGGAGGCCTCTTCCCTTCCCAGGGCCTTGGGTGGAAGGGGGTGGGAGAGTAGGAGGGAGGAGAAAGGAGAGAGGAGGGGGCCTGGCTAGGGATGGCTGAGCTCCATGGCCCAGAGGGGCGGGGGCAGGGAAGGGGAAGGAGGGGACGATTCTGGGGTCCCAGAACTGAGTAGAGCGGAGACGGGTGCTGTAGCTGGCGGGAGGAAGTCCTGGAGGCCATGGACACTCAACCACTGGAATCATCGAGGTAGGGCGGGGCTGAGCACGGTAAATGCGGCCGGGGGGCCGGGGTGAGCCACTAGACACACTTGGACAGACACACAGACACGCGGAGGTCCCTGCTCAGCTCTACCTGGGAGGGATTTGGGCTCTCCCTCTTCTGGAGCCCTTGCCCAGGGCCCTTTCCCCATCCGCCCCTTCTCCTGCCCCCATTCCCTCTTCCCCACTGCCTTCCTCATCCTGCTTTCTCCCATCCAGGATTCCCTCTCTCCTAGCACCTCTGTCCCCCATACACACATGGTTGGTTACCTTTTTGGCCTTTCTGAGACCCTGCTGCCCCAGCCCAGCCCTCACCTTGTTGAGCTCTCACCGCCTCCCAGTCCTGATCTCTGAGCATCTCTTTGTCCTGTGGCCCCAACCCCAGCCTCCTGTTCCTGCAGGCTCCCAGCTTCTCTCAGCCTCCTCTCCCGTCCCGCCACCCTGTCTCCATCTTCTGGCTCCTCGCCCGCCCCCAGCCTCTGGCAGCAGTCAGGGCATCTGGATCTGCTTAACTCCGCAGCCTCAGCCTGCACCCTAGCCCCATCCGGCCTCGCAGGCTCAAGACCAGCAAGATTCCAGAGTCAGGCCCAGATGAGCGGCCCAGAGCAAGGAGCCAGGCCCAGGCGAGAGGAGGCCTGGTAGCCAGAGCAGGGCTAGGCCTCATGGCAGGGGTACCGGGTGGGCTCAGACCCACCATGACAGTCCCACCCCAGGGTGATGAGGGCTGCCTGAGGTCAGTCAGAGGCAACGACTATCCCTGGGCCAGGTGGGATGGACACGGAATTCCCAACAGCTGGATTGGAGGAGTTAATGGGAGTGACTGAGCTGGTGCCAACACTTGGTGCCAGGGGTGGGTGCCAAGGGTGGTGCGGGGGGCGGTGCTGGCAGAGTCTGTTGCCTCCAGCTTTTGTTCTGGGCTCTAAGCCCATGACTGAGAAGGGGGGTGTGAGGGTGTGTGTGCATGCATGTGTGTGCACTCACACACAGCGCTGGGCGTATGGTGGAAAGGGGACCTTACATCAGAGTCCCCAGTGATGTCTGATGTCCTTACCCCACTGGGCACCTGGTTTCCTCCGAGAAGGCCCCAGTCTGGAAGAGGAGGAGGCAGGCTTTAGCCTCCCATCTTGGGAATGGGGGATCGCTGACCTTGCCTCTCTCCCCACAGATGAGCAGCAGCTGCTCAGGGCTGAGCAGGGTCCTGGTGGCCGTGGCTACAGCCCTGGTGTCTGCCTCCTGTCCCTGCCCCCAGGCCTGGGGCCCCCCAGGTGAGAAAAACTCTGCTCTATGACCCAACTCTGACCTGTGACTTGCCACCATCACCGTGGCCCCTTCTCATGCCTAACTTGTGATCCTCCCAACCCCTGACATCCAATCTGGCAACATCTCTCTACCCTGCTCTCTGACCTCTGTCTCCAGATTATAACATGATGTTTTGACCCCATGACCCCACTCAGGTCTTAAAAGTCCACCCCTTATCCTTTCACTCTCACAAAGTGTGGGGTGGGGTGGGAGAGAGGGAAAGGAAGAGCCTCTGCTCAGAAGTACCTTCAACAGGGGTCCAGTATGGGCAGCCTGGCAGGGCCATGACGCTGTGTTGCCCTGGAGTGACTGCTGGGTAAGTGTTCCACCAGCCTGCTGGGCTGACAGGACCCTTTCATGACCCATTTCTTGACCTTGCCCAGTCCTCACACCCCTCCCATCCTTGCCCCTTGTATCTGTAATCCTCACCTCTCTGTCTGTCCTAACCCTCAAACCATCCTTATTCAACAGAACATTCAACCAACATGTATTGTGCACCTGCTAAGTGCCTGGTCTATTCTAGGCCCTGGGATACAGCAGTGCACAAGCCAGGCAAGATGCCAAGTAGTAATACCTGCAGGGCAGAAAATCAAAAGAGAGTCAGGTGGAAGAGGATAAGTGAGCGATCACTTTTTATTGGTAATAAGGGAAGGCCTCTCTGAGGAGGTGACATTGAAGCTGATTTCTGAAGGTTGGGGTATAAGCAAGCATTCCTGACAGAGAGAACAGCTAGTGCAAAGCCCTGAGGTGGGCGTGAGCTCCACACTCTTGAACGGAAAGAAGCACAACCTGACTGGAGTGCAGTGGGGGAGGGGGAGACAGGAAGGTGATGAAGAAGGAAAGGAAGGCAAGGGCTAGATCACCAGGGGCTTTGTAAGCCAGCAAAAGGAGTTTGAGCTTTACTGCAAGCACAGTGAGAAGCCAATGGAGAGCCGTGACATGGTCTGACTCATAGTTTAAATCTTCCCTCTATCTATCAATCATCATCTCATCTCACCCCCAGGGCCCCGGTGTCCTGGTTTCGGGACGGGGAGACAAGGCTGCTCCAGGGACCTGACTCTGGTCTAGGGCACGAACTGGTCCTGGCCCGGGCAGAAAGCACTGACGAGGGCACCTATATCTGCCGGACCCTGGATGGTGCACTTGGGGGCATGGTGACCCTGCAGCTGGGCTGTGAGTTGGGGAGGGAGTGTTGGCGGTAGCAATGATGAGACATGGGGCTCCTGGGGGAATCCAGGCCCTGAGTAAGCCCTCTGGGATGGGGAGGGGCTGGGGACTTCTCAGTCTCCAGCTGCACCCTCTGCCTCTAGACCCCCCAGTCCGCCCTGTTGTCTCCTGCCGAGCAGCTGACTATGAGAACTTCTCCTGCACTTGGAGTGCCAGCCAGGTTAGCGGTTTACCCACCCGCTACCTCACCTCCTACAGGTGTGTGCATGATCGGTGTGTATACCTATACGTTTGGGTGTTTAGCAAAACATGGGTACGGGAGGTAGGTAAGGAGGTCCTGAGGAAGGCCTGAGAGAGAAGGAGGACCCTCCTTTCCTTCCTGACCTCAGATGGCCTCCTCCCTGCCAGGAAGAAGACGGTACCAGGAGCTGATGGCCAAAGGTAAGACATGAGGGGGAAGCTGGGGGCTCTAGCTGGGTCTCACAGTGAGCATTTCCAAAGCTCAAGACCACATCCTCTCTCCTAGGATGAGTCCATCCACAGGGCCCTGGCCATGCCCACAGGACCCCCCAGGGGCTGCCCGCTGTGTAGTCCATGGGGCAGAGTTCTGGAGCCAGTACCGGATCAATGTGACTGAAGTGAACCCCCTGGGGGCCAGCACACGCCTGCTGGATGTGAGCTTGCAGAGCATCTGTGAGTACCCACTCCTAGAGCTCTCCCCAAATCCCTACCACAGAGACCCCAAACGGACCCCAGAGTACAGGTACCCCCCAAATTCAGAACCCTCCTCCCCTGAGCTCCCACATAGTTCCCTCCCAACACAGACCCATTTCGGCCCACAGATGGCCCCCATGGAGACTAAGAACCCAAGAAGATCAGAGCCCAGGAGGCAGGGTTACATCAGCTTCTAGAGACTGCTGCCACTACCCCCTTCCCTCCTAGTCCTTCCTGGCTGCCTAGCCCCAGTGCTGTCTCTCTGCTTCTAGGCCTTGTGCTGAAGGCAGTTCTATCTCATGTTCTCCCTGCCCAATGGAAGCCCTTGCTGGCCTCTCCTTCCTCTTGATCTGTGTGTGGAAGGGGGTCACCAAAGCTCTGGCTGGAATTTGGGCCAACTCATCTTCCTTGGATGGAAAGCAGAATCACTCTTTTTTTTTTTTAAATTTATTTATTTTATTTATTGATTTTTGGCTGCATTGGGTCTTCGTTGCTGCACGCGGGCTTTCTCTAGTTGTGGCGAGCGGGGGCTACTCTTCCGTTGCAGTGCGTGGGCTTCTCATTGCGGTGGCTTCTCTTGTAGAGGAGCATGGGCTCTAGGCGCACGGGCTTCAGTAGTTGCAGCACGCGGGCTCAGTAGTTATGGTTCGCGGGCTCTAGAGCGCAGGCTCAGTAGTTGTGGCGCAAGGGCTTAGTTGCTCCGCGGCATGTGGGATCTTCCCAGACCAGGGCTCGAACCCATGTCCCTTGCACTGGCAGGGGGATTCTTAACCACTGCGCCACCAGGGAAGTCCCAGAATCACTCTTTAACTCACTCAACAAACATTTCAAAAATCTGTCCTCAGATCTTAGCTTACTTTATAATCGGGATGACAGATAGGTCCTGAGCCTAATGGATGATCAAGCTTAAGATTTCCCCAACCTCCTTGGAAGTGCCTCCCCTCAGTGACCTTTAGGCACACACCCATCTTCCCTTGGGAGGTGGTGGGGAAGGGATGAGTACCTGTCTTGTGCCCTGAATTTGTGTCTCCACTGCCCTCAGTGCGCCCTGACCCACCCCAGGGGCTGCGGGTAGAGTCGGTACCTGGCTATCCTCGCCGCCTTCGTGCCAGCTGGACGTACCCTGCCTCCTGGCCCCGCCAGCCCCACTTCCTGCTCAAGTTCCGGCTGCAGTACCGTCCAGCACAGCATCCAGCCTGGTCCACGGTGAGGCCCTTGGAGTGCGTCCCAATCTGGGGCTGTGGGTCCTGTCTCTAGTTTCATGTTCCTAGGTGTTCTACGTGACCAGATCTGGCAGGTCACTGACACCCCGTGGACTTCCCCTACAGAGTACTCTCCATGGGCCAGGCCTTGTGCTGGGTGCTGGGGTTGTAGCAGGGACCGAGGGACTGAGCCTCTGCCCTGCAGGGCTGTAACTGATCTCAGCCCATCTGTGGGAAGACAGCAGTGATTTTTTAAAAATAACTTTTCTAGGAAAAGGAGTGCCTTTCAGCCAGAGGCACAGCCTCATACAAACACTCATATACTCAGATGTGGATAGAGGTGAATTCCCACGTCTGGAGATGGCAAAGATTGCCAGCATCAGGCCTGGGGAGCCGCTGCCTCAGACAATAACCAATATTTATTGAACACCGTCTGTCTGCCAGGCACTGTGCTACACATTTTACATGTATTATCTCGTTTAGGTGTATTCACCTCTATTTTACAAATGAAGAAACTGAGGCACAGAGAGAGGTCCAAGGTCACTCAGTAAGTGGTAACAGCAAAGATTTGAACCCAGGCAGTCTGAAGTCACAGCCTGTCTACAAAACCACTGTGCACTTTTGTCTTCTGAACACTAGGTGTAGACCTGACACCACCAGCCACCCTACGTGAGGCCCAGACGGCTGCATCAGGCTGACAGGGACAGGACTGGGAGGAAGGGGTGCTCTTTGCAGACTGGGTCTGGGGTCAGATAGGCTGAGTGCTTATAACCTGCATAACGTGCCGATGAACCATCTGCACTGCCAGGTGGAACCGGCTGGATTGGAGGAGGTGATCACGGACGCTGTGGCTGGGCTGCCCCATGCCGTGCGGGTCAGTGCCCGGGACTTTCTGGACGCAGGCACCTGGAGCGCCTGGAGCCCCGAGGCCTGGGGTACTCCGAGCACCGGTGAGAGACAGAGCCTAGGGAAAGGGCAGAGGCCCCGCTGCCCAGCATCTATCGGAGGAACTGCCGGCGCTAGGGGGCGGCGTGGCAATTGCGGCCCCAGGCTTCACCTGTAGCTGCCTGCAGCCCCGCCCTAGCTTAAACCCTGCCCCAGATTAAACCCCGCCCCTCAGCCTCCGCCCCTCAGCCTCCACCCCTGCTTACATCCCCAGAAGCTGGCTCTGCCCTTTCAAGCTCCGGCTCCGAGGCGCCCCTGTGTCCAACCCTGGCCCTGGCCTCGCCTGGCGCCTGGCGGGCCCTGGCCTCCGCCCCGACCCCGCGTGGATAGTTCTCCTCAGGTCTCGTCTCCCTCCAGGGCCCCTACCGAAGGAGATACCAGCTGGGGGCCAGCAACACGCGCAGCCAGAGGAAGAACCTCAGGCGGATAGCCCTGCTCCCCCAAGACCGTCCCTCCTACCAGACCCGCGGCCACTTGGTGAGCTTGGGCAGATGGGCAAAGGTGGTAGAGGATGGGAAAGCCCCAGAGAGAAGTGGGCACCGAGTTTGGTCAGGGAGGCTTGCTCTCACAGCTGGTACGTGACACTCCCCCTCAGACCACAGAGACGCCCTGGAGCAGGTGGCTATGCTGGCATCTTTGGGAATCTTCTCTTTCCTGGGACTGGTGGCTGGGGCCCTGGCACTGGGGCTCTGGTAAGTGACTGCCATTGGCCTCTCATCCTCTGATCCCACACAGGGGCTCTGATACCCATAGACCACACCCGTTCCCACCCCTCATGACTTTGCACTGAACGTGTCTGATTCTGGAACCATTCCTCCTCCTTCTCCCGCCCCCAACTTCATGATTCTCACCCTTTCCTCTCTTGACCCTTTACTAACAAACCTTTTTGGAAGAGACTGAGATGCCCCACATTGTCAGGGAGACAGCTTCCTTTTTGTGCTCCAGGCTGAGGTTGAGACCAGATGAGAAGGATGGACCCCAAAAGTCTGGGTTCTTGGCCCCGATGATTCCAGTGGACAAGCTTCCAGGTGAGTATGACCTCTGGGAGGTTTGGACTTGGAGATATGTGCCCTCATTTTGAGTGTCTGGATTAAGAGCCAGGTGCCTTAGTCATAAGGGTTTGGGGAATCAGAGTTGGGTCTCCTCATTCTTGTCTAACTTCTGGACTCAGGGATGGGCCTTTCATTCTTGAGTCCCGGGCTCAGAGTTGGGTCTCTTCTGTCTCTTGCAGGATACTGGGGCTTCTAGATGGACTCCCTCCTCATTTTCAGGGTATTAGGCTCAGAGCTGGATATCCATCCTTATTCTTGGGATGTCTGGATCAGAGCTGGATCCCCTGCCTTATTCTTGATGTGCCTGGGCCCAGAGCTAGGTCCACTCCCTCATCTTCAGGGTATTGGGGCTTACACAGAGGTGGGCTCCCCTATTCATTTTTGGAGTGTTGGGCTCAGAGCTGGGTCTCCTCCCTCATTCTCAGGGAATCTGGGACAAGATCCAGTCCTACTATCTCCCTTGATTTTCCTCCTCCTTCTAGGAGTCCCAAACCTGTAGAAGATCTTGGAAGGCTTCAGCTGATTCCATCTATAACTCTGTCTTGCTGGTGTGGATGGACGGACAGGTGGAACCCAGGCAGGACAGTAGATCCCCATGGAGGGGGGGTTCTCAGCTGGAAGTTCTGTTTGGAGCTCATTTCTATGAGACTCTGTGTTCCCAACTTGCCAGCTGAAAGGTGCCTGGACCTCTGACTTCATCCCAGAGTTGGAAGTCCACCTGAGGAATGTGTGTAGATATGTATGTCTGTGTCCATGTGTGTCCAAGTGTATGTGAGGCAGGAAACATGTGTTCTCTGCATGTATGTATATAGGTACCTGGGGAGTGTGTGTGGGTCCTTGGCTCTTGGCCTTGCCCCTAGCGGGGGTTGTGAAGGTGTGAATAAAGAGAATGAGGAGGTTCTTCTGTTTGTTGACATGTCTCACAACTCCAGATTTGGGACTCACAGGAGAATACACAGAACTTGGAGACCACAGTCAGAGACTATTGGGTGATGCTGCTTTATTATTTTGGCTACTGGGGGCCCCGGCCCATTTTCCCTATCATCTCCAAACTCAGTTGGGCAGAGTCCCCTGGAGCCTCTTCCCTTGGCAGTCAAACCACCGAGTCAGGCTGAGGTTCTGGGGGTGGATGCAGACGCTGCGTCAAGACAGGTGAAACCTGGGAAAGGAAAGGTCCAAAGCCATGGTCATAGCTTGGAGATGAGGGTAAGGCCCAAGGGTTAGAGGCAAAGGCCAGATGAAAACCCGAGTTGGCATCAGAATTAGCAATTGGGGCGGGGTTGAGATCAGCATCAGGGGTTGGGACTGAGGTCAGAGTCAGGGGTCAAATCAGGGGCAGAGTCAAAGCTCACACGAAGGCCTGGAGGTAACAGTCCCCATCAGCTTCCTGAAATTCCACTCGGATGACATTCCTCAGTAGTTTGCTTGAGAGTGGCTGTCAGTAGAACTGAGTACAGCATGATGTAGTGCTGGGTACCAGTGGCAATGCTAGGGGACAACAGGACCATGTGTTCAGAGGGCTTCTGACCCTAAGCTCCATCAGACAGCTGGAGGCTGGGCTTCCTGGGCCCCTTTCCCTCCATCCCATTCACCCAGACCCCTGGCCTTCTAGACCCCCAAACACTCACCTCCTCCAGGGTCTGGGCTTAGCAACAGTAGCAGCAGGAGGCTGCTGGTGGGTGAGGGCCCCTTCATGATGCTCAGCCTGGATACATCCTTCTTTCTCCACCTCCTTCCCTACCTTTTATCTGGGTGCCTTTTACCTGGGGCACCAGGTGAGTCAGCGGCAGGTGAAGATGTATTGCTCATCCTGTGACACTCCTGGGCCCTAATTACCAGAGACCCCTGTGCCACAGACCCCTTCCTCTTTTAGGACTGTAATTTCCCATGGGCTCCTAAATCCTGGGCAGAGAAGCTGGGGAGGGGGGTTGTGCATGTGAGGACTGATGGTACAGTAACTGAGTAAGGGCGGCCAAGGATCCACAGTGGCATCCAATGATGGACATTCACACTCACATACTCATAGTTACACATTCACAGTCACACCTCACTCGATCAACCTCACATGGTCAGACAACCCCGGATGGAATCATACAGTCCCAGTTATACTCAAAGTTCCACTCCCACACGGTTGTGTTTTCACAATCGTCCAACCACACAGTCACACTAGCACACCCAAATTCTGACAGGGGAGTTGTGGGTGGGCTGGGAGCAGATGGCAGGCCAGCACCAACTTGCCTTCATTTCCCCCTGCCCGCTTCCTGCCCTAGCCTGCTTGTCTTATCAGGAAAAATTGATGGGAATGGCTCCCTAAAGCAGGCCCTTCTGACTGAGGAGGAGTCTTGCCTGGGCCAGTCACATTCAAAGTGAGAAGCTGGGAGAAGGCCCTTTTTGGTGGTAATGGGTTGCCTTGGGGATACTGAGGTGTGGGTTGCTTTCCCCAGGAAGATGAGATAGGGAGGAAGGATGGGGTGGATAAGGAGGGCAGATGAGGGAAGATAAAAGTTCTTTGGTGCCAGGTTGCTGCTGTCCAACAGATAAGAGACCCAAGAAATCTTACGTTCCTGTTTTTGCCTAGTCCTGTCCCAGACATGCCAGCCTCTTACCAGCAGAGGCCTGGGGTTTCCAGCCCCTGGCTTATTGAGACATCAGATTCAAGAGCTCAGTTACCTCTCCTTTGTTCTATTCAAATGCCAGTTTCTCTCTATTGTGGGCCTGGAAGAAACCCCCCCTCCCCAACCCCTACACCCTCTGCATCCCATCCTCTTGCTAAAGCCCCAGCCTCCCTTTACCTTCCTGTCCCTTCTTTTTATATCCTATATCCAGCCCTCACCCCCTCTTCCCCTAGCCACCCACCTCCCCACCCAATGCAAAACTATTCCTCATCTTCCTCCTCCTGTCCTTTCCAGGAAGCTGGGGACAGCCTAGGGTGGGGGCAAGCTGCTAAGTTTAGTGCCCCTGGCACCCTGAAGAATTTCCCACTCCTGGTCTGGAGATTTGAACCCTCCTGTCCTGCTCTATATCTTAAACTGATCATCACCCAGTAATCCAGCCCTTATCTGGTTGTTGCAGGGGTGCCTTCTGCAGCCTTCTGCTTTGTCACCAGCTACCCTCTATGGGGCAGGCCTACTCTTGGGACGGGGACACACACCTCCCTGGGCATCTTTCTGCTGCAGGGCAGGCTGCAACAATCAGGAGTGACCATAAGCTCGGAGAGTAGGGACTAATCCCCCTCCCAGGCTGAACGACTTGAGCTTCTCCTCCCGCTCCTGTCCAGGGTAAGGCTTGGGGTGGGGGTGGGGTCCTTCCCTGGAGTTTGTCTTATGGATACTCAGGGAATCTGAGTATCCTGAGGGATTCTGAGGTGTAGGCCCAGGGCTGGACACGGTACTCTTTTGTCAGGGTTCTTGATGTAGACATTGTGAGGGAATGCCTCAAGAGCCTGGGTCCACTCTTGAAGGTGGCCACAACCCAGAGGTCACTCATCTTGAATTTCTAGTACCAGAGGCCTTAGGGTCTCTCACCCAGCCTCCAGTCTGGACTTGTACCCCAGAGCTCGGGTGCACCCACTGAGGCACCATCATCTTGTTACAAATCTTCAGCTGGCTGGCTGTCACACACTTTGGAGTCTTTCCTGGACCAGTCAATCCAGAGGCCTGGGAAGGAAGAAACAAATTCTTCCAGGTATGCACCCATCTCTCCCCTTTGGCTTCTCCAAAGATAGGGCCAAGTCTTTTTCCCAGCTACAACCCGCTATGGCAGGGTCAGCACCAGGCTGGAAGTTAGCTCTGACCCCACCCACAAACTGGGCTGTCCCTTTAACTTAATTCTGTGGTGCCCTCCCTGGTGCTGAGGCCAGTCCCTAACTGAAAGCAGGTCCACTAGGAGTCCCTGACCCTTCATCACTTCAGGAGCTAGTGGGTTTCAGCCCAACTCGGTGACAAGACAGAAAGGAAAGGTAGGGAGCAGTGGCCCTTGGGTTCTCCTAGGGAGGTTACACTTCGGGGGGCTGATGCCAAGTATCTATGTACCTTTTTTTTTTTTTTTTTTTGGCTGCGCCGCGCGGCATGCGGGATCTTAATTCCCCAACCAGGGATCGAACCCCTGCCCCCTGCAGTGGGAGCATGGAGTCTTATCCACTGGACCATCAGGGAAGTCCCTGATGCCAAGTATCTTTAAACTTGGGATCCAACTGGAGGAGCCAGAATCTGGGGTGTTAACTGTAGGAAAGACCTCCAACAGTTCTAAGTCATTCCCCTATGGCAGGCCGAGGGTGGCAGCTTCTAGGAATCTTTCCCTTCTCTCATAGCCTACTTCCTACAACTATGCGCTTAAAATATTTTAGATCCACTCCCAGGAGGAGAGTCTTCAGGCACCTGGCAAAGTCCTGGCTAGGAGGAAGGTGGCAGCAGAGAGCTGGGATTGTGAGGATTTATGGATGTGGGGACAAGGCTGGGAGGAAGATAAAGCCAGGATTATTTAGCTCCCTCCATACAGGCCACTCACAGAGATGAGTGTGTGTGTGGTGGGGCGGGGGGCTTAGGTGGTGGAAGGCAATCACTGGTAGTAAGGGGAGGCCTGACTCTGATGAGGGGCCCTTACGAATAATGGGAGCCTGGACACGGACGGACACCCTATCAGGGAGAGAGGCCCTGTCAATACGGAAACAGCCGGCGTGGAGAGGGGCTCCCAGCCCGAATGGCGGCAGCGGCGGCAGAATCAGGAGGGCAGGACGGTGGCTTCGGTTTAAATCTTTAATGCACCGGCTGGCTGGGCAGTGGCAGCGGGGGTGCGGCGGGGGAGGCTGCGACCGGAGCGCTGGGGAGCAGTGCCCAGTCCGCTTGACAGACAGCTCATCAGGCCCCGCAGAGGCTCCAGCTTCTGCTCCCGAGGGTGCGCTGAGCTGTGGGGCGACCCGACACAGGCATGAGGCGAGGCGGGGCGGGGGCTCCCGGCTTCGCCGCGATCGGTTCTCGCGGACTGAGCCTCGTCCATGCCCCGGGTGGGTCCGCGGTATCGCAGCCCCCTCACCTCCGTTCCCTCCGCCACATGCGCAGCCAGGGGAAAAAGTAGAAACAGCCCCAGTAGATCCTGCAAAGAGAAGGCAGAGCCGGGCGGGGCGGGGCGGGGCTGACCCCACCGACTCCGCCCCTTGGACGCCTCGCCCCTCTCGTGGAAGGCTCCGCCCCGCCTTTTAGAGGCGGTTCCTCCAGCCCACGCCCCCTAAGAGGCCCCACCCCTCCCGCTTCTCCCGCCCCCAGAGAACTCGCGCCCTCCCCGCCCCTCCCCCACCACCCCGGAGCGGCTAGGTTCCTCCTCCGCAGAACCCCGCCTTCACTCACTCCTCCTCAGCCTCCAGCGCCACCTCGTATCTCCTCAATCCAGACATGTCCTGGGTTCCGAACGTCTCCTGGGGAGCGGCATGATTGGATCAAGGTTTCCCCAATCCCGGTTCCCTTCTCTGTCATTCTCTGGACCAGTATGACTTGTTCTCGGGTAATATGAGACAGGTGCCCCCGGGAAGACTCAATTGCCACATCGGGACAGGGTTGGATTGAATATTTGGGAGGCACTAGACGTTAAGGGATTGGGAGGTCGGGCATCTCGGGGGCATGGGGCATTTAGGGGGTTAGAGCCAAAGGCCTTCGAGGTCATGGGGCTGGGATATTTGGGGCCCCGGGTGAGGATTTTCGGGGATTGGGGTCACCTGGAGGGGGGCTGAGGGGTCGGCGCAGCCTAAACGCCCACCCTCCCTGGCTCCACCCCGGAAACAGACCGGTACGTTACGTCACAGGGACACCGTCACGCGCTAGGGGTGGGGCTTACCTATTACCCGGAAGGGGCGGAGCCAGGGCATTTCTTCAGAGGAGGCGTAGTCCAGAAGGTGGAGCCAGAGCCTATCAATAAAGGGGTGGAGTCAGGGTTTATTACTAAGAGGCAGGGCAGGGACCCTCTTTTATAAGGGTGGAGTCAGATTTCGGAGCTCCACCCTGGGAAGACGGAGTCCTCAGCACCAGGCAGCAAGAAAAGAGCTTTGGGACTCTGTCTAGTACTGTTTTGCCAATTCCCTCTCCTCTCTGTCTTCTTGGCTTCTGCTCTGACAACTGCCTTTCTTGTCTGCCCCATTCTATTATGATTCTGGGCAGAGGAGGAATAGGGCTCCAGAGAGGGCCCAGTTTAGACAGGCCAGGCTAAGGAAATACTTGTTGGCTGAGTGGCCTTGGTCAAGTCACTTCATGGTTAGAGGGTCACAGCCCTTCCTCTCTGAGCTGAGACCTCCTTTCATGTGATTTTTGTTCCTGCAGTCACTAATCAACAAATATTTATCGAGTGACTACTATGTGCCGGGTGATGTGCTTGGGCATGAGGATACAGCAGAGAAGACAGGCACAGATTCTGCCCTCAGAGAGCTTGTCATCTGGGTTGGAGGGGGAGGGGAATCAAAAGAGATAATAAGATCACTACAATAGACGAAGCTGACTGGCTGGGGGCAGTAGAGGGTGCTTTGGTAAAGCCAAGAAAGAGCAACTAACCCAGTGTGGGAGGTTGGAAATAGCTGCCCTGTTTGGTCTGGGGAGGGGGGAAGGGAGCCTTGTGGCTGGACGGTATGGGAGAGAATGACCAGAAATGAGTGAAGTAAAAGTTCCCTCAGGCTGAAGTGTGGAGAATAGATTCACCTATCCTCTTCCCACCATCCCACAACTCTTTTCCCCTCTCATACCTATCTTCCCCTGCCTGGGCTACATACAGACAGGTGACAGATCCATGGATGCCAGTGGGAAGCATTGCAGTCTGGGCATGGAGAAGCTGTGCTTCCACCGCACTCACCCTCACTTACACTCACACTCACAGTGACACTCCTGCCCTGTTGCAGCTGGGTCAAGTCTGGTGCACGGGAGCAGGAGGCCTGGTCCCCAGGGCTTCAGTAATTCACATCCCTTCACTCAGATGCAGGGCTCTGTCTGTTGTATACTAAAGAATTTGGCTTTTGTCCCTGTTCCTGAGAGGGAGACTCTAAATCTTTGGAATATCTCAAGTAATACGAGTGTCTTTGTTATCTATGAGCCTCTTGGGTCACACCTGAGTTGATGCTAAATGAGGTGACTTGGGATGAGGCCTGGTCAGCAGAAAGACCAACCATATCATTGCAGAATTGGGGCTTTGAGCCAATCCGTCAGAGGAGATCGAGTCATGTTGCCAACAATTCATTCATGCCTGTGTATGAAATCTCAGTAAAAACTCTGGACACCAAAGCTCATGGAACTTCCTGGTTGGTGAACACGCTGATGTACTGGGAGGGTGACATGCCCTTTGTGTCTCCATGGGGAGAGAGCATGGGAGCTCTGTGCTGAGACTCTCCTTGTGTGTCTTTTTATTTGGATGTTCCTGATACGTATACTTTATAAAAAACTAGTTGTCAGTATAGCACTTCTGAGTTCTGTGAGTCATTCTAGTGAGCTATTGGACCTGAGGGGGGTTTGAAGACCTCTGGACTTGTAACTAGTTAGGCAGAAATGCAGGTGACCTGGGGACCCCACTTGTGACTGGCATCTCAAGTGGGGGCAGGCTTGTTGGGACTGTGCCCTTAAACCTGTGGAGTCTAACACTAGCTCTGGGTAGTTAGTGTCTGAATTGAATCGCAGTACATGAGTTGGTAGCAGAATACCTTTCCACTGAGTGCACTCCCCACTGTCTCCATCTATCTGGAACCTTTTTTCCCTTTCATAACTCCTTAGTAGCCTCCCTGTCCCCATTTCCCACTCTTTGTCTTTAGCTCTGAGAACTCAGCACTCAACATTTTGGACAAGGGAAGGGGGTTGCATTGTCCCTGTTAGGGGAAGGTTTGCAGTGTTGTCCCCTTGAAGGCATTTGAACATCAGTTTTAAGACTAAGGGTCAGAGCTTGGTTCAGGATTAGAGGTCAGAGCAAGGTGGGGGGGGCTCCCTCTTTCCCAGGTTTCTCCTTACTCCCACCTCTTCTCTGTGGTCCTAAGACTACTGGAGTGGGAAAGATGGGACCCAGCTGGTCCCCCAGATTCCCTGAGGACAATCACAAGTAGCAGGGTAAGGCTGGAGAAGATCTCCTCCCAGGTCTCCCTAGGCCTATCACAGTGACTACACATCCATCATCTGAGACCTACTCCTCTCTTGGACAAGCAGGGCTAAAGGGAAAGTTCTTTGGAAGCAGGTCCAGCTCCCATATCTCCCATCTCAGGACTCTAGGGCTTCACCCTTCTGGCCCAGCCATTACTGTCCCTCTCCCCCATTATTTTCCTATGCCCCGAACTGAGTCAGAGAAGTATTGATAGCATGAGGGGAACCTGGCTTAGAACACCCCCTTCTGCCATGCCTTCCCTATCCTGGGAATTGAGAGGGGATTTCTGAGGAGAGGGGCTGGTTAGCTCACAGGGACACAAGGAAACTAGAGATGAAGGAGGGGAGCAAGTGTTTCCCCCACCTGATGAGAGGGACCCAAGAGACAGAGACCAGAGGAGGAGACCTCTCAGGAGACACCAATTGTGGAGTGCTATTCTGTTTCCCATTCGCAGCCCTAGAGCATATGATGTGACAAACTTAACTGTGAGCCCTTTTTTGTCTGCTTTATCTTTCCATCATCCATCCATCCATTTATCAATTGATCGATCCGTCCATCCATGTGTCCATATGTCTCCCCATCTTTGTCTCTTCATCGGTCCATTCTCCCATCTTGCCTTTCATCTATCTTTTCACATCTTCCTCTTCATTTATTCATCTGTATGTTTAACCATTAGCTGTCTATTTAATGCATCCATTCATCTATTTATCAGTTATGGTAATAATGAACATTTGTTGATACTTAAGTGCCATGCACCATGCTAAATGCTCTAAAATCATTTTCTCATGACAAATCTATGAAGTAGAATGCTGTGAGTGATGTTTTTGTTCATGCAGACACTTTTTTATACTCCCTTTTCTGGTTCCTTTAGGGAATTTCTCTCTCACTTCACGTGGTCTTGGTGGCTGTGTTCACCATAGTGATCTGATCAAAGTACTCCATTCCCTGGCCACTGTAATATATTGAAGAACTGAGTATGTGTCACAAGCACAGTTCAAAGCTTTTCATGAGCTTTGATGTTAGGAGAAAGAGGCCTTCTGTTTTGGATCACTCACTATACAAATGTGGACTTGAGGCTTCCAGTGGCCATATTTTCTGCTGCTAGAAGATCACCTGTCTATAACAGGAATGAGGCCTCCACATAAAAAGAATTAGAGAGAAGTCAAGTTAAAAGATGGAGATAACATCATTTGAATCCCTGGGTCCACCCAGTGCTGAAGTAGACCAAATCTTAATCTAGTTATGTGATATGACAAATTTAACTTTTTGCTTAAGCTACTTTAAGTTGGGTTTTTGTCATTCGCAATAGAAAGAGCCCTAGATAATGATCATTGTATTATTATCCCCATTTTACAGATGAGAAAACTAAGATCCAGAAAGATTAATTTACCCAATGTTTCACCGCTTATAAATGGCAGAACATTGGTACATATTTGGAGCAAAACTCTGATATACTACCCATATATGTCTGTCCATCTGTTGGTTCAATCCATCTATCTATCCATCCATCCCAGTTATTTATCTGGCCATCCTTCAATGCTAAGACACCAAAGGCAATAAGACTTGCCAACTCCAATTTGAGGCTGGGTTTGGATCAGAGGTTAGCAAATTTTTTGTTAAAGGTTCAGCTAATAAATAAGGTTTTGCAGGCCATACTGTCTCTGTAGTCACTTCTCAGCTTTGCTGTTGTAGCCCCAAAGCAGCCATAGACAACATGTAAATGAACAGGCATGGCTATATTCCAATAAAGTTTTATTTACAAAAACAGGCAGCAGGCTGGCTGGGCCATAGTTTGCCAATCACTGATCTGGATCAGTGGGGAAGACACATACGTTCTGTCATTGTTGGGAACATGAGTAGGGAATGGAAACGTATATTCCTTGCATTTGCCATTCCTAATGTAGTGGAAACAACAGGGTTTTTATACTCAAACTCTTGTATTTGAATCTGGTTTTAGAACCCTGGACAGTCGAGGGAACGGGATCTGTAAAATGGAAATAATATGTATCTTGTGAGGTAGTCCATGTGCCTGACTCACAGTGGGTGGGCATTCAGTGGTAGTTAGGTTCATCCCCTTTTCTCATTCATCACCTCCCGTATATTACCAGCATCAGGAGGCCTCTCTGTTTTTAGGGTGTCCTGGGTTGCAGTGAGGATAGTTCAATCTGGCTTGAACTCAGGAGTTCAGGAGCCCAACTTCTAAGAATGTGCTTTCATACAAGTTATATAGATTAAGCTCTTGCAAACTCCAAATTTCTCTTTTTAGTAGCTCTACCCTAACTCTTGTCCGTACTGTTCCACAACTGTAACCACTCCAGTGCCCAGCAAAACAAAAGGCTCTCTAGTCAACAGGCCCCATTAGACTGAGAGGCAGTTTAGGTACCTTCTTTTATTAAGTCCACCATTCAGGATATTACCCTGATCCCCAGGTGGCTTTTTAACCTATTTCTTCCAAACAAATACTCTTCTCTAGGAGGAAAGATTGTGTCCATGTGTGTCTTTGTGTCTGTGTGCCCATGACGGTGTGTGTGTAATTGTGTATGTGTGTCTATATGTCCCCTTGTGTCCATACTGTGATTATATGCTTAAATGTCTGTGGTGTGTCCTTGGTAGATGTGAGTGATTGGCTGTGTGATTGATTATATGCCTGTGTATGTGTGTGTGGGTATGGACGTATGTATGTGGGTAAGGGTGTCCCCACTTTCGTGTTTGTGTGTATATGTGTGTTCTGTTTAATCCATCCCATTGTGGCTCTCAACCTCACAAGGCCTGCAGGGGGCATCCAGTGCATAGGGAAAGGGGATGCGAGGCTCCCGGCCTGTGCTCCAACCTCATGGGGCCTGCAGAGGGCATCTAGTGTCTAGAGAAAAATGGGTTGTGTGGCCTGTGGAAGTGGGGCTCTGGTCTGAGGAGCCTGGACTCTCTTATTCCAGAAAGGAGCTGGAAATGAGCTGGAAATGAGCAAGAAGCCTGATGACTCAGCTTCTGAAAGTCCCTGATCCTAGGAGGGGGTCTGCTTCACCCCGCAAATCCTTTTCCAAACCCTCTGTCCATATCCAGACAGCCTGCAGGGCAGAGCTTGTCTCTTTAGTCCGAGTGTGGGTAGGATATTGCACAGCACTTCTGGAGGTGACTGGACATCAGGATGGGGGGAAGTCTTGAGCAACAGTACACCCTCCTTCTCTGCCTCCTGCCCTCAGCAGCTTGAAGGACTGCCTCAGCCACTGCCAGGATTTCCTGAACACCCCTTCTCCTTCATTTTCTGCAGTTTGGGCCGCTGTGGGCCCCAGGGTTTCTGAGCCTGGACTGAGCTTTCTCAGGAGACGTGCAGGAAACGAGGGCCTCTGAAACCAAGCAGAAGGTGACCTGTGTCGCTGGTGATGAGCCTGGGGGGTAGGGGGGCCAGAGGGAAGGCAAAGGAGGCTACATGTAACAGGGAGCTCTGCAGAGCCTTGAGGATGGGTGAGGCAGGAGGTAGGACATTCCAGGGGGAATGAACAGCAAGCACAGAGGCTCAGGAGGGACAGGGCTTTGTGATTAATCCTGATGTGGGTGAGGCAGCGGAAGGCAAGTGGTGTGAGAAGCTATGTATGTGGGGGTAATCCCTGGGGTACTTGGGGCACCTCCTGGTGATGCCATGCCCAGTGGTCAAAGTTCATGGAAGACCCCTGTAACCTTAATCAGGCAGGACCATCAGGGACCAGTATTCCCTGGGCATGAAGGTTTGGGTCCCTTAGCAGGCATAGAATGTCAACCAGCTGAAGTGCCAGTTGGAGGTAAAGGGAATGAATCATAGAGGAAGTGTGGCAAACAGAATTTAAGATTCCTCCCTCATGGTGTGCACGTCCTGTTTAATCTCCTCGCTTTGAGGGGATCCCCTCGGCCTGTGAATATGATGGGATATCAGTGATGTGGTTAGATTATGCTATATGGCAAAAATGAAGGGGCTTTGCAGATGTAATTAAGGACTCAAAATCAGTTGACTTTGAGTTAGTCAAAAGGGAGATTACCCTGGGTGGGCCTGACCTAATCAGGTGAGCCCTTTAAAAAAGTGTCTAGGGCTAAGAAAAAGCAGCAGCAGATGCTCTCATGTTGCCCTTGGAGAAGCAAACTGCCATGTTGTGAAGAGGGCCATGGAGCAGGGAGTTGCAGGCAGCTCTAGGAACTCAGGGCTTCAGTCCTAAAACCACAACTGTCAACACCCAGTGAATTTGAAAGAGGACTCAGAGCCTGAGATGAGATGGCAGCCTGGCTGACACCTGAGATCAGCCTGGTGAGGCCCTGAGCAGAGGACCCAGTTAACCTGTACCCAGACTGTTGACCCATAGAAACTGTGAGATAATAAATTTGGATTGTTCGAAGCTGCTGAATTTGTGGTGATTTGTTACACAGCAATAGAAAACTAATATAAGAAAGAAGTAATAAATTCTAGTTAATCCCCAGGACTAGTTTCAGAACTGCTGACTACAACTTTTATTCATATTTCCTTCCTGGCTCTGAAATGTCTCCATTTCTTTAACTGACTCTTCTTTTCTTTCATCCTCCTTTATTCCATTCTTGAATATAGGTTGTTGTGGAAATATTACTACTACTCACCAAGATTCTGGTTTGCTTCTCCTCCTGGCAGTTGCTCCCTTGTAGTTAGGCATGGAGGTATGACCCACTTCGGCCAATGAAATGCGTGCAGAAATGGCATGTGCCATTTGTGGATAGAAGCATTTAAGGAAGGGTTCCCCTTGCTGTCTTGCCTGGCTGGAGTCATCATGGAAACATGTGTTGAGATGAAAGAACATGCCAAGAGATCAAAGCAGCCTGGAATGTTGAGCCACCACATGGAGTACAGCTGTGCTAGAGATCACCTAGACCCACAGCAGCCTTGGTATGTGTGCAGCATAGAATTTTGTTGTGTTCAGCCACTCAGATTTAGGCGTCATTTGTTATTGCAGCATCACCCAACCTGTCCTGACCAATCAGGTGTGCTGCTGGTGGTCACCAGGTGTTGTAGAATAGAGAGAAGATTACAGCAAAACTAGAGGAGGAATGGATGTCATTCTGAGTTCTTGGATTTAGATTTGGCCTTTGCTATGGGCTGAACTGTGTCCCCTAGAATTCATATGTTGAAGCCCTAACCCTCAATGTGACTGTATCTAGAGATAGGGTATTTAGGAAGTAATTTAGGTTAAATGAGATCATAAGGGTAGGGCTCTAGTCTTATAGGACTGTGGCCTTCAAAGAAGAGGAAGAGAGAGAGAGATCTCTGCCACGTGAGGACCTAGTAAGAAGGTGGTCATCTACATGCCAGGAAGAGAGCTCTCAATAGAAACCTACCATGCTGGCACCTTGACGTTGATCTTCTAACCTCCAGAACTGTGAGAAAATAAATTTCTGTTGTTTAAGCCACTCAGTCCATGGTATTTTAATATGGCAGCCCAAGCTAAGACAGGTGTGGTAATTGCTAAGGCTCTGAAGAGTCTCTCTTTGGGGAGCAGTGAATCTTTTTGGTTGTATAAACAAAAGTGATCTTATGTTAGGTGATACCCTTAAAATATTAAGTCTGGGGTTTGGGAAGAAGGATGCATGTGATGTTGGACAGCCGTAGGGTGGACTATCAAGGTATTTATCTTTTTTTTCACTGCCCACGATCTTAACCCCTTTCTGTGTTTGAGGAATTTCCTATTATATTAGTCTTACCAGTAGATCTTGCCTTCCATTGTAGAATCCCCAAAGGATTACATTCAGCTCCCTGAATCCCAAGAAAATATCTGTCTTGCTTACTATTGTACCATGAGCACCCAGAACAGTGCCTGGCGTGAATAACTATTTCTAGGTTCCAGACAGTGATGTAGCATCACTTTAGACACAAGGGTTTGCCAGGGCTGGGACTCTATGTCATGGCGGCCCTAAGGCCACTGGGGACCCTATGTTAACAGATGCTCTGACACTTAGGGCTGCCATGCCAAGAGGTGCCATTTGCATAGACTACATGGAAAGTGGTGTCCCTGGAGTGGTGCATCGCTGCTGTCCTGCCTGACAGGCTTGGGTGTTCCTGACAGTGATAGGATTTCCCAAGAGGAATGGTGGCTTAGGATTTCCCAAGAGGAATGGTGGCCTGATAGTAATGGGGGGACCTTGACATGAATGGGGCTCCTGTCAGCAGTGGGGACACCAATAGGTGTTGGGATGTCCTGCCAGGATTCCTGAATTGATGGAGAGCTTTACAGTGTTGGGTCCCTGGTAGGAAAGGGTGTCTTCCTCTTGGGGGAGGATCCTTGAATTGATGGTCTGACAGGTATGAGGTCGGCAAGGTGATTGAGGTTTTGATGGTAATGAGTCCAGATTTCCAGTGAGTGCGATTCTGAGATCCAGAACTCTGGGGGGTGGGGTGGGGGGGTGCGTCCTGTTGTCTGATAGGGCAGTGTCGAAGCTGCTGGGGTTACAGCCATCCTACTTCGGCCGAGTTGGAGCCCAGGGCAGCTCATGTCTTATGCTTCCCCTCCGGAGCCATGGAAGACTCAAAGGTCCTAGGAATAGAAGTGGGCTGGGAGGTCTGACTCCCCCATCTACTCTGATCCTCAGAGGTTCCACCCCATGCTTGGCCCCTCAGAAGCGGGTCCTTCAGGATCTGATCCCACCCTTGCAGTCCCCAGAAGCTCTGCCCTGCAGGGGCCCCAGCCAGGCTGGCTCAGAGGCCCCCCGAGAGACCCACTCCTTCCAGAAGTCCTGCCCACAGAACCCCTAGTCCTTCCTCTATCCCTACTCTCCAGATCCCAGCCCTGCCCTCCATTCCTCCTTTCCTTTCAACATTACCAGGTCCTAGCCTCTGCTATTCCCCTGGGAATGGAGGTAAGAAGGTGGGCATAGTTGTAGGCTGAGCCCCTTCTCCACTGCTCCACTCCTGGAAAATCTGAGGCCTGAGCAGACCTTGAGAACCTGTGCCCACTTCCTCCTGGAGGCTCTGGGGAAGCAGGCTCCCCTTCTGCTGGAGAGGCCGGCCCAGGAGGCCTCCAAGGGGCATATCTGTGTCTGAGCTCAAGCACTGGGGTCCTGCCTGAGACCTTCAGCTTCTTCTCTTGTTTTTTCCCAGCTCTTCCTATGAAGCCAAGCCTTTCTACCCCATCTGGACATCCCAGCCCCCAGCCCTCAGCCTAAGTGCTACCCGTCAGGCAGACGGGCTGCAGTCTCAGCTTTGCCACTCACCAGTTGAGTGGACTTGGGAGATCACTCTACCTCTCTGTGCCTCAATTTCCTCATACATAGAATGGGACTAGTGATCCCCACCTCATAGGGTTGTTTGAGGATACAATGATAATGCACATAAAGGACTCAGCTTGGAGCCTGGCACATGGTCAGCACCTCAAAGGAACGGTTTTCCCTGTTGTCTGAGGGCCACTTCCTCAGACCTGCACCTGCTGTACTATTTCCCATTTTTATTTAGGAGGTGGATCAACTCAGAGAGGTGGTATGTGTGGTAGCTAAGAGTCAGATTCTGGAGCCCGTCTGCCCAGCCAGGACCCCCAGCTCTGCCACTTTACCGGTCATCCAGCTTGGGTAAGTCATTTAACCTCTGCACCTCAGTTTCCTCAGCTGCAACATAAGAATGATGATAGCACTTAAAGCAGTGCCCAGCACCTAGTAAGCACTAGTGGTGATAGAGCTAGTACTACAGAGCCAAGTCCTCCCACGTGGACAAAGTCTCAGGGGCCATCATGAAAGTTCTCTGACCAGAAAAGTGCCTGTTTCTTCTGACAGAGGGCCTCTTGGAGGAAACTCCCCACTTGGGAGTCCTGCTCCCTTGTGAAGCTCTTATTCCCAAGGTTTTCTGGCTGTTTCTGAGTTTCCCGGAGGCCAGAGAAGGGAGTATGTGGTGGAGGCTTGCTGAGAAATTGAACATGAGATGATGAAAATCTGATCAAAACCGTATGGAGCTGGCTCTGACCAAACACTTAGCCATGTAACCGAGACAGCCCCCACCCCGAGAACTGGATGTGTTCCAGGTGTGAGTGGTGGTGGGGTAATCGTGGGAAAGGGTCATGTTCAATTCCATTTTCTGTTACTCAAATGTGTACTAGGCCTTGTTCTGTGCCAGGCCCTGGGCAGAGCAATGTTGGCAATGGCAGTTCCCTGGGAACTCTATCAGGGAGCCTGTTTTGTTTTTGGGCCGAGAGGCTTGTGTGATCTCAGTTCCCTGACGAGGGACTGAATTGGGGTCCCGGCAGTGAAAGCGCCAAGTCCTAACCACTGGACCATCAGGGAATTCCCCCGTGGACCGGAAGCTTTTTGTCCACCATAGAGGTGGACAAAAAGGCTGGGAGCTCCCTAAGTAGGGATGTCAGGTCCCTTTAGGGAGATGTTGGCTGCTGGGACCACAGGACTTCAGGTAGGGGGGTGTCACTCAGCTGCCCGCCTTAAACCTGTAGCAAGTGCCGTGTGCCCGAGAGAGGAAGGTGTCTACTTAGAGACAGGCAGCAAGGCCCCCATATCCTGGTTAGGGAGCTAGGAGTCCACCCCACCCCTCAGAGAGCGGGCAGCTTCATCACTGTCAGGTAGGCAGGTCCGTTAGAACTTGGAATAAATAAAGACTCAACACTTGTCAGTGAATCATAGTGAAACAGGGCAGGTGTTGATTAGATGAAATCAGAGTACTGAGAATGTTTAAGCGGATCAGGACAAGTCACAGATTGCTGGGCTCAGCCCTCCTGTGTCTGGCAGGGAGATAAGGGAAAAAGACCTAGTGTCTGGGAGGGTTGGTGGCTGGGGGTGGGAAAAACAGGGAAGGAGAAAGCCGGGAGGAAAGGCACTGGCTGGAGAAGAGGTGGGGAGGGCTCAGGCTTCTTCAAAATTCTTCACCCTCCAGGCCTCCAGGGTCCAGCAGGGGGCTGTTCCAGCCACTTCACCAGCACCTGGATTATTTTCTTTCTTCCTGAACCTCAGCTTCCCCTTTATTCCCAGAGGGTTGTCCCTGGGGCCCTGGGAAGTGAAGACTTTCCTTTCTTTCTATTTTTTAAATAAATAAATAAATTTATATATTTATTTATTTTTGGCTGCATTGGGTCTTCTTTGCTGCGTGTGGGCTTCCTCTAGTTGTAGCGAGTGGGGGCTACTATTTGAGCAGGGGCTACTCTTCGTTGCGGTGCGAGGGCTTCTCACTGAGGTGGCTTTTCTTTGTTGCGGAGCATGGGCTCTAGGTGTGTGGGCCTCAGTAGTTGTGGCATGCGGACTCAGTAGTTGTGGCGCATTGGCTTAGTTGCTCCGTGGCATGTGGGATCTTCCTGGACCAGGTCTCAAACCTGTGTCGCCTGCATTGGCAGGCAGATCCTTAACCACTGTGCCACCAGGGAAGTCCGAGTGGGGACCTTTCTGAATGTGCATGACTTTGGGGAGACTGTGTGAATGCTGGGGAGGGTTAGCCTAAGACCCAAAGATTTAGGAATTAAGTCTTTGTTTGGAGGGACTCTTAAAAATGAAGCTCCCGCATGCCCCACCTGACAAATGGGGGAAGTAAGGTCTTGGAGGGGGCAGTAAGGTCTTGGAGGGGGCAGTGAGGAAGGGACTTCCTCAGAGTTGCACAGTCAGGGGCAGAAACAGGATTGGGGGATTGGGGACCGGGCATTGAGCTCATGACCTGTTCCTGCATCCCTCCCCCCCCCCACCCCTGGGGCAGTGTCAGGGAGTTGGTGTCCAGGTGCCTCTCTCCTGGTGGCACCTCCTCAGGGCTCCCACCCTCACCTTCTCTACTCCACCTGTGTGTTTCTGCAACCCACCAGAGGGTGGGTTTGTGTCTGCCTCTGTGGCAGGTTGAACTTTGCTTGGTTTCACCGGGGACCCAGAAGGATTTGAGGAGATGTACCCCCCTCACACCTGTGTTTGTCCTCTGCCTGCTGCGGTGCAAGGCACAGGTCCAAAGAGTGTCCACAGCTGTGACCTCTGGAACTCCATGGTTGGCTGACTTAATGGATGGATGAGTTGGTGGGGGGGTGGGTGGATGGATGTGTGGAGGTCTAATGGATGCAGAGACAGCTAGATGGATGGCTGTATGCATGCATGAATGGATAGGTAATTTCCCCCAGGTAGCGGAGCCAAATTTCCTGGCTATACCAGTTGTTCTTGCAAACTATCCCCATTCCACCCACTCCTGTGACTCCAAGACCTGATTTATCTGAGGTTCTGGACACCTCCTCCTAGGAGCAGAGGTGAGGAAGAAGCTGCCGTGCTCTCAGCTCAGTGAGGAGGGGCTGGCACAACCCCTCACTGCTGCTTCCCTTCCAAGTTTGCCCACGCCTGCCCAGGCCTGCTTTTGTTACCAGATAAGGTATGTGGTGTAGTGGTGGCCCCTGTTCCCAGGTGAGGATGCTCAGTCTGGTGTACTAGCTGTCACCCCAACCCCAGGGGCACAGACTTGCTGCTCCCAGCTGGACAGGCCCTTAGGGGCCATAGTTGGGCAACCAGACAGCTTTCCCAGAGGACTTCCCGAGCACGAGGAGTTCATTCCTCCCACAGCAGTCTTGTGAGATGTCCCAAGAGTCGAGGGCTTTTGTCTCCCAGAGCTGAGACTCCTTCCCTGTGACTCCTCTGGTCTCAGTGTTGCCTTGGCCCTGGAGCCCATGTGGCTACGAGGTGGTGGGGGTCCCCCCATGCTGAATCTCCCCAGCTCCCTGGCTGTTCCTTTTTCCTTCCTCTCCCACTCTGACCTCTGGCTCCCAGGTCTGTCTGTCAGTATCCCTGAGAAGCATGGCCCCAGGATTGCCACTTGGACCCAGATGGGGCTGGACCTGGTCCAGAGTGACTGGGCGAGAGAAGAGGGCTGGCCTGGAGGTCAGATTCTGTATGGACAGATGAGCCCTCACCTCTGGCTGCTGACCCTTTTCTTACATATTTATCTGCTCTCAAGACAAATATTTATTGAGTGACTACCTTGTGCCAAGCAGTGTACTTCATACCAGGGAGACAGTGGAAACCAAAATAGACAAGATCCCTGTTCGGGAAGGCTGACAAACTAGCAATTATAACTCAGCATCTTGAGTGCTGCAAGAGGAGAGGAGCAGAGGGCCCTGGGAGCTTGGGAGGGAGGGAGGCTGCCTAACCCAGCGTGGAGTCAGGGAAGGCTTCCTGGAGGAGGAGTCATCCAGACCCAGATGGGAAGCCAGGCAGGCAGAAGAGAGAGAAGAGTGTTCCAGACAGAGGGAATGGCTTGGGTGGATGGGTTCTTTCCCCCCAGGCAACAGAGTTGGGCCTCCTGGCCCTCCCCCAGCCATGAGAGCTGGTTCCCAAGAACTCCCTTCCCCGCCCCCAGTGACACCAGATCCCTGAGACACCTGGATGCTTGAACACCTGTCCTGGAGGGCAAAAACTCAGAGGCCTGAGAGAGTTCGGGTCATTCAGGGGATGGGCACAGGTTTAGTGTTGCTGAGCCGTGGAGTGTGATAGGGCTGTGAGGAGGCATGAGGTGGGGCCCTGATCATGGGAGCTGATCCTGAGAACACAGCGTATTAGGTGGAGGTCGATGAGGACGTTGCTCGGGCTGCAGGGTGGAAACTAACCCGGCCATTCCACCTCCCCCTTCCTGTCCCAGTCCTCCTGGACAGACAGCAAACAGACAGCAGACAGACGGATTCGTGGGTACCAGCTGGGCTTTATTGGAAACATTGCAGTCTGGGCATGGAGAAGTTGTGCTTCCACCATGCTCATCCACACTCACATTCACACTCACACAGTCACACTCCTGCCCCGCCCCAGCTGGGTCAG
Source organism: Balaenoptera acutorostrata (assembly GCF_949987535.1). Lineage (NCBI taxonomy): Eukaryota > Metazoa > Chordata > Mammalia > Artiodactyla > Balaenopteridae > Balaenoptera > Balaenoptera acutorostrata. The sequence goes on along the minus strand of NC_080069.1, from coordinate 43,006,819 downwards.
GTCTGGTGCAGGGGAGCAGGAGGCCTGGTCCTCCCTTCTGGTCCTTGGTTCCCCAGGGCTTCAGTGATTCACATTCTTTCCCTCAGACACAGGGATCCCTCTGGGGCTATCATGGGCTACCTGCTGTAGCGCTTTCCCTGGGGGAAGAAGGAGAAGCAAGGTCATGGGCTGGGGTCTTGGGCAGGGGCTTGGAGGGAGGAGGCGGGGCTGGGGAGGGCCAGGCTTGCCTTGGCTGAGTTCTTCTGCAGTCTCCGGATGATGCGGCCCACCCAGGGCTGGTCTGGGGGTGCACAGAGCTGGTGACCTCTCAGCGTGGTGAACCTGGAGACAGAGGTCAGAGGTCAGAGAAAATAGAGCCCTGGAACTCAGCTTCCCGGCAGGCCCTGGTGTGAGGGGCAGCGGCTGGGGACCACACCCGGGAACCTGTTTCAGGAGCTTCCTTGCAGAGGTTGGGCTTGGCAAGGAGAAGAGAGATAAGAAGGTGGGGTGGGTTTCCCCAGGGGCTGATGGGGGAGGTGAGGTTAGTCAGGCTCGTCCCGCAACTCACACAACGGCAGGCACCCTGCAGCCATTGCTGATGAGCAGGTAGCGATAGGCTCGCACCAGGAATCCAGGGATGGGGCGCTGGGCCACAGACAGGCAGCAGTCTTCAGCGTCGTTGGCATCTCCCAGAGCTGGGGTGGGATTAGTGTCAGGACACAGGGACACTGAGGAACGGAGGCCACAGCCCTCACTGGTATTAAGGATACCTGTCTGTGTGCGGCAGCAGCTAGACCTGATTGATATTCGCTAAATATATTGAAGCACTTCTAAGCAGTTCGGCAAACGACCGCTGTCCTGAGCCCCACAAATGCCTTCCTGCTGCCCTGATCACCCCAACTTCTCTCCCAAGTCCTTTCAACTTCCCCACAAATGAAAAGTTCACACTGGTTACACTGTCAGTGGGGGGAAGGATGTGGGGTAGGGAATGGGGTGGGGTGGGTAACAGGAGGATGGCATTAGTAGAACTTAGGAGTTGTTAAATTTTTTGACCCTTCTTAGACCAGTGTCTCCCATTCTCTCCACCTTAAGAAAGTATATACTGTTCTCTCCTGCCTGGGAAACTGAGGCAGCAGGAAATTGAGCCTGAAGAGAGGGGGGTAGTCATAGGCCCTGGATACACCAAGAGACAGATACAATTGGAATTCAGGGGCCCAGGTACACCGCCACTCCCAGGCACACACACGGGGCGCAACCCAGGTTCACTGACACATGCAATCCTAACTCACAGAGTCCTTCACGTCCAGCGTCAAGCAGTCAGAGCCCTAGACACCCCTGCTACTTGCCCCCCACCCGAAGCCTCCCCTCAGCCTTACCAGGGGAGGTCCAGAGAATCAGCAGGCTGAGGGCTAGTAGTGCAGCTGCATGGGATGCCATGGAGGATGAGCGGAGACTGACTGCCAGCAAGCTGTGAGCGTGAGTGAATCTGGGCAGAGTCTGTGTGAAGCCGAGGCCTGGCTGGGAGCGGGTGAGAGTGCTGGAAAGTGCGGGGTGTGAAGGGGTCTGGGAACGTGAGAGTGGATGAAGCTGGAGGAAGCTGCCACTGCCACCCATTTATGGCCCGGAACTTTCACTTTCTCTGCTCAGAAATTCCCCTCCAAGTCCATTCTGTGGATTCCCCTCTGCCCCCCTCTTTCTGACGGAAATTGACCCTGCCCTCCCTCTTTTCTTCTCTTCTGCTTTCCTTGGCTTCAGCTCTAAGAACCTAAGCAGCCTGCAGTCTGGCCACGAGAAGGGGACCTTGTGCTGTCAGCTCCAGAGAGAGAGTCTACACTGTCACCTCCCTGGTGGCATTTGTGTTATCAGCCACAGGGCTGGCCCCTAGAGGTGATGGTTAGGATGGAGGGGCCAGAGTGAGGAGCTGCGTGCCCTTCCCTAGGTTTATCCCTTATCCTCACTCTCTTCTCTGTGGTTCTTCTCTCTGGTGCTGGTGGTGATGAAGAAGGCTCCCTGGTGCCCTCAGAACAACTGTGGAGCCTGGGGTAGCCTCCCCAGGTCATTACGGTGCCTGCCCATCCATTGTCTGGGAACCAGTCTCTCCCTTGGGACATGCAGAGTTGAGAAGGAATGTTCCTTGGAAGGAGGCCCACCACCTCTTCCCACATCTCAGGCCTCTGGGATTCAATCTCCTGACTCAGCAGCACTGTCCCTTTCTCGAGTTACCATTTTCATCTGCCCAACACCTGGGTCAACAGAACAGCTGGAGGGAGCCTGGCCTGGCATAACTCCCTTCATCTTTCCCTTCCTCTGGATCCTGGGAACCAAGAGGGGATTTCTAAGGAGAGGGGGCTGGCCAGCCCCCTCACACAAATCCCACAAATTTCAAGGAATAGACAGATGGGGGAGGGAACAAGTGATTTCCCATCCCTATGAGAAAAACCAGAGATAGATCAGAAGTCCTCAGAAGAGAAATTAATATGTGGGACACCCATTCACCCATCCCTACCCAAGCCCTGAACCCTCTTTTGGATGGGAGAGTGTTTCACTCATAAGTTTCTGACTTATTTTTCTTCCCATCCATTAATAATAATAGTAGTAATAGTATTTCTGATTGTTTACTAGGTGCTAGACTTCATACCAAGGACTTGACCACTGTTACCTTGCTTAACTTTCCCCAAGAAACTAGGAAGTAGTTTTTTTTAAATAAATTTATTTATTTATTTATTTTTGGCTGTGTTGGGTCTTTGTTGCTGCGCGCGGGCTTCTCATTGCGGTGCCTTCTCTTGTTGCGGAGCATAGGTGCACGGGCTTCAGTACTTGTGGCTCGCGGGCTCTAGAGCGCAGGTTCAGTAGTTGTGGCGCACGGGCTTAGTTGCTCCGCGGCATGTGGGATCTTCCCAGACCAGGGCTCAAACCCACATCCCCTGCACTGGCAGGCAGATTCTTAACCACTGCGCCACCAGGGAAGCCCTAGGAAGTAGTTTTTATTATCATATTATTATCTCTTTTAACACATAAGGAATGAGGCTCAGAGCACAAGGTCACAAAGCAAATAAGTGTCTTGAACCCAGGCATCTTTAAGATTTACACTCTTTCCTACCATCCCACACTGCCTGTCTGCCATTGATCACAGAACAGCACAGGGGAGTGAGGCTCTACACATAGCATGCCTAGGTTGGGATTTAGATTACATTACTTGCTAGCTGTGTGACCATGTGCAAAGTATCTAGTTTCTGGGTCTTAGTGTCCTTATCTGTAAAACAAGAATGGTAATAGCTTTTAATTCTTAGGATTAAATGAGGTAATTTGAGCAAAACCCTTAGTTTAGAGGCTGGTACATAATAAACATTCAATATTAACCATTATTATTATTCTATCCTTCTATTCAGATGTCTGTCAATGCATCTATCTCTCCATCTTTCCATGGATCCTTCTCTTTATGGTGGTTCTGATTTTTCTCTGTTGCCCCACCCCCCTCCATTCTCCACTCTTCTCTGCCCTGCTCCGTTCTCTAGAAGGGTGACCTCTACAGACAGTATTACTCAGGATCCCTTATCCTTTAGCTTCTGTTTGGGCTTGGCCCATGGGAGGCAGCAGCAGGAGATCAGTGGTAGGAGAGAGAGGTTGGAGTATTAATTCTCCAAATCCTTCATCTTGCTATAGTTCTGATAGTTAATAATTTACTCTGTGGCAGTTGTTCTTAAAGGGTGGTCTTCGGGGGCTTCCCTGGTGGTGCAGTGGTTAAGAATCCGTCTGCCAATGAAGGGGACACGGGTTCGAGCCCTGGTCCGGCAAGATCCCACATGCTGTGGAGCAACTAAGGCCGTGCGCCACAACTACTGAGCCTGCGCTCTAGAGCCCACGACCCACAACTACTGAGCCCACGTGCCACAACTACTGAAGCCCATGCACCTAGAGCCCATGCTCCGCAACAAAGAAAAGCCACCTCAATGAGAAGCCCACGCGCTGCAACGAAGAGTAGCCCCTGCACACTGCAACTAGAGAAAAGCCCGTGTGCAGTAACGAAGACCCAACGCAGCCAAAAAATAATAATAATAATAATAAATTAATTTTAAAAAAAGAGTGGTCTTTGGACAGCAGCATCAGCATCACCTGGGAGCTTGTGAGAAATGCAAATTCTCAGGTCCTACTCCAGACCTACTGGAGCAATCCATATTTTAACATACCCTTGATGACTCTGATACATGCTGAAGTTTGAGAACCACTGATCTACAGTTAGATTCTTTTGGGCTGTCTCCTCTCCGTGGGTTTATCTCTGAGGCTCCCGAAACACTGTTCCTTCCTCTGGCCCCTTCAGGCCTTGGTATGGTAATGGTTTCCCGCTATTGCTGAACCCTGAGTGCCCCACTCTTCCGTGTTGGTTCCTTAATCTTGACCCCCACCTCTTAAATAGCCCCTTTATTAAAATCTTTCTGGTTAGACTTTTTTTGAGCGTGCCATCTGTTTCCTGCCAGGATCCCAACTGATACAGTAAATGGTACCAGAAGACATCCCAGGAAATAGATTTCCAAAATGGGATCCTGGGATTGGGTTGCTCATATGTTTGCTGAGTGCACAAACCTCCTTGCATGGGGAAAGAGGACACGAGTGATCCAGAACATGAAGAAGCAACACCATCACTTAAGACTATCACTAAGTGAGGTGCAGTGTGGGATGCTGATGGAGGGAAAGACATTAGGAGATAAAATGCCTCAGGTACTTAATTGCTATGGCCGCAAATGGTGATTTCAAATGGTCATTACCTACATTGTTGGGTGGGCTGCCTGTTTCTGATTGTGCTGGCACAATTACATAAGAAAAAGAAAAGTTTAAGAACATGAAATTCTAATTCAAGTTATGGGTAGAGATTCAGACAACTTCTATGGAATTTTTTTAAAATTGAAGTACAGTTGATTTACAATGTTGTGTTAGTTTCTGGTGTACAGCAAAGTGATTCAGTTACATATATATCTATATATCTATTCTTTTTCAGATTCTTTTCCATTATAGGTTATTACAAGGTATTGAATATAGTTCCCTGTGCTCTACAGTAGGTCCTTGTTGTTTATTTATTCTATACATAGTAGTGTGTTTCTGTTAATCCCAAGCTCCTAATTTATCCTTCTCCTCCTAATTTATCCCCCTTCACTATGGAATTCTTAAGTCATCTTTAATTCATGTGATCCATAGCCGCATGGCAGATATGGCTATGGATCAAACCCCAAAACTGATTGTATGTGTGGTAGAGTTGCAACACCAGGTAAATGCACAACCCCACCATATTCCTAATACTAGAATAAGCACACTCTTGGGAAGGAGAAGGACTCTGAGACTTGGAATGGGGACGTTTAGGCAGAGATGAACAAAGCTGAGAATTTTGGACCTTTAAATTCCCTTAAACCTTCCTTGCTGGCAGAAGAACACTCCTCCCCCTGCAAACCATGAATGATCCAGCCTTCCCATCCATTAAAAAATGTTTTTAATAACTCCCTGGCAAAAGGCATGCAGGGGTCCTCTTCAGGACCCACCCTCACCACCCTTCATAGCCTCCAGGCCCATAATGAGAGTTTGATTCTAACATAGCCTGGATAGGAATGTACAAGATATGCTCCAAGAACAATAGCATGTACACTGAAGGAGTTGCAAGAACTTGTCAACCGTATTGGGAGAATCTCGGGGACCAGTGAGGACAAATTTATTGATATGTATGCCCTTATCCAGGATTTGGGTATTACTGTATTAGCTGAGCACCTGGGAATGGTGTTAATAATCTGTTGACTTGGTTACTGGAAGCCTGGACTCAACAGTGGCCTATGATCAATGAGGTTGAGGTGCTAGAACCTCACTGGCGTATTGTAGAACAGTCTTCCTCAGAATTTGAGGTGCATATGATTCACTGGGGGGATCTTATTAAACTGCAGATTCTGATTAAGTAAGTCTGGGTGAAGTCCAAGATGTTGTGTTTCTAACAAACTTCTAAGCGATGCTGATGCTGCTGGCCCTCAGAATATACCTTGAGTAGCAAAATGAGGACGGAGTGCAAAGGTTACAGAGATGGGAATGTTGGAGGCCCCTCTTATGTGCAACCACTAACTCTGAAGGGCCCAGGAAGATAATTCCTTCTCCAAGCCCATAAGAAAAGCACTGGTGATGGGAACACTAACTATGAAAAGCACTGTAGTGGTTTCTTTTTTTTTTTTTTTTAATAAATTTATTTATTTTTAAAAATTTATTTTTTTGCTGTGTTGGGTCTTCATTGCTGCATGCGGGCTCTCTCTAGTTGCGGTGAGCGGGGGCTGCTCTTCGTTGCGGTGTGGGAGCTTCTCGTTGAGGTGGCTTCTCTTGCTGTGGAGCATGGGCTCTAGGCATGCGGGCTTCAGTAGTTGTGGCGCATGGACTTAGTTGCTCCACAGCATGTGGGATCTTCCCGGACCAGGGCTCAAACCCGTGTCCCCTGCATTGGCAGGCGGATTCTTAACCACTGCGTCACCAGGGAAGCCCTGTAGTGGTTTCTTTAGTAGGCAGGAGATGAGGATGGGAGATGTTCTCTTGGGACTGGGCAATCTCATTTCAAGGAGAATAATGGAATCTTTGAGTGATAGAGTCTAGATGCTCACCTTCTGAGCAATAAGATGAATGAAATTACTAAATAAGCTGCAGGGACAAGTGGTAATCATTGTGCTTTGCCCGTAAGGATCTGTGGTGGTAGCTAATTGATCATAGTGTTCCTAGGAATGAAATAGATGGACAACTTACTGACCTATATAAGTGTAAAATGTCTAGGCCAGGTAGGGAGAAACTTGATTCAAATTGTATTGGGGATTTACAGTCTTTTACCCAGTTCCTTGACTTAAATCAGTTCCCCAGACCTGGAGCCCCTTGATTGGATGGTGGGGGGTGGGAAGGCTTGAGTCTTTTCACAGGTGGCCTCTATAGATCCTTCTTCTAGTCAGTTGTTCTCAAAGTGTGGTCCCTGGACCAGCAGCATCAGCATCACCTGGGAACTTGGCAGAAATGCGAATTCTTGGGCTCTGCCTCAACTCCATTGAACCAGAAACTTTGGGAGTGGCCTAGCAGTCTGTATTTTAACAAGCCTTTCTGGTGATTTTGACGTATGCTAAAATTTGAGAATCACTTCTCTAAGCCTTCCCTAGAGAGATCTGTAGCCGTTTGCCAGGGTGACTCTGACTGGTGAACAGAAAATATTAAGATCTTTGGGGGATTATTAGATACTATCTCATGTTAATACAAGTCTTGGGGACCCAAAACCCCATTGTGGTCCACTAGTCAGAGTAAGAGTTTATGGAGTTCAGGTGATAGAAGGATCTTGGTTCAGGTCCATCTCACAGTGAGTCTGTAAGACCTATCCAGTGGTTATTTCTCTAGTTTCAGAATGTAGAGTGGGAATAACTATACTTAGTAATTAGCAAGGTCTCCACACTGGTTCCTTGACCATGGAGTGAGGAAAATTATGGTAGGAAGGGCCAAGTGGAAGTCCTTTGAACTGTGCCTGCCCCACCATGTTCCCCCCTACAATAGTAAACTTAAAGCAACGCTTTGTTGCTAGAGAATGTGCATAGAATAGAGCACCTTCAAAGACTTAAAGATGCTTCAGCCCTTGGTACAGCATATTACAGCTAATAATATAGCACGTGCCTTCTTTCTGTACCAGTCACTTAAGGACCATTGAAATCCATTCGTTTTCAACTATAATGACAGAAATACACCTTCACTGTTTTATTATTATTATTTTTTTGCCAATGGTAATGGATATGTAAGGATATTGACAACAACATTGGAATAGCAGAGGAATTGAAAATGCTATACATTGATCAATGGGAAACTAGCTAAATTAATTATATTGCATATACACAATAAAATACCATTAAGAAAGCAAACACATATATAGTCTTTGGTTGAACCATATACCATTCTAAGTGCTCTACATTACATATACTATCTCACATAATTTCCCAACAATACTACTACTATCCCATTTTACATATGAGACAAGAAGTTAAGTAACATACCCAAGATGACACATATATATATATATATTTTTTCTATGTCATAATATTGACATTCAGTCCAGTAATCCTCCACTGTAACAGCTCCTTTACTTTGCAGACCTTCACTGTTTTACCTCAGGGATATTATCAGCTTTCCTGCTCTGATTATCATAAGATAATCTGGATATCTCACAGAGTATCAAAGTAGTCCTTTAAACTGATGACATTATGTTTACTGGTGCACAAGAAATAACAGTCGCCCTAAATGCCTCAGTAAGACCTATGTATGTCAGAGGGAGAGAAAGAAATCTTCCAAAAATTCAGGATCCTGCAACATGGGTAAAATTTCTAGGCTATTAGAGGTAGGGAGAAGCTGAAAAACAGTGATCTGGGGAATGTTGCACATTTATCATGAAGAGGCACAATGCTTAAAGAGCTGTTTGGATTTTGGAGGCAACATACATCATAGTTAGGTGTAGTACAGCAAAATATTTATTGGATATGGCATAAAGCTGACAGATTTGAATGAGGCCCAGAGCAAGGAAGGAGTCTGCAGCAGGTCTAGGCTCTGGGGAAAGTTGCCTGGCTACTTGGGCCTTATGACTCGTAAATCCAGGGAATTTCAGATTGTCTGTGGCAGAGAAGGGTGAGATAGGAGCCCCAGAAGGAGCATTACAGGAAAGACCCTTAGGGTGTTGGAGTAAGGACATACCTCTTCTGCTAACAATTATTTACTCTTTGAAAATCAGTCCTGATTTGCCCCTGGGCCCTGGTTTAAAACTCAGACTATAGATCACCCAGTGACAACGCAACCTAGGGTGTTACCTATAGCAAGTCATATAGTTGGATGTGCATGGCCAGAGTTCCACTGTCAAAGGAACATTGTACATTTGAGACCAGGCCTTAGAAATTTCAGAAGGCATGAGTAAAAGCGTGGGCAGGTGACTCAGATTCCTACTTTTATTGTTTTCTGCTTCTTCTTCTGATCGTACTTATGCCTTCATGGAGAAGTTTTCTATAAACAGTTAACAAAGAGAGGAAGTGTATGGTCTTGATTTTCAGATGGGTCTCTAGGGTATGCTGGCATCAGTCAAAAGTAGACAGTTGCTTACATTCAGGGGTGGCCCTGAAAGACAGTGGTGAAGGGAAGTCCTCTCAGTGGGCAGAATTTCAGGCAGTACATTGAATGTCCACTTTGTCCAAAAGGAGAGATGGCCTGAAGTTTGGAGCTATACAAATTCATGTGCAGTGGCCGCCCACAGCAACCCTGCCCTCACCTCTGTAAATTGACCCTTCACTAAATTCTTTTCTATTAAGACTTTTGGGTCATGCCATTTGTTTCCCTCCAAGATCTTATAGGATACAAGGGTATAGTGCAGAGCTGGCATAAAGGTTTCAAATAAATTTCAACACTGTCTTCCTGGAATGCCTGTTGGGAAAGATCCTGAGAATCAGCAGCAAAGGGTGAAATAATGAAATAATAATAAACAAGGGATTTACACCACATTCATTCAATAAATATTTATTGAGGGCGTCCTATGTTCCAGACACTGTTCTTGGCACTGGGACACAGCAGTAAACGAAACAGAAAGACATTCCTGCTCTTGCAGAGTTTTTATTCCTTTTTTTTTTTTTTAAATATTTATTCATTTAGGCTGCTCTGGGTCTTAGTTGTGGCACGTGGGATCTTCGTTGCTGCATGCGGGATCTTTTAGTTGTGGCATGCGGGCTTCTTAGTTGAGGCATGCACGCAGGATCTAGTTCCCCGACCAGGGATCGAACCCGGGCCCCCTGCTTTGGGAGTGTGGAGTCTTACCCACTGGACCACCAGGGAAGTCCCTGGAGTTTTTATTCTTATGAAGGAGACAGGCAGTAAGCAAACAAGAAAAAAAAATAGTATGTCAGATGGCAGTAGGTGCTATGAAGAAAAATAAAGAAGGCTAGAGGGATAGGGAGTATTGGGGAGGGTGGTCATGGAAGTCTTGTCTGATTACATTTGAGCAGAGAGCTGATCTGAAGAACGTGAGGGAGAGAGCCATGCGGAGATCTGGGGAAGATGCTTTAGACGAGAAAATAGCAAATATGAAGGTCTTGAGGAAAAAGTGTATTTGAGGAATAGAAAGGAGGCCAATGTTATGGGAGGGAAGTAGCAAAGAGTAGAGTGGTAGGAGATACAGTCAGATAACAACATGGGCCACATAGTGTAGGGCTTTGTAGGCCATTGCAGGGTTTATATTCTACTCTGAATGAGTTGGGGAACCTTTGGAGGGTTTTGAACAGTGACATGATCTGGTATGTGTTAAAGGCTCCCTGTGGCTGTCGAATGGAAGATAGACCAAAGTGGTGCAAAAATGGAAGCCTGGAGACCAGCTTGGAGGCAATTGCAATAATTCAGGGAGGACATGAGGTTGCTGAGAGTTGGTGAGAAGTGGTCAGATTCTGGAAATATTTTGAATGTAGAGCCAGTGGGCTCTGCTGAGGGGTTCAGCATAAGATATGAGAGAAAGAAGAGAAAGAGAGACAGAGAAAATACTTCAATGTTTTTGGCTTGAGCAACGTGATTGTTAGAGTTATATTTACCAAGATGTGGACGACTGTAGAGGAGTGGGTTTGTGAGAAGGTCAGGAGCCTTGTTTTTTAAAAATTTTTATTGAAATATAGTTGATTTAGAATGCTGTGTTAGTCTCAGGTATACAGCAAAGTGATTCAGTTGTATATATACAGGGGACCGCTGGTCCCGCTGGTCTTTTTAAGATTCTTTTCCATTATAGGTTATTACAAGATATTGAGTATAGTTCCCTGTGCTATACAAGTTCTTGTTAGTTATCTATTTTGTATATAGTAGCATGTATATTTTAATCCCAAACTCCTAATTTATCTCTCCCTCCAGGAGCCTTGTTTTGACTTTTTAAGATGAAGCTGCATTCTGGACATATAAGTGGAGATGTTAAGTAGGTAGTTGGTAGTATGAGTCTAGAGTTCAGGGGAGAGATTCTAGCTGAAGATAAAAATTTGGGAGCATATGGATGGTACTTAAAACCATAAGACAATGAGGTCATCAAGGGAGTGAGTGTAGATAGAAGGGGTCAAGTTCCAAGGCCTGGAGCTCCCTAACACTGACAGATCAGGGAGAAGAAGAGGAATCAGGGAAGGTGACAGCCGTCAGGTGTTCTGATGGTACCTTCTATCATGGCAAAAAGGGGGAGGGCATAGGCCCTACGGGTGGAAGGTTTAAGGCACCAACTCCCCAGCCATTGGTTTAAATGATCCAGTGGTGGGGTGGTGGAGACCAGGGAGGTGGGTTTGAAACAGTTTCTGACCACACCCATAGAGCCCTCAGTGTGCTACCTGCTTTACATAGTTCACCCTCTTCTCAGCCACGTGGGCTTCGTGGGGTTCCTGGTTCAGTGTGAGCTTTGGACAAATCTCCCAGCTCAGGGCAGTTCAGCTCATCTTGGCACCACACTCTCCCAAGGAGCCCGCTCAGCCTTCATGCTCCCTGGTCTGACCAAATCCATGCCCCACGGGTCGGAGATCTTGGGTGGAGGGCACTTTAGCCATTGAGGCAGGTAAGGCAGCAGCGAGGCCGGGGAAGTCAACCAAGGCCATGGTAGGAGTGGGAGTACCGGGGAGTAAACGATTGTGGAGAGCATCTCGATTAGATGCTTAATAAATGTTTGTTGAATGGATGAATGTGCGTATCAGGAGCTGTGTCCGTGGGGCTGAGCGTGACTGGTGTGCCCGTCATCCACGTGTGTGTGTGTGTGTGTGTGTGTGAGAGAGAGAGAGAGCTGTGGCTCTGTGTCCACGTCTGTGCCTGATGTGTCTCCCCTCCCAGGCCTGCAGAGGGCGCACCAGCCTGGGAAGGGAGGCTCTGGAGTGGGCGCCGCTCTGGCTGAGGGGTGGGTGGGCGCTGGCGGGTGGGGGGTGTTCTAGCAAGGGCGGGGTGCGGCCCCGACCCGGCGGGCTGCTCAGAGAGACCGAGAAGGGCGTTGGGCCCAAAGTCCGTGGGCCTGGCAAGGCCTCTGGTGCTGTCCCCGCTCCAGGCCCCCGCTGGTCCCGAGGCCGAGGGTCCGGCCCCGGGTCCCAGCGCGCGGGTCCCGGCACACGGGCGGAACGTGCAGAGGGGAGACTCGGGCTGCGGGTGGGACCCGCAGCCCCAGGACCTGGGGTCGGCGTGGGACCGGGAAGCCCCCGGGTGGCGATTACCCCGGGCCGAGCACAGCGGCTGTCCCGCCAAATCTCTGCCACTCGGGCCCCTGAATCCGCGGGTACTCGGCTGGGCAGGCTGGGACGCATGGGCGGCCGGAGGCCGGTGTTTTTCCGTGAGTATTTGTCTTCCCCACCCCAAGTATTCCCAACTTATCCTGAGGCCAGGGCGCCCAACGTGGAAGACAGGAAGCAATGTTTGTCTTAAAGGCTGAAGGAAGTTCACATTACCTCCGGGACTTCCTTCGCAGCATAAATAACCCGCACCCGATTGATTCCTTAAACCACGTAATTACGGTGCCAACTCTAAGAAAGGTTTCTTTCAACCTTTAGGTTGAAACCATAGGCTCTCAAGGTTTATTGAAAGCCTAACTGGTGTGCCTGGCGCGATGCTCGGTGCCGGAGGACGAAGTGCTTTCACCTGGACAGGGGCGGAAAACGAGTTTGTCCTGCTCATCAGTGGACATAGGAAACTTCTAGACCCCTGGTCTAGCATGAGACACATTTGAGGACAAATAATAAAGGGGGGAAAAAAAAAACCCCAGAAAGATGAAGGAAATGAGAACAGTAGTATTCAACCCACAAGCCTGTTTGCCTTTGGAGGACCGAGGACCGCGACCACGATGCTGCCTCCTAGTGGCGGAGCCGGGCAATGAGGCCAAGTGGAGTTTAATACCCTTCCGCTGTGGGTATTCTGAACCGAAATTGGCGCCGGCTGCTCAGGTGATCACAGGTGGAGTTCGGTTATTCATTTAATATTAGATTGAAATTTATTATTAGCACAATCCATGACTCTAAGCAAAAGTCTTCAAGAACATGGCAGCAGAGCTTCCCTGGGGTGTTTTTGTTTGCCACCAACTGGGAAATGGATTTCTTGAAGAAAATGAAGTTTTCAGCTTCCTGACATAGGTAACACAATCTCTGCAGGGGAACTGCAGAATAGCCACCGCTAGAAGAATACCAAGTATAGGCATTAGAAAAAGGCTTGGCAATTTCAACATCCATAAAAGTGGTAATTCATCGGTCAAGATTGATGGCAAAGGAAAGAAACATTGATGATTTTTAACAAAATAGCATCACTTTGTCCCCAAATACAAGGATAAGTAACACCTGGACGTGCAAAGAAAAAGAACTTCACAAAAGAGGTCAGTTGAAGCTGAAGACATTTTCACAGGTAAATGATTAAAGCTAGGAAACAAATTAGTTTTGAGCTTTCATAAATAGCAAGTATAGACCCAGTCCCTCTGACCTTCCTGTGCCAGAAAGCTGGGCAGAAGATGCCAAATATGTCAGTGGTGCTGTGCTGGTAGCCCCATAGTACCCCATTTTTGAAGATGTCAAAAGAAAGATCCTGTCATTGGTGATCATGTCCCTCTAATGATTGATGAGTAAAGAATGAAATAGTGGCTAGCGAAAGTGTGGCCCAGGTACCATGGAGGGAGAGGAGTGTTAAGAAATCTGGTTGCTTAGTTTGAAATTAGTTTCCAGTTCATATGACTGAGGTTGTTAAGACATTTCTATTAGCTGTAATTCTGGGAGCTCTTACTAGCCCCATCCATCCTTTACATTTGTGTCAAAGAGGACCTTAAAGGATTTACAAAGAAGGAGTGAACCAGGGGAAGCAGAAGGCTTCAGACTTTGAGGCAACACTGACAAGAAGGAGCTGGCCCACCACTTTGTAAGTGTGTGTGGGTGTGTTATCATTTCATGGAAGAGATAGTGCTAAAATCATTTGAAAACATGGTATTAGTAATTGTAATTTTCTGAGTGGCACTGAGGGTGACATTGTTAGAAGATAGTAACTACTGTTAAAGGAAATTCCAGGGATTACAATGAGTTTTCATGTTTGTGGGATGATGGTTTTGTACATTTGGGGGATGACTGATCTTTGGAATTTTTTTCTTTTCACTTTTCTAGTAAAAGCCATTAATTGTCTTACTGTTGAACACTGGCAGACTAGTATTCAGTAAAATATTTCTTTTTACTGTGTGTAAATTTGGAAGTCCTCCAACTTTATAATTTCATTTTATGCTTTGTACTTATTTTTACTGAAATATTTACTTATCTAAACAGCAATCTCCTGAAAAGTTACTTTTATCTCCCCTCCCATTTGGGTCTTTGTGATTTGATGCCTTTACAAATGTATACACACACCAGCAACATTTACTTTATTTATTTTATTTTTATTATTATTTTTTTGGCTGCACTGGGTCTTTGTTGTGGAGCGCGGCCTCTCTAGTTGTGGAGCGCGGGCTTAGTTGCCCCGCGGCATTTGGGATCTTAGTTCCCTGACCAGGGCTCGAACCCACGTACCCTGCATTGGCAAGCGGATTCTTAACCACTGGACCACCAGGGAAGTCCTTAGAAACACTTACTTTAGTTTTAGTTGGGGCTCAAGAAGGAGTGAAAATAAATGCATGTGTTTAATTTGCCATCTTTACCCTGAACTCCTACTTGTCTTTGAATTTGGTGGTGTTGATCTTTCCCCCTATGGTTTGTGTTTTATGGTTTTATGTTTAAGAAGTTCTTTTTCTACCTCAAGATTATAACCACCCTCACCTATATTGTCTTCTATAACATATATTTTAAACATTAGGTCTTTAATCCTATGATGAAGTGTTTGAAAAATACTGAGGCTATGATAATGGGAAGGTAGATGTATTTTAAAAAAAGGAAGAACAATTTGAATCTTTAAGAAAAACAAAAAGCTGAGTGACAAAAGGAAAGTAAGCACAGTACGCTACTTTGCTCTGCAGTGAACAATATTTACATGGTCATCATAATGTAAATTCTGATCATTGTCTAAATATAGTGGTATAGCTATATTTAGAGGATAGGGTGACAGGAGAAGAGGGTTAATAAGAGAGCTAAATCTCCACTTTTTATAATAGGAAGTCAATAGGTAACTTTTTAAAAAAAATTTATTTATTTGGTTGCGCTGGGTCTAAGTTGTGGCAGGTGGGCTCCTTAGTTGTGGCTCGCCAGCTCCTTAGTTGTGGCATATGAACTCTTAGTTGTGGCATGCATGTGGGATCTAGTTCCCTAACCAGGGATCAAACCTGGGCCCCCTGCATTGGGAGCGTGGAGTCTTAACCGTTGCACTGCCAGGGAAGTCCCTCAGTTGGTAACTTTAAAAATAGGTAAATGAAGAAACAGAGGTATGAACAAAGTATTTACACATATGGCACTAAGTCCTAGAGGAAGTAGCTTAAGAGTTAAAAGTTGCAGGAAATGGTTGTTCAGAATAAGCCTTTTGGTACTTTTTGATTTTTTTAAACCATGAGTATGTATTATTTGATGTTTTTGAATTATGGATCTTACAGAAAGAAGAAAGAACAGGACAATATTGTCAAAGATGAAGGCAGAAAAGGAGAGTAGGGACTCATTCTCTGATAAGATAGATATTATATTGCATGCTACTCAGGGCAGGGCTTGAGGCAAATACCAGCTATGCAGTGTGGCAGGATAATTTAGTGAAATACGAAGTTTTGTTTTGTTTTGCCTATGTTTTCCTTTTTTTCTCTTTTTGCTGATGATTTTCTTTTCTCTTTAGAGCAAGCGAGGGTTTTGGTAGGGCTGAGAGTAGTAGCACCCTGATATTAGAGTCCCTTCTGCCTTGGTAAAAGTCTAAAGCAAACCTGGGAAGAGGTTATACCTAGGAGGGACTGGGAAGAGGGAGGGTTTTGGAGAGAGTTTTTTAAGACTGTGGAGCGGATTGGTGTGTACGTCCAGCCAGTATGGGCAGTGGGCTTTAATCCTTGACTGGGATGAAGCAAGCAAGCCACCTGAGTAGATGGCTCTGGGGAGATGTCTGGGGAAGCTAGGTCCAAGCCCGGAGGCTCTCATAGCTGAGCTCCCATGGCTCAAACGTGGCACAGAGCTAAGAGTTTGAGAGTCTAGGACCTGGGGATTCATACCTGCTGGGAACACAGGGGCCACAGCATTCACTGGTGAGACTGATGTCCAATGATGAGATGGTGTCGAGGGCACGTAGGAAGCCTCTCCTGTGCCTTGCTGTTTCTTTGACCTTTGCACAGCCCTTGGCAGATGGGATCCCAAGAGTGCCAGCGCTCTGGTGCAGGGGCTTGGAGTAGGTTCATTGAAAGAACATTTTATTTTATTTTATTTTTGGCCATACCATGTGGCTTGCAGGATTTTAGTTCCCTGATCAGGGATTGAACCCGGGCCCTGGCAGTGAAAGTGCCGAGTCTTAATCCCTGGACTGCCAGGGAACTCCTGAAAGAACATTTTAAAGTGCAGTAAATCTTGAACATCAGAGTTTGTAGACTAAGATCACACCTGCTGCATGATGATAGGTAGGGAGCAGCCCCTATCTTCACTGGACTCAGAAGGAGCAGAGAGCAAATATTTTAATGACTATAATAAGCGGTAAGTGCTGTGGCATGCTCAGGCCCCGGTGGAAGGAGAGGTGGTGGCAGCCACCTCTAGTTCCTTGCCCCTCTCCCAGGGTCTGTTCCCTTCTTTCCCACGTGGCCTGGCCCCATTTAATGGTCCTGCCTCTCCTAGCCTAAGGGCGAAGCGGGGAATTGGAGGATCTCTGCTCTGGGGAGGAAGAGGTACAGGAGAGTCAGACTGGAGTCTTCTTGGAGAGGAGACTAATTTACATCTGAGTTCTGGGTTTCCAAATTCCTGCCATTGGAGACTTATTCCTTGGCCTCAAGAGGTTAAAGGGGCTAAAGTGCCCCAGGCCCCACCTAGGGGAGAAAGGAGAAAAGGGAAGGGGAGGATGCTTTCCGGACTGGAAGGAAGCTGAGGGAGGAATAGAGAACTCAGGAATAAAGAGCACATAGCCCCGTCAAACAATAAGGAGAGGCCGTAGACCCTGCTTCACTGGTCAGGGCGGAAGGGAGTCCTCTGGGGTCTTTGGGAGGAGATGGGGGCTCTCGAGGGCTCCCAGGGCTGGAACTCTGCGTAGGGCAGGTTTCAGTAGAACTTGTGTTCACCTGTGTTACAGGCAGGCCCAGGCTCCCGCCTCCCTCCAGTAGACCCCAAGGAAAGGGGAGGCAGTCCCCTGTGAAGCTGGGAGTGAGAGAATGCTGGGCGGAATCAGGGAAGGGATCTCTTCAGGGTCTCAGAGGCCTGCGGAGCTGTTGGGGACGTGTGCCTGGGATCTGCTGTCTCTTCATTGGCAGGGATTTCTCAGAGACCAGGGGCAGCCCAGGTCCCACCCTGCCTGTCAGCCTCCCTTTTACTGCCCACAGGTCTGGGCACCTGGGAAGCAAGGAAACTCTTGGGGTGGGTGAGGATATAGAATTTGCCAGCCCGAGCTCTTGGCCGGGACCCCAGAGTGTGTGACTCCACCCTGTGGTGACAGTGGCTTCTCTGTGGACACAAACACACAGGAACAGATACTTGGGAAGAAGGCCAGAATGGCTGTTTATTCAGTTAGGTATAAATCATATTTACAAAGAAGAGGTGGGTGCAGTGTGGAGCACGGTCAGGTCCAGGGCCCTGGGTGACCTTTCCTCAGAGGGGACAGTCCTGCTGCCACCTCTCACATTTCCTTTGGGACTTTCCCTTCTCTGCCTCTCTAGGCCTGGCCTGGTGTGGGCAGCTCAGCCATGCAGGGTAGGGTGGGTATGCAGAGGGGTGGTTGAAGCTGGAGAAGGGGCGAGGCAAGGCCAGCATGGGGTGGCTGCTCTGGGGCCCCTGAGTCCTCCCTCTCTCCTAGCCCGCTTCTTGTCCCTTGGGCTGGGGCTCCAAGCCCTGATGAGACTGGTGGGGACCTCCTGGGCTCCGGGCTCGTCACTGGGCTATGGCCGTTTTGGGGTCTCAGTCCTGGGAGGGCAGAAGAGGGGTTTGAGGGGATGATCAAGGCTCCCCTTCACTTCCCACCCCCCGTCCCTTTAGCTTCCTTACCTCTTACAGCCTTTGGAGCTCTTTCCCTTCTTGCCAGACTTGGGGGCCCCCTTGTCCTTCTTACAGTCCTGGGCTGGTTTCCATGGGGCTGATGGCTTGTCCAGACGCTGCATCAGCTGCTGCACCCAGGCCTTTCTAGGGTCTGCACATAGCTCTGGCTGAGAGCGTTTCCGAGGCGAGAACCTAGGGTTCGGGGGTCAGCAAGCCTGTCTTAGTCTTGCCCATCATGCCCTCCCACTCAGCTGCCAGCCTGCACCCACCCCCTTGTACCCACTTACAGGATAGCTGGGATGGGGCAACCCAGGCTTGGTTCCTGCTTCCGGTAGCTGCGGACAACGTGGGTGGGAATCTTCCTTAGGCTGTACTTGAGGCAACAGTCCTGTGCTCCTCCATCACTGCCTGCAGGTGGGGTTCACAGGGAGTGAGGGGCTGCTTGGAGGCGCCTACCCAGGCCTCTCCAGCCCCTTGCCCCCATCCTAGGCAACTCCCTCCTTGATACCTTGGGTCTGGGGGATGCAGAAGGCCAGGACTAGGACAAGGATGCTCAGAATCAGCGACTGAGCCATGGCCACGGTAGAGCTCAGGAGAGGTGGACAGCTCCAAACTGGGGGGCCGTGTGTGGGCTGGGACTGGTGTGCCGCCTATTTATGCAGGCGGACACTTTCACTTCCCC